>NC_134438.1:2494952-3116816 GCF_030867145.1 Opisthocomus hoazin | reverse complement strand
AGCATGCGTTTGAAGTTTCAAGTGGCAAGACAAGCAAGCAGACCCAGTGTCTAGGCCTCTGTGCGAGCAGAGCCATGGGCAGATGAGGCTGAGCAACAGCTTTCCAGGCTAGCCCCTTCTGGCTGCCAGCTATCTGCAGACATTCTCACTTTCGGAGCAGGGCTGCGAAAGGAGCCTGGCTGGGACACCACCATTCCCAGTATGCGTTTGATGTTTGAGGTGGCAAGACAAGCAAGGAGCCCCAGTGTCTGGGCCTCTGTGCGAGCAGTGCCATGAGCAGATGAGGCTGAGCAACAGCTTTCCAGGCTAGCCCCTTCTGGCTGCCAGCTATCTGCACACGTTCACATTGTAAGAGAAGGCCTGCGAAAGGAGCCTGGCAGGGACACCACCATTCTAAGGCTATGTTTGAAGTTTGAGGTGGCAAGACAAGCAAGCAGCCCCATTCTCTGTGCCTCTGTGCGAGCAGTGCCATGAGCAGATGAGGCTGAGCAACAGCTTTCCAGACTAGCCCATTCTGGCTGCCAGCTATCTGCAGACGTTCGCACTTTCAGAGTAGGGCTGCTAAAAGAGCCTGGCACGGACACCACCATTCTAAGGCTACGTTTGAAGTTTCAAGTGGCAAGATAAGCAAGGTTCCCCAGTCTCTGGGCCTCTGTGCGAGCAGTGCCATGAGCAGATGAGGCTGAGCAACAGCTTTCCAGGCTAGCCCCTTCTGGCTGCCAGCTATCTGCAGACGTTCGCACTTTCGGAGCAGGGCTGGGATAGGAGCCTGGCAGGGACACCACAATTTCCAGGCTACGTTTGAAGTTTGAGGTGGCAAGACAAGCAAGCAGCCCCAGTCTCTGTGCCTCTGTGCGAGCACCGCCATGGGCAGATGAGGCTGAGCAACAGCTTTCCAGGCTAGCCCCTTCTGGCTGCCATCTATCTGCAGACATTCGCACTTTCGGAGCAGGGCTGCGAAAGGGGCCTGGCTGGGACACCAACTTTCCCAGGCTACGTTTGAAGTTTGAGGTGGCAAGACAAGCAAGCAGCCCCAGTGTCTGGGCCTCTGTGCGAGCAGTGCCATGAGCAGATGAGGCTGAGCAACAGCTTTCCAGGCTAGCCCCTTCTGGTTGCTAGCTATCTTCAGACGTTCGCATTTTAAGAGCATTGCTGCGAAAGGAGCCTGGCAGGGACACTACCATTCCCAGGCTACGTTTGAAGTTTCAAGTGGTAAGATAAGCAAGCAGCCCCATTCTCTGTGCCTCTGTGCGAGCAGTGCCATGAGCAGATGAGGCTGAGCAACAGATTTGCAGGCTAGCCCCTTCTGCCTGCCAGCTATCTGCAGACGTTCGCATTGTAAGAGCATGGCTGCGAAAGGAGCCTGGCAGGGACGCAAACATTGTAAGGGTACGTTTGAAGTTTGAGGTGGCAAGACAAGCAAGCAGCCCCAGTCTCTGTGCCTCTGTGCGAGCACCGCCATGGGCAGATGAGGCTGAGCAACAGCTTTCCAGGCTAGCCCCTTCTGGCTGCCATCTATCTGCAGACGTTCGCATTTTCGGAGCAGGGCTGCGAAAGGAGCCTGGCAGGGACAACCCACATTCCCAGCATACGTTTGAAGTTTCAAGTGCCAAGACAAGCAAGCAGCTCCAGTCTCTGTACCTCTGTCGAGCAGTGCCATGGGCAGATGAGGCTGAGCAACAGCTTTCCAGGATAGCCCCTTCTGCCTGCCAGCTATCTGCAGATGTTCGCGTTGTAAGAGCATGGCTGCGAAAGGAGCCTGGCAGGGACACCACCATTCTCAGGCTACGTTTGAAGTTTGAGGTGGCAAGACAAGCAAGGAGTCCCATTCTCTGTGCCTCTGTGCGAGCAGTGCCATTGGCAAATGAGGCTAAGCAACAGCTTTCCAGGCTAGCCCCTTTTGGCTGCCAGCTATCTGCAGACGTTCGCATTTTCGGAGCAGAGATGCGAAAGGAGCCTGGCAGGGACAACCCACATTCCCAGCATGCGTTTGAAGTTTTAAGTGGCAATACAAGCAAGCAGCCCCAGTCTCTGGGCCTCTGTGCGAGCAGTGCCATGGGCAGATGAGGCTGAGAAACAGCTTTCCAGGCTAGCCCCTTCTGGCTGCCAGCTATCTGCAGACGTTCGCATTTTAAGAGCAGGGCTGCGAAAGGAGCCTGGCAGGGACACCACCATTCTAAGGCTATGTTTGAAGTTTCAAGTGGCAAGATAAGCAAGCAGCCCCCGTCTCTGTGCCTCTGTGCGAGCACTGCCATAGGCACATGAGGCTGAGCAACAGCTTTCCAGGCTAGCCCCTTCTGGCTGCCAGCTATCTGCAGACGTTCGCACTTTTGGAGCAGGGCTGCGAAAGGAGCCTGGCAGGGACACCACCATTCCCAGCATGCGTTTGATGTTTGAGGTGGCAAGACAAGCAAGGGGCCCCAGTCTCTGTGCCTCTGTGTGAGCAGTGCCATGAGCAGATGAGGCTGAGCAACAGCTTTCCAGGCTAGACCCTTCTGGCTGCCAGCTATCTGCAGACGTTCGCACTTTCGGAGCAGGGCTGCGAAAGGAGCCTGGCTGGGACACCAACTTTCCCAGGATACGTTTGAAGTTTGAGGTGGCAAGACAAGCAAGAAGCCCCAGTCTCTGTGCCTCTGTGCGAGCAGTGCCATGGGCAGATGAAGCTGAGCAACAGCTTTCCAGGCTAGCCCCTTCTGGCTGCCAGCTATCTGCAGACGTTCGCACTTTCGGAGCAGGGCTGCGAAAGGAGCCTGGCTGGGACACCAACTTTCCCAGGCTACGTTTGAAGTTTGAGGTGGCAAGACAAGCAAGCAGCCCCATTCTCTGTGCCTCTGTGCGAGCAGTGCCATGAGCAGATGAGGCTGAGCAACAGCTTTCCAGGCTAGCCCCTTCTGGCTGCCAGCTATCTGCAGACGTTCACGTTGTAAAGAGCAGGCCTGCGAAAGGAGCCTGGCAGGGACACCACCATTCTAAGGCTATGTTTGAAGTTTCAAGTGGCAAGATAAGCAAGCAGCCCCAGTCTCTGTGCCTCTGTGCGAGCAGTGCCATGAGCAGATGAGGCTGAGCAACAGCTTTCCAGGCTAGCCCCTTCTGGGTGCCAGCTATCTGTAGACGTTCGCACTTTCAGAGCAGGGCTGCTAAAGGAGCCTGGCAGGGACACCACATTTCCCAGGCTACGTTTGAAGTTTGAGGTGGCAACACAAGCAAGCAGCCCCAGTCTCTGGGCCTCTGTTCGAGCACTGCCATAGGCAGATGAGGCTGAGCAACAGCTTTCCAGGCTAGCCCCTTCTGGCTCCCAGCTATCTGCAGACGTTCGCATTTTAAGGACAGGGCTGCGAAAGGAGCCTGGCAGGGACATCACCATTCCCATGTTACGTTTGAAGTTTGAGGTGGCAAGACAAGCAAGCAGCCCCAGTCTCTGTGCCTCTGTGCGAGCAGTGCCATGGGCAGATGAGGCTGAGCAACAGCTTTCCAGGCTAGCCCCTTCTGGCTGCCAGCTATCTGCACACGTTCGCACTTTCGGAGCAGGGCTGCGAAAGGAGCCTGGCAGGGACATCACCATTCCCAGGCTATGCTTTAAGTTTCAAGTGGCAAGATAAGCAAGCAGCCCCACTCTCTGTGCCTCTGTGCGAGCACTGCCATTGACAGATGAGGCTGAGCAACAACTTTCCAGGCTAGCCTCTTCTGCCTGCCAGCTATCTGCAGACGTTCGCGTATTCGGAGCAGGGCTGCGAAAGGAGCCTGGCAGGGACACCACCATTCTAAGGCTATGTTTGAAGTTTCAAGTGGCAAGATAAGCAAACAGCCCCAGTCTCTGTGCCTCTGTGCGAGCACAGCCATTGGCAGATGAGGCTAAGAAACAGCTTTCCAGGCTAGCCCCTTCTGGCAGCCAGCTATCTGCAGACGTTCGCACTTTCGGAGCAGGGCTGCTAAAGGAGCCTGGCAGGGACAACCCACATTCCCAGGCTATGTTTGAAGTTTGAGGTGGCAAGACAAGCAAGCAGCCCCAGTCTCTGTGCCTCTGTGCGAGCACTGCCATTGACAGATGAGGCTGAGCAACAACTTTCCAGGCTAGCCTCTTCTGGCTGCCAGCTATCTGCACACGTTCGCACTTTCGGAGCAGGGCTGCGAAAGGAGCCTGGCAGGGACATCACCATTCCCAGGCTATCTTTGAAGTTTGAGGTGGCAAGACAAGCAAGGAGCCCCATTCTCTGTGCCTCTGTGCGAGCACTGCCATGGGCAGATGAGTCTGAGCAACAGCTTTGCAGGCTAGCCCCTTCTAGCTGCCAGCTATCTGCAGACGTTCGCATTTTAAGAGCATGGCTGCGAAAGGAGCCTGGCAGGGACACAACCATTCCCCGCATGCGTTTGAAGTTTGAGGTGGCAAGACAAGCAAGCAGCTCCAATCTCTGGGCCTCTGTGCGAGCACCGCCATAGGCAGATGAGTCTGAGCAACAGCTTTCCAGGCTAGCCCCTTCTGGCTGCCAGCTATCTGCAGACGTCCGCACTTTCGGACCAGGGCTGTGAAAGGATCCTGGCAGGGACACCACCATTCCCAGCATGCGTTTGAAGTTTCAAGTGGCAAGATAAGCAAGCAGCCCCATTCTCTGTGCCTCTGTGCGAGCAGTGCCATGGGTAGATGAGGCTGAGCAACAGATTTGCATGCTAGCCCCTTCTGCCTGCCAGCTATCTGCAGACTTTCGCATTGTAAGAGCAGGGCTGCGAAAGGAGCCTGGCAGGGACGCCAACATTGTAAGGGTTCTTTTGAAGTTTGAGGTGGCAAGACAAGCAAGCAGCCCCAGTCTCTGTGCCTCTGTGCGAGCAGTGCCATGAGCAGATGAGGCTGAGAAACAGCTTTCCAGGCTAGCCCTGGAAATTTTAAGAGCATTGCTGCGAAAGGAGCCTGGCAGGGACACCACCATTCTAAGGCTACGTTTGAAGTTTCAAGTGGCAAGAAAAGCAAGAAACTCCAGTCTCTGTGCCTCTGTGCGAGCAGTGCCATGGGCAGATGAGGCTGAGCAACAGCTTTCCAGGCTAGCCCCTTCTGGCTGCCAGCTGTCTGCAGACATTCTCAATTTGGGAGCAGTGCTGCAAAAGAAGCCTGGCAGGGACCACCCACATTTCCAGCATGCGTTTGAAGTTTCAAGTGGCAAGACAAGGAAGCAGCCCCATTCTCTGTGCCTCTGTGAGAGCAGTGCCATGAGCAGATGAGGCTGAGCAACAGCTTTCCAGGCTAGCCCCTTCTGGCTGCCAGCTATCTGCAGACATTCGCACTTTCGGAGCAGTGCTGGTAAAGGAGCCTAGCTAGGACACCAACTTTCCCAGGCTACGTTTGAAGTTTGAGGTGGCAAGACAAGCAAGCAGCCCCAGTCTCTGTGCCTCTGTGCGAGCAGTGCCATGAGCAGATGAGGCTGAGCCACAGCTTTCCAGGCTAGCCCCTTCTGGCTGCCAGCTATCTGCAGACGTTCGCACTTTCGGAGCAGGGCTGCGAAAGGAGGCTGGCTGGAACACCACCATTCTCAGGCTACGTTTGAAGACTGAGGTGGCAAGACAAGCAAGCAGCCCCAGTCTCTGTGCCTCTGTGCGAGCAGTGCCATGGGCAGATGAGGCTGAGCAACAGATTTCGAGGCTGATAGCTCGCAGGCAGAAAGAGCTAACCTGGAAAGCTGTTGCTCAGCCTCATCTGCCCATGGCTCTGCTCGCAAAGAGGCACAGAGACTGGGACAGCTTGCTTGTCTTGCCACCTCAAACTTCAAACATATCTTTGGGGGTCCGTGCTTGAGGACTCGGGCAGGCGTGCTCCAAAAATGCCAACGTCTGCAGATAGATTGCATCCAGAAAGAGCTAGCCTGGAAAGCTGTTGCTCAGCCTCATCTGCCCATGGCACTGCTCACACAGAGGCACAGAGACTTTGGCTGCTTGCTTGTCTTTCCCCCTCAAACTTCAAACGTAGCTTAGGTGGTCCGTGCTGGGCGCCTATATCAGCGCTGCTCCGAAAATGCGAATGTCTGCAGATAGCTCGCAGCCAGAAAGAGCTAGCCTGCAAAGCTGTTGCTAATCCTCATCTGCCCATGGCAGTGCTCGCACAGATGCACAGAGACTTGGGCTGCTTGCTTGTCTTGCCACCTCAATCTTGCAACATATCTTTGGGTGTCCGTGCCAGGGAACTCCGGCAGGCCAGCTCTTAAAATGTGAATGTCTGCAGATAGCCCTTAGCCAGAAAGAGCTAGCCTGGAAAGCTGTTGCTCAGCCTCATCTGCCCATGGCACTGCTCGCGCAGAGGCACAGAGACTGGGGCTGCTTGCTTGTCTTGCCGCCTCAAACTTCGAATGTATCTTAGGTGGTCCATGTCGGTGTACTCCGGCAGACATGCTCTGAAAATGCGAACGTCTGCAGATAGCTCACAGGCAGAAAGAGCTAGCCTGGAAAGCTGTTGCTCAGCCTCATCTGCCCATGGCTCTGCTCGCACAGAGGCACAGAGACTAGGGCTGCTTTCTTGTCTTCCCACTTCAATTTTGCAACATACCTTTGTGGGTCAGCGCCGGGCGCTTCCTTCGGCCCTGCTCTTAAAATGCGAATGTCTGCAGATAGTTCTTAGCCAGAAAGAGCTAGCCTGGAAAGCTGTTGCTCAGCCTCATCTGCCCATGGCACTGCTCGCACAGAGGCACAGAGACTGGGGCTGCTTGCTTGTCTTGCCACCACAAACTTCAAAAGTATCTTAGGTGTTAAGTCCCGGGCGCCTCCGGCAGCCCTGCTCTGAAAATGCGAACGTCTGCAGATATCTCGCAGGGAGAAATAGCTAGCCTGGAAAGCTGTTGCTCAGCCTCATCTGCCCATGGCACTGCTCGCAAAGAGGCACAGAGACTGGGGCTGCTTGCTTGTCTTGCCACCTCAAACTTTAAACGTACCTTAGGTTGTTCGTGCAGGGTACCTCAGGCAGCCCTGCTCTAAAAATGCGAACGTCTACAGATATCTCGCAGGGAGAAATAGCTAGCCTGGAAAGCTGTTGTTCAGCCTCATCTGCCCATGGCACTGCTCGCACAGAGGCACAGAGACTGGGGCTGCTTGCTTGTCTTGCCACCTCAAACTTCAAACATATCTTTGGGGGTCCGTGATTGAGGACTCGGGCAGCCGTGCTCTAAAACTGCGAACGTCTTCAGATAGCTGGCAGCCAGAAAGATCTATCCTGTAAAGCTGTTGCTCAGCCTCATCTGCCCATGGCACTGCTCGCACAGAGGCACAGAGAATGGGCCTGCTTGCTTGTCTTGCCACCTAAAACTTCGAATGTATCTTAGGTGGTCCGTGTCGGTGTCCTTTGCAGCACTGCTCTGAAAATGCAAAAGTCTGCAGATAGCTCTTAGCCAGAAAGAGCTAGCCTGGAAATCTGTTGCTCAGCCTTATCTGCCCATGACACTGCTCGCACAGAGGCACAGAGACTGAGAAAGCTTGCTTGTCTTGCCACCTCAAACTTCAAACATATCTTTGGGGGTCCGTGCTTGAGGACGCGGGCAGCCGTGCTCCAAAAATGCGAACGTCTACAGATAGCTCGCAGCCAGAAAGAGCTAGCCTGGAAAGCTGTTGCTCAACCTCATCTGCCCATGGCACTGCTCACACAGAGGCACAGAGTCTGGGGCTGCTTGCTTGTCTTAACACCTCAAAATTCAAACGTAGCTTAACTGTTCCATGATGGGCGCTTCCTTCTGCCCTGCTCTTAAAATGCGAATGACTGCAGATAGCTCGCAGGCAGAAAGAGCTAGCCTGGAAAGCTGTTGCTCAGCCTCATCTGCCCATGGTATTGCTCGCACAGAGGCACAGAGAATGGTACTGCTTTCTTGTCTTGCCACCTCAAACTTCTAATGTAAATCTGGGGGTCCGTCTCGGTTGCCTCCGGCAGCCCTGCTCTGAAAATGCGAACGTCTGCAGATAGCTTGCAGCAAGAAAGAGCTAGCCTGGAAAGCTGTTGCTCAGCCTCATCTGCCCATGGCACTGCTCACACAGAGGCACAGAGACTGCGGCTGTTTGCTTCTCTTGCCAACTCAAACTCCAAATATAGCTTTGGGGATCCGGGCAAAGGGCCTCCGGCAGTGCTGCTCCGAAAATGCGAACGTCTGCAGATAGCTCGCAGCCAGAAAGAGCTAGCCTGGAAAGCTCTTGCTCAGCCTCATCTGCCCATGGCACTGCTCGCACAGAGGCACAGAGACTGGGGCTGCTTTCTTCTCCTGTCCGCTCAAACTTCAAACGTACATTAGGTGCTTCGTCCTGGGCGCCTCCGGCAGCGCTGCTCCGAAAATGCGAATGTCTGCAGATAGCTCGCAGCCTGAAAGAGCTGGCCTGAAAAGCTGTTGCTAATCCTCATCTGCCCATGGCACTGCTCGCACAGATGCACAGAGACTTGGGATGCTTGCTTGTCTTGCCACTTCAATCTTGCAACATATCTTTGGGGGTCCGTGCCAGGCAACTCTGGCAGGCCAGCTCTTAAAATGCGAATGTCTGCAGATAGCTCTTAGCCAGAAAGAGCTAGCCTGGAAAGCTGTTGCTCAGCCTCATCTGCCCATGGCACTGCTCACACAGAGGCACAGAGACTGGGGCTGCTTGCTTGTCTTGCCCCCTCAAACTTCTAACGTAGCTTAGGTGGTCCGTGCTGAACGCCTATATCAACCCTGCTCCGAAAATGCCAATGTCTTCAGAAAGCTCGCAGCCAGAAAGAGCTAGCCTGGAAAGCTGTTGCTCAGCTTCATCTGCCCATGGCACTGCTCGCACAGAGACTGGGACAGCTTGCTTGTCTTGCCACCTCAAACTTCAAACATATCTTTGTGGGTCCGTGCTTGAGGACTCGGGCAGCCGTGCTCTCAAAATTCGAACGTCTGCAGATAGCTCGCAGTCAGAAAGAGCTAGCCTGGAAAGCTGTTGCTCAGCCTGATCTCCCACGGCACTGCTCGCACAGAGGCACAGAGACTGGGGCTGCTTGCTTGTCTTGCCACCTCAATCTTGCAACATATCTTTGTTGGTCCGTGCAAGGCACCTCCGGCAGGCCTGCTCTTAAAATGCGAATGTCTGCAGATAGCTCTTAGCCAGAAAGAGCTAGCCTGGAAAGCTGTTGCTCAGCCTCATCTGCTCATGGCACTGCTCGCACAGAGGCCCAGAGACTGGGGCTGCTTGCTTGTCTTGCCGCCTCAAACTTCGAATGTATCTTAGGTGGTCCATGTCGGTGTACTCCGGCAGACCTGCTCTGAAAATGCGAACGTCTGCAGATAGCTCACAGGCAGAAAGAGCTAGCCTGGAAAGCTGTTGCTCAGCCTCATCTGCCCATGGCACTGCTCGCACAGAGGCACAGAGACTGGGGCTGCTTGCTTGTCTTTCCCCCTCAAACTTCAAAAGTAGCTTAGGTGATCCGTGCCGGGCGACTCCGGCAGCCCTGCTCTGAAAAAGCGAACGTCTGCAGATATCTCGCAGGGAGAAATAGCTAGCCTGGAAAGCTGTTGCTCAGCCTCATCTGCCCATGGCACTGCTCGCACAGAGCCACAGAGACTGGGGCTGCTTGCTTGTCTTGCCACCTCAAACTTCAAACGTACCTTAGGTTGTTCGTGCAGGGTACCTCAGGCAGCCCTGCTCTGAAAATGCGAACGTCTGCAGATATCTCGCAGGGAGAAATAGCTAGCCTGGAAAGCTGTTGCTCAGCCTCATCTGCCCATGGCACTGCTCGCACAGAGGCACAGAGACTGGGGCTGCTTGCTTGTCTTGCCACCTCAAACTTAAAATGTATCTTTGGAGGTCCGTGATTGAGGACTCGGGAAGCCGTGCTCTAAAAATGCGAACGTCTTCAGATAGCTGGCAGCCAGAAAGAGCTAGCCTGGAAAGCAGTTGCTCAGCCTCATCTGCCCATGGCACTGCTCGCAGAGAGGCACAGAGACTGGGACTGCTTGCTTTTCTTGCCCCCTCAAAATTCAAACGTAGCTTAAGTGTTCCATGACGGGCGCCTAGAGCAGGCCTGCTACAAAAATGCGAACGTCTGCAGATAGCACGCAGCCAGAAATAGCTAGACTGGAAAGATGTTGCTAAGCCTCATCTGCCCATGGCACTGCTCGCACAGAGGCACAGAGACTTGGACTGCTTGCTTGTCTAGCCACCTCAATCTTGCAACATATCTTTGAGGGTCCGTGCAAGGCATCTCCAGCAGGCCTGCTCTTACATGCGAATGTCTGCAGATAGATCGCAGGCAGAAAGAGCTAGCCTGGAAAGCTGTTGCTCAGCCTCATCTGCCCATGGCACTGCTCGCACAGAGGCACAGAGACTGGGGCTCCTTGCTTGTCTTGCCACCACAAACTTTGAATGTATCTTAGGTGGTCCATGTCGGTGTACTCCGGGAGCCCTGCTCTGAAAATGCGAACGTCTGCACATAGCTCGCAGCCAGAAAGAGCTAGCCTGGAAAGCTGTTGCTCAGTCTCATCTGCCCATGGCACTGTTCGCACAGAGGCACAGAGACTGGGGCTGCTTGCTTGTCTTGCCACCTCAAACTTCAAACTTATCTTAGCTGTTCCGTCCCGGGCGCCTGCGTCAGCCCTCCTCTGAAATTGCGAACGTCTGCAGATAGCTCGCAGGGAGAAAGAGCTAGCCTGGAAAGCTGTTGCTCAGCGTCATCTGCCCATGGCACTGCTCGCACAGAGGCACAGAGACTGGGGCTGCTTGCTTGTCTTGCCACCTCAAACTTCAAACGTATCTTAGGTAGTCTGTTCTGGGCACCTATAGCAGCCCTGCTCTGAAAATGCGAATGTCTGCAGATAGCTCGCAGACAGAAAGAGCTAGCCTGGAAAGCTGTTGCGCAGCCTCATCTGCCCATGGCACTGCTTGCACAGAGGCACAGAGACTGGGGCTGCATGCTTGTCTTGCCCCGTCAAACTTCAGACGTATCTTTGGGGGTCCGTTCCGAGTGTTTCCGGCAGCTCTGCTCTGAAAATGAGAATTTCTGTAGATAGCTCGCAGCCAGAAAGAGCTATCCAGGACAGTTGTTGCTCAGCCTCATCTGCCCATGGCACTGCTCGCACAGAGGCACAGAGACTGGGGCTGCTTGCTTGTCTTGCCACGTCAAACTTGAAACGTAGCTTAAGTGTTCCATGACGGGCGCCTACAGCAGGCCTGCTCCAAAATTGCGAACGTCTGCAGATAGCTCGCAGCCAGAAAGAGCTGGCCTGCAAAGCGGTTCCTCAGCCTCATCTGCCCATGGCACTGCTCGCACAGAGGCACAGAGACTGGGGCTGCTTGCTTGTCTTGCCACCTCAAACTTCAAAATTAACTTAGGTGGTCCGTGTCGGGCGCCTCCGGCAGCCCTGCTCTGAAAATGCGAATGTCTGCATATAGCTCTCAGCCGGAAAGAGCTAGCCTGGAAAGCTGTTGCTCAGCCTCATGTGCCCAAGGCACTGCTTGCACAGAGGCACAGAGACTGGGGCTGCTTGCTTCTCTTGCCACCTCAAAATTCAAACGTAACTTAAGTGTTCCATGACGGGCGCCTAGAGCAGGCCTGTTCCAAAACTGCGAACGTCTGCAGATAGCTCGCATCCAGAAAGAGCTAGCCTGGAAAGCTGTTGCTCGGCCTCATCTGCCCATGGCACTGCTCGCACAGAGGCACAGAGACTGGGGCTGCTTGCTTGTCTTGCCACCTCAAAATTCAAACGTAACTTAAGTGTTCCATGACGGGCGCCTAGAGCAGGCCTGTTCCAAAACTGCGAACATCTGCAGATAACTGGCAGCCAGAAAGATCTAGCCTGGAAAGCTGTTGCTCGGCCTCATCTGCCCATGCAACTGCTTGCACAGAGGCACAGAGACTGGGGCTACTTGCTTGTCTTCCCACCTCAAACTTCGTATGTATCTTAGGTGGTCCGTGTCGGTGTTCTCCAGCAGCCCTGTTCTGAAAATGCGAAAGTCTGCAGATAGCTCTTAGCCAGAAATAGCTAGCCTGGAAAGCTCTTGCTCAGCCTCATCTGCCCATGGCTCTGCTCGCACAGAGACACAGAGACTGGGGCTGCTTGCTTGTCTTGCCACCTCAAACTTCTAAAGTAGCTTAGGTGGTCCGTTATGGGCGCCTATATCAGCCCTGCTCCGAAAATGCCAATGTCTGCAGATATCTCGCAGCCAGAAAGAGCTAGCCTGGAAAGCTGTTGCTCAGCCTCATCTGCCCATGGCACTGCTTGCACAGAGGCACAGAGACTGGTACAGCTTGCTTGTCTTGCCACCTCAAACTTCAAACATATCTTTGGGTGTCCGTGCTTGAGTACTCGGGCAGCCGTGCTCCAAAAATGCGAACGTCTGTAGATAGCTCGCAGGCAGAAAGAGCTAGCCTGGAAAGCTGTTGCTCAGCCTGATCTGCCCATGGCACTGCTCGCACAGAGGCACAGAGACTGGGGCTGCTTGCTTGTTTTGCCACCTCAAACTTCAAACGTATCTTAGGTGTTCCGATCCGGGAGACTTTGGCAGCCTTGCTCTGAAAATGCGAACGTCTGCAGATAGCTCGCAGGTAGAAAGAGCTAGCCTGGAAAGCTGTTGCTCAGCCTCATCTGCCCATGGCACTGCTCGTACAGAGGCACAGAAACTGGGGCTGCTTGCTGGTCTTGCCCCTTCAAAAGTCAAACGTAGCTTAGGTGGTCCGTGCCGACCGCATCCAGCAGCCCTGCTCTGAAAATGCGAACGTCTGCAGATAGCTCGCAGGCAGAAATTGCTAGCCTGGAAAGCTGTTGCTCAGCCTCATCTGCCCATGGCACTGCTCGCACAGAGGCACAGAGACTGGGGCTGCTTGCTTGTCTTGCCACCTCAAACTTCAAACGTAGCTTAACTGTTCCATGACGGGCGCCTAGAGCAGGCCTGCTACAAAAATGCTAACGTGTGCAGATAGCACGCAGCCAGAAATAGCTAGACTGGAAAAATGTTGCTAAGCCTCATCTGCCCATGGCACTGCTCGCACAGAGGCACAGAGACTTGGACTGCTTGCTTGTCTAGCCACCTCAATCTTGCAACATATCATTGGGGGTCCGTACCAGGCATCTCCAGCAGGCCTGCTCTTACATGCGAATGTCAGCAGATAGATCGCAGGCAGAAAGATCTAGCCTGGAAAGCTGTTGCTCAGCCTCATCTGCCCATGGCACTGCTCGCACAGAGGCACAGAGACTGGGGCTGCTTGCTTGTCTTGCCACCTCAAACTTCAAACGTATCATAGGTAGTCTCTTCTTGGCAACTATAGCAGCCCTGCTCTGAAAATGTGAATGTCTGCAGATACCTCGCAGACAGAAAGAGCTAGCCTGGAAAGCTGTTGCTCAGCCTCATCTGCCCATGGCACTGCTTGCACAGAGGCACAGAGACTGGGGCTGCTTGCTTGTCTTGCCACCTCAAACTTCAAACGTAGATTAGGTGGTCCGTGCCGGGCACCTCCTGTAGCCCTGCTCCGAAAATGCGAACGTCTGCAGATAGCTGGCATCCAGAAAGAGCTAGCCTGGAAAGCTGTTGCTCAGCCTCATCTGCCCATGGCACTGCTCGCACAGAGGCACAGAGATTGAGACTGCTTGCTTGTCTTGCCACGTCAAACTTCAAACATATCTTTGGGGGTCCGTGCTTGGGGACTTGGGCAGGAGTGCTCCAAAAATGCGAACGTCTGCAGATAGCTCTCAGCCAGAAAAAGCTAGCCTGGAAAGCTGTTTCTCAGCCTCATCTGCCCATGGCACTGCTCGCACAGAGGCACTGAGACTGGGGCTGCTTGCTTGTCTTGCCATCTCAAACTTCAAATGTATCTTAGGTGGTCCGTGTCGGTGTCCTCCGGCAGCTCTGCTCTGAAAATGCGAACGTCTGCAGAAAGCTGGCAGCCAGAAAGAGCTAGCCTGGAAAGCTGTTGCTCAGCCTCATCTGTCCATGGCACCGCTCGCACAGAGGCACAGAGACTGGGGCTGCTTGCTTGTCTTGCCCCGTCAAACTTCAGACGTATCTTTGGGGGTCCGTTCCGAGCGTCTCCGGCAGCTCTGCTCCGAAATTGAGAATTTCTGCAGATAGCTCGCAGCCAGAAAGAGCTAGCCTGGAAAGCTGTTGCTCAGCCTCATCTGCCCATGGCACTGCTCGCACAGAGGCACAGAGACTGGGGCTGCTTGCTTGTCTTGCCACCTCAAACTTCAAACGTAGCTTAAGTGTTCCATGACGGGCGCCTACAGCAGGCCTGCTCCAAAAATGCGAACGTCTGCAGATAGCTCGCAGCCAGAAAGAGCTAGCCTGCAAAGCGGTTGCTCAGCCTCATCTGCCCATGGCACTGCTCGCACAGAGGCACAGAGACTGGGGCTGCTTGCTTGTCTTGCCACCTCAAACTTTGAATGTATCTTAGGTGATCCATGTCAATGTGCTCCGGCAGCCCTGCTCCGAAAATGCGAACGTCTGCACAAAGCTCGCAGCCAGAAAGAGCTAGCCTGGAAAGCTGTTACTCAGTCTCATCTGCCCATGGCACTGCTCGCACAGAGGCACAGAGACTGGGGCTGCTTTCTTGTCTTGCCACTTCAATTTTGCAACATATCTTTGTGGGTCCGTGCCGGGCGCTTCCTTCTGCCCTGCTCTTAAAATGCGAATGTCTGCAGATAGTTCTTAGCCAGAAAGAGCTAGCCTGGAAAGCTGTTGCTCAGCCTCATCTGCCCATGGCACTGCTCGCACAGAGGCACAGAGACTGGGGCTGCTTGCTTGTCTTGCTCCCTGAAACTTCTAACGTAGATTTGGGTGTCCGTGCCGGGCGCCTCCGGCAGCCCTGCTCTGAAAATGCGAACGTCTGCAGATAGCTTGCAGCAAGAAAGAGCTAGCCTGGAAAGCTGTTGCTCAGCCTCATCTGCCCATGGCACTGCTCGCACAGAGGCACAGAGACTGGGGCTGCTTGATTGTCTTGCCCCCTGAAACTTCAAACGTAGCTTAGGTCGTCCGTCCCGGGCGCCTACGGCAGCCGTGCTCTGAAAATGCGAACGTCTGCAGATAGCTCGCAGCCAGAAAGAGCTAGCCTGGAAAGCTGTTGCTCAGCCTCATGTGCCCAAGGCACTGCTTGCACAGAGGCACAGAGACTGGGGCTGCTTGCTTCTCTTGCCACCTCAAAATTCAAACGTAACTTAAGTGTTCCATGACGGGCGCCTAGAGCAGGCCTGTTCCAAAACTGCGAACGTCTGCAGATAGCTCGCATCCAGAAAGAGCTAGCCTGGAAAGCTGTTGCTCGGCCTCATCTGCCCATGGCACTGCTCGCACAGAGGCACAGAGACTGGGGCTGCTTGCTTGTCTTGCCCCCTGAAACTTCAAACGTAGCTTAGGTCGTCCGTCCCGGGCGCCTCCGGCAGCCCTGCTCTGAAAATGCGAACGTCTGCAGATAGCTGGCAGCCAGAAAGATCTAGCCTGGAAAGCTGTTGCTCAGCCTCATCTGCCCATGCAACTGCTTGCACAGAGGCACAGAGACTGGGGCTACTTGCTTGTCTTCCCACCTCAAACTTCGTATGTATCTTAGGTGGTCCGTTATGGGCGCCTATATCAGCCCTGCTCCGAAAATGCGAATGTCTGCAGATAGCTCGCAGCCAGAAAGAGCTAGCCTGGAAAGCTGTTGCTCAGCCTCATCTGCCCATGGCACTGCTCGCACAGAGGCACAGAGACTGGGGCTGCTTGCTTGTTTTGCCACCTCAAACTTCAAACGTATCTTAGGTGTTCCGATCCGGGAGACTTTGGCAGCCTTGCTCTGAAAATGCGAACGTCTGCAGATAGCTCGCAGGCAGAAATTGCTAGCCTGGAAAGCTGTTGCTCAGCCTCATCTGCCCATGGCACTGCTCGCACAGAGGCACAGAGACTGGGACTGCTTGCTTGTCTTGCCACCTCAAACTTCAAACGTAGCTTAACTGTACCATGACGGGCGCCTAGAGCAGGCCTGCTACAAAAATGCTAACGTGTGCAGATAGCACGCAGCCAGAAATAGCTAGACTGGAAAAATGTTGTTAAGCCTCATCTGCCCATGGCACTGCTCGCACAGAGGCACAGAGACTTGGACTGCTTGCTTGTCTAGCCACCTCAATCTTGCAACATATCATTGGGGGTCCGTGCCAGGCATCTCCAGCAGGCCTGCTCTTACATGCGAATGTCTGCAGATAGATCGCAGGCAGAAAGAGCTAGCCTGGAAAGCTGTTTCTCAGCCTCATCTGCCCATGGCACTGCTCGCACAGAGGCACTGAGACTGGGGCTGCTTGCTTGTCTTGCCATCTCAAACTTCAAATGTATCTTAGGTGGTCCGTGTCGGTGTCCTCCGGCAGCTCTGCTCTGAAAATGCGAACGTCTGCAGATAGCTGGCAGCCAGAAAGAGCTAGCCTGGAAAGCTGTTGCTCAGCCTCATCTGTCCATGGCACCGCTCGCACAGAGGCACAGAGACTGGGGCTGCTTGCTTGTCTTGCCCCGTCAAACTTCAGACGTATCTTTGGGTGTCCGTTCCGAGCGTCTCCGGCAGCTCTGCTCCGAAATTGAGAATTTCTGCAGATAGCTCGCAGGCAGAAAGAGCTAGCCTGGAAAGCTGTTGCTCAGCCTCATCTGCCCATGGCACTGCTCGCACAGAGGCACAGAGACTGGGGCTGCTTGCTTGTCTTGCCACCTCAAACTTCAAACGTAGCTTAAGTGTTCCATGACGGGCGCCTACAGCAGGCCTGCGCCAAAAATGCGAACGTCTGCAGATAGCTCGCAGCCAGAAAGAGCTAGCCTGCAAAGCGGTTGCTCAGCCTCATCTGCCCATGGCACTGCTCGCACAGAGGCACAGAGACTGGGGCTGCTTGCTTGTCTTGCCACCTCAAACTTTGAATGTATCTTAGGTGGTCCATGTCAATGTGCTCCGGCAGCCCTGCTCCGAAAATGCGAACGTCTGCACAAAGCTCGCAGCCAGAAAGAGCTAGCCTGGAAAGCTGTTGCTCAGTCTCATCTGCCCATGGCACTGCTCGCACAGAGGCACAGAGACTGGGGCTGCTTTCTTGTCTTGCCACTTCAATTTTGCAACATATCTTTGTGGGTCCGTGCCGGGCGCTTCCTTCTGCCCTGCTCTTAAAATGCGAATGTCTGCAGATAGTTCTTAGCCAGAAAGAGCTAGCCTGGAAACCTCTTGCTCAGCCTCATCTGCCCATGGCACTGCTCGCACAGAGGCACAGAGACTGGGGCTGCTTGCTTGTCTTGCCCCCTCAAACTTCAAACGTATCTTAGCTGTTTCGTCCCGGGCGCCTGCGTCATCCCTGCTCTGAAATTGCGAACGTCTGCAGATAGCTCGCAGCCAAAAACAGCTAGCCTGGAAAGCTTTTGCTCAGCCTCATCTGCCCATGGCACTGCTCGCACAGAGGCACAGAGACTGGGGCTGCTTGCTTGTCTTGCCACCTCAAACTTCAAACGTATCTTAGGTAGTCTCTTCTGGGCACCTATAGCAGCCCTGCTCTGAAAATGCGAATGTCTGCAGATAGCTCGCAGACAGAAAGATCTAGCCTGGAAAGCTGTTGCTCAGCCTCATCTGCCCATGGCACTGCTTGCACAGAGGCACAGAGACTGGGGCTGCTTGCTTGTCTTGCCACCTCAAACTTCAAACGTATCTTAGGTAGTCTGTTCTGGGCACCTATAGCAGCCCTGCTCTGAAAATACGAATGTCTGCAGATAGCTCGCAGACAGAAAGAGCTAGCCTGGAAAGCTGTTGCTCAGCCTCATCTGCCCATGGCACTGCTTGCACAGAGGCACAGAGACTGGGGCTGCTTGCTTGTCTTGCCACCTCAAACTTCAAACGTAGATTAGGTGGTCCGTGCCGGGCACCTCCTGTAGCCCTGCTCCGAAAATGCGAACGTCTGCAGATAACTCGCAGGCAGAAAGAGCTAGCCTGGAAAGCTGTTGCTCAGCCTCATCTGTCCATGGCACTGCTCGCACAGAGGCACAGAGACTGAGGCTGCTTGCTTGTCTTGCCCCGTCAAACTTCAGACGTATCTTTGGGGGTCCGTTCCGAGCGTCTCCGGCAGCTCTGCTCCAAAAATGAGAATTTCTGCAGATAGCTCGCAGCCAGAAGGTGCTAGCCTGGAAAGCTGTTGCTCAGCCTCATCTGCCCATGGCACTGCTCGCACAGAGGCACAGAGACTGGGGCTGCTTGCTTGTCTTGCCACCTCAAACTTCAAACGTAGCTTAAGTGTTCCATGACGGGCGCCTACAGCAGGCCTGCGCCAAAAATGCGAACGTCTGCAGATAGCTCGCAGCCAGAAATAGCTAGCCTGCAAAGCGGTTGCTCAGCCTCATCTGCCCATGGCACTGCTCGCACAGAGGCACAGAGACTGGGGCTGCTTGCTTGTCTTGCCACCTCAAACTTTGAATGTATCTTAGGTGGTCCATGTCGGTGTACTCCGGCAGCCCTGCTCTGAAAATGCGAACGTCTGCACATAGCTCGCAGCCAGAAAGAGCTAGCCTGGAAAGCTGTTGCTCAGTCTCATCTGCCCATGGCACTGCTCGCACAGAGGCACAGAGACTGGGGCTGCTTTCTTGTCTTGCCACTTCAATTTTGCAACATATCTTTGTGGGTCCGTGCCGGGCGCTTTCTTCTGCCCTGCTCTTAAAATGCGAATGTCTGCAGATAGCTCTCAGCCAGAAAAAGCTAGCCTGGAAAGCTGTTGCTCAGCCTCATCTGCCCATGGCACTGCTCGCACAGAGGCACAGAGACTGGGGCTGCTTGCTTGTCTTGCCCCCTCAAACTTCAAACGTATCTTAGCTGTTCAGTCCCGGGTGCCTGCGTCAGCCCTGCTCTGAAATTGCGAACGTCTGCAGATAGCTCGCAGCCAGAAAGAGCTAGCCTGGAAAGCTGTTGCTCAGCCTCATCTGCCCATGGCACTGCTCGCACAGAGGCACAGAGACTGGGGCTGCTTGCTTGTCTTGCCACCTCAAACTTCAAACGTATCTTAGGTAGTCTCTTCTGGGCACCTATAGCAGCCCTGCTCTGAAAATGCGAATGTCTGCAGATAGCTCGCAGACAGAAAGAGCTAGCCTGGAAAGCTGTTGCTCAGCCTCATCTGCCCATGGCACTGCTTGCACAGAGGCACAGAGACTGGGGCTGCTTGCTTGTCTTGCCACCTCAAACTTCAAACGTAGATTAGGTGGTCCGTGCCGGGCACCTCCTGTAGCCCTGCTCCGAAAATGCGAACGTCTGCAGATAGCTGGGCATCCAGAAAAAGCTAGCCTGGAAAGCTGTTGCTCAGCCTCATCTGCCCATGGCACTGCTCGCACAGAGGCACAGAGATTGAGACTGCTTGCTTGTCTTGCAACGTCAAACTTCAAACATATCTTTGGGGGTCCGTGCTTGGGGACTTGTGCAGGAGTGCTCCAAAAATGCGAACGTCTGCAGATAGCTCTCAGCCAGAAAAAGCTAGCCTGGAAAGCTCTTGCTCAGCCTCATCTGCCCATGGCACTTCTCGCACAGAGGCACAGAGCATGGGGCTGCTTGCTTGTCTTGCCATCTCAAACTTCAAATGTATCTTAGGTGGTCCGTGACGGTGTCCTCCGGCAGCTCTGCTCTGAAAATGCGAACGTCTGCAGATAGCTCGCAGGCAGAAAGAGCTAGCCTGGAAAGCTGTTGCTCAGCCTCATCTGTCCATGGCACCGCTCGCACAGAGGCACAGAGACTGGGGCTGCTTGCTTGTCTTGCCCCGTCAAACTTCAGACGTATCTTTGGGGGTCCGTTCCGAGCGTCTCCGGCAGCTCTGCTCCGAAATTGAGAATTTCTGCAGATAGCTCGCAGCCAGAAAGAGCTAGCCTGGAAAGCTGTTGCTCAGCCTCATCTGCCCATGGCACTGCTCGCACAGAGGCACAGAGACTGGGGCTGCTTGCTTGTCTTGCCACCTCAAACTTCAAACGTAGCTTAAGTGTTCCATGACGGGCGCCTACAGCAGGCCTGCTCCAAAAATGCGAACGTCTGCAGATAGCTCGCAGCCAGAAAGAGCTAGCCTGCAAAGCGGTTGCTCAGCCTCATCTGCCCATGGCACTGCTCGCACAGAGGCACAGAGACTGGGGCTGCTTGCTTGTCTTGCCACCTCAAACTTTGAATGTATCTTAGGTGGTCCATGTCAATGTGCTCCGGCAGCCCTGCTCCGAAAATGCGAACGTCTGCACAAAGCTCGCAGCCAGAAAGAGCTAGCCTGGAAAGCTGTTGCTCAGTCTCATCTGCCCATGGCACTGCTCGCACAGAGGCACAGAGACTGGGGCTGCTTTCTTGTCTTGCCACTTCAATTTTGCAACATATCTTTGTGGGTCCGTGCCGGGCGCTTCCTTCTGCCCTGCTCTTAAAATGCGAATGTCTGCAGATAGTTCTTAGCCAGAAAGAGCTAGCCTGGAAACCTCTTGCTCAGCCTCATCTGCCCATGGCACTGCTCGCACAGAGGCACAGAGACTGGGGCTGCTTGCTTGTCTTGCCCCCTCAAACTTCAAACGTATCTTAGCTGTTTCGTCCCGGGCGCCTGCGTCATCCCTGCTCTGAAATTGCGAACGTCTGCAGATAGCTCGCAGCCAAAAACAGCTAGCCTGGAAAGCTTTTGCTCAGCCTCATCTGCCCATGGCACTGCTCGCACAGAGGCACAGAGACTGGGGCTGCTTGCTTGTCTTGCCACCTCAAACTTCAAACTTATCTTAGGTAGTCTCTTCTGGGCACCTATAGCAGCCCTGCTCTGAAAATGCGAATGTCTGCAGATAGCTCGCAGACAGAAAGATCTAGCCTGGAAAGCTGTTGCTCAGCCTCATCTGCCCATGGCACTGCTTGCACAGAGGCACAGAGACTGGGGCTGCTTGCTTGTCTTGCCACCTCAAACTTCAAAAGTATCTTAGGTAGTCTGTTCTGGGCACCTATAGCAGCCCTGCTCTGAAAATACGAATGTCTGCAGATAGCTCGCAGACAGAAAGAGCTAGCCTGGAAAGCTGTTGCTCAGCCTCATCTGCCCATGGCACTGCTTGCACAGAGGCACAGAGACTGGGGCTGCTTGCTTGTCTTGCCACCTCAAACTTCAAACGTAGATTAGGTGGTCCGTGCCGGGCACCTCCTGTAGCCCTGCTCCGAAAATGCGAACGTCTGCAGATAACTCGCAGGCAGAAAGAGCTAGCCTGGAAAGCTGTTGCTCAGCCTCATCTGTCCATGGCACTGCTCGCACAGAGGCACAGAGACTGAGGCTGCTTGCTTGTCTTGCCCCGTCAAACTTCAGACGTATCTTTGGGGGTCCGTTCCGAGCGTCTCCGGCAGCTCTGCTCCGAAAATGAGAATTTCTGCAGATAGCTCGCAGCCAGAAGGTGCTAGCCTGGAAAGCTGTTGCTCAGCCTCATCTGCCCATGGCACTGCTCGCACAGAGGCACAGAGACTGGGGCTGCTTGCTTGTCTTGCCACCTCAAACTTCAAACGTAGCTTAAGTGTTCCATGACGGGCGCCTACAGCAGGCCTGCGCCAAAAATGCGAACGTCTGCAGATAGCTCGCAGCCAGAAATAGCTAGCCTGCAAAGCGGTTGCTCAGCCTCATCTGCCCATGGCACTGCTCGCACAGAGGCACAGAGACTGGGGCTGCTTGCTTGTCTTGCCACCTCAAACTTTGAATGTATCTTAGGTGGTCCATGTCGGTGTACTCCGGCAGCCCTGCTCTGAAAATGCGAACGTCTGCACATAGCTCGCAGCCAGAAAGAGCCAGAAAGAGCTAGCCTGGAAAGCTCAGTCTCATCTGCCCATGGCACTGCTCGCACAGAGGCACAGAGACTGGGGCTGCTTTCTTGTCTTGCCACTTCAATTTTGCAACATATCTTTGTGGGTCCGTGCCGGGCGCTTTCTTCTGCCCTGCTCTTAAAATGCGAATGTCTGCAGATAGCTCTCAGCCAGAAAAAGCTAGCCTGGAAAGCTGTTGCTCAGCCTCATCTGCCCATGGCACTGCTCGCACAGAGGCACAGAGAATGGGGCTGCTTGCTTGTCTTGCCCCCTCAAACTTCAAACGTATCTTAGCTGTTCAGTCCCGGGTGCCTGCGTCAGCCCTGCTCTGAAATTGCGAACGTCTGCAGATAGCTCGCAGCCAGAAAGAGCTAGCCTGGAAAGCTGTTGCTCAGCCTCATCTGCCCATGGCACTGCTCGCACAGAGGCACAGAGACTGGGGCTGCTTGCTTGTCTTGCCACCTCAAACTTCAAACGTATCTTAGGTAGTCTCTTCTGGGCACCTATAGCAGCCCTGCTCTGAAAATGCGAATGTCTGCAGATAGCTCGCAGACAGAAAGAGCTAGCCTGGAAAGCTGTTGCTCAGCCTCATCTGCCCATGGCACTGCTTGCACAGAGGCACAGAGACTGGGGCTGCTTGCTTGTCTTGCCACCTCAAACTTCAAACGTAGATTAGGTGGTCCGTGCCGGGCACCTCCTGTAGCCCTGCTCCGAAAATGCGAACGTCTGCAGATAGCTGGGCATCCAGAAAAAGCTAGCCTGGAAAGCTGTTGCTCAGCCTCATCTGCCCATGGCACTGCTCGCACAGAGGCACAGAGATTGAGACTGCTTGCTTGTCTTGCAACGTCAAACTTCAAACATATCTTTGGGGGTCCGTGCTTGGGGACTTGTGCAGGAGTGCTCCAAAAATGCGAACGTCTGCAGATAGCTCTCAGCCAGAAAAAGCTAGCCTGGAAAGCTCTTGCTCAGCCTCATCTGCCCATGGCACTTCTCGCACAGAGGCACAGAGCATGGGGCTGCTTGCTTGTCTTGCCATCTCAAACTTCAAATGTATCTTAGGTGGTCCGTGACGGTGTCCTCCGGCAGCCCTGCTCTGAAAATGCGAACGTCTGCAGATAGCTCGCAGGCAGAAAGAGCTAGCCTGGAAAGCTGTTGCTCAGCCTCATCTGTCCATGGCACCGCTCGCACAGAGGCACAGAGACTGGGGCTGCTTGCTTGTCTTGCCACCTCAAACTTCAAACGTAGCTTAAGTGTTCCATGACGGGCGCCTACAGCAGGCCTGCTCCAAAAATGCGAACGTCTGCAGATAGCTCGCAGCCAGAAAGAGCTAGCCTGCAAAGCGGTTGCTCAGCCTCATCTGCCCATGGCACTGCTCGCACAGAGGCACAGAGACTGGGGCTGCTTGCTTGTCTTGCCACCTCAAACTTTGAATGTATCTTAGGTGGTCCATGTCAATGTGCTCCGGCAGCCCTGCTCCGAAAATGCGAACGTCTGCACAAAGCTCGCAGCCAGAAAGAGCTAGCCTGGAAAGCTGTTGCTCAGTCTCATCTGCCCATGGCACTGCTCGCACAGAGGCACAGAGACTGGGGCTGCTTTCTTGTCTTGCCACTTCAATTTTGCAACATATCTTTGTGGGTCCGTGCCGGGCGCTTCCTTCTGCCCTGCTCTTAAAATGCGAATGTCTGCAGATAGTTCTTAGCCAGAAAGAGCTAGCCTGGAAACCTCTTGCTCAGCCTCATCTGCCCATGGCACTGCTCGCACAGAGGCACAGAGACTGGGGCTGCTTGCTTGTCTTGCCCCCTCAAACTTCAAACGTATCTTAGCTGTTTCGTCCCGGGCGCCTGCGTCATCCCTGCTCTGAAATTGCGAACGTCTGCAGATAGCTCGCAGCCAAAAACAGCTAGCCTGGAAAGCTTTTGCTCAGCCTCATCTGCCCATGGCACTGCTCGCACAGAGGCACAGAGACTGGGGCTGCTTGCTTGTCTTCCCACCTCAAACTTCAAACGTATCTTAGGTAGTCTCTTCTGGGCACCTATAGCAGCCCTGCTCTGAAAATGCGAATGTCTGCAGATAGCTCGCAGACAGAAAGAGCTAGCCTGGAAAGCTGTTGCTCAGCCTCATCTGCCCATGGCAGTGCTCGCACAGAGGCACAGAGACTGGGGCTGCTTGCTTGTCTTGCTCCCTGAAACTTCTAACGTAGATTTGGGTGTCCGTGCCGGGCGCCTCCGGCAGCCCTGCTCTGAAAATGCGAACGTCTGCAGATAGCTCGCAGGCAGAAAGAGCTAGCCTGGAAAGCTGTTGCTCAGCCTCATCTGCCAATGGCACTGCTCGCACAGAGGCACAGAGACTGGGGCTGCTTGATTGTCTTGCCCCCTGAAACTTCAAACGTAGCTTAGGTCGTCCGTCCCGGGCGCCTACGGCAGCCGTGCTCTGAAAATGCGAACGTCTGCAGATAGCTCGCAGCCAGAAAGAGCTAGCCTGGAAAGCTGTTGCTCAGCCTCATGTGCCCAAGGCACTGCTTGCACAGAGGCACAGAGACTGGGGCTGCTTGCTTCTCTTGCCACCTCAAAATTCAAACGTAACTTAAGTGTTCCATGACGGGCGCCTAGAGCAGGCCTGTTCCAAAACTGCGAACGTCTGCAGATAGCTCGCATCCAGAAAGAGCTAGCCTGGAAAGCTGTTGCTCGGCCTCATCTGCCCATGGCACTGCTCGCACAGAGGCACAGAGACTGGGGCTGCTTGCTTGTCTTGCCCCCTGAAACTTCAAACGTAGCTTAGGTCGTCCGTCCCGGGCGCCTCCGGCAGCCCTGCTCTGAAAATGCGAACGTCTGCAGATAGCTGGCAGCCAGAAAGATCTAGCCTGGAAAGCTGTTGCTCAGCCTCATCTGCCCATGGCACTGCTTGCACAGAGGCACAGAGACTGGGGCTGCTTGCTTGTCTTGCTCCCTGAAACTTCTAACGTAGATTTGGGTGTCCGTGCCGGGCGCCTCCGGCAGCCCTGCTCTGAAAATGCGAACGTCTGCAGATAGCTCGCATGCAGAAAGAGCTAGCCTGGAAAGCTGTTGCTCAGCCTCATCTGCCCATGGCACTGCTCGCACAGAGGCACAGAGACTGGGGCTGCTTGATTGTCTTGCCCCCTGAAACTTCAAACGTAGCTTAGGTCGTCCGTCCCGGGCGCCTACGGCAGCCGTGCTCTGAAAATGCGAACGTCTGCAGATAGCTCGCAGCCAGAAAGAGCTAGCCTGGAAAGCTGTTGCTCAGCCTCATGTGCCCAAGGCACTGCTTGCACAGAGGCACAGAGACTGGGGCTGCTTGCTTCTCTTGCCACCTCAAAATTCAAACGTAACTTAAGTGTTCCATGACGGGCGCCTAGAGCAGGCCTGTTCCAAAACTGCGAACGTCTGCAGATAGCTCGCATCCAGAAAGAGCTAGCCTGGAAAGCTGTTGCTCGGCCTCATCTGCCCATGGCACTGCTCGCACAGAGGCACAGAGACTGGGGCTGCTTGCTTGTCTTGCCCCCTGAAACTTCAAACGTAGCTTAGGTCGTCCGTCCCGGGCGCCTCCGGCAGCCCTGCTCTGAAAATGCGAACGTCTGCAGATAGCTGGCAGCCAGAAAGATCTAGCCTGGAAAGCTGTTGCTCAGCCTCATCTGCCCATGGCACTGCTTGCACAGAGGCACAGAGACTGGGGCTGCTTGCTTGTCTTGCTCCCTGAAACTTCTAACGTAGATTTGGGTGTCCGTGCCGGGCGCCTCCGGCAGCCCTGCTCTGAAAATGCGAACGTCTGCAGATAGCTCGCAGGCAGAAAGAGGTAGCCTGGAAAGCTGTTGCTCAGCCTCATCTGCCCATGGCACTGCTCGCACAGAGGCACAGAGACTGGGGCTGCTTGATTGTCTTGCCCCCTGAAACTTCAAACGTAGCTTAGGTCGTCCGTCCCGGGCGCCTACGGCAGCCGTGCTCTGAAAATGCGAACGTCTGCAGATAGCTCGCAGCCAGAAAGAGCTAGCCTGGAAAGCTGTTGCTCAGCCTCATGTGCCCAAGGCACTGCTTGCACAGAGGCACAGAGACTGGGGCTGCTTGCTTCTCTTGCCACCTCAAAATTCAAACGTAACTTAAGTGTTCCATGACGGGCGCCTAGAGCAGGCCTGTTCCAAAACTGCGAACGTCTGCAGATAGCTCGCATCCAGAAAGAGCTAGCCTGGAAAGCTGTTGCTCGGCCTCATCTGCCCATGGCACTGCTCGCACAGAGGCACAGAGACTGGGGCTGCTTGCTTGTCTTGCCCCCTGAAACTTCAAACGTAGCTTAGGTCGTCCGTCCCGGGCGCCTCCGGCAGCCCTGCTCTGAAAATGCGAACGTCTGCAGATAGCTGGCAGCCAGAAAGATCTAGCCTGGAAAGCTGTTGCTCAGCCTCATCTGCCCATGCAACTGCTTGCACAGAGGCACAGAGACTGGGGCTACTTGCTTGTCTTCCCACCTCAAACTTCGTATGTATCTTAGGTGGTCCGTTATGGGCGCCTATATCAGCCCTGCTCCGAAAATGCCAATGTCTGCAGATAGCTCGCAGCCAGAAAGAGCTAGCCTGGAAAGCTGTTGCTCAGCCTCATCTACCCATGGCACTGCTTGCACAGAGGCACAGAGACTGGTACAGCTTGCTTGTTTTGCCACCTCAAACTTCAAACGTATCTTAGGTGTTCCGATCCGGGAGACTTTGGCAGCCTTGCTCTGAAAATGCGAACGTCTGCAGATAGCTCGCAGGTAGAAAGAGCTAGCCTGGAAAGCTGTTGCTCAGCCTGATCTGCCCATGGCACTGCTCGCACAGAGGCACAGAGACTGGGGCTGCTTGCTTGTCTTGCCCCTTCAAAAGTCAAACGTAGCTTAGGTGGTCCTTGCCGACCGCATCCAGCAGCCCTGCTCTGAAAATGCGAACGTCTGCAGATAGCTCGCAGGCAGAAATTGCTAGCCTGGAAAGCTGTTGCTCAGCCTCATCTGCCCATGGCACTGCTCGCACAGAGGCACAGAGACTGGGACTGCTTGCTTGTCTTGCCACCTCAAACTTCAAACGTAGCTTAACTGTACCATGACGGGCGCCTAGAGCAGGCCTGCTACAAAAATGCTAACGTGTGCAGATAGCACGCAGCCAGAAATAGCTAGACTGGAAAAATGTTGTTAAGCCTCATCTGCCCATGGCACTGCTCGCACAGAGGCACAGAGACTTGGACTGCTTGCTTGTCTAGCCACCTCAATCTTGCAACATATCATTGGGGGTCCGTGCCAGGCATCTCCAGCAGGCCTGCTCTTACATGCGAATGTCTGCAGATAGATCGCAGGCAGAAAGAGCTAGCCTGGAAAGCTGTTTCTCAGCCTCATCTGCCCATGGCACTGCTCGCACAGTGGCACTGAGACTGGGGCTGCTTGCTTGTCTTGCCATCTCAAACTTCAAATGTATCTTAGGTGGTCCGTGTCGGTGTCCTCCGGCAGCTCTGCTCTGAAAATGCGAACGTCTGCAGATAGCTGGCAGCCAGAAAGAGCTAGCCTGGAAAGCTGTTGCTCAGCCTCATCTGTCCATGGCACCGCTCGCACAGAGGCACAGAGACTGGGGCTGCTTGCTTGTCTTGCCCCGTCAAACTTCAGACGTATCTTTGGGGGTCCGTTCCGAGCGTCTCCGGCAGCTCTGCTCCGAAATTGAGAATTTCTGCAGATAGCTCGCAGCCAGAAAGAGCTAGCCTGGAAAGCTGTTGCTCAGCCTCATCTGCCCATGGCACTGCTCGCACAGAGGCACAGAGACTGGGGCTGCTTGCTTGTCTTGCCACCTCAAACTTCAAACGTAGCTTAAGTGTTCCATGACGGGCGCCTACAGCAGGCCTGCGCCAAAAATGCGAACGTCTGCAGATAGATCGCAGCCAGAAAGAGCTAGCCTGCAAAGCGGTTGCTCAGCCTCATCTGCCCATGGCACTGCTCGCACAGAGGCACAGAGACTGGGGCTGCTTGCTTGTCTTGCCACCTCAAACTTTGAATGTATCTTAGGTGGTCCATGTCGGTGTACTCCGGCAGCCCTGCTCTGAAAATGCGAACGTCTGCACAAAGCTCGCAGCCAGAAAGAGCTAGCCTGGAAAGCTGTTGCTCAGTCTCATCTGCCCATGGCACTGCTCGCACAGAGGCACAGAGACTGGGGCTGCTTTCTTGTCTTGCCACTTCAATTTTGCAACATATCTTTGTGGGTCCGTGCCGGGCGCTTCCTTCTGCCCTGCTCTTAAAATGCGAATGTCTGCAGATAGCTCTCAGCCAGAAAAAGCTAGCCTGGAAAGCTGTTGCTCAGCCTCATCTGCCCATGGCACTGCTCGCACAGAGGCACAGAGACTGGGGCTGCTTGCTTGTCTTGCCCCCTCAAACTTCAAACGTATCTTAGCTGTTTCGTCCCGGGCGCCTGCGTCATCCCTGCTCTGAAATTGCGAACGTCTGCAGATAGCTCGCAGCCAAAAACAGCTAGCCTGGAAAGCTTTTGCTCAGCCTCATCTGCCCATGGCACTGCTCGCACAGAGGCACAGAGACTGGGGCTGCTTGCTTGTCTTGCCACCTCAAACTTCAAACGTATCTTAGGTAGTCTCTTCTGGGCACCTATAGCAGCCCTGCTCTGAAAATGCGAATGTCTGCAGATAGCTCGCAGACAGAAAGAGCTAGCCTGGAAAGCTGTTGCTCAGCCTCATCTGCCCATGGCACTGCTCGCACAGAGGCACAGAGACTGGGGCTGCTTGCTTGTCTTGCTCCCTGAAACTTCTAACGTAGATTTGGGTGTCCGTGCCGGGCGCCTCCGGCAGCCCTGCTCTGAAAATGCGAACGTCTGCAGATAGCTCGCAGGCAGAAAGAGCTAGCCTGGAAAGCTGTTGCTCAGCCTCATCTGCCAATGGCACTGCTCGCACAGAGGCACAGAGACTGGGGCTGCTTGATTGTCTTGCCCCCTGAAACTTCAAACGTAGCTTAGGTCGTCCGTCCCGGGCGCCTACGGCAGCCGTGCTCTGAAAATGCGAACGTCTGCAGATAGCTTGCAGCCACAAAGAGCTAGCCTGGAAAGCTGTTGCTCAGCCTCATGTGCCCAAGGCACTGCTTGCACAGAGGCACAGAGACTGGGGCTGCTTGCTTCTCTTGCCACCTCAAAATTCAAACGTAACTTAAGTGTTCCATGACGGGCGCCTAGAGCAGGCCTGTTCCAAAACTGCGAACATCTGCAGATAGCTCGCATCCAGAAAGAGCTAGCCTGGAAAGCTGTTGCTCGGCCTCATCTGCCCATGGCACTGCTCGCACAGAGGCACAGAGACTGGGGCTGCTTGCTTGTCTTGCCCCCTCAAACTTCAAACGTAGCTTAGGTCGTCCGTCCCGGGCGCCTCCGGCAGCCCTGCTCTGAAAATGCGAACGTCTGCAGATAGCTGGCAGCCAGAAAGATCTAGCCTGGAAAGCTGTTGCTCAGCCTCATCTGCCCATGGCACTGCTTGCACAGAGGCACAGAGACTGGGGCTACTTGCTTGTCTTGCCACCTCAAACTTCTAAAGTAACTTAGGTGGTCCGTTATGGGCGCCTATATCAGCCCTGCTCCGAACATGCCAATGTCTGCAGATAGCTCGCAGCCAGAAAGAGCTAGCCTGGAAAGCTGTTGCTCAGCCTCATCTGCCCATGGCACTGCTTGCACAGAGGCACAGAGACTGGTATAGCTTGCTTGTCTTGCCACCTCAAACTTCAAACATATCTTTGGGTGTCCGTGCTTGAGTACTCGGGCAGCCGTGCTCCAAAAATGCGAACGTCTGTAGATAGCTCGCAGGCAGAAAAAGCTAGCCTGGAAAGCTGTTGCTCAGCCTGATCTGCCCATGGCACTGCTCGCACAGAGGCACAGAGACTGGGGCTGCTTGCTTGTCTTGCCCCGTCAAACTTCAGACGTATCTTTGGGGGTCCGTTCCGAGCGTCTCCGGCAGCTCTGCTCCGAAATTGAGAATTTCTGCAGATAGCTCGCAGCCAGAAAGAGCTAGCCTGGAAAGCTGTTGCTCAGCCTCATCTGCCCATGGCACTGCTCGCACAGAGGCACAGAGACTGGGGCTGCTTGCTTGTCTTGCCACCTCAAACTTCAAACGTAGCTTAAGTGTTGCATGACGGGCGCCTACAGCAGGCCTGCTCCAAAAATGCGAACGTCTGCAGATAGCTCGCAGCCAGAAAGAGCTAGCCTGCAAAGCGGTTGCTCAGCCTCATCTGCCAATGGCACTGCTCGCACAGAGGCACAGAGGCTGGGGCTGCTTGCTTGTCTTGCCACCTCAAACTTTGAATGTATCTTAGGTGGTCCATGTCAATGTGCTCCGGCAGCCCTGCTCCGAAAATGCGAACGTCTGCACAAAGCTCGCAGCCAGAAAGAGCTAGCCTGGAAAGCTGTTGCTCAGTCTCATCTGCCCATGGCACTGCTCGCACAGAGGCACAGAGACTGGGGCTGCTTTCTTGTCTTGCCACTTCAATTTTGCAACATATCTTTGTGGGTCCGTGCCGGGCGCTTCCTTCTGCCCTGCTCTTAAAATGCGAATGTCTGCAGATAGTTCTTAGCCAGAAAGAGCTAGCCTGGAAAGCTGTTGCTCAGCCTCATCTGCCCATGGCACTGCTCGCACAGAGGCACAGAGACTGGGGCTGCTTGCTTGTCTTGCCCCCTCAAACTTCAAACGTATCTTAGCTGTTTCGTCCCGGGCGCCTGCGTCATCCCTGCTCTGAAATTGCGAACGTCTGCAGATAGCTCGCAGCCAAAAACAGCTAGCCTGGAAAGCTTTTGCTCAGCCTCATCTGCCCATGGCACTGCTCGCACAGAGGCACAGAGACTGGGGCTGCTTGCTTGTCTTGCCCTCTCAAACTTCAAACGTATCTTAGGTAGTCTCTTCTGGGCACCTATAGCAGCCCTGCTCTGAAAATGCGAATGTCTGCAGATAGCTCGCAGCCAGAAAGAGCTAGCCTGGAAAGCTGTTGCTCAGCCTCATCTGCCCATGGCACTGCTTGCACAGAGGCACAGAGACTGGGGCTGCTTGCTTGTCTTGCCACCTCAAACTTCAAACGTATCTTAGGTAGTCTGTTCTGGGCACCTATAGCAGCCCTGCTCTGAAAATACGAATGTCTGCAGATAGCTCGCAGACAGAAAGAGCTAGCCTGGAAAGCTGTTGCTCAGCCTCATCTGCCCATGGCACTGCTTGCACAGAGGCACAGAGACTGGGGCTGCTTGCTTGTCTTGCCACCTCAAACTTAAAACGTAGATTAGGTGGTCCGTGCCGGGCACCTCCTGTAGCCCTGCTCCGAAAATGCGAACGTCTGCAGATAGCTCGCAGGCAGAAAGAGCTAGCCTGGAAAGCTGTTGCTCAGCCTCATCTGCCCATGGCACTGCTCGCACAGAGGCACAGAGATTGAGACTGCTTGCTTGTCTTGCAACGTCAAACTTCAAACATATCTTTGGGGGTCCGTGCTTGGGGACTTGTGCAGGAGTGCTCCAAAAATGCGAACGTCTGCAGATAGCTCTCAGCCAGAAAAAGCTAGCCTGGAAAGCTCTTGCTCAGCCTCATCTGCCCATGGCACTTCTCGCACAGAGGCACAGAGCATGGGGCTGCTTGCTTGTCTTGCCATCTCAAACTTCAAATGTATCTTAGGTGGTCCGTGACGGTGTCCTCCGGCAGCCCTGCTCTGAAAATGCGAACGTCTGCAGATAGCTCGCAGGCAGAAAGAGCTAGCCTGGAAAGCTGTTGCTCAGCCTCATCTGTCCATGGCACCGCTCGCACAGAGGCACAGAGACTGGGGCTGCTTGCTTGTCTTGCCCCGTCAAACTTCAGACGTATCTTTGGGGGTCCGTTCCGAGCGTCTCCGGCAGCTCTGCTCCGAAATTGAGAATTTCTGCAGATAGCTCGCAGCCAGAAAGAGCTAGCCTGGAAAGCTGTTGCTCAGCCTCATCTGCCCATGGCACTGCTCGCACAGAGGCACAGAGACTGGGGCTGCTTGCTTGTCTTGCCACCTCAAACTTCAAACGTAGCTTAAGTGTTCCATGACGGGCGCCTACAGCAGGCCTGCGCCAAAAATGCGAACGTCTGCAGATAGCTCGCAGCCAGAAAGAGCTAGCCTGCAAAGCGGTTGCTCAGCCTCATCTGCCCATGGCACTGCTCGCACAGAGGCACAGAGGCTGGGGCTGCTTGCTTGTCTTGCCACCTCAAACTTCAAACGTATCTTAGGTAGTCTCTTCTGGGCACCTATAGCAGCCCTGCTCTGAAAATGCGAATGTCTGCAGATAGCTCGCAGACAGAAAGAGCTAGCCTGGAAAGCTGTTGCTCAGCCTCATCTGCCCATGGCACTGCTTGCACAGAGGCACAGAGACTGGGGCTGCTTGCTTGTCTTGCCACCTCAAACTTCAAACGTATCTTAGGTAGTCTGTTCTGGGCACCTATAGCAGCCCTGCTCTGAAAATGCGAATGTCTGCAGATAGCTCGCAGACAGAAAGAGCTAGCCTGGAAAGCTGTTGCTCAGCCTCATCTGCCCATGGCACTGCTTGCACAGAGGCACAGAGACTGGGGCTGCTTGCTTGTCTTGCCACCTCAAACTTCAAACGTAGATTAGGTGGTCCGTGCCGGGCACCTCCTGTAGCCCTGCTCCGAAAATGCGAACGTCTGCAGATAACTCGCAGGCAGAAAGAGCTAGCCTGGAAAGCTGTTGCTCAGCCTCATCTGTCCATGGCACTGCTCGCACAGAGGCACAGAGACTGGGGCTGCTTGCTTGTCTTGCCCCGTCAAACTTCAGACGTATCTTTGGGGGTCCGTTCCGAGCGTCTCCGGCAGCTCTGCTCCGAAAATGAGAATTTCTGCAGATAGCTCGCAGCCAGAAGGTGCTAGCCTGGAAAGCTGTTGCTCAGCCTCATCTGCCCATGGCACTGCTCGCACAGAGGCACAGAGACTGGGACTGCTTGCTTGTCTTGCCACCTCAAACTTCAAACGTAGCTTAAGTGTTCCATGACGGGCGCCTACAGCAGGCCTGCGCCAAAAATGCGAACGTCTGCAGATAGCTCGCAGCCAGAAATAGCTAGCCTGCAAAGCGGTTGCTCAGCCTCATCTGCCCATGGCACTGCTCGCACAGAGGCACAGAGACTGGGGCTGCTTGCTTGTCTTGCCACCTCAAACTTTGAATGTATCTTAGGTGGTCCATGTCGGTGTACTCCGGCAGCCCTGCTCTGAAAATGCGAACGTCTGCACATAGCTCGCAGCCAGAAAGAGCTAGCCTGGAAAGCTGTTGCTCAGTCTCATCTGCCCATGGCACTGCTCGCACAGAGGCACAGAGACTGGGGCTGCTTTCTTGTCTTGCCACTTCAATTTTGCAACATATCTTTGTGGGTCCGTGCCGGGCGCTTTCTTCTGCCCTGCTCTTAAAATGCGAATGTCTGCAGATAGTTCTTAGCCAGAAAGAGCTAGCCTGGAAAGCTGTTGCTCAGCCTCATCTGCCCATGGCACTGCTCGCACAGAGGCACAGAGACTGGGGCTGCTTGCTTGTCTTGCCCCCTCAAACTTCAAACATATCTTAGCTGTTCAGTCCCGGGGGCCTGCGTCAGCCCTGCTCTGAAATTGCGAACGTCTGCAGATAGCTCGCAGCCAGAAAGAGCTAGCCTGGAAAGCTGTTGCTCAGCCTCATCTGCCCATGGCACTGCTCGCACAGAGGCACAGAGACTGGGGCTGCTTGCTTGTCTTGCCACCTCAAACTTCAAACGTATCTTAGGTAGTCTCTTCTGGGCACCTATAGCAGCCCTGCTCTGAAAATGCGAATGTCTGCAGATAGCTCGCAGACAGAAAGAGCTAGCCTGGAAAGCTGTTGCTCAGCCTCATCTGCCCATGGCACTGCTTGCACAGAGGCACAGAGACTGGGGCTGCTTGCTTGTCTTGCCACCTCAAACTTCAAACGTAGATTAGGTGGTCCGTGCCGGGCACCTCCTGTAGCCCTGCTCCGAAAATGCGAACGTCTGCAGATAGCTGGGCATCCAGAAAAAGCTAGCCTGGAAAGCTGTTGCTCAGCCTCATCTGCCCATGGCACTGCTCACACAGAGGCACAGAGTTTGAGACTGCTTGCTTGTCTTGCAACGTCAAACTTCAAACATATCTTTGGGGGTCCGTGCTTGGGGACTTGTGCAGGAGTGCTCCAAAAATGCGAACGTCTGCAGATAGCTCTCAGCCAGAAAAAGCTAGCCTGGAAAGCTCTTGCTCAGCCTCATCTGCCCATGGCACTTCTCGCACAGAGGCACAGAGCATGGGGCTGCTTGCTTGTCTTGCCATCTCAAACTTCAAATGTATCTTAGGTGGTCCGTGACGGTGTCCTCCGGCAGCATTGCTCTGAAAATGCGAACGTCTGCAGATAGCTCGCAGGCAGAAAGAGCTAGCCTGGAAAGCTGTTGCTCAGCCTCATCTGTCCATGGCACTGCTTGCACAGAGGCACAGAGACTGGGGCTGCTTGCTTGTCTTGCCCCGTCAAACTTCAGACGTATCTTTGGGGGTCCGTTCCGAGCGTCTCCGGCAGCTCTGCTCCGAAAATGAGAATTTCTGCAGATAGCTCGCAGCCAGAAGGTGCTAGCCTGGAAAGCTGTTGCTCAGCCTCATCTGCCCATGGCACTGCTCGCACAGAGGCACAGAGACTGGGGCTGCTTGCTTGTCTTGCCACCTCAAACTTCAAACGTAGCTTAAGTGTTCCATGACGGGCGCCTACAGCAGGCCTGCGCCAAAAATGCGAACGTTTGCAGATAGCTCGCAGCCAGAAATAGCTAGCCTGCAAAGCGGTTGCTCAGCCTCATCTGCCCATGGCACTGCTCGTACAGAGGCACAGAGACTGGGGCTGCTTGCTTGTCTTGCCACCTCAAACTTTGAATGTATCTTAGGTGGTCCATGTCGGTGTACTCCGGCAGCCCTGCTCTGAAAATGCGAACGTCTGCACATAGCTCGCAGCCAGAAAGAGCTAGCCTGAAAAGCTGTTGCTCAGTCTCATCTGCCCATGGCACTGCTCGCACAGAGGCACAGAGACTGGGGCTGCTTTCTTGTCTTGCCACTTCAATTTTGCAACATATCTTTGTGGGTCCGTGCCGGGCGCTTTCTTCTGCCCTGCTCTTAAAATGCGAATGTCTGCAGATAGTTCTTAGCCAGAAAGAGCTAGCCTGGAAAGCTGTTGCTCAGCCTCATCTGCCCATGGCACTGCTCGCACAGAGGCACAGAGAATGGGGCTGCTTGCTTGTCTTGCCCCCTCAAACTTCAAACGTATCTTAGCTGTTCCGTCCCGGGGGCCTGCGTCAGCCCTGCTCTGAAATTGCGAACGTCTGCAGATAGCTCGCAGCCAGAAAGAGCTAGCCTGGAAAGCTGTTGCTCAGCCTCATCTGCCCATGGCACTGCTCGCACAGAGGCACAGAGACTGAGGCTGCTTGCTTGTCTTGCCACCTCAAACTTCAAACGTATCTTAGGTAGTCTCTTCTGGGCACCTATAGCAGCCCTGCTCTGAAAATGCGAATGTCTGCAGATAGCTCGCAGACAGAAAGAGCTAGCCTGGAAAGCTGTTGCTCAGCCTCATCTGCCCATGGCACTGCTTGCACAGAGGCACAGAGACTGGGGCTGCTTGCTTGTCTTGCCACCTCAAACTTCAAACGTAGATTAGGTGGTCCGTGCCGGGCACCTCCTGTAGCCCTGCTCCGAAAATGCGAACGTCTGCAGATAGCTGGGCATCCAGAAAAAGCTAGCCTGGAAAGCTGTTGCTCAGCCTCATCTGCCCATGGCACTGCTCGCACAGAGGCACAGAGATTGAGACTGCTTGCTTTTCTTGCAACGTCAAACTTCAAACATATATTTGGGGGTCCGTGCTTGGGGACTTGTGCAGGAGTGCTCCAAAAATACGAATGTCTGCAGATAGCTCTCAGCCAGAAAAAGCTAGCCTGGAAAGCTCTTGCTCAGCCTCATCTGCCCATGGCACTTCTCGCACAGAGGCACAGAGCATGGGGCTGCTTGCTTGTCTTGCCATCTCAAACTTCAAATGTATCTTAGGTGGTCCGTGACGGTGTCCTCCGGCAGCCCTGCTCTGAAAATGCGAACGTCTGCAGATAGCTCGCAGGCAGAAAGAGCTAGCCTGGAAAGCTGTTGCTCAGCCTCATCTGTCCATGGCACCGCTCGCACAGAGGCACAGAGACTGGGGCTGCTTGCTTGTCTTGTCCCGTCAAACTTCAGACGTATCTTTCGGGGTCTGTTCCGAGCGTCTCCGGCAGCTCTGCTCCGAAAATGAGAATTTCTACAGATAGCTCGCAGCCAGAAAGAGCTAGCCTGGAAAGCTGTTGCTCAGCCTCATCTGCCCATGGCACTGCTCGCACAGAGGCACAGAGACTGGGGCTGCTTGCTTGTCTTGCCACCTCAAACTTCAAACGTAGCTTAAGTGTTCCATGACGGGCGCCTACAGCAGGCCTGCTCCAAAAATGCGAACGTCTGCAGATAGATCGCAGCCAGAAAGAGCTAGCCTGGAAAGCTGTTGCTCAGTCTCATCTGCCCATGGCACTGCTCGCACAGAGGCACAGAGACTGGGGCTGCTTTCTTGTCTTGCCACTTCAATTTTGCAACATATCTTTGTGGGTCCGTGCCGGGCGCTTCCTTCTGCCCTGCTCTTAAAATGCGAATGTCTGCAGATAGTTCTTAGCCAGAAAGAGCTAGCCTGGAAACCTCTTGCTCAGCCTCATCTGCCCATGGCACTGCTCGCACAGAGGCACAGAGACTGGGGCTGCTTGCTTGTCTTGCCCCCTCAAACTTCAAACGTATCTTAGCTGTTTCGTCCCGGGCGCCTGCGTCATCCCTGCTCTGAAATTGCGAACGTCTGCAGATAGCTCGCAGCCAAAAACAGCTAGCCTGGAAAGCTTTTGCTCAGCCTCATCTGCCCATGGCACTGCTCGCACAGAGGCACAGAGACTGGGGCTGCTTGCTTGTCTTGCCACCTCAAACTTCAAACGTATCTTAGGTAGTCTCTTCTGGGCACCTATAGCAGCCCTGCTCTGAAAATGCGAATGTCTGCAGATAGCTCGCAGACAGAAAGAGCTAGCCTGGAAAGCTGTTGCTCAGCCTCATCTGCCCATGGCACTGCTTGCACAGAGGCACAGAGACTGGGGCTGCTTGCTTGTCTTGCCACCTCAAACTTCAAACGTATCTTAGGTAGTCTCTTCTGGGCACCTATAGCAGCCCTGCTCTGAAAATACGAATGTCTGCAGATAGCTCGCAGACAGAAAGAGCTAGCCTGGAAAGCTGTTGCTCAGCCTCATCTGCCCATGGCACTGCTTGCACAGAGGCACAGAGACTGGGGCTGCTTGCTTGTCTTGGCACCTCAAACTTCAAACGTAGATTAGGTGGTCCGTGCCGGGCACCTCCTGTAGCCCTGCTCCGAAAATGCGAACGTCTGCAGATAACTCGCAGGCAGAAAGAGCTAGCCTGGAAAGCTGTTGCTCAGCCTCATCTGTCCATGGCACTGCTCGCACAGAGGCACAGAGACTGGGGCTGCTTGCTTGTCTTGCCCCGTCAAACTTCAGACGTATCTTTGGGGGTCCGTTCCGAGCGTCTCCGGCAGCTCTGCTCCGAAAATGAGAATTTCTGCAGATAGCTCGCAGCCAGAAGGTGCTAGCCTGGAAAGCTGTTGCTCAGCCTCATCTGCCCATGGCACTGCTCGCACAGAGGCACAGAGACTGGGGCTGCTTGCTTGTCTTGCCACCTCAAACTTCAAACGTAGCTTAAGTGTTCCATGACGGGCGCCTACAGCAGGCCTGCGCCAAAAATGCGAACGTCTGCAGATAGCTCGCAGCCAGAAATAGCTAGCCTGCAAAGGGGTTGCTCAGCCTCATCTGCCCATGGCACTGCTCGCACAGAGGCACAGAGACTGGGGCTGCTTGCTTGTCTTGCCACCTCAAACTTTGAATGTATCTTAGGTGGTCCATGTCGGTGTACTCCGGCAGCCCTGCTCTGAAAATGCGAACGTCTGCACATAGCTCGCAGCCAGAAAGAGCTAGCCTGAAAAGCTGTTGCTCAGTCTCATCTGCCCATGGCACTGCTCGCACAGAGGCACAGAGACTGGGGCTGCTTTCTTGTCTTGCCACTTCAATTTTGCAACATATCTTTGTGGGTCCGTGCCGGGCGCTTTCTTCTGCCCTGCTCTTAAAATGCGAATGTCTGCAGATAGTTCTTAGCCAGAAAGAGCTAGCCTGGAAAGCTGTTGCTCAGCCTCATCTGCCCATGGCACTGCTCGCACAGAGGCACAGAGACTGGGGCTGCTTGCTTGTCTTGCCCTCTCAAACTTCAAACGTATCTTAGCTGTTCCGTCCCGGGGGCCTGCGTCAGCCCTGCTCTGAAATTGCGAACGTCTGCAGATAGCTCGCAGCCAGAAAGAGCTAGCCTGGAAAGCTGTTGCTCAGCCTCATCTGCCCATGGCACTGCTTGCACAGAGGCACAGAGACTGAGGCTGCTTGCTTGTCTTGCCACCTCAAACTTCAAACGTATCTTAGGTAGTCTCTTCTGGGCACCTATAGCAGACCTGCTCTGAAAATGCGAATGTCTGCAGATAGCTCGCAGACAGAAAGAGCTAGCCTGGAAAGCTGTTGCTCAGCCTCATCTGCCCATGGCACTGCTTGCACAGAGGCACAGAGACTGGGGCTGCTTGCTTGTCTTGCCACCTCAAACTTCAAACGTAGATTAGGTGGTCCGTGCCGGGCACCTCCTGTAGCCCTGCTCCGAAAATGCGAACGTCTGCAGATAGCTGGGCATCCAGAAAAAGCTAGCCTGGAAAGCTGTTGCTCAGCCTCATCTGCCCATGGCACTGCTCGCACAGAGGCACAGAGATTGAGACTGCTTGCTTGTCTTGCAACGTCAAACTTCAAACATATCTTTGGGGGTCCGTGCTTGGGGACTTGTGCAGGAGTGCTCCAAAAATACGAATGTCTGCAGATAGCTCTCAGCCAGAAAAAGCTAGCCTGGAAAGCTCTTGCTCAGCCTCATCTGCCCATGGCACTTCTCGCACCGAGGCACAGAGCATGGGGCTGCTTGCTTGTCTTGCCATCTCAAACTTCAAATGTATCTTAGGTGGTCCGTGACGGTGTCCTCCGGCAGCCCTGCTCTGAAAATGCGAACGTCTGCAGATAGCTCGCAGGCAGAAAGAGCTAGCCTGGAAAGCTGTTGCTCAGCCTCATCTGTCCATGGCACCGCTCGCACAGAGGCACAGAGACTGGGGCTGCTTGCTTGTCTTGTCCCGTCAAACTTCAGACGTATCTTTCGGGGTCTGTTCCGAGCGTCTCCGGCAGCTCTGCTCCGAAAATGAGAATTTCTACAGATAGCTCGCAGCCAGAAAGAGCTAGCCTGGAAAGCTGTTGCTCAGCCTCATCTGCCCATGGCACTGCTCGCACAGAGGCACAGAGACTGGGGCTGCTTGCTTGTCTTGCCACCTCAAACTTCAAACGTAGCTTAAGTGTTCCATGACGGGCGCCTACAGCAGGCCTGCTCCAAAAATGCGAACGTCTGCAGATAGATCGCAGCCAGAAAGAGCTAGCCTGCAAAGCGGTTGCTCAGCCTCATCTGCCCATGGCACTGCTCGCACAGAGGCACAGAGACTGAGGCTGCTTGCTTGTCTTGCCACCTCAAACTTTGAATGTATCTTAGGTGGTCCATGTCGGTGTACTCCGGCAGCCCTGCTCTGAAAATGCAAACGTCTGCAGATAGCTCGCAGCCAGAAAGAGCTAGCCTGGAAAGCTGTTGCTCAGTCTCATCTGCCCATGGCACTGCTCGCACAGAGGCACAGAGACTGGGGCTGCTTTCTTGTCTTGCCACTTCAATTTTGCAACATATCTTTGTGGGTCCGTGCCGGGCGCTTTCTTCTGCCCTGCTCTTAAAATGCGAATGTCTGCAGATAGTTCTTAGCCAGAAAGAGCTAGCCTGGAAAGCTGTTGCTCAGCCTCATCTGCCCATGGCACTGCTCGCACAGAGGCACAGAGACTGGGGCTGCTTGCTTGTCTTGCCACCTCAAACTTCAAAAGTATCTTAGGTAGTCTCTTCTGGGCACCTATAGCAGCCCTGCTCTGAAAATGCGAATGTCTGCAGATAGCTCGCAGACAGAAAGAGCTAGCCTGGAAAGCTGTTGCTCAGCCTCATCTGCCCATGGCACTGCTCGCACAGAGGCACAGAGACTGGGGCTGCTTGCTTGTCTTGCCACCTCGAACTTCAAACGTAGATTAGGTGGTCCGTGCCGGGCACCTCCTGTAGCCCTGCTCCGAAAATGCGAACGTCTGCAGATAGCTGGGCATCCAGAAAGAGCTAGCCTGGAAAGCTGTTGCTCAGCCTCATCTGCCCATGGCACTGCTCGCACAGAGGCACAGAGATTGAGACTGCTTGCTTGTCTTTCAACGTCAAACTTCAAACATATCTTTGGGGGTCCGTGCTTGGGGACTTGGGCAGGAGTGCTCCAAAAATGCGAACGTCTGCAGATAGCTCTCAGCCAGAAAAAGCTAGCCTGGAAAGCTGTTGCTCAGCCTCATCTGAACATGGCACTGCTCGCACAGAGGCACAGAGACTGGGGCTGCTTGCTTGTCTTGCCATCTCAAACTTCAAATGTATCTTAGGTGGTCCGTGTCGGCGTCCTCCGGCAGCCCTGCTCTGAAAATGCGAACGTCTGCAGATAGCTCGCAGGCAGAAAGAGCTAGCCTGGAAAGCTGTTGCTCAGCCTCATCTGTCCATGGCACTGCTCGCACAGAGGCACAGAGACTGGGGCTGCTTGCTTGTCTTGCCACCTCAAACTTCAAACGTATCTTAGGTAGTCTCTTCTGGGCACCTATAGCAGCCCTGCTCTGAAAATGCGAATGTCTGCAGATAGCTCGCAGACAGAAAGAGCTAGCCTGGAAAACTGTTGCTCAGCCTCATCTGCCCATGGCACTGCTTGCACAGAGGCACAGAGACTGGGGCTGCTTGCTTGTCTTGCCACCTCAAACTTCAAACGTATCTTAGGTAGTCTGTTCTGGGCACCTATAGCAGCCCTGCTCTGAAAATACGAATGTCTGCAGATAGCTCGCAGACAGAAAGAGCTAGCCTGGAAAGCTGTTGCTCAGCCTCATCTGCCCATGGCACTGCTTGCACAGAGGCACAGAGACTGGGGCTGCTTGCTTGTCTTGCCACCTCAAACTTCAAACGTAGATTAGGTGGTCCGTGCCGGGCACCTCCTGTAGCCCTGCTCCGAAAATGCGAACGTCTGCAGATAACTCGCAGGCAGAAAGAGCTAGCCTGGAAAGCTGTTGCTCAGCCTCATCTGTCCATGGCACTGCTCGCACAGAGGCACAGAGACTGGGGCTGCTTGCTTGTCTTGCCCCGTCAAACTTCAGACGTATCTTTGGGGGTCCGTTCCGAGCGTCTCCGGCAGCTCTGCTCCGAAAATGAGAATTTCTGCAGATAGCTCGCAGCCAGAAGGTGCTAGCCTGGAAAGCTGTTCCTCAGCCTCATCTGCCCATGGCACTGCTCGCACAGAGGCACAGAGACTGGGGCTGCTTGCTTGTCTTGCCACCTCAAACTTCAAACGTAGCTTAAGTGTTCCATGACGGGCGCCTACAGCAGGCCTGCGCCAAATTGCGAACGTCTGCAGATAGCTCGCAGCCAGAAATAGCTAGCCTGCAAAGCGGTTGCTCAGCCTCATCTGCCCATGGCACTGCTCGCACAGAGGCACAGAGACTGGGGCTGCTTGCTTGTCTTGCCCCCTCAAACTTCAAACGTATCTTAGCTGTTCCGTCCCGGGGGCCTGCGTCAGCCCTGCTCTGAAATTGCGAACGTCTGCAGATAGCTCGCAGCCAGAAAGAGCTAGCCTGGAAAGCTGTTGCTCAGCCTCATCTGCCCATGGCACTGCTCGCACAGAGGCACAGAGACTGAGGCTGCTTGCTTGTCTTGCCACCTCAAACTTCAAACGTATCTTAGGTAGTCTCTTCTGGGCACCTATAGCAGCCCTGCTCTGAAAATGCGAATGTCTGCAGATAGCTCGCAGACAGAAAGAGCTAGCCTGGAAAGCTGTTGCTCAGCCTCATCTGCCCATGGCACTGCTTGCACAGAGGCACAGAGACTGGGGCTGCTTGCTTGTCTTGCCACCTCAAACTTCAAACGTAGATTAGTTGGTCCGTGCCGGGCACCTCCTGTAGCCCTGCTCCGAAAATGCGAACGTCTGCAGATAGCTGGGCATCCAGAAAAAGCTAGCCTGGAAAGCTGTTGCTCAGCCTCATCTGCCCATGGCACTGCTCGCACAGAGGCACAGAGATTGAGACTGCTTGCTTGTCTTGCAACGTCAAACTTCAAACATATCTTTGGGGGTCCGTGCTTGGGGACTTGTGCAGGAGTGCTCCAAAAATGCGAACGTCTGCAGATAGCTCTCAGCCAGAAAAAGCTAGCCTGGAAAGCTCTTGCTCAGCCTCATCTGCCCATGGCACTTCTCGCACAGAGGCACAGAGCATGGGGCTGCTTGCTTGTCTTGCCATCTCAAACTTCAAATGTATCTTAGGTGGTCCGTGACGGTGTCCTCCGGCAGCCCTGCTCTGAAAATGCGAACGTCTGCAGATAGCTCGCAGGCAGAAAGAGCTAGCCTGGAAAGCTGTTGCTCAGCCTCATCTGTCCATGGCACCGCTCGCACAGAGGCACAGAGACTGGGGCTGCTTGCTTGTCTTGTCCCGTCAAACTTCAGACGTATCTTTCGGAGTCTGTTCCGAGCGTCTCCGGCAGCTCTGCTCCGAAAATGAGAATGTCTGCAGATAGCTCGCAGCCAGAAAGAGCTAGCCTGGAAAGCTGTTGCTCAGCCTCATCTGCCCATGGCACTGCTCACACAGAGGCACAGAGACTGGGGCTGCTTGCTTGTCTTGCCACCTCAAACTTCAAACGTAGCTTAAGTGTTCCATGACGGGCGCCTACAGCAGGCCTGCTCCAAAAATGCGAACGTCTGCAGATAGATCGCAGCCAGAAAGAGGTAGCCTGCAAAGCGGTTGCTCAGCCTCATCTGCCCATGGCACTGCTCGCACAGAGGCACAGAGACTGGGGCTGCTTTCTTGTCTTGCCACTTCAATTTTGCAACATATCTTTGTGGGTCCGTGCCGGGCGCTTTCTTCTGCCCTGCTCTTAAAATGCGAATCTCTGCAGATAGTTCTTAGCCAGAAAGAGCTAGCCTGGAAAGCTGTTGCTCAGCCTCATCTGCCCATGGCACTGCTCGCACAGAGGCACAGAGACTGGGGCTGCTTGCTTGTCTTGCCACCTCAAACTTCAAAAGTATCTTAGGTAGTCTCTTCTGGGCACCTATAGCAGCCCTGCTCTGAAAATGCGAATGTCTGCAGATAGCTCGCAGACAGAAAGAGCTAGCCTGGAATGCTGTTGCTCAGCCTCATCTGCCCATGGCACTGCTCGCACAGAGGCACAGAGACTGGGGCTGCTTGCTTGTCTTGCCACCTCAAACTTCAAACGTAGATTAGGTGGTCCGTGCCGGGCACCTCCTGTAGCCCTGCTCCGAAAATGCGAACGTCTGCAGATAGCTGGGCATCCAGAAAGAGCTAGCCTGGAAAGCTGTTGCTCAGCCTCATCTGCCCATGGCGCTGCTCGCACAGAGGCACAGAGATTGAGACTGCTTGCTTGTCTTGCAACGTCAAACTTCAAACATATCTTTGGGGGTCCGTGCTTGGGGACTTGGGCAGGAGTGCTCCAAAAATGCGAACGTCTGCAGATAGCTCTCAGCCAGAAAAAGCTAGCCTGGAAAGCTGTTGCTCAGCCTCATCTGAACATGGCACTGCTCGCACAGAGGCACAGAGACTGGGGCTGCTTGCTTGTCTTGCCATCTCAAACTTCAAATGTATCTTAGGTGGTCCGTGTCGGCGTCCTCCGGCAGCCCTGCTCTGAAAATGCGAACGTCTGCAGATAGCTCGCAGGCAGAAAGAGCTAGCCTGGAAAGCTGTTGCTCAGCCTCATCTGTCCATGGCACTGCTCGCACAGAGGCACAGAGACTGGGGCTGCTTGCTTGTCTTGCCCCGTCAAACTTCAGACGTATCTTTGGGGGTCCGTGCTTGGGGACTTGGGCAGGAGTGCTCCAAAAATGCGAACGTCTGCAGATAGCTGGCAGCCAGAAAAAGCTAGCCTGGAAAGCTCTTGCTCAGCCTCATCTGCCCATGGCACTGCTCGCACAGAGGCACAGAGACTGGGGCTGCTTGCTTGTCTTGCCCCCTCAAACTTCAAACGTATCTTAGCTGTTCCGTCCCCGGGGGCCTGCGTCAGCCCTGCTCTGAAATTGCGAACGTCTGCAGATAGCTCGCAGCCAGAAAGAGCTAGCCTGGAAAGCTGTTGCTCAGCCTCATCTGCCCATGGCACTGCTCGCACAGAGGCACAGAGACTGGGGCTGCTTGCTTGTCTTGCCACCTCAAACTTCAAACGTAGATTAGGTGGTCCGTGCTGGGCACCTCCTGTAGCCGTGCTCCGAAAATGCGAACGTCTGCAGATAGCTGAGCATCCAGAAAAAGCTAGCCTGGAAAGCTGTTGCTCAGCCTCATCTGCCCATGGCACTGCTCGCACAGAGGCACAGAGATTGAGACTGCTTGCTTGTCTTGCAACGTCAAACTTCAAACATATCTTTGGGGGTCCTTGCTTGGGGACTTGGACAGGAGTGCTCCAAAAATGCGAACGTCTGCAGATAGCTCTCAGCCAGAAAAAGCTAGCCTGGAAAGCTGTTGCTCAGCCTCATATGAACATGGCACTGCTTGCACAGAGGCACAGAGACTGGGGCTGCTTGCTTGTCTTGCCACCTCAAACTTCAAACGTATCTTAGGTAGTCTGTTCTGGGCACCTATAGCAGCCCTGCTCTGAAAATACGAATGTCTGCAGATAGCTCGCAGACAGAAGGAGCTAGCCTGGAAAGCTGTTGCTCAGCCTCATCTGCCCATGGCACTGCTTGCACAGAGGCACAGAGACTGGGGATGCTTGCTTGTCTTGCCATCTCAAACTTCAAATGTATCTTAGGTGGTCCGTGACGGTGTCCTCCGGCAGCCCTGCTCTGAAAATGCGAACGTCTGCAGATAGCTCGCAGGCAGAAAGAGCTAGCCTGGAAAGCTGTTGCTCAGCCTCATCTGTCCATGGCACCGCTCGCACAGAGGCACAGAGACTGGGGCTGCTTGCTTGTCTTGTCCCGTCAAACTTCAGACGTATCTTTCGGGGTCTGTTCCGAGCGTCTCCGGCAGCTCTGCTCCGAAAATGAGAATTTCTACAGATAGCTCGCAGCCAGAAAGAGCTAGCCTGGAAAGCTGTTGCTCAGCCTCATCTGCCCATGGCACTGCTCGCACAGAGGCACAGAGACTGGGGCTGCTTGCTTGTCTTGCCACCTCAAACTTCAAACGTAGCTTAAGTGTTCCATGACGGGCGCCTACAGCAGGCCTGCTCCAAAAATGCGAACGTCTGCAGATAGATCGCAGCCAGAAAGAGCTAGCCTGCAAAGCGGTTGCTCAGCCTCATCTGCCCATGGCACTGCTCGCACAGAGGCACAGAGACTGAGGCTGCTTGCTTGTCTTGCCACCTCAAACTTTGAATGTATCTTAGGTGGTCCATGTCGGTGTACTCCGGCAGCCCTGCTCTGAAAATGCAAACGTCTGCAGATAGCTCGCAGCCAGAAAGAGCTAGCCTGGAAAGCTGTTGCTCAGTCTCATCTGCCCATGGCACTGCTCGCACAGAGGCACAGAGACTGGGGCTGCTTTCTTGTCTTGCCACTTCAATTTTGCAACATATCTTTGTGGGTCCGTGCCGGGCGCTTTCTTCTGCCCTGCTCTGAAAATGCGAATCTCTGCAGATAGTTCTTAGCCAGAAAGAGCTAGCCTGGAAAGCTGTTGCTCAGCCTCATCTGCCCATGGCACTGCTCGCACAGAGGCACAGAGACTGGGGCTGCTTGCTTGTCTTGCCACCTCAAACTTCAAAAGTATCTTAGGTAGTCTCTTCTGGGCACCTATAGCAGCCCTGCTCTGAAAATGCGAATGTCTGCAGATAGCTCGCAGACAGAAAGAGCTAGCCTGGAAAGCTGTTGCTCAGCCTCATCTGCCCATGGCACTGCTTGCACAGAGGCACAGAGACTGGGGCTGCTTGCTTGTCTTGCCACCTCGAACTTCAAACGTAGATTAGGTGGTCCGTGCCGGGCACCTCCTGTAGCCCTGCTCCGAAAATGCGAACGTCTGCAGATAGCTGGGCATCCAGAAAGAGCTAGCCTGGAAAGCTGTTGCTCAGCCTCATCTGCCCATGGCACTGCTCGCACAGAGGCACAGAGATTGAGACTGCTTGCTTGTCTTGCAACGTCAAACTTCAAACATATCTTTGGGGGTCCTTGCTTGGGGACTTGGGCAGGAGTGCTCCAAAAATGCGAACGTCTGCAGATAGCTGTCAGCCAGAAAAAGCTAGCCTGGAAAGCTGTTGCTCAGCCTCATCTGAACATGGCACTGCTCGCACAGAGGCACAGAGACTTGGGCTGCTTGCTTATCTCGCCACCTCAATCTTGCAACATATCTTTGGGGGTCCGTGAAAGGCAACTCCGGCAAGCATGCTCTTAAAATGCGAATGTCTGCAGATAGCTCGCAGGCACAAAGAGCTAGCCTGGAAAGCTGTTGCTCAGTCTCATCTGCCCATGGCACTGCTCGCACAGTGCACAGAGACTGGGGCTGCTTTCTTGTCTTGCCCCCTGAAACTTCAAAAGTAGCTTAGGTCGTCCGTCCCGGGCGCCTCCGGCAGCCCTGCTCTGAAAATGCGAACGTCTGCAGATAGCTCGCAGCCAGAAAGAGCTAGCCTGGAAAGCTGTTGCTCAGCCTCATCTGCCCATGGCACTGCTTGCACAGAGGCACAGAGACTGGGGCTGCTTGCTTGTCTTGCCACCTCAAACTTCAAACGTATCTTAAGTGTTCCATGACGGGCGCCTCCGGCAGCGCTCCTCTAAAGATGCGAACGTCTGCAGATAGGTCTCAGGCAGAAAGAACTAGCCTGGAAAGCTGTTGCTCAGCCTCCTCTGCCCATGGCACTGCTCGCACAGAGGCACAGAGACTGGGGCTGCTTGCTTGTCTTGCCCCGTCAAACTTCAGACGTATCTTTCGGGGTCCGTTCCGAGTGTCTCCGGCAGCTCTGCTCCGAAAATGAGAGTTTCTGCAGATAGCTCGCAGCCAGAAAGAGCTAGCCTGGAAAGCTGTTGCTGAGCCTCATCTGCCCATGGCACTGCTCGCAAAGAGGCACAGAGAATGGGGATGCTTGCTTGTCTTGCCACTTCAAACTTCAAACGTAGCTTAAGTGTTCCATGACGGGCACCTACAGCAGGCCTGCTCCAAAAATGCGAACGTCTGCAGATAGCTCACAGCCAGAAAGAGCTAGCCTGCAAAGTGGTTGCTCAGCCTCATCTGCCCATGGCACTGCTCGCACAGAGGCACAGAGACTGGGGCTGCTTGCTTGTCTTGCCACCTCAAACTTTAGAATATATCTTAGGTGGTCCATGTCGGTGTACTCCGGCAGCCCTCCTCTGAAAATGCGAACGTCTGCACATAGCTCGCAGCCAGAAAGAGCTAGCCTGGAAAGCTGTTGCTCAGTCTCATCTGCCCATGGCACTGCTCGCACAGAGGCACAGAGACTGGGGCTGCTTGCTGGTTTTGCCACTTCAATTTTGCAACATATCTTTGTGGGTCCGTGCCGGGCGCTTCCTTCTGCCCTGCTCTTAAAATGCGAATGTCTGCAGATAGTTCTTAGCCAGAAAGAGCTAGCCTGGAAAGCTGTTGCTCAGCCTCATCTGCCCATGGCACTGCTCGCATAGAGGCACAGAGACTGGGGCTGCTTGCTTGTCTTGCCCCCTCAAACTTCAAACGTATCTTAGCTGTTTCGTCCCGGGCGCCTGCGTCAGCCCTGCTCTGAAATTGCGAACGTCTGCAGATAGCTCGCAGCCAGAAAAGCTAGCCTGGAAAGCTGTTGCTCAGCCTCATCTGCCCATGGCACTGCTCGCACAGAGGCACAGAGACTGGGGCTGCTTGCTTGTCTTGCCACCTCAAACTTCAAACGTATCTTAGGTAGTCTCTTCTGGGCACCTATAGCAGCCCTGCTCTGAAAATGCGAATGTCTGCAGATAGCTCGCATCCAGAAAGAGCTAGCCTGGAAAGCTGTTGCTCAGCCTCATCTGCCCATGGCACTGCTCGCACAGAGGCACAGAGACTTGGACTGCTTGCTTGTCTAGCCACCTCAATCTTGCAACATATCTTTGGGGGTCCGTGCCAGGCATCTCCAGCAGGCCTGCTCTTACATGCGAATGTCTGCAGATAGATCGCAGGGAGAAAGAGCCAGCCTGGAAAGCTGTTGCTCAGCCTGATCTGCCCATGGCACTGCTCGCACAGAGGCACAGAGACTGGGGCTGCTTGCTTGTCTTGCCACCTCAAACTTCAAACGTAGCCTGGGAGAAAGTTGGTGTCCCAGCTAGGCTCCTTTCGCAGCCCTGCTCTTGAAATGCGAACGTCTGCAGATAGCTGGCAGGCAGAAGGGGCTAGCCTGGAAAGCTGTTGCTCAGCCTCATCTGCCCATGGCACTGCTCGCACAGAGGCACAGAGAATGGGGCTCCTTGCTTGTCTTGCCACCTCAAACTTCAAACGTAGCCTGGGAAAGTTGGTGTCCCAGCCAGGCTCCTTTCACAGCCCTGCTCTTGAAATGCGAACGTCTGCAGATAGCTGGCAGGCAGAAGGGGCTAGCCTGGAAAGCTGTTGCTCAGCCTCATCTGCCCATGGCACTGTTCGCACAGAGGCACAGAGAATGGGGCTGCTTGCTTATCTTGCCACTTGAAACTTCAAACGCATGCTGGGAATGGTGGTGTCCCTGCCAGGCTCCTATCACAGCCCTGCTCCGAAAGTGAAAACGTCTGCAGATAGCCTGCAGGCAGAAGGGGCTAGCCTGGAAAGCTGTTGCTCAGCCTCATCTGCCCATGGCACTGTTCGCATAGAGGCACAGAGAATGGGGCTGCTTGCTTATCTTGCCACTTGAAACTTCAAACGCATGCTGGGAAGGGTGGTGTCCCTGCCAGGCTCCTTTCGCAGCCCTGCTCTTGAAATGCGAACGTCTGCAGATAGCTGGCAGCCACAAGGTGCTAGCCTGGAAAGCTGTTGCTCAGCCTCATCTGCCCATGGCACTGCTCGCATAGAGGCACAGAGAATGGGGCTCCTTGCTTGTCTTGCCACCTCAAACTTCAAACGTAGCCTGGGAAAGTTGGTGTCCCAGCCAGGCTCCTTTCGCAGCCCTGCTCCGAAAGTGCGAACGTCTGCAGATAGCTGGCAGCCAGAAGGTGCTAGCCTGGAAAGCTGTTGCTCAGCCTCATCTGCCCATGGCAGTGCTCGCACAGAGGCACAGAGAATGGGGCTCCTTGCTTGTCTTGCCACCTCAAACTTCAAACGTAGCCTGGGAAAGTTTGTGTCCCAGCCAGGCTCCTTTCGCAGCCCTGCTCTTGAAATGCGAACGTCTGCAGATAGCTGGCAGGCAGAAGGGGCTAGCCTGGAAAGCTGTTGCTCAGCCTCATCTGCCCATGGCACTGTTCGCATAGAGGCACAGAGAATGGGGCTGCTTGCTTATCTTGCCACTTGAAACTTCAAACGCATGCTGGGAATGGTGGTGTCCCTGCCAGGCTCCTATCACAGCCCTGCTCCGAAAGTGCAAACGTCTGCAGATAGCTGGCAGCCAGAAGGGGCTAGCCTGGAAAGCTGTTGCTCAGCCTCATCTGCCCATGGCACTGCTCGCACAGAGGCACAGAGAATGGGGCTGCTTGCTTGTCTTGCCATCTCAAACTTCAAATGTATCTTAGGTGGTCCGTGTCGGCGTCCTCCGGCAGCCCTGCTCTGAAAATGCGAACGTCTGCAGATAGCTCGCAGGCAGAAAGAGCTAGCCTGGAAAGCTGTTGCTCAGCCTCATCTGTCCATGGCACTGCTCGCACAGAGGCACAGAGACTGGGGCTGCTTGCTTGTCTTGCCACCTCAAACTTCAAACGTAGATTAGGTGGTCCGTGCCGGGCACCTCCTGTAGCCCTGCTCCGAAAATGCGAACGTCTGCAGATAGCTGAGCATCCAGAAAAAGCTAGCCTGGAAAGCTGTTGCTCAGCCTCATCTGCCCATGGCACTGCTCGCACAGAGGCACAGAGATTGAGACTGATTGCTTGTCTTGCAACGTCAAAATTCAAACATATCTTTGGGGGTCCTTGCTTGGGGACTTGGGCAGGAGTGCTCCAAAAATGCGAACGTCTGCAGATAGCTCTCAGCCAGAAAAAGCTAGCCTGGAAAGCTGTTGCTCAGCCTCATCTGAACATGGCACTGCTCGCACAGAGGCACAGAGACTGGGGCTGCTTGCTTGTCTTGCCATCTCAAACTTCAAATGTATCTTAGGTGGTCCGTGTCGGCGTCCTCCGGCAGCCCTGCTCTGAAAATGCGAACGTCTGCAGATAGCTCGCAGGCAGAAAGAGCTAGCCTGGAAAGCTGTTGCTCAGCCTCATCTGTCCATGGCACTGCTCGCACAGAGGCACAGAGACTGGGGCTGCTTGCTTGTCTTGCCCCGTCAAACTTCAGACGTATCTTTGGGGGTCCGTGCTTGGGGACTTGTGCAGGAGTGCTCCAAAAATGCGAACGTCTGCAGATAGCTCTCAGCCAGAAAAAGCTAGCCTGGAAAGCTGTTGCTCAGTCTCATCTGCCCATGGCACTTCTCGCACAGAGGCACAGAGCATGGGGCTGCTTGCTTGTCTTGCCATCTCAAACTTCAAATGTATCTTAGGTGGTCCGTGTCGGTGTCCTCCGGCAGCCCTGCTCTGAAAATGCGAACGTCTGCAGATAGCTCACAGGCAGAAAGAGCTAGCCTGGAAAGCTGTTGCTCAGCCTCATCTGTCCATGGCACCGCTCGCACAGAGGCACAGAGACTGGGGCTGCTTGCTTGTCTTGTCCCGTCAAACTTCAGACGTATCTTTCGGGGTCTGTTCCGAGCGTCTCCGGCAGCTCTGCTCCGAAAATGAGAATTTCTACAGATAGCTCGCAGCCAGAAAGAGCTAGCCTGGAAAGCTGTTGCTCAGCCTCATCTGCCCATGGCACTGCTCGCACAGAGGCACAGAGAATGGGGCTGCTTGCTTGTCTTGCCACCTCAAACTTCAAACGTATCTTAGGTAGTCTCTTCTGGTCACTTATAGCAGCCCTGCTCTGAAAATGCGAATGTCTGCAGATAGCTCGCAGACAGAAAGAGCTAGCCTAGAAAGCTGTTGCTCAGCCTCATCTGCCCAATGCACTGCTCGCACAGAGGCACAGAGAATGGGGCTGCTTGCTTGTCTTGCCCTCTCAAACTTCAAATTTAGCTTTGCGGGTCCAGGCAAAGGGCCTCCGGCAGTGGTGCTCCGAAAATGCGAACGTCTGCAGATAGCTCGCATGCAGAAAGACCTAGCCTGGAAAGCTGTTGCTCAGCCTCATCTGCCCATGGCACTGCTCGCACAGAGGCACAGAGACTTGGGCTGCTTGCTTATCTCGCCACCTCAATCTTGCAACATATCTTTGGGGGTCCGTGAAAGGCAACTCCGGCAAGCCTGCTCTTAAAATGCGAATGTCTGCAGATAGCTCGCAGGCACAAAGAGCTAGCCTGGAAAGCTGTTGCTCAGTCTCATCTGCCCATGGCACTGCTCGCACAGAGGCACAGAGACTGGGGCTGCTTTCTTGTCTTGCCCCCTGAAACTTCAAACGTAGCTTAGGTCGTCCGTCCCGGGCGCCTCCGGCAGCCCTGCTCTGAAAATGCGAACGTCTGCAGATAGCTCGCAGCCAGAAAGAGCTAGCCTGGAAAGCTGTTGCTCAGCCTCATCTGCCCATGGCACTGCTTGCACAGAGGCACAGAGACTGGGGCTGCTTGCTTGTCTTGCCACCTCAAACTTCAAACGTAGCCTGGGAAAGTTGGTGTCCCTGCCAGGCTCCTTTCGCAGCCCTGCTCTTGAAATGCGAACGTCTGCAGATAGCTGGCAGCCACAAGGTGCTAGCCTGGAAAGCTGTTGCTCAGCCTCATCTGCCCATGGCACTGCTCGCATAGAGGCACAGAGAATGGGGCTCCTTGCTTGTCTTGCCACCTCAAACTTCAAACGTAGCCTGGGAAAGTTGTTGTCCCAGCCAGGCTCCTTTCGCAGCCCTGCTCCGAAAGTGCGAACGTCTGCAGATAGCTGGCAGCCAGAAGGTGCTAGCCTGGAAAGCTGTTGCTCAGCCTCATCTGCCCATGGCAGTGCTCGCACAGAGGCACAGAGAATGGGGCTCCTTGCTTGTCTTGCCACCTCAAACTTCAAACGTAGCCTGGGAAAGTTGGTGTCCCAGCCAGGCTCCTTTCGCAGCCCTGCTCTTGAAATGCGAACGTCTGCAGATAGCTGGCAGGCAGAAGGGGCTAGCCTGGAAAGCTGTTGCTCAGCCTCATCTGCCCATGGCACTGTTCGCATAGAGGCACAGAGAATGGGGCTGCTTGCTTATCTTGCCACTTGAAACTTCAAACGCATGCTGGGAATGGTGGTGTCCCTGCCAGGCTCCTATCACAGCCCTGCTCCGAAAGTGCAAACGTCTGCAGATAGCTGGCAGCCAGAAGGGGCTAGCCTGGAAAGCTGTTGCTCAGCCTCATCTGCCCATGGCACTGCTCGCACAGAGGCACAGAGAATGGGGCTGCTTGCTTGTCTTGCCACCTCAAACTTCAAACGTAGCCTGGGAGAAAGTTGGTGTCCCAGCCAAGCTCCTTTCGCAGCCCTGCTTTGAAAGTGCGAACGTCTGCAGATAGCTGGCAGCCAGAAGGGGCTAGCCTGGAAAGCTGTTGCTCAGCCTCATCTGCCCATGGCACTGCTCGCACAGAGGCACAGAGAATGGGGCTGCTTGCTTGTCTTGCCATCTCAAACTTCAAATGTATCTTAGGTGGTCCGTGTCGGCGTCCTCCGGCAGCCCTGCTCTGAAAATGCGAACGTCTGCAGATAGCTCGCAGGCAGAAAGAGCTAGCCTGGAAAGCTGTTGCTCAGCCTCATCTGTCCATGGCACTGCTCGCACAGAGGCACAGAGACTGGGGCTGCTTGCTTGTCTTGCCACCTCAAACTTCAAACGTAGATTAGGTGGTCCGTGCCGGGCACCTCCTGTAGCCCTGCTCCGAAAATGCGAACGTCTGCAGATAGCTGAGCATCCAGAAAAAGCTAGCCTGGAAAGCTGTTGCTCAGCCTCATCTGCCCATGGCACTGCTCGCACAGAGGCACAGAGATTGAGACTGATTGCTTGTCTTGCAACGTCAAAATTCAAACATATCTTTGGGGGTCCTTGCTTGGGGACTTGGGCAGGAGTGCTCCAAAAATGCGAACGTCTGCAGATAGCTCTCAGCCAGAAAAAGCTAGCCTGGAAAGCTGTTGCTCAGCCTCATCTGAACATGGCACTGCTCGCACAGAGGCACAGAGACTGGGGCTGCTTGCTTGTCTTGCCATCTCAAACTTCAAATGTATCTTAGGTGGTCCGTGTCGGCGTCCTCCGGCAGCCCTGCTCTGAAAATGCGAACGTCTGCAGATAGCTCGCAGGCAGAAAGAGCTAGCCTGGAAAGCTGTTGCTCAGCCTCATCTGTCCATGGCACTGCTCGCACAGAGGCACAGAGACTGGGGCTGCTTGCTTGTCTTGCCCCGTCAAACTTCAGACGTATCTTTGGGGGTCCGTGCTTGGGGACTTGTGCAGGAGTGCTCCAAAAATGCGAACGTCTGCAGATAGCTGTCAGCCAGAAAAAGCTAGCCTGGAAAGCTGTTGCTCAGCCTCATCTGCCCATGGCACTTCTCGCACAGAGGCACAGAGCATGGGGCTGCTTGCTTGTCTTGCCATCTCAAACTTCAAATGTATCTTAGGTGGTCCGTGTCGGTGTCCTCCGGCAGCCCTGCTCTGAAAATGCGAACGTCTGCAGATAGCTCACAGGCAGAAAGAGCTAGCCTGGAAAGCTGTTGCTCAGCCTCATCTGTCCATGGCACCGCTCGCACAGAGGCACAGAGACTGGGGCTGCTTGCTTGTCTTGTCCCGTCAAACTTCAGACGTATCTTTCGGGGTCTGTTCCGAGCGTCTCCGGCAGCTCTGCTCCGAAAATGAGAATTTCTACAGATAGCTCGCAGCCAGAAAGAGCTAGCCTGGAAAGCTGTTGCTCAGCCTCATCTGCCCATGGCACTGCTCGCACAGAGGCACAGAGAATGGGGCTGCTTGCTTGTCTTGCCACCTCAAACTTCAAACGTATCTTAGGTAGTCTCTTCTGGTCACTTATAGCAGCCCTGCTCTGAAAATGCGAATGTCTGCAGATAGCTCGCAGACAGAAAGAGCTAGCCTAGAAAGCTGTTGCTCAGCCTCATCTGCCCAATGCACTGCTCGCACAGAGGCACAGAGAATGGGGCTGCTTGCTTGTCTTGCCCTCTCAAACTTCAAATTTAGCTTTGCGGGTCCAGGCAAAGGGATTCCGGCAGTGGTGCTCCGAAAATGCGAACGTCTGCAGATAGCTCGCATGCAGAAAGACCTAGCCTGGAAAGCTGTTGCTCAGCCTCATCTGCCCATGGCACTGCTCGCACAGAGGCACAGAGACTTGGGCTGCTTGCTTATCTCGCCACCTCAATCTTGCAACATATCTTTGGGGGTCCGTGAAAGGCAACTCCGGCAAGCCTGCTCTTAAAATGCGAATGTCTGCAGATAGCTCGCAGGCACAAAGAGCTAGCCTGGAAAGCTGTTGCTCAGTCTCATCTGCCCATGGCACTGCTCGCACAGAGGCACAGAGACTGGGGCTGCTTTCTTGTCTTGCCCCCTGAAACTTCAAACGTAGCTTAGGTCGTCCGTCCCGGGCGCCTCCGGCAGCCCTGCTCTGAAAATGCGAACGTCTGCAGATAGCTCGCAGCCAGAAAGAGCTAGCCTGGAAAGCTGTTGCTCAGCCTCATCTGCCCATGGCACTGCTTGCACAGAGGCACAGAGACTGGGGCTGCTTGCTTGTCTTGCCACCTCAAACTTCAAACGTATCTTAAGTGTTCCATGACGGGCGCCTCCGGCAGCGCTCCTCTAAAGATGCGAACGTCTGCAGATAGGTCTCAGGCAGAAAGAACTAGCCTGGAAAGCTGTTGCTCAGCCTCCTCTGCCCATGGCACTGCTCGCACAGAGGCACAGAGACTGGGGCTGCTTGCTTGTCTTGCCCCGTCAAACTTCAGACGTATCTTTCGGGGTCCGTTCCGAGTGTCTCCGGCAGCTCTGCTCCGAAAATGAGAGTTTCTGCAGATAGCTCGCAGCCAGAAAGAGCTAGCCTGGAAAGCTGTTGCTGAGCCTCATCTGCCCATGGCACTGCTCGCAAAGAGGCACAGAGAATGGGGATGCTTACTTGTCTTGCCACCTCAAACTTCAAACGTAGCTTAAGTGTTCCATGACGGGCACCTACAGCAGGCCTGCTCCAAAAATGCGAACGTCTGCAGATAGCTCGCAGCCAGAAAGAGCTAGCCTGCAAAGTGGTTGCTCAGCCTCATCTGCCCATGGCACTGCTCGCACAGAGGCACAGAGACTGGGGCTGCTTGCTTGTCTTGCCACCTCAAACTTTAGAATATATCTTAGGTGGTCCATGTCGGTGTCCTCCGGCAGCCCTCCTCTGAAAATGCGAACGTCTGCACATAGCTCGCAGCCAGAAAGAGCTAGCCTGGAAAGCTGTTGCTCAGTCTCATCTGCCCATGGCACTGCTCGCACAGAGGCACAGAGAATGGGGCTCCTTGCTTGTCTTGCCACCTCAAACTTCAAACGTAGCCTGGGAAAGTTGGTGTCCCAGCCAGGCTCCTTTCACAGCCCTGCTCCGAAAGTGCGAACGTCTGCAGATAGCTGGCAGGCAGAAGGGGCTAGCCTGGAAAGCTGTTGCTCAGCCTCATCTGCCCATGGCAGTGCTCGCACAGAGGCACAGAGAATGGGGCTGCTTGCTTCTCTTGCCACCTCAAACTTCAAACGTAGCCTGGGAAAGTTGGTGTCCCAGCCAGGCTCCTATCACAGCCCTGCTCCGAAAGTGCGAACGTCTGCAGATAGCTGGCAGCCAGAAGGTGCTAGCCTGGAAAGCTGTTGCTCAGCCTCATCTGCCCATGGCACTGTTCGCATAGAGGCACAGAGAATGGGGCTGCTTGCTTATCTTGCCACTTGAAACTTCAAACGCATGCTGGGAATGGTGGTGTCCCTGCCAGGCTCCTATCACAGCCCTGCTCCGAAAGTGCGAACATCTGCAGATAGCTGGCAGGCAGAAGGGGCTAGCCAGGAAAGCTGTTGCTCAGCCTCATCTGCCCATGGCACTGCTCGCACAGAGGCACAGAGAATGGGGCTCCTTGCTTGTCTTGCCACCTCAAACTTCAAACGTAGCCTGGGAAAGATGGTGTACGTGCTAGGCTCCTTTCGCAGCCCTGCTCTTGAAATGCGAACGTCTGCAGATAGCTGGCAGCCAGAAGGGGCTATCCTGGAAAGCTGTTGCTCAGCCTCATCTGCCCATGGCACTGTTCGCATAGAGGCACAGAGAATGGGGCTGCTTGCTTATCTTGCCACTTGAAACTTCAAACGCATGCTGGGAATGGTGGTGTCCCTGCCGGGCTCCTATCACAGCCCTGCTCCGAAAGTGCGAACGTCTGCAGATAGCTGGCAGGCAGAAGGGGCTAGCCTGGAAAGCTGTTGCTCAGCCTCATCTGCCCATGGCACTGCTCGCACAGAGGCACAGAGAATGGGGCTGCTTGCTTGTCTTGCCACCTCAAACTTCAAACGTAGCCTGGGAGAAAGTTGGTGTCCCAGCCAGGCTCCTTTCACAGCCCTGCTCCGAAAGTGCGAACGTCTGCAGATAGCTGGCAGGCAGAAGGGGCTAGCCTGGAAAGCTGTTGCTCAGCCTCATCTGCCCATGGCACGGCTCGCACAGAGGCACAGAGAATGGGGCTCCTTGCTTGTCTTGCCACCTCAAACTTCAAACGTAGCCTGGGAAATATGGTGTACGTGCTAGGCTCTTTTCGCAGCCCTGCTCTTGAAATGCGAACGTCTGCAGATAGCTGGCAGGCAGAAGGGGCTAGCCTGGAAAGCTGTTGCTCAGCCTCATCTGCCCATGGCAGTGCTCGCACAGAGGCACAGAGAATGGGGCTCCTTGCTTCTCTTGCCACCTCAAACTTCAAATGTAGCCTGAGAAAGTTGGTGTCCCAGCCAGGCTCCTTTCGCAGCCCTGCTCCGAAAGTGCGAACGTCTGCAGATAGCTGGCAGCCAGAAGGTGCTATCCTGGAAAGCTGTTGCTCAGCCTCATCTGCCCATGGCACTGCTCGCACAGAGGCACAGAGAATGGGGCTCCTTGCTTGTGTTGCCACCTCAAACTTCAAACGTAGCCTGGGAAAGTTGGTGTCCCAGCCAGGCTCCTTTCGCAGCCCTGCTCCGAAAGTGCGAACGTCTGCAGATAGCTGGCAGGCAGAAGGGGCTAGCCTGGAAAGCTGTTGCTCAGCCTCATCTGCCCATGGCACTGTTCGCATAGAGGCACAGAGAATGGGGCTGCTTGCTTATCTTGCCACTTGAAACTTGAAACGCATGCTGGGAATGGTGGTGTCCCTGCCAGGCTCCTATCACAGCCCTGCTCCGAAAGTGTGAACGTCTGCAGATAGCTGGCAGGCAGAAGGGACTATCCTGGAAAGCTGTTGCTCAGCCTCATCTGCCCATGGCAGTGCTCGCACAGAGGCACAGAGAATGGGGCTGCTTGCTTGTCTTGCCACCTCAAACTTCAAACGTAGCCTGGGAAAGTTGGTGTCCCAGCCAGGCTCCTTTCGCAGCCCTGCTCCGAAAGTGCGAACGTCTGCAGATAGCTGGCAGCCACAAGGTGCTAGCCTGGAAAGCTGTTGCTCAGCCTCATCTGCCCATGGCACTGCTCGCACAGAGGCACAGAGAATGGGGCTCCTTGCTTCTCTTGCCACCTCAAACTTCAAACGTAGCCTGGGAAAGTTGGTGTACCTGCTAGGCTCCTTTCGCAGCCCTGCTCTTGAAATGCGAATGTCTGCAGATAGCTGGCAGCCAAAAGGGGCTATCCTGGAAAGCTGTGCTCAGCCTCATCTGCCCATGGCAGTGCTCGCACAGAGGCACAGAGAATGGGGCTGCTTGCTTGTCTTGCCACTTGAAACTTCAAACGCATGCTGGGAATGGTGGTGTCCCAGCCAGGCTCCTTTCGCAGCCCTGCTCCGAAAGTGCGAACGTCTGCAGATAGCTGGCAGCCAGAAGGTGCTAGCGTGGAAAGCTGTTGCTCAGCCTCATCTGCCCATGGCACTGCTCGCACAGAGGCACAGAGAATGGGGCTCCTTGCTTGTCTTGCCACCTCAAACTTCAAACGTAGCCTGCGAAAGATGGTGTACGTGCTAGGCTCCTTTCGCAGCCCTGCTCTTGAAATGCGAACGTCTGCAGATAGCTGGCAGGCAGAAGGGGCTAGCCTGGAAAGCTGTTGCTCAGCCTCATCTGCCCATGGCACTGTTCGCATAGAGGCACAGAGAATGGGGCTGCTTGCTTATCTTGCCACTTGAAACTTCAAACGCATGCTGGGAATGGTGGTGTCCCTGCCAGGCTCCTATCACAGCCCTGCTCCGAAAGTGTGAACGTCTGCAGATAGTTGGCAGGCAGAAGGAACTAGCCTGGAAAGCTGTTGCTCAGCCTCATCTGCCCATGGCACTGCTCGCACAGAGGCACAGAGAATGGGGCTGCTTGCTTGTCTTGCCACCTCAAACTTCAAACGTAGCCTGGGAAAGATGGTGTACCTGCTAGGCTCCTTTCACAGCCCTGCTCCGAAAGTGCGAACGTCTGCAGATAGCTGGCAGGCAGAAGGGGCTAGCCTGGAAAGCTGTTGCTCAGCCTCATCTGCCCATGGCAGTGCTCGCACGGAGGCACCGAGAATGGGGCTGCTTGCTTGTCTTGCCACCTCAAACTTCAAACGTAGCCTGGGAAAGTTGGTGTCCCAGCCAGGCTCCTTTCGCAGCCCTGCTCCGAAAGTGCGAACGTCTGCAGATAGCTGGCAGCCAGAAGGTGCTAGCCTGGAAAGCTGTTGCTCAGCCTCATCTGCCCATGGCACTGCTCACACAGAGGCACAGAGAATGGGGCTCCTTGCTTGTCTTGCCACCTCAAACTTCAAACGTAGCCTGGGAAAGATGATGTACGTGCTAGGCTCCTTTCGCAGCCCTGCTCTTGAAATGCGAACGTCTGCAGATAGCTGGCAGGCAGAAGGGGCTATCCTGGAAAGCTGTTGCTCAGCCTCATCTGCCCATGGCAGTGCTCGCACAGAGGCACAGAGAATGGGGCTCCTTGCTTGTCTTTCCACCTCAAACTTCAAACGTAGCCTGGGAAAGATGGTGTACGTGCTAGGCTCCTTTCGCAGCCCTGCTCTTGAAATGCGAACGTCTGCAGATAGCTGGCAGGCAGAAGGGGCTAGCCTGGAAAGCTGTTGCTCAGCCTCATCTGCCCATGGCACTGTTCGCATAGAGGCACAGAGAATGGGGCTGCTTGCTTATCTTGCCACTTGAAACTTCAAACGCATGCTGGGAATGGTGGTGTCCCTGCCAGGCTCCTATCACAGCCCTGCTCCGAAAGTGAAAACGTCTGCAGATAGCCTGCAGCCAGAAGGGGCTAGCCTGGAAAGCTGTTGCTCAGCCTCATCTGCCCATGGCACTGTTCGCATAGAGGCACAGAGAATGGGGCTGCTTGCTTATCTTGCCACTTGAAACTTCAAACGCATGCTGGGAAGGGTGGTGTCCCTGCCAGGCTCCTATCACAGCCCTGCTCCGAAAGTGCGAACGTCTGCAGATAGCTGGCAGGCAGAAGGGGCTAGCCTGGAAAGCTGTTGCTCAGCCTCATCTGCCCATGGCAGTGCTCGCACAGAGGCACAGAGAATGGGGCTGCTTGCTTGTCTTGCCACCTCAAACTTCAAACGTAGCCTGGGAAAGTTGGTGTCCCTGCCAGGCTCCTTTCGCAGCCCTGCTCTTGAAATGCGAACATCTGCAGATAGCTGGCAGCCACAAGGTGCTAGCCTGGAAAGCTGTTGCTCAGCCTCATCTGCCCATGGCAGTGCTCGCACAGAGGCACAGAGAATGGGGCTCCTTGCTTGTCTTGCCACCTCAAACTTCAAACGTAGCCTGGGAAAGTTGGTGTCCCAGCCAGGCTCCTTTCGCAGCCCTGCTCTTGAAATGCGAACGTCTGCAGATAGCTGGCAGGCAGAAGGGGCTAGCCTGGAAAGCTGTTGCTCAGCCTCATCTGCCCATGGCACTGTTCGCATAGAGGCACAGAGAATGGGGCTGCTTGCTTATCTTGCCACTTGAAACTTCAAACGCATGCTGGGAATGGTGGTGTCCCTGCCAGGCTCCTATCACAGCCCTGCTCCGAAAGTGCAAACGTCTGCAGATAGCTGGCAGGCAGAAGGGGCTAGCCTGGAAAGCTGTTGCTCAGCCTCATCTGCCCATGGCACTGCTCGCACAGAGGCACAGAGAATGGGGCTGCTTGCTTGTCTTGCCACCTCAAACTTCAAACGTAGCCTGGGAGAAAGTTGGTGTCCCAGCCAAGCTCCTTTCGCAGCCCTGCTCCGAAAGTGCGAACGTCTGCAGATAGCTGGCAGCCAGAAGGGGCTAGCCTGGAAAGCTGTTGCTCAGCCTCATCTGCCCATGGCACTGCTCGCACAGAGGCACAGAGAATGGGGCTCCTTGCTTATCTTGCCACCTCAAACTTCAAACGTAGCCTGGGAAAGTTGGTGTCCCAGCCAGTCTCCTTTCACAGCCCTGCTCCGAAAGTGCAAACGTCTGCAGATAGCCTACAGGCAGAAGGGGCTAGCCTGGAAAGCTGTTGCTCAGCCTCATCTGCCCATGGCACTGTTCGCATAGAGGCACAGAGAATGGGGCTGCTTGCTTATCTTGCCACTTGAAACTTCAAACGCATGCTGGGAATGGTGGTGTCCCTGCCAGGCTCCTATCACAGCCCTGCTCCGAAAGTGTGAACGTCTGCAGATAGCTGGCAGGCAGAAGGGGCTAGCCTGGAAAGCTGTTGCTCAGCCTCATCTGCCCATGGCACTGCTCGCACAGAGGCACAGAGAATGGGGCTGCTTGCTTGTCTTGCCACCTCAAACTTCAAACGTAGCCTGGGAAAGATGGTGTACCTGCTAGGCTCCTTTCGCAGCCCTGCTCTTGAAATGCGAACGTCTGCAGATAGCTGGCAGCCAGAAGGTGCTAGCCTGGAAAGCTGTTGCTCAGCCTCATCTGCCCATGGCATTGCTCGCACAGAGGCACAGAGAATGGGGCTCCTTGCTTGTCTTGCCACCTCAAACTTCAAACGTAGCCTGGGAATGGTGGTGTCCCTGCCAGGCTCCTATCAGAGCCCTGCTCCGAAAGTGCAAACGTCTGCAGATAGCCCGCAGGCAGAAGGGGCTAGCTTGGAAAGCTGTTGCTCAGCCTCATCTGCCCATGGCACTGTTCGCATAGAGGCACAGAGAATGGGGCTGCTTGCTTATCTTGCCACTTGAAACTTCAAACGCATGCTGGGAACGGTGGTGTCCCTGCCAGGCTCCTATCACAGCCCTGCTCCGAAAGTGCGAACGTCTGCAGATAGCTGGCAGCCAGAAGGGGCTAGCCTGGAAAGCTGTTGCTCAGCCTCATCTGCCCATGTCAGTGCTCGCACAGAGGCACAGAGAATGGGGCTGCTTGCTTGTCTTGCCACCTCAAACTTCAAACGTAGCCTGGGAAAGTTGGTGTCCCAGCCAGGCTCCTTTCGCAGCCCTGCTCCGAAAGTGCGAACGTCTGCAGATAGCTGGCAGGCAGAAGGTGCTAGCCTGGAAAGCTGTTGCTCAGCCTCATCTGCCCATGGCAGTGCTCGCACAGAGGCACAGAGAATGGGGCTCCTTGCTTGTCTTGCCACCTCAAACTTCAAACGTAGCCTGGGAAAGTTGGTGTCCCAGCCAGGCTCCTTTCGCAGCCCTGCTCTTGAAATGCGAACGTCTGCAGATAGCTGGCAGGCAGAAGGGGCTAGCCTGGAAAGCTGTTGCTCAGCCTCATCTGCCCATGGCACTGTTCGCATAGAGGCACAGAGAATGGGGCTGCTTGCTTATCTTGCCACTTGAAACTTCAAACGCATGCTGGGAATGGTGGTGTCCCTGCCAGGCTCCTATCACAGCCCTGCTCCGAAAGTGCGAACGTCTGCAGATAGCTGGCAGGCAGAAGGGGCTAGCCTGGAAAGCTGTTGCTCAGCCTCATCTGCCCATGGCACTGCTCGCACAGAGGCACAGAGAATGGGGCTGCTTGCTTGTCTTGCCACCTCAAACTTCAAACGTAGCCTGGGAGAAAGTTGGTGTCCCAGCCAGGCTCCTTTCGCAGCCCTGCTCCGAAAGTGCGAACGTCTGCAGATAGCTGGCAGGCAGAAGGGGCTAGCCTGGAAAGCTGTTGCTCAGCCTCATCTGCCCATGGCAGTGCTCGCACAGAGGCACAGAGAATGGGGCTCCTTGCTTGTCTTGCCACCTCAAACTTCAAACGTAGCCTGGGAAAGTTGGTGTCCCAGCCGGTCTCCTTTCGCAGCCCTGCTCCGAAAGTGCGAACGTCTGCAGATAGCTGGCAGCCAGAAGGTGCTAGCCTGGAAAGCTGTTGCTCAGCCTCATCTGCCCATGGCACTGCTCGCACAGAGGCACAGAGAATGGGGCTCCTTGCTTGTCTTGCCACCTCAAACTTCAAACGTAGCCTGGGAAAGATGGTGTACGTGCTAGGCTCCTTTCGCAGCCCTGCTCTTGCAATGCGAACGTCTGCGGATAGCTGGCAGCCAGAAGGTGCTAGCCTGGAAAGCTGTTGCTCAGCCTCATCTGCCCATGGCATTGCTCGCACAGAGGCACAGAGAATGGGGCTCCTTGCTTGTCTTGCCACCTCAAACTTCAAACGTAGCCTGGGAAAGTTGGTGTCCCAGCCAGGCTCCTTTACCAGCCCTGCTCTTGAAATGCGAACGTCTGCAGATAGCTGGCAGCCAGAAGGTGCTAGCCTGGAAAGCTGTTGCTCAGCCTCATCTGCCCATGGCACTGCTCGCACAGAGGCACAGAGAATGGGGCTGCTTGCTTGTCTTGCCACCTCAAACTTCAAACGTAGCCTGGGAAAGATGGTGTACGTGCTAGGCTCTTTCGCAGCCCTGCTCCGAAAGTGCGAACGTCTGCAGATAGCTGGCAGCCAGAAGGTGCTAGCCTGGAAAGCTGTTGCTCAGCCTCATCTGCCCATGGCACTGCTCGCACAGAGGCACAGAGAATGGGGCGCCTTGCTTGTCTTGCCACCTCAAAATTCAAACGTAGCCTGGGAAAGATGGTGTACGTGCTAGTCTCCTTTCGCAGCCCTGCTCTTGAAATGCGAACGTCTGCAGATAGCTGGCAGGCAGAAGGGGCTAGCCTGGAAAGCTGTTTCTCAGCCTCATCTGCCCATGGCACTGTTCGCATAGAGGCACAGAGAATGGGGCTGCTTGCTTATCTTGCCACTTGAAACTTCAAACGCATGCTGGGAATGGTGGTGTCCCTGCCAGGCTCCTTTCGCAGCCCTGCTCTTGAAATGCGAACGTCTCCAGATAGCTGGCAGCCAGAAGGGGCTATCCTGGAAAGCTGTTGCTCAGCCTCATCTGCCCATGGCACTGTTCGCATAGAGGCACAGAGAATGGGGCTGCTTGCTTATCTTGCCACTTGAAACTTGAAACGCATGCTGGGAATGGTGGTGTCCCTGCCAGGCTCCTATCACAGCCCTGCTCCGAAAGTGCGAACGTCTGCAGATAGCTGGCAGCCAGAAGGGGCTAGCCTGGAAAGCTGTTGCTCAGACTCATCTGCCCATGGCAGTGCTCGCACAGAGGCACAGAGAATGGGGCTGCTTGCTTGTCTTGCCACCTCAAACTTCAAACGTAGCCTGGGAAAGTTGGTGTCCCAGCCAGGCTCCTTTCACAGCCCTGCTCCGAAAGTGCGAGCGTCTGCAGATAGCTGGCAGGCAGAAGGGGCTAGCCTGGAAAGCTGTTGCTCAGCCTCATCTGCCCATGTCAGTGCTCGCACAGAGGCACAGAGAATGGGGCTGCTTGCTTGTCTTGCCACCTCAAACTTCAAACGTAGCCTGGGAAAGTTGGTGTCCCAGCCAGGCTCCTTTCGCAGCCCTGCTCTTGAAATGCGAACGTCTGCAGATAGCTGGCAGGCAGAAGGGGCTATCCTGGAAAGCTGTTGCTCAGCCTCATCTGCCCATGGCACGGCTCGCACAGAGGCACAGAGAATGGGGCTCCTTGCTTGTCTTGCCACCTCAAACTTCAAACGTAGCCTGGGAAAGTTGGTGTACCTGCTAGGCTCCTTTCGCAGCCCTGCTCTTGAAATGCGAACGTCTCCAGATAGCTGGCAGCCAGAAGGTGCTAGCCTGGAAAGCTGTTGCTCAGCCTCATCTGCCCATGGCACTGCTCGCACAGAGGCACAGAGAATGGGGCTGCTTGCTTGTCATGCCACCTCAAACTTCAAACGTAGCCTGGGAAAGATGGTGTCGCAGCCAGGCTCCTTTCGCAGCCCTGCTCCGAAAGTGCGAACGTCTGCAGATAGCTGGCAGCCAGAAGGTGCTAGCCTGGAAAGCTGTTGCTCAGCCTCATCTGCCCATGGCACTGCTCGCACAGAGGCACAGAGAATGGGGCGCCTTGCTTGTCTTGCCACCTCAAAATTCAAACGTAGCCTGGGAAAGATGGTGTACGTGCTAGGCTCCTTTCGCAGCCCTGCTCTTGAAATGCGAATGTCTGCAGATAGCTGGCAGCCAGAAGGGGCTAGCCTGGAAAGCTGTTTCTCAGCCTCATCTGCCCATGGCACTGTTCGCATAGAGGCACGGAGAATGGGGCTGCTTGCTTATCTTGCCACTTGAAACTTCAAACGCATGCTGGGAATGGTGGTGTCCCTGCCAGGCTCCTTTCGCAGCCCTGCTCTTCAAATGCGAACGTCTGCAGATAGCTGGCAGGCAGAAGGGGCTATCCTGGAAAGCTGTTGCTCAGCCTCATCTGCCCATGGCACTGTTCGCATAGAGGCACAGAGAATGGGGCTGCTTGCTTATCTTGCCACTTGAAACTTGAAACGCATGCTGGGAATGGTGGTGTCCCTGCCAGGATCCTATCACAGCCCTGCTCCGAAAGTGCGAACGTCTGCAGATAGCTGGCAGGCAGAAGGGGCTAGCCTGGAAAGCTGTTGCTCAGACTCATCTGCCCATGGCAGTGCTCGCACAGAGGCACAGAGAATGGGGCTGCTTGCTTGTCTTGCCACCTCAAACTTCAAACGTAGCCTGGGAAAGTTGGTGTCCCAGCCAGGCTCCTTTCACAGCCCTGCTCCGAAAGTGCGAACGTCTGCAGATAGCTGGCAGCCAGAAGGGGCTAGCCTGGAAAGCTGTTGCTCAGCCTCATCTGCCCATGGCACGGCTCGCACAGAGGTACAGAGAATGGGGCTGCTTGCTTGTCTTGCCACCTCAAACTTCAAACGTAGCCTGGGAAAGTTGGTGTCCCAGCCAGGCTCCTTTCGCAGCCCTGCTCTTGAAATGTGAACGTCTGCAGATAGCTGGCAAGCAGAAGAGGCTAGCCTGGAAAGCTGTTGCTCAGCCTCATCTGCCCATGGCACTGTTCGCATAGAGGCACAGAGAATGGGGCTGCTTGCTTATCTTGCCACTTGAAACTTCAAACGCATGCTGGGAATGGTGGTGTCCCTGTCAGGCTCCTATCACAGCCCTGCTCCGAAAGTGCGAACGTCTGCAGATAGCTGGCAACCAGAAGGTGCTAGCCTGGAAAGCTGTTGCTCAGCCTCATCTGCCCATGGCACGGCTCGCACAGAGGCACAGAGAATGGGGCTCCTTGCTTGTCTTGCCACCTCAAACTTCAAACGTAGCCTGGGAAAGATGGTGTACCTGCTAGGCTCCTTTCGCAGCCCTGCTCTTGAAATGCGAACGTCTCCAGATAGCTGGCAGCCAGAAGGGGCTAGCCTGGAAAGCTGTTGCTCAGCCTCATCTGCCCATGTCAGTGCTCGCACAGAGGCACAGAGAATGGGGCTGCTTGCTTGTCTTGCCACCTCAAACTTCAAACGTAGCCTGGGAAAGTTGGTGTCCCAGCCAGGCTCCTTTCGCAGCCCTGCTCCGAAAGTGCGAACGTCTGCAGATAGCTGGCAGGCAGAAGGGGCTATCCTGGAAAGCTGTTGCTCAGCCTCATCTGCCCATGGCACGGCTCGCACAGAGGCACAGAGAATGGGGCTCCTTGCTTGTCTTGCCACCTCAAACTTCAAACGTAGCCTGGGAAAGTTGGTGTACCTGCTAGACTCCTTTCGCAGCCCTGCTCTTGAAATGCGAACGTCTCCAGATAGCTGGCAGCCAGAAGGGGCTAGCCTGGAAAGCTGTTGCTCAGCCTCATCTGCCCATGGCAGTGCTCGCACAGAGGCACAGAGAATGGGGCTGCTTGCTTGTCTTGCCACCTCAAACTTCAAACGTATCCTGGGAAAGTTGGTGTCCCAGCCAGGCTCCTTTCGCAGCCCTGCTCCGAAAGTGCGAACGTCTGCAGATAGCTGGCAGCCAGAAGGTGCTATCCTGGAAAGCTGTTGCTCAGCCTCATCTGCCCATGGCACTGTTCGCGTAGAGGCACAGAGAATGGGGCTGCTTGCTTATCTTGCCACTTGAAAACTTCAAACGCATGCTGGGAATGGTGGTGTCCCTGCCAGGCTCCTATCACAGCCCTGCTCCGAAAGTGCGAACGTCTGCAGATAGCTGGCAGCCAGAAGGGGCTAGCCTGGAAAGCTGTTGCTTAGTCTCATCTGCCCATGGCAGTGCTCGCACAGAGGCACAGAGAATGGGGCTGCTTGCTTGTCTTGCCACCTCAAACTTCAAACGTAGCCTGGGAAAGTTGGTGTCCCTGCCAGGCTCCTATCACAGCCCTGTCCTTAAAATGCGAACGTCTGCAGATAGCTGGCACCCAGAAGGGGCTAGCCTGGAAAGCTGTTGCTCAGCCTCATCTGCCCATGGCACTGCTCGCACAGAGGCACAGAGAATGGGGCTGCTTGCTTGTCTTGCCACCTCAAACTTCAAACGTAGCCTGGGAAAAATGGTGTACCTGCTAGGCTCCTTTCGCAGCCCTGCTCTTGAAATGCGAACGTCTGCAGATAGCTGGCAGGCAGAAGGGGCTAGCCTGGAAAGCAGTTGCTCAGCCTCATCTGCCCATGGCACTGTTCGTATAGAGGCACAGAGAATGGGGCTGCTTGCTTATCTTGCCACTTGAAATTTCAAACGCATGCTGGGAAACTTGGTGTCCCAGCCAGGCTCCTTTCGCAGCCCTGCTCCTAAAGTGCGAACGTCTGCGGATAGCTGGCAGCCAGAAGGGGCTAGCCTGGAAAGCTGTTGCTCAGCCTCATCTGCCCATGGCAGTGTTCGCACAGAGGCACAGAGAATGGGGCTCCTTGCTTGTCTTGCCACCTCAAACTTCAAACGTAGCCTGGGAAAGATGGTGTACGTGCTAGGCTCCTTTCGCAGCCCTGCTCTTGAAATGCGAACGTCTCCAGATAGCTGGCAGCCAGAAGGTGCTAGCCTGGAAAGCTGTTGCTCAGCCTCATCTGCCCATGGCACTGCTCGCACAGAGGCACAGAGAATGGGGCTGCTTGCTTGTCTTGCCACCTCAAACTTCAAACGTAGCCTGGGAAAGATGGTGTACGTGCTAGGCTCTTTCGCAGCCCTGCTCCGAAAGTGCGAACGTCTGCAGATAGCTGGCAGCCAGAAGGTGCTAGCCTGGAAAGCTGTTGCTCAGCCTCATCTGCCCATGGCACTGCTCGCACAGAGGCACAGAGAATGGGGCGCCTTGCTTGTCTTGCCACCTCAAAATTCAAACGTAGCCTGGGAAAGATGGTGTACGTGCTAGGCTCCTTTCGCAGCCCTGCTCTTGAAATGCGAACGTCTGCAGATAGCTGGCAGGCAGAAGGGGCTAGCCTGGAAAGCTGTTTCTCAGCCTCATCTGCCCATGGCACTGTTCGCATAGAGGCACAGAGAATGGGGCTGCTTGCTTATCTTGCCACTTGAAACTTCAAACGCATGCTGGGAATGGTGGTGTCCCTGCCAGGCTCCTTTCGCAGCCCTGCTCTTCAAATGCGAACGTCTCCAGATAGCTGGCAGCCAGAAGGGGCTATCCTGGAAAGCTGTTGCTCAGCCTCATCTGCCCATGGCACTGTTCGCATAGAGGCACAGAGAATGGGGCTGCTTGCTTATCTTGCCACTTGAAACTTGAAACGCATGCTGGGAATGGTGGTGTCCCTGCCAGGCTCCTATCACAGCCCTGCTCCGAAAGTGCGAACGTCTGCAGATAGCTGGCAGCCAGAAGGGGCTAGCCTGGAAAGCTGTTGCTCAGACTCATCTGCCCATGGCAGTGCTCGCACAGAGGCACAGAGAATGGGGCTCCTTGCTTGTCTTGCCACCTCAAACTTCAAACGTAGCCTGGGAAAGTTGGTGTCCCAGCCAGGCTCCTTTCACAGCCCTGCTCCGAAAGTGCGAGCGTCTGCAGATAGCTGGCAGGCAGAAGGGGCTAGCCTGGAAAGCTGTTGCTCAGCCTCATCTGCCCATGTCAGTGCTCGCACAGAGGCACAGAGAATGGGGCTGCTTGCTTGTCTTGCCACCTCAAACTTCAAACGTAGCCTGGGAAAGTTGGTGTCCCAGCCAGGCTCCTTTCGCAGCCCTGCTCCGAAAGTGCGAACGTCTGCAGATAGCTGGCAGGCAGAAGGGGCTATCCTGGAAAGCTGTTGCTCAGCCTCATCTGCCCATGGCACGGCTCGCACAGAGGCACAGAGAATGGGGCTCCTTGCTTGTCTTGCCACCTCAAACTTCAAACGTAGCCTGGGAAAGTTGGTGTACCTGCTAGACTCCTTTCGCAGCCCTGCTCTTGAAATGCGAACGTCTCCAGATAGCTGGCAGCCAGAAGGTGCTAGCCTGGAAAGCTGTTGCTCAGCCTCATCTGCCCATGGCACTGCTCGCACAGAGGCACAGAGAATGGGGCTGCTTGCTTGTCTTGCCACCTCAAACTTCAAACGTAGCCTGGGAAAGATGGTGTCGCAGCCAGGCTCCTTTCGCAGCCCTGCTCCGAAAGTGCGAACGTCTGCAGATAGCTGGCAGCCAGAAGGTGCTAGCCTGGAAAGCTGTTGCTCAGCCTCATCTGCCCATGGCACTGCTCGCACAGAGGCACAGAGAATGGGGCGCCTTGCTTGTCTTGCCACCTCAAAATTCAAACGTAGCCTGGGAAAGATGGTGTACGTGCTAGGCTCCTTTCGCAGCCCTGCTCTTGAAATGCGAATGTCTGCAGATAGCTGGCAGCCAGAAGGGGCTAGCCTGGAAAGCTGTTTCTCAGCCTCATCTGCCCATGGCACTGTTCGCATAGAGGCATAGAGAATGGGGCTGCTTGCTTATCTTGCCACTTGAAACTTCAAACGCATGCTGGGAATGGTGGTGTCCCTGCCAGGCTCCTTTCGCAGCCCTGCTCTTCAAATGCGAACGTCTGCAGATAGCTGGCAGGCAGAAGGGGCTATCCTGGAAAGCTGTTGCTCAGCCTCATCTGCCCATGGCACTGTTCGCATAGAGGCACAGAGAATGGGGCTGCTTGCTTATCTTGCCACTTGAAACTTGAAACGCATGCTGGGAATGGTGGTGTCCCTGCCAGGCTCCTATCACAGCCCTGCTCCGAAAGTGCGAACGTCTGCAGATAGCTGGCAGGCAGAAGGGGCTAGCCTGGAAAGCTGTTGCTCAGACTCATCTGCCCATGGCAGTGCTCGCACAGAGGCACAGAGAATGGGGCTGCTTGCTTGTCTTGCCACCTCAAACTTCAAACGTAGCCTGGGAAAGTTGGTGTCCCAGCCAGGCTCCTTTCACAGCCCTGCTCCGAAAGTGCGAACGTCTGCAGATAGATGGCAGCCAGAAGGGGCTAGCCTGGAAAGCTGTTGCTCAGCCTCATCTGCCCATGGCAGTGCTCGCACAGAGGTACAGAGAATGGGGCTGCTTGCTTGTCTTGCCACCTCAAACTTCAAACGTAGCCTGGGAAAGTTGGTGTCCCAGCCAGGCTCCTTTCGCAGCCCTGCTCTTGAAATGTGAACGTCTGCAGATAGCTGGCAGGCAGAAGGGGCTAGCCCGGAAAGCTGTTGCTCAGCCTCATCTGCCCATGGCACTGTTCGCATAGAGGCACAGAGAATGGGGCTGCTTGCTTATCTTGCCACTTGAAACTTCAAACGCATGCTGGGAATGGTGGTGTCCCTGCCAGGCTCCTATCACAGCCCTGCTCCGAAAGTGCGAACGTCTGCAGATAGCTGGCAACCAGAAGGTGCTAGCCTGGAAAGCTGTTGCTCAGCCTCATCTGCCCATGGCACGGCTCGCACAGAGGCACAGAGAATGGGGCTCCTTGCTTGTCTTGCCACCTCAAACTTCAAACGTAGCCTGGGAAAGATGGTGTACCTGCTAGGCTCCTTTCGCAGCCCTGCTCTTGAAATGCGAACGTCTCCAGATAGCTGGCAGCCAGAAGGGGCTAGCCTGGAAAGCTGTTGCTCAGCCTCATCTGCCCATGTCAGTGCTCGCACAGAGGCACAGAGAATGGGGCTGCTTGCTTGTCTTGCCACCTCAAACTTCAAACGTAGCCTGGGAAAGTTGGTGTCCCAGCCAGGCTCCTTTCGCAGCCCTGCTCCGAAAGTGCGAACGTCTGCAGATAGCTGGCAGGCAGAAGGGGCTATCCTGGAAAGCTGTTGCTCAGCCTCATCTGCCCATGGCACGGCTCGCACAGAGGCACAGAGAATGGGGCTCCTTGCTTGTCTTGCCACCTCAAACTTCAAACGTAGCCTGGGAAAGTTGGTGTACCTGCTAGGCTCCTTTCGCAGCCCTGCTCTTGAAATGCGAACGTCTCCAGATAGCTGGCAGCCAGAAGGAACTAGCCTGGAAAGCTGTTGCTCAGCCTCATCTGCCCATGGCAGTGCTCGCACAGAGGCACAGAGAATGGGGCTGCTTGCTTGTCTTGCCACCTCAAACTTCAAACGTATCCTGGGAAAGTTGGTGTCCCAGCCAGGCTCCTTTCGCAGCCCTGCTCCGAAAGTGCGAACGTCTGCAGATAGCTGGCAGCCAGAAGGTGCTATCCTGGAAAGCTGTTGCTCAGCCTCATCTGCCCATGGCACTGTTCGCGTAGAGGCACAGAGAATGGGGCTGCTTGCTTATCTTGCCACTTGAAAACTTCAAACGCATGCTGGGAATGGTGGTGTCCCTGCCAGGCTCCTATCACAGCCCTGCTCCGAAAGTGCGAACGTCTGCAGATAGCTGGCAGCCAGAAGGGGCTAGCCTGGAAAGCTGTTGCTTAGTCTCATCTGCCCATGGCAGTGCTCGCACAGAGGCACAGAAAATGGGGCTGCTTGCTTGTCTTGCCACCTCAAACTTCAAACGTAGCCTGGGAAAGTTGGTGTCCCTGCCAGGCTCCTATCACAGCCCTGTCCTTAAAATGCGAACGTCTGCAGATAGCTGGCACCCAGAAGGGGCTAGCCTGGAAAGCTGTTGCTCAGCCTCATCTGCCCATGTCAGTGCTCGCACAGAGGCACAGAGAATGGGGCTGCTTGCTTGTCTTGCCACCTCAAACTTCAAACGTAGCCTGGGAAAAATGGTGTACCTGCTAGGCTCCTTTCGCAGCCCTGCTCTTGAAATGCGAACGTCTGCAGATAGCTGGCAGGCAGAAGGGGCTAGCCTGGAAAGCAGTTGCTCAGCCTCATCTGCCCATGGCACTGTTCGTATAGAGGCACAGAGAATGGGGCTGCTTGCTTATCTTGCCACTTGAAATTTCAAACGTAGCCTGGGAAACTTGGTGTCCCAGCCAGGCTCCTTTCGCAGCCCTGCTCCTAAAGTGCGAACGTCTGCGGATAGCTGGCAGCCAGAAGGGGCTAGCCTGGAAAGCTGTTGCTCAGCCTCATCTGCCCATGGCAGTGTTCGCACAGAGGCACAGAGAATGGGGCTCCTTGCTTGTCTTGCCACCTCAAACTTCAAACGTAGCCTGGGAAAGATGGTGTACGTGCTAGGCTCCTTTCGCAGCCCTGCTCTTGAAATGCGAACGTCTCCAGATAGCTGGCAGCCAGAAGGTGCTAGCCTGGAAAGCTGTTGCTCAGCCTCATCTGCCCATGGCACTGCTCGCACAGAGGCACAGAGAATGGGGCTGCTTGCTTGTCTTGCCACCTCAAACTTCAAACGTAGCCTGGGAAAGATGGTGTACGTGCTAGGCTCTTTCGCAGCCCTGCTCCGAAAGTGCGAACGTCTGCAGATAGCTGGCAGCCAGAAGGTGCTAGCCTGGAAAGCTGTTGCTCAGCCTCATCTGCCCATGGCACTGCTCGCACAGAGGCACAGAGAATGGGGCGCCTTGCTTGTCTTGCCACCTCAAAATTCAAACGTAGCCTGGGAAAGATGGTGTACGTGCTAGGCTCCTTTCGCAGCCCTGCTCTTGAAATGCGAACGTCTGCAGATAGCTGGCAGGCAGAAGGGGCTAGCCTGGAAAGCTGTTGCTCAGCCTCATCTGCCCATGGCACTGTTCGCATAGAGGCACAGAGAATGGGGCTGCTTGCTTATCTTGCCACTTGAAACTTGAAACGCATGCTGGGAATGGTGGTGTCCCTGCCAGGCTCCTTTCGCAGCCCTGCTCTTGAAATGCGAACGTCTCCAGATAGCTGGCAGCCAGAAGGGGCTATCCTGGAAAGCTGTTGCTCAGCCTCATCTGCCCATGGCACTGTTCGCATAGAGGCACAGAGAATGGGGCTGCTTGCTTATCTTGCCACTTGAAACTTGAAACGCATGCTGGGAATGGTGGTGTCCCTGCCAGGCTCCTATCACAGCCCTGCTCCGAAAGTGCGAACGTCTGCAGATAGCTGGCAGCCAGAAGGGGCTAGCCTGGAAAGCTGTTGCTCAGACTCATCTGCCCATGGCAGTGCTCGCACAGAGGCACAGAGAATGGGGCTCCTTGCTTGTCTTGCCACCTCAAACTTCAAACGTAGCCTGGGAAAGTTGGTGTCGCAGCCAGGCTCCTTTCACAGCCCTGCTCCGAAAGTGCGAGCGTCTGCAGATAGCTGGCAGGCAGAAGGGGCTAGCCTGGAAAGCTGTTGCTCAGCCTCATCTGCCCATGTCAGTGCTCGCACAGAGGCACAGAGAATGGGGCTGCTTGCTTGTCTTGCCACCTCAAACTTCAAACGTAGCCTGAGAAAGTTGGTGTCCCAGCCAGGCTCCTTTCGCAGCCCTGCTCCGAAAGTGCGAACGTCTGCAGATAGCTGGCAGGCAGAAGGGGCTATCCTGGAAAGCTGTTGCTCAGCCTCATCTGCCCATGGCACGGCTCGCACAGAGGCACAGAGAATGGGGCTCCTTGCTTGTCTTGCCACCTCAAACTTCAAACGTAGCCTGGGAAAGTTGGTGTACCTGCTAGGCTCCTTTCGCAGCCCTGCTCTTGAAATGCGAACGTCTCCAGATAGCTGGCAGCCAGAAGGTGCTAGCCTGGAAAGCTGTTGCTCAGCCTCATCTGCCCATGGCAGTGCTCGCACAGAGGCACAGAGACTGGGGCTGCTTGCTTGTCTTGCCACCTCAAACTTCAAACGTAGCCTGGGAAAGATGGTGTCGCAGCCAGGCTCCTTTCGCAGCCCTGCTCCGAAAGTGCGAACGTCTGCAGATAGCTGGCAGCCAGAAGGTGCTAGCCTGGAAAGCTGTTGCTCAGCCTCATCTGCCCATGGCACTGCTCGCACAGAGGCACAGAGAATGGGGCGCCTTGCTTGTCTTGCCACCTCAAACTTCAAACGTAGCCTGGGAAAGATGGTGTACGTGCTAGGCTCCTTTCGCAGCCCTGCTCTTGAAATGCGAATGTCTGCAGATAGCTGGCAGCCAGAAGGGGCTAGCCTGGAAAGCTGTTTCTCAGCCTCATCTGCCCATGGCACTGTTCGCATAGAGGCACAGAGAATGGGGCTGCTTGCTTATCTTGCCACTTGAAACTTCAAACGCATGCTGGGAATGGTGGTGTCCCTGCCAGGCTCCTTTCGCAGCCCTGCTCTTCAAATGCGAACGTCTGCAGATAGCTGGCAGGCAGAAGGGGCTATCCTGGAAAGCTGTTGCTCAGCCTCATCTGCCCATGGCACTGTTCGCATAGAGGCACAGAGAATGGGGCTGCTTGCTTATCTTGCCACTTGAAACTTGAAACGCATGCTGGGAATGGTGGTGTCCCTGCCAGGCTCCTATCACAGCCCTGCTCCGAAAGTGCGAACGTCTGCAGATAGCTGGCAGGCAGAAGGGGCTAGCCTGGAAAGCTGTTGCTCAGACTCATCTGCCCATGGCACTGCTCGCACAGAGGCACAGAGAATGGGGCTGCTTGCTTGTCTTGCCACCTCAAACTTCAAACGTAGCCTGGGAAAGTTGGTGTCCCAGCCAGGCTCCTTTCACAGCCCTGCTCCGAAAGTGCGAACGTCTGCAGATAGCTGGCAGCCAGAAGGGGCTAGCCTGGAAAGCTGTTGCTCAGCCTCATCTGCCCATGGCAGTGCTCGCACAGAGGTACAGAGAATGGGGCTGCTTGCTTGTCTTGCCACCTCAAACTTCAAAACGTAGCCTGGGAAAGTTGGTGTCCCAGCCAGGCTCCTTTCGCAGCCCCGCTCTTGAAATGTGAACGTCTGCAGATAGCTGGCAGGCAGAAGGGGCTAGCCTGGAAAGCTGTTGCTCAGCCTCATCTGCCCATGGCACTGTTCGCATAGAGGCACAGAGAATGGGGCTGCTTGCTTATCTTGCCACTTGAAACTTCAAACGCATGCTGGGAATGGTGGTGTCCCTGCCAGGCTCCTATCACAGCCCTGCTCCGAAAGTGCGAACGTCTGCAGATAGCTGGCAACCAGAAGGTGCTAGCCTGGAAAGCTGTTGCTCAGCCTCATCTGCCCATGGCACGGCTCGCACAGAGGCACAGAGAATGGGGCTCCTTGCTTGTCTTGCCACCTCAAACTTCAAACGTAGCCTGGGAAAGATGGTGTACCTGCTAGGCTCCTTTCGCAGCCCTGCTCTTGAAATGCGAACGTCTCCAGATAGCTGGCAGCCAGAAGGGGCTAGCCTGGAAAGCTGTTGCTCAGCCTCATCTGCCCATGTCAGTGCTCGCACAGAGGCACAGAGAATGGGGCTGCTTGCTTGTCTTGCCACCTCAAACTTCAAACGTAGCCTGGGAAAGTTGGTGTCCCAGCCAGGCTCCTTTCGCAGCCCTGCTCCGAAAGTGCGAACGTCTGCAGATAGCTGGCAGCCAGAAGGTGCTATCCTGGAAAGCTGTTGCTCAGCCTCATCTGCCCATGGCACTGTTCGCGTAGAGGCACAGAGAATGGGGCTGCTTGCTTATCTTGCCACTTGAAAACTTCAAACGCATGCTGGGAATGGTGGTGTCCCTGCCAGGCTCCTATCACAGCCCTGCTCCGAAAGTGCGAACGTCTGCAGATAGCTGGCAGCCAGAATGGGCTAGCCTGGAAAGCTGTTGCTTAGTCTCATCTGCCCATGGCAGTGCTCGCACAGAGGCACAGAGAATGGGGCTGCTTGCTTGTCTTGCCACCTCAAACTTCAAACGTAGCCTGGGAAAGTTGGTGTCCCTGCCAGGCTCCTATCACAGCCCTGTCCTTAAAATGCGAACGTCTGCAGATAGCTGGCAGGCAGAAGGGGCTAGCCTGGAAAGCTGTTGCTCAGCCTCATCTGCCCATGGCACTGCTCGCACAGAGGCACAGAGAATGGGGCTGCTTGCTTGTCTTGCCACCTCAAACTTCAAACGTAGCCTGGGAAAGATGGTGTACCTGCTAGGCTCCTTTCGCAGCCCTGCTCTTGAAATGCGAACGTCTGCAGATAGCTGGCAGGCAGAAGGGGCTAGCCTGGAAAGCAGTTGCTCAGCCTCATCTGCCCATGGCACTGTTCGTATAGAGGCACAGAGAATGGGGCTGCTTGCTTATCTTGCCACCTCAAACTTCAAACGTAGCCTGGGAAAGTTGGTGTCCCAGCCAGGCTCCTTTCGCAGCCCTGCTCCGAAAGTGCGAACGTCTGCGGATAGCTGGCAGCCAGAAGGGGCTAGCCTGGAAAGCTGTTGCTCAGCCTCATCTGCCCATGGCAGTGTTCGCACAGAGGCACAGAGAATGGGGCTCCTTGCTTGTCTTGCCACCTCAAACTTCAAACGTAGCCTGGGAAAGATGGTGTACGTGCTAGGCTCCTTTCGCAGCCCTGCTCTTGAAATGCGAACGTCTCCAGATAGCTGGCAGCCAGAAGGTGCTAGCCTGGAAAGCTGTTGCTCAGCCTCATCTGCCCATGGCACTGCTCGCACAGAGGCACAGAGAATGGGGCTGCTTGCTTGTCTTGCCACCTCAAACTTCAAACGTAGCCTGGGAAAGATGGTGTCGCAGCCAGGCTCCTTTCGCAGCCCTGCTCCGAAAGTGCGAACGTCTGCAGATAGCTGGCAGCCAGAAGGTGCTAGCCTGAAAAGCTGTTGCTCAGCCTCATCTGCCCATGGCACTGCTCGCACAGAGGCACAGAGAATGGGGCGCCTTGCTTGTCTTGCCACCTCAAAATTCAAACGTAGCCTGGGAAAGATGGTGTACGTGCTAGGCTCCTTTCGCAGCCCTGCTCTTGAAATGCGAACGTCTGCAGATAGCTGGCAGGCAGAAGGGGCTAGCCTGGAAAGCTGTTTCTCAGCCTCATCTGCCCATGGCACTGTTCGCATAGAGGCACAGAGAATGGGGCTGCTTGCTTATCTTGCCACTTGAAACTTCAAACGCATGCTGGGAATGGTGGTGTCCCTGCCAGGCTCCTTTCGCAGCCCTGCTCTTGAAATGCGAACGTCTGCAGATAGTTGGCAGCCAGAAGGGGCTATCCTGGAAAGCTGTTGCTCAGCCTCATCTGCCCATGGCACTGTTCGCATAGAGGCACAGAGAATGGGGCTGCTTGCTTATCTTGCCACTTGAAACTTCAAACGCATGCTGGGAATGGTGGTGTCCCTGCCAGGCTCCTATCACAGCCCTGCTCCGAAAGTGCGAACGTCTGCAGATAGCTGGCAGGCAGAAGGGGCTAGCCTGGAAAGCTGTTGCTCAGACTCATCCGCCCATGGCAGTGCTCGCACAGAGGCACAGAGAATGGGGCTGCTTGCTTGTCTTGCCACCTCAAACTTCAAACGTAGCCTGGGAAAGTTGGTGTCCCAGCCAGGCTCCTTTCACAGCCCTGCTCCGAAAGTGCGAACGTCTGCAGATAGATGGCAGCCAGAAGGGGCTAGCCTGGAAAGCTGTTGCTCAGCCTCATCTGCCCATGGCAGTGCTCGCACAGAGGTACAGAGAATGGGGCTGCTTGCTTGTCTTGCCACCTCAAACTTCAAACGTAGCCTGGGAAAGTTGGTGTCCCAGCCAGGCTCCTTTCGCAGCCCTGCTCTTGAAATGTGAACGTCTGCAGATAGCTGGCAGGCAGAAGGGGCTAGCCTGGAAAGCTGTTGCTCAGCCTCATCTGCCCATGGCACTGTTCGCATAGAGGCACAGAGAATGGGGCTGCTTGCTTATCTTGCCACTTGAAACTTCAAACGCATGCTGGGAATGGTGGTGTCCCTGCCAGGCTCCTATCACAGCCCTGCTCCGAAAGTGCGAACGTCTGCAGATAGCTGGCAACCAGAAGGGGCTAGCCTGGAAAGCTGTTGCTTAGTCTCATCTGCCCATGGCAGTGCTCGCACAGAGGCACAGAGAATGGGGCTGCTTGCTTGTCTTGCCACCTCAAACTTCAAACGTAGCCTGGGAAAGTTGGTGTCCCTGCCAGGCTCCTATCACAGCCCTGTCCTTAAAATGCGAACGTCTGCAGATAGCTGGCAGGCAGAAGGGGCTAGCCTGGAAAGCTGTTGCTCAGCCTCATCTGCCCATGGCACTGCTCGCACAGAGGCACAGAGAATGGGGCTGCTTGCTTGTCTTGCCACCTCAAACTTCAAACGTAGCCTGGGAAAGATGGTGTACCTGCTAGGCTCCTTTCGCAGCCCTGCTCCGAAAGTGCGAACGTCTGCAGATAGCTGGCAGGCAGAAGGGGCTAGCCTGGAAAGCTGTTGCTCAGCCTCATCTGCCCATGGCAGTGTTCGCACAGAGGCACAGAGAATGGGGCTCCTTGCTTGTCTTGCCACCTCAAACTTCAAACGTAGCCTGGGAAAGATGGTGTACGTGCTAGGCTCCTTTCGCAGCCCTGCTCTTGAAATGCGAACGTCTCCAGATAGCTGGCAGCCAGAAGGTGCTAGCCTGGAAAGCTGTTGCTCAGCCTCATCTGCCCATGGCACTGCTCGCACAGAGGCACAGAGAATGGGGCTGCTTGCTTGTCTTGCCACCTCAAACTTCAAACGTAGCCTGGGAAAGATGGTGTCGCAGCCAGGCTCCTTTCGCAGCCCTGCTCCGAAAGTGCGAACGTCTGCAGATAGCTGGCAGCCAGAAGGTGCTAGCCTGGAAAGCTGTTGCTCAGCCTCATCTGCCCATGGCACTGCTCGCACAGAGGCACAGAGAATGGGGCGCCTTGCTTGTCTTGCCACCTCAAAATTCAAACGTAGCCTGGGAAAGATGGTGTACGTGCTAGGCTCCTTTCGCAGCCCTGCTCTTGAAATGCGAACGTCTGCAGATAGCTGGCAGGCAGAAGGGGCTAGCCTGGAAAGCTGTTTCTCAGCCTCATCTGCCCATGGCACTGTTCGCATAGAGGCACAGAGAATGGGGCTGCTTGCTTATCTTGCCACTTGAAACTTCAAACGCATGCTGGGAATGGTGGTGTCCCTGCCAGGCTCCTTTCGCAGCCCTGCTCTTGAAATGCGAACGTCTGCAGATAGTTGGCAGCCAGAAGGGGCTATCCTGGAAAGCTGTTGCTCAGCCTCATCTGCCCATGGCACTGTTCGCATAGAGGCACAGAGAATGGGGCTGCTTGCTTATCTTGCCACTTGAAACTTGAAACGCATGCTGGGAATGGTGGTGTCCCTGCCAGGCTCCTATCACAGCCCTGCTCCGAAAGTGCGAACGTCTGCAGATAGCTGGCAGGCAGAAGGGGCTAGCCTGGAAAGCTGTTGCTCAGACTCATCCGCCCATGGCAGTGCTCGCACAGAGGCACAGAGAATGGGGCTGCTTGCTTGTCTTGCCACCTCAAACTTCAAACGTAGCCTGGGAAAGTTGGTGTCCCAGCCAGGCTCCTTTCACAGCCCTGCTCCGAAAGTGCGAACGTCTGCAGATAGATGGCAGCCAGAAGGGGCTAGCCTGGAAAGCTGTTGCTCAGCCTCATCTGCCCATGGCAGTGCTCGCACAGAGGTACAGAGAATGGGGCTGCTTGCTTGTCTTGCCACCTCAAACTTCAAACGTAGCCTGGGAAAGTTGGTGTCCCAGCCAGGCTCCTTTCGCAGCCCTGCTCTTGAAATGTGAACGTCTGCAGATAGCTGGCAGGCAGAAGGGGCTAGCCTGGAAAGCTGTTGCTCAGCCTCATCTGCCCATGGCACTGTTCGCATAGAGGCACAGAGAATGGGGCTGCTTGCTTATCTTGCCACTTGAAACTTCAAACGCATGCTGGGAATGGTGGTGTCCCTGCCAGGCTCCTATCACAGCCCTGCTCCGAAAGTGCGAACGTCTGCAGATAGCTGGCAACCAGAAGGGGCTAGCCTGGAAAGCTGTTGCTTAGTCTCATCTGCCCATGGCAGTGCTCGCACAGAGGCACAGAGAATGGGGCTGCTTGCTTGTCTTGCCACCTCAAACTTCAAACGTAGCCTGGGAAAGTTGGTGTCCCTGCCAGGCTCCTATCACAGCCCTGTCCTTAAAATGCGAACGTCTGCAGATAGCTGGCAGGCAGAAGGGGCTAGCCTGGAAAGCTGTTGCTCAGCCTCATCTGCCCATGGCACTGCTCGCACAGAGGCACAGAGAATGGGGCTGCTTGCTTGTCTTGCCACCTCAAACTTCAAACGTAGCCTGGGAAAAATGGTGTACCTGCTAGGCTCCTTTCGCAGCCCTGCTCCGAAAGTGCGAACGTCTGCAGATAGCTGGCAGGCAGAAGGGGCTAGCCTGGAAAGCAGTTGCTCAGCCTCATCTGCCCATGGCACTGTTCGTATAGAGGCACAGAGAATGGGGCTGCTTGCTTATCTTGCCACTTGAAATTTCAAACGTAGCCTGGGAAACTTGGTGTCCCAGCCAGGCTCCTTTCGCAGCCCTGCTCCTAAAGTGCGAACGTCTGCGGATAGCTGGCAGCCAGAAGGGGCTAGCCTGGAAAGCTGTTGCTCAGCCTCATCTGCCCATGGCACGGCTCGCACAGAGGCACAGGGAATGGGGCTCCTTGCTTGTCTTGCCACCTCAAACTTCAAACGTAGCCTGGGAAAGATGGTGTACCTGCTAGGCTCCTTTCGCAGCCCTGCTCTTGAAATGCGAACGTCTGCAGATAGCTGGCAGGCAGAAGGGGCTAGCCTGGAAAGCTGTTGCTCAGCCTCATCTGCCCATGGCAGTGCTCGCACAGAGGCACAGAGAATGGGGCTGCTTGCTTATCTTGCCACTTGAAACTTCATACGCATGCTGGGAATGGTGTTGTCCCTGCCAGGTTCCTATCACAGCCCTGCTCCGAAAGTGCGAACGTCTGCAGATAGCTGGCAGGCAGAAGGGGCTAGCCTGGAAAGCTGTTGCTCAGCCTCATCTGCCCATGGCAGAGCTCGCACAGAGGCACAGAGAATGGGGCTACTTGCTTGTCTTGCCACCTCAAACTTCAAACATAGCCTGGGAAAGTTGGTGTCCCAGCCAGGCTCCTTTCGCAGCCCTGCTCCGAAAGTGCGAACGTCTGCAGATAGCTGGCAGCCAGAAGGGGCTAGTGTGGAAAGCTGTTGCTCAGCCTCATCTGCCCATGGCACTGCTCGCACAGAGGCACAGAGAATGGGGCTCCTTGCTTGTCTTGCCACCTCAAACTTCAAACGTAGCCTGGGAAATTTGGTGTACCTGCTAGGCTCCTTTCGCAGCCCTGCTCTTGAAATGCAAACGTCTGCAGATAGCTGGCAGGCAGAAGGGGCTAGCCTGGAAAGCTGTTGCTCAGCCTCATCTGCCCATGGCACTGCTCGCACAGAGGCACAGAGAATGGGGCTCCTTGCTTATCTTGCCACTTGAAACTTCAAACGCATGCTGGGAATGGTGGTGTCCCAGCCAGGCTCCTATCCCAGCCCTGCTCCGAAAGTGCGAACGTCTGCAGATAGCTGGCAGGCAGAAAGGGCTAGCCTGGAAAGCTGTTGCTCAGCCTCATCTGCCCATGGCACTGCTCGCACAGAGGCACAGAGAATGGGGCTGCTTGCTTGTCTTGCCACCTCAAACTTCAAACGTAGCCTGGGAAAGTTGGTGTCCCAGCCAGGCTCCTTTCGCAGCCCTGCTCCGAAAGTGCGAACGTCTGCAGATAGCTGGCAGCCAGAAGGGGCTAGCCTGGAAAGCTGTTGCTCAGCCTCATCTGCCCATGGCAGTGCTCGCACAGAGGCACAGAGAATGGGGCTGCTTGCTTGTCTTGCCACCTCAAACTTCAAACGTAGCCTGGGAAAGTTGGTGTCCCTGCCAGGCTCCTATCACAGCCCTGTCCTTAAAATGCGAACGTCTGCAGATAGCTGGCAGGCAGAAGGGGCTAGCCTGGAAAGCTGTTGCTCAGCCTCATCTGCCCATGGCACTGCTCGCACAGAGGCACAGAGAATGGGGCTGCTTGCTTGTCTTGCCACCTCAAACTTCAAACGTAGCCTGGGAAAGATGGTGTACCTGCTAGGCTCCTTTCGCAGCCCTGCTCTTGAAATGCGAACGTCTGCAGATAGCTGGCAGGCAGAAGGGGCTAGCCTGGAAAGCAGTTGCTCAGCCTCATCTGCCCATGGCACTGTTCGTATAGAGGCACAGAGAATGGGGCTGCTTGCTTATCTTGCCACCTCAAACTTCAAACGTAGCCTGGGAAAGTTGGTGTCCCAGCCAGGCTCCTTTCGCAGCCCTGCTCCGAAAGTGCGAACGTCTGCGGATAGCTGGCAGCCAGAAGGGGCTAGCCTGGAAAGCTGTTGCTCAGCCTCATCTGCCCATGGCAGTGTTCGCACAGAGGCACAGAGAATGGGACTCCTTGCTTGTCTTGCCACCTCAAACTTCAAACGTAGCCTGGGAAAGATGGTGTACGTGCTAGGCTCCTTTCGCAGCCCTGCTCTTGAAATGCGAACGTCTCCAGATAGCTGGCAGCCAGAAGGTGCTAGCCTGGAAAGCTGTTGCTCAGCCTCATCTGCCCATGGCACTGCTCGCACAGAGGCACAGAGAATGGGGCTGCTTGCTTGTCTTGCCACCTCAAACTTCAAACGTAGCCTGGGAAAGATGGTGTCGCAGCCAGGCTCCTTTCGCAGCCCTGCTCCGAAAGTGCGAACGTCTGCAGATAGCTGGCAGCCAGAAGGTGCTAGCCTGGAAAGCTGTTGCTCAGCCTCATCTGCCCATGGCACTGCTCGCACAGAGGCACAGAGAATGGGGCTGCTTGCTTGTCTTGCCACCTCAAACTTCAAACGTAGCCTGGGAAAGATGGTGTACGTGCTAGGCTCCTTTCGCAGCCCTGCTCTTGAAATGCGAACGTCTGCAGATAGCTGGCAGGCAGAAGGGGCTAGCCTGGAAAGCTGTTTCTCAGCCTCATCTGCCCATGGCACTGTTCGCATAGAGGCACAGAGAATGGGGCTGCTTGCTTATCTTGCCACTTGAAACTTCAAACGCATGCTGGGAATGGTGGTGTCCCTGCCAGGCTCCTTTCGCAGCCCTGCTCTTGAAATGCGAACGTCTGCAGATAGTTGGCAGCCAGAAGGGGCTATCCTGGAAAGCTGTTGCTCAGCCTCATCTGCCCATGGCACTGTTCGCATAGAGGCACAGAGAATGGGGCTGCTTGCTTATCTTGCCACTTGAAACTTGAAACGCATGCTGGGAATGGTGGTGTCCCTGCCAGGCTCCTATCACAGCCCTGCTCCGAAAGTGCGAACGTCTGCAGATAGCTGGCAGGCAGAAGGGGCTAGCCTGGAAAGCTGTTGCTCAGACTCATCCGCCCATGGCAGTGCTCGCACAGAGGCACAGAGAATGGGGCTGCTTGCTTGTCTTGCCACCTCAAACTTCAAACGTAGCCTGCGAAAGTTGGTGTCCCAGCCAGGCTCCTTTCACAGCCCTGCTCCGAAAGTGCGAACGTCTGCAGATAGATGGCAGCCAGAAGGGGCTAGCCTGGAAAGCTGTTGCTCAGCCTCATCTGCCCATGGCAGTGCTCGCACAGAGGTACAGAGAATGGGGCTGCTTGCTTGTCTTGCCACCTCAAACTTCAAACGTAGCCTGGGAAAGTTGGTGTCCCAGCCAGGCTCCTTTCGCAGCCCTGCTCTTGAAATGTGAACGTCTGCAGATAGCTGGCAGGCAGAAGGGGCTAGCCTGGAAAGCTGTTGCTCAGCCTCATCTGCCCATGGCACTGTTCGCATAGAGGCACAGAGAATGGGGCTGCTTGCTTATCTTGCCACTTGAAACTTCAAACGCATGCTGGGAATGGTGGTGTCCCTGCCAGGCTCCTATCACAGCCCTGCTCCGAAAGTGCGAACGTCTGCAGATAGCTGGCACCCAGAAGGGGCTAGCCTGGAAAGCTGTTGCTTAGTCTCATCTGCCCATGGCAGTGCTCGCACAGAGGCACAGAGAATGGGGCTGCTTGCTTGTCTTGCCACCTCAAACTTCAAACGTAGCCTGGGAAAGTTGGTGTCCCAGCCAGGCTCCTATCACAGCCCTGTCCTTAAAATGCGAACGTCTGCAGATAGCTGGCAGGCAGAAGGGGCTAGCCTGGAAAGCTGTTGCTCAGCCTCATCTGCCCATGGCACTGCTCGCACAGAGGCACAGAGAATGGGGCTGCTTGCTTGTCTTGCCACCTCAAACTTCAAACGTAGCCTGGGAAAAATGGTGTACCTGCTAGGCTCCTTTCGCAGCCCTGCTCCGAAAGTGCGAACGTCTGCAGATAGCTGGCAGGCAGAAGGGGCTAGCCTGGAAAGCAGTTGCTCAGCCTCATCTGCCCATGGCACTGTTCGTATAGAGGCACAGAGAATGGGGCTGCTTGCTTATCTTGCCACTTGAAATTTCAAACGTAGCCTGGGAAACTTGGTGTCCCAGCCAGGCTCCTTTCGCAGCCCTGCTCCTAAAGTGCGAACGTCTGCGGATAGCTGGCAGCCAGAAGGGGCTAGCCTGGAAAGCTGTTGCTCAGCCTCATCTGCCCATGGCAGTGTTCGCACAGAGGCACAGGGAATGGGGCTCCTTGCTTGTCTTGCCACCTCAAACTTCAAACGTAGCCTGGGAAAGATGGTGTACCTGCTAGGCTCCTTTCGCAGCCCTGCTCTTGAAATGCGAACGTCTGCAGATAGCTGGCAGGCAGAAGGGGCTAGCCTGGAAAGCTGTTGCTCAGCCTCATCTGCCCATGGCAGTGCTCGCACAGAGGCACAGAGAATGGGGCTGCTTGCTTATCTTGCCACTTGAAACTTCATACGCATGCTGGGAATGGTGTTGTCCCTGCCAGGTTCCTATCACAGCCCTGCTCCGAAAGTGCGAACGTCTGCAGATAGCTGGCAGGCAGAAGGGGCTAGCCTGGAAAGCTGTTGCTCAGCCTCATCTGCCCATGGCAGAGCTCGCACAGAGGCACAGAGAATGGGGCTACTTGCTTGTCTTGCCACCTCAAACTTCAAACATAGCCTGGGAAAGTTGGTGTCCCAGCCAGGCTCCTTTCGCAGCCCTGCTCCGAAAGTGCGAACGTCTGCAGATAGCTGGCAGCCAGAAGGGGCTAGTGTGGAAAGCTGTTGCTCAGCCTCATCTGCCCATGGCACTGCTCGCACAGAGGCACAGAGAATGGGGCTCCTTGCTTGTCTTGCCACCTCAAACTTCAAACGTAGCCTGGGAAAGTTGGTGTACCTGCTAGGCTCCTTTCGCAGCCCTGCTCTTGAAATGCAAACGTCTGCAGATAGCTGGCAGGCAGAAGGGGCTAGCCTGGAAAGCTGTTGCTCAGCCTCATCTGCCCATGGCACTGCTCGCACAGAGGCACAGAGAATGGGGCTCCTTGCTTATCTTGCCACTTGAAACTTCAAACGCATGCTGGGAATGGTGGTGTCCCAGCCAGGCTCCTATCCCAGCCCTGCTCCGAAAGTGCGAACGTCTGCAGATAGCTGGCAGGCAGAAAGGGCTAGCCTGGAAAGCTGTTGCTCAGCCTCATCTGCCCATGGCACTGCTCGCACAGAGGCACAGAGAATGGGGCTGCTTGCTTGTCTTGCCACCTCAAACTTCAAACGTAGCCTGGGAAAGTTGGTGTCCCAGCCAGGCTCCTTTCGCAGCCCTGCTCCGAAAGTGCGAACGTCTGCAGATAGCTGGCAGCCAGAAGGGGCTAGCCTGGAAAGCTGTTGCTCAGCCTCATCTGCCCATGGCAGTGCTCGCACAGAGGCACAGAGAATGGGGCTGCTTGCTTGTCTTGCCACCTCAAACTTCAAACGTAGCCTGGGAAAGATGGTGTACCTGCTAGGCTCCTTTCGCAGCCCTGCTCTTGAAATGCGAACGTCTGCAGATAGTTGGCAGGCAGAAGGGGCTAGCCTGGAAAGCTGTTGCTCAGCCTCATCTGCCCATGGCAGTGCTCGCACAGAGGCACAGAGAATGGGGCTGCTTGCTTATCTTGCCACTTGAAACTTCAAACGCATGCTGGGAAAGTTGGTGTCCCTGCCAGGCTCCTTTCGCAGACCTGCTCTTGAAATGCGAACGTCTGCAGATAGTTGGCAGGCAGAAGGGGCTAGCCTGGAAAGCTGTTGCTCAGCCTCATCTGCCCATGGCACTGTTCGCATAGAGGCACAGAGAATGGGGCTGCTTGCTGATCTTGCCACTTGAAACTTCAAACGCATGCTGGGAATGGTGGTGTCCCTGCCAGGCTCCTATCACAGCCCTGCTCCGAAAGTGCGAACGTCTGCAGATAGCTGGCAGGCAGAAGGGGCTAGCCTGGAAAGCTGTTGCTCAGCCTCATCTGCCCATGGCAGTGCTCGCACAGAAGCACAGAGAATGGGGCTGCTTGCTTGTCTTGCCACCTCAAACTTCAAACGTAGCCTGGGAATGTTGGTGTCCCAGCCAGGCTCCTTTCGCAGCCCTGCTCCGAAAGTGCGAACGTCTGCAGATAGCTGGCAGCCAGAAGGTGCTAGCCTGGAAAGCTGTTGCTCAGCCTCATCTGCTCATGGCACTGCTCGCACAGAGGCACAGAGAATGGAGCTCCTTGCTTGTCTTGCCACCTCAAACTTCAAACGTAGCCTGGGAAAGATGGTGTACCTGCTAGGCTCCTTTCGCAGCCCTGCTCTTGAAATGCGAACGTCTGCAGATAGCTGGCAGCCAGAAGGGGCTAGCCTGGAAAGCTGTTGCTCAGCCTCATCTGCCCATGGCACTGTTCGCATAGAGGCACAGAGAATGGAGCTCCTTGCTTGTCTTGCCACCTCAAACTTCAAACGTAGCCTGGGAATGGTGGTGTCCCTGCCAGGCTCCTATCACAGCCCTGCTCCGAAAGTGCGAACGTCTGCAGATAGCTGGCAGCCAGAAGGGACTAGCCTGGAAAGCTGTTGCTCAGCCTCATCTGCCCATGGCACTGCTCGCACAGAGGCACAGAGAATGGGGCTGCTTGCTTGTCTTGCCACCTCAAACTTCAAACGTAGCCTGGGAAAGATGGTGTCCCTGCCAGGCTCCTTTCGCAGCCCTGCTCCGAAAGTGCGAACGTCTGCAGATAGCTGGCAGGCAGAAGGTGCTAGCCTGGAAAGCTGTTGCTCAGCCTCATCTGCCCATGGCACTGCTCGCACAGAGGCACAGAGAATGGGGCTGCTTGCTTGTCTTGCCACCTTAAACTTCAAACATAGCCTGGGAAATGTGGTGTCCCAGCCAGGCTCCTTTCGCAGCCCTGCTCTTGAAATGCGAACGTCTGCAGATAGCTGGCAGCCAGAAGGGGTTAGCCTGGAAAGCTGTTGCTCAGCCTCATCTGCCCATGGCACTGTTCGCATAGAGGCACAGAGAATGAGGCTGCTTGCTTGTCTTGCCACCTCAAACTTCAAACGTAGCCTGGGAAAGTTGGTGTCCCAGCCAGGCTCCTTTCGCAGCCCTGCTCCGAAAGTGCGAACGTCTGCAGATAGCTGGCAGCCAGAAGGTGCTAGCCTGGAAAGCTGTTGCTCAGCCTCATCTGCCCATGGCACTGCTCGCACAGAGGCACAGAGAATGGGGCTGCTTGCTTATCTTGTCACTTGAAACTTCAAACGCATGCTGGGATTGGTGGTGTCCCTGCCAGGCTCCTATCACAGCCCTGCTCCGAAAGTGCGAACGTCTGCAGGTAGCTGGCAGGCAGAAGGGGCTAGCCTGGAAAGCTGTTGCTCAGCCTCATCTGCCCATGGCAGTGCTCGCACAGAGGCACAGAGAATGGGGCTGCTTGCTTGTCTTGCCACCTCAAACTTCAAACGTAGCCTGGGAAAGTTGCTGTCCCAGCCAGGCTCCTTTCGCAGCCCTGCTCCGAAATTGCGAACGTCTGCACATAGCTGGCAGCCAGAAGGTGCTAGCCTGGAAAGCACTTGCTCAGCCTCATCTGCCCATGGCACTGTTCGCATAGAGGCACAGAGAATGGGGCTGCTTGCTTATCTTGCCACTTGAAACTTCAAACGCATGCTGGGAATGGTGGTGTCCCTGCCAGGCTCCTATCACAGCCCTGCTCCGAAAGGGCGAACGTCTGCAGATAGCTGGCAGCCAGAAGGGGCTAGCCTGGAAAGCTGTTGCTCAGCCTCATCTGCCCATGGCAGTGCTCGCACAGAGGCACAGAGAATGGGGCTGCTTGCTTGTCTTGCCACCTCAAACTTCAAACGTAGCCTGGGAAAGTTGGTGTCCCAGCCAGGCTCTTTTCGCAGCCCTGCTCCGAAAGTGCGAACGTCTGCGGATAGCTGGCAGCCAGAAGGTGCTAGCCTGGAAAGCTGTTGCTCAGCCTCATCTGCCCATGGCACTGCTCGCACAGAGGCACAGAGAATGGGGCTGCTTGCTTGTCTTGCCACCTCAAACTTCAAACGTAGCCTGGGAAAGTTGGTGTCCCAGCCAGGCTCCTTTCGCAGCCCTGCTCCGAAAGTGTGAACGTCTGCAGATAGCTCGAACCCAGAAAAAGCTAGCCTGGAAAGCTGTTACTCAGCCTCATCTGCCCATGGCACTGTTCGCATAGAGGCACAGAGAATGGGGCTGCTTGCTTATCTTGCCACTTGAAACTTCAAACGCATGCTGGGAATGGTGGTGTCCCTGCCAGGCTCCTATCCCAGCCCTGCTCCGAAAGTGCGAACGTCTGCAGATAGCTGGCAGCCAGAAGGGGCTAGCCTGGAAAGCTGTTGCTCAGCCTCATCTGCCCATGGCACTGATCGCACAGAGGCACAGAAAATGGGGCTGCTTGCTTGTCTTGCCACCTCAAACTTCAAACGTAGCCTGGGAAAGATGGTGTACCTGCTAGGCTCCTTTCGCAGTCCTGCTCTTGAAATGCGAACGTCTGCAGATAGCTGGCAGCCAGAAGGTGCTATCCTGGAAAGCTGTTGCTCAGCCTCATCTGCCCATGGCACTGTTCGCATAGAGGCACAGAGAATGGGGCTGCTTGCTTATCTTGCCACTTGAAACTTCAAACGCATGCTGTTAATGGTGGTGTCCCTGCCAGGCTCCTATCACAGCCCTGCTACGAAATTGCGAACGTCTGCAGATAGCTGGCAGCCAGAAGGGGCTAGCCTGGAAAGCTGTTGCTCAGCCTCATCTGCCCATGGCAGTGCTCGCACAGAGGCACAGAGAATGGGGCTGCTTGCTTGTCTTGCCACCTCAAACTTCAAACGTAGCCTGGGAAAGATGGTGTACCTGCTAGGCTCCTTTCGCAGCCCTGCTCTTGAAATGCGAACGTCTGCAGATAGCTCGAAGCCACAAAGAGCTAGCCTGGAAAGCTGTTGCTCAGCCTCATCTGCCAAAGGCACTTTTCGCATAGAGGCACAGAGAATGGGGCTGCTTGCTTATCTTGCCACTTGAAACTTCAAATACATGCTGGGAATGGTGGTGTCCCTGCCAGGCTCCTATCACAGCCCTGCTCCGAAAGTGCGAACGTCTGCAGATAGCTGGCAGGCAGAAGGGGCTAGCCTGGAAAGCTGTTGCTCAGCCTCATCTGCCCATGGCAGTGCTCACACAGAGGCACAGAGAATGGGGCTGCTTGCTTGTCTTGCCACTTCAAACTTCAAACGTAGCCTGGGAAAGTTGGTGTCCCAGCCAGGCTCCTTTCGCAGCCCTGCTCCGAAAGTGCGAACGTCTGCCGATAGCTGGCAGGCAGAAGGGGCTAGCCTGGAAAGCAGTTGCTCAGCCTCATCTGCCCATGGCACTGTTCGCATAGAGGCACAGAGAATGGGGTTGCTTGCTTATCTTGCCACTTGAAACTTCAAACGCATGCTGGGAAAGTTGGTGTCCCAGCCAGGCTCCTTTCGCAGCCCTGCTCTTGAAATGCGAACGTCTGCAGATAGCTGGCAGCCAGAAGGGGTTAGCCTGGAAAGCTGTTGCTCAGCCTCATCTGCCCATGGCACTGTTCGCATAGAGGCACAGAGAATGAGGCTGCTTGCTTGTCTTGCCACCTCAAACTTCAAACGTAGCCTGGGAAAGTTGGTGTCCCAGCCAGGCTCCTTTCGCAGCCCTGCTCCGAAAGTGCGAACGTCTGCAGATAGCTGGCAGGCAGAAGGTGCTAGCCTGGAAAGCTGTTGCTCAGCCTCATCTGCCCATGGCAGTGCTCGCACAGAGGCACAGAGAATGGGGCTGCTTGCTTATCTTGTCACTTGAAACTTCAAACGCATGCTGGGATTGGTGGTGTCCCTGCCAGGCTCCTATCACAGCCCTGCTCCGAAAGTGCGAACGTCTGCAGGTAGCTGGCAGCCAGAAGGGGCTAGCCTGGAAAGCTGTTGCTCAGCCTCATCTGCCCATGGCAGTGCTCGCACAGAGGCACAGAGAATGGGGCTGCTTGCTTGTCTTGCCACCTCAAACTTCAAACGTAGCCTGGGAAAGTTGGTGTCCCAGCCAGGCTCTTTTCGCAGCCCTGCTCCGAAAGTGCGAACGTCTGCGGATAGCTGGCAGCCAGAAGGTGCTAGCCTGGAAAGCTGTTGCTCAGCCTCATCTGCCCATGGCACGGATCGCACAGAGGCACAGAGAATGGGGCTGCTTGCTTGTCTTGCCACCTCAAACTTCAAACGTAGCCTGGGAAAGTTGGTGTCCCAGCCAGGCTCCTTTCGCAGCCCTGCTCCGAAAGTGTGAACGTCTGCAGATAGCTCGAACCCAGAAAGAGCTAGCCTGGAAAGCTGTTACTCAGCCTCATCTGCCCATGGCACTGTTCGCATAGAGGCACAGAGAATGGGGCTGCTTGCTTATCTTGCCACTTGAAACTTCAAACGCATGCTGGGAATGGTGGTGTCCCTGCCAGGCTCCTATCCCAGCCCTGCTCCGAAAGTGCGAACGTCTGCAGATAGCTGGCAGGCAGAAGGGGCTAGCCTGGAAAGCTGTTGCTCAGCCTCATCTGCCCATGGCACTGATCGCACAGAGGCACAGAAAATGGGGCTGCTTGCTTGTCTTGCCACCTCAAACTTCAAACGTAGCCTGGGAAAGATGGTGTACCTGCTAGGCTCCTTTCGCAGTCCTGCTCTTGAAATGCGAACGTCTGCAGATAGCTGGCAGCCAGAAGGTGCTATCCTGGAAAGCTGTTCCTCAGCCTCATCTGCCCATGGCACTGTTCGCATAGAGGCACAGAGAATGGGGCTGCTTGCTTATCTTGCCACTTGAAACTTCAAACGCATGCTGTTAATGGTGGTGTCCCTGCCAGGCTCCTATCACAGCCCTGCTACGAAAGTGCGAACGTCTGCAGATAGCTGGCAGGCAGAAGGGGCTAGCCTGGAAAGCTGTTGCTCAGCCTCATCTGCCCATGGCAGTGCTCGCACAGAGGCACAGAGAATGGGGCTGCTTGCTTGTCTTGCCACCTCAAACTTCAAACGTAGCCTGGGAAAGATGGTGTACCTGCTAGGCTCCTTTCGCAGCCCTGCTCTTGAAATGCGAACGTCTGCAGATAGCTCGAAGCCACAAAGAGCTAGCCTGGAAAGCTGTTGCTCAGCCTCATCTGCCCATGGCACTTTTCGCATAGAGGCACAGAGAATGGGGCTGCTTGCTTATCTTGCCACTTGAAACTTCAAATACATGCTGGGAATGGTGGTGTCCCTGCCAGGCTCCTATCACAGCCCTGCTCCGAAAGTGCGAACGTCTGCAGATAACTGGCAGGCAGAAGGGGCTAGCCTGGAAAGCTGTTGCTCAGCCTCATCTGCCCATGGCAGTGCTCACACAGAGGCACAGAGAATGGGGCTGCTTGCTTGTCTTGCCACTTCAAACTTCAAACGTAGCCTGGGAAAGTTGGTGTCCCAGCCAGGCTCCTTTCGCAGCCCTGCTCCGAAAGTGCGAACGTCTGCCGATAGCTGGCAGGCAGAAGGGGCTAGCCTGGAAAGCAGTTGCTCAGCCTCATCTGCCCATGGCACTGTTCGCATAGAGGCACAGAGAATGGGGTTGCTTGCTTATCTTGCCACTTGAAACTTCAAACGCATGCTGGGAAAGTTGGTGTCCCAGCCAGGCTCCTATCCCAGCCCTGCTCCGAAAGTGCGAACGTCTGCGGATAGCTGGCAGCCAGAAGGTGCTAGCCTGGAAAGCTGTTGCTCAGCCTCATCTGCCCATGGCACTGCTCGCACAGAGGCACAGAGAATGGGGCTGCTTGCTTGTCTTGCCACCTCAAACTTCAAACGTATCCTGGGAAAGATGGTGTACCTGCTAGGCTCCTTTCGCAGCCCTGCTCTTGAAATGCGAACATCTGCAGATAGCTGGCAGGCAGAAGGGGCTAGCCTGGAAAGCTGTTGCTCAGCCTCATCTGCCCATGGCACTGTTCGCATAGAGGCACAGAGAATGGGGCTGCTTGCTTATCTTGCCACTTGAAACTTCAAACGCATGCTGGAAATGGTGGTGTCCCTGCCAGGTTCCTATCCCAGCCCTGCTCCGAAAGTGCGAACGTCTGCAGATAGCTGGCAGGCAGAAGGGGCTAGCCTGGAAAGCTGTTGCTCAGCCTCATCTGCCCATGGCAGTGCTCGCACAGAGGCACAGAGAATGGGGCTGCTTGCTTGTCTTGCCACTTCAAACTTCAAACGTAGCCTGGGAAAGTTGGTGTCCCAGCCAGGCTCCTTTCGCAGCCCTGCTCTTGAAATGCGAACGTCTGCAGATAGCTGGCAGGCAGAAGGGGCTAGCCTGGAAAGCAGTTGCTCAGCCTCATCTGCCCATGGCACTGTTCACACAGAGGCACAGAGAATGGGGCTGCTTGCTTGTCTTGCCACCTCAAACTTCAAACATAGACTGGGAAAGTTGGTGTCCCAGCCAGGCTCCTTTCGCAGCCCTGCTCCGAAAGTGCGAACGTCTGCAGATAGTTGGCAGCCAGAAGGGGCTAGCCTGGAAAGCACTTGCTCAGCCTCATAGGCCCATGGCACTGTTCGCATAGAGGCACAGAGAATGGGGCTGCTTGCTTATCTTGCCACTTGAAACTTCAAACGCATGCTGGGAATGGTGGTGTCCCTGCCAGGCTCCTATCACAGCCCTGCTCCGAAAGTGCGAACGTCTGCAGATAGCTGGCAGGCAGAAGGGGCTAGCCTGGAAAGCTGTTGCTCAGCCTCATCTGCCCATGGCAGTGCTCGCACAGAGGCACAGAGAATGGGGCTGCTTGCTTGTCTTGCCACTTCAAACTTCAAACGTAGCCTGGGAAAGTTGGTGTCCCAGCCAGGCTCCTTTCGCAGCCCTGCTCTGAAAATGCGAACGTCTGCCGATAGCTGGCAGGCAGAAGGGGCTAGCCTGGAAAGCTGTTGCTCAGCCTCATCTGCCCATGGCACTGCTCGCACAGAGGCACAGAGAATGGGGCTCCTTGCTTGTCTTGCCACCTCAAACTTCAAACGTAGCCTGGGAAAAATGGTGTACCTGCTAGGCTCCTTTCGCAGCCCTGCTCTTGAAATGCGAACGTCTGCGGATAGCTGGCAGGCAGAAGGGGCTAGCCTGGAAAGCAGTTGCTCAGCCTCATCTGCCCATGGCACTGTTCGCATAGAGGCACAGAGAATGGGGCTGCTTGCTTATCTTGCCACTTGAAACTTCAAACGCATGCTGGGAATTTTGGTGTCCCTGCCAGGCTCCTATCACAGCCCTGCTCCGAAAGTGCGAACGTCTGCAGATAGCTGGCAGGCAGAAGGGGCTATCCTGGAAAGCTGTTGCTCAGCCTCATCTGCCCATGGCAGTGCTCGCACAGAGGCACAGAGAATGGGGCTGCTTGCTTGTCTTGCCACCTCAAACTTCAAACGTAGCCTGGGAAAGTTGGTGTCCCAGCCAGGCTCCTTTCGCAGCCCTGCTCCGAAAGTGCGAACGTCTGCAGATAGTTGGCAGCCAGAAGGGGCTAGCCTGGAAAGCACTTGCTCAGCCTCATCTGCCCATGGCACTGTTCGCATAGAGGCACAGAGAATGGGGCTGCTTGCTTATCTTGCCACTTGAAACTTCAAACGCATGCTGGGAATGGTGGTGTCCCTGCCAGGCTCCTATCACAGCACTGCTCCGAAAGTGCAAACGTCTGCAGATAGCTGGCAGGCAGAAGGGGCTAGCCTGGAAAGCTGTTGCTCAGCCTCATCTGCCCATGGCACTGCTCGCACAGAGGCACAGAGAATGGGGCTGCTTGCTTGTCTTGCCACCTCAAACTTCAAACGTAGCCTGGGAAAGTTGGTGTACCTGCTAGGCTCCTTTCGCAGCCCTGCTCTTGAAATGCGAACGTCTGCAGATAGCTGGCAGCCAGAAGGGGCTAGCCTGGAAAGCTGTTGCTCAGCCTCATCTGCCCATGGCAGTGCTCACACAGAGGCACAGAGAATGGGGCTTCTTGCTTATCTTGCCACTTGAAATTTCAAACGTAGCCTGGGAAAGTTGGTGTCCCAGCCAGGCTCCTATCACAGCCCTGCTCCGAAAGTGCGAACGTCTGCAGATAGTTGGCAGCCAGAAGGGGCTAGCCTGGAAAGCACTTGCTCAGCCTCATAGGCCCATGGCACTGTTCGCATAGAGGCACAGAGAATGGGGCTGCTTGCTTATCTTGCCACTTGAAACTTCAAACGCATGCTGGGAATGGTGGTGTCCCTGCCAGGCTCCTATCACAGCCCTGCTCCGAAAGTGCGAACGTCTGCAGATAGCTGGCAGGCAGAAGGGGCTAGCCTGGAAAGCTGTTGCTCAGCCTCATCTGCCCATGGCACTGCTCGCACAGAGGCACAGAGAATGGGGCTTCTTGCTTATCTTGCCACTTGAAATTTCAAACGTAGCCTGGGAAAGTTGGTGTCCCAGCCAGGCTCCTTTCGCAGCCCTGCTCCGAAAGTGCGAACGTCTGCGGATAGCTGGCAGCCAGAAGGTGCTAGCCTGGAAAGCTGTTGCTCAGCCTCATCTGCCCATGGCACTGCTCGCACAGAGGCACAGAGAATGGGGCTCCTTTCTTGTCTTGCCACCTCAAACTTCAAACGTAGCCTGGGAAAGATGGTGTACCTGCTAGGCTCCTTTCGCAGCCCTGCTCTTGAAATGCGAACGTCTGCAGATAGCTGGCAGGCAGAAGGGGCTAGCCTGGAAAGCTGTTGCTCAGCCTCATCTGCCCATGGCAGTGCTCGCACAGAGGCACAGAGAATGGGGCTGCTTGCTTGTCTTGCCACTTCAAACTTCAAACGTAGCCTGGGAAAGTTGGTGTCCCAGCCAGGCTCCTTTCGCAGCCCTGCTCTTGAAATGCGAACGTCTGCAGATAGCTGGCAGCCAGAAGGGGCTAGCCTGGAAAGCAGTTGCTCAGCCTCATCTGCCCATGGCACTGTTCACACAGAGGCACAGAGAATGGGGCTGCTTGCTTGTCTTGCCACCTCAAACTTCAAACATAGCCTGGGAAAGTTGGTGTCCCAGCCAGGCTCCTTTCGCAGCCCTGCTCCGAAAGTGCGAACGTCTGCAGATAGTTGGCAGCCAGAAGGGGCTAGCCTGGAAAGCACTTGCTCAGCCTCATAGGCCCATGGCACTGTTCGCATAGAGGCACAGAGAATGGGGCTGCTTGCTTATCTTGCCACTTGAAACTTCAAACGCATGCTGGGAATGGTGGTGTCCCTGCCAGGCTCCTATCACAGCCCTGCTCCGAAAGTGCGAACGTCTGCAGATAGCTGGCAGGCAGAAGGGGCTAGCCTGGAAAGCTGTTGCTCAGCCTCATCTGCCCATGGCACTGTTCGCACAGAGGCACAGAGAATGGGGCTTCTTGCTTATCTTGCCACTTGAAATTTCAAACGTAGCCTGGGAAAGTTGGTGTCCCAGCCAGGCTCCTTTCGCAGCCCTGCTCCGAAAGTGCGAACGTCTGCGGATAGCTGGCAGGCAGAAGGGGCTAGCCTGGAAAGCTGTTGCTCAGCCTCATCTGCCCATGGCACTGCTCGCACAGAGGCACAGAGAATGGGGCTGCTTGCTTGTCTTGCCACCTGAAACTTCAAACGTAGCCTGGGAAAGATGGTGTACCTGCTAGGCTCCTTTCGCAGCCCTGCTCTTGAAATGCGAATGTCTGCAGATAGCTGGCAGGCAGAAGGGGCTAGCCTGGAAAGCTGTTGCTCAGCCTCATCTGCCCATGGCACTGTTCGCATAGAGGCACAGAGAATGGGGCTGCTTGCTTATCTTGCCACTTGAAACTTCAAACGCATGCTGGGAATGGTGGTGTCCCTGCCAGGTTCCTATCACAGCCCTGCTCCGAAAGTGCGAACGTCTGCAGATAGCTGGCAGGCAGAAGGGGCTATCCTGGAAAGCTGTTGCTCAGCCTCATCTGCCCATGGCAGTGCTCGCACAGAGGCACAGAGAATGGGGCTGCTTGCTTGTCTTGCCACTTCAAACTTCAAACGTAGCCTGGGAAAGTTGGTGTCCCAGCCAGGCTCCTTTCGCAGCCCTGCTCCGAAATTGCGAAAGTCTGCCGATAGCTGGCAGGCAGAAGGGGCTAGCCTGGAAAGCTGTTGCTCAGCCTCATCTGCCCATGGCACTGCTCGCACAGAGGCACAGAGAATGGGGCTCCTTGCTTGTCTTGCCACCTCAAACTTCAAACGTAGCCTGGGAAAGTCGGTGTTCCTGCTAGGCTCCTTTCGCAGCCCTGCTCTTGATATGCGAACGTCTGCGGATAGCTGGCAGCCAGAAGGGGCTAGCCTGGAAAGCAGTTGCTCAGCCTCATCTGCCCATGGCACTGTTCGCATAGAGGCACAGAGAATGGGGCTGCTTGCTTATCTTGCCACTTGAAACTTCAAACGCATGCTGGGAATTTTGGTGTCCCTGCCAGGCTCCTATCACAGCCCTGCTCCGAAAGTGCGAACGTCTGCAGATAGCTGGCAGGCAGAAGGGGCTATCCTGGAAAGCTGTTGCTCAGCCTCATCTGCCCATGGCAGTGCTCGCACAGAGGCATAGAGAATGGGGCTGCTTGCTTGTCTTGCCACCTCAAACTTCAAACGTAGCCTGGGAAAGTTGGTGTCCCAGCCAGGCTCCTTTCGCAGCCCTGCTCCGAAAGTGCGAACGTCTGCAGATAGTTGGCAGCCAGAAGGGGCTAGCCTGGAAAGCACTTGCTCAGCCTCATCTGCCCATGGCACTGTTCGCATAGAGGCACAGAGAATGGGGCTGCTTGCTTATCTTGCCACTTGAAACTTCAAACGCATGCTGGGAATGGTGGTGTCCCTGCCAGGCTCCTATCACAGCACTGCTCCGAAAGTGCGAACGTCTGCAGATAGCTGGCAGGCAGAAGGGGCTAGCCTGGAAAGCTGTTGCTCAGCCTCATCTGCCCATGGCACTGCTCGCACAGAGGCACAGAGAATGGGGCTGCTTGCTTGTCTTGCCACCTCAAACTTCAAACGTAGCCTGGGAAACTTGGTGTCCCAGCCAGGCTCCTTTCGCAGCCCTGCTCCGAAAGTGCGAACGTCTGCCGATAGCTGGCAGGCAGAAGGGGCTAGCCTGGAAAGCAGTTGCTCAGCCTCATCTGCCCATGGCACTGTTCGCATAGAGGCACAGAGAATGGGGTTGCTTGCTTATCTTGCCACTTGAAACTTCAAACGCATGCTGGGAAAGTTGGTGTCCCAGCCAGGCTCCTATCCCAGCCCTGCTCCGAAAGTGCGAACGTCTGCGGATAGCTGGCAGCCAGAAGGTGCTAGCCTGGAAAGCTGTTGCTCAGCCTCATCTGCCCATGGCACTGCTCGCACAGAGGCACAGAGAATGGGGCTGCTTGCTTGTCTTGCCACCTCAAACTTCAAACGTATCCTGGGAAAGATGGTGTACCTGCTAGGCTCCTTTCGCAGCCCTGCTCTTGAAATGCGAACATCTGCAGATAGCTGGCAGGCAGAAGGGGCTAGCCTGGAAAGCTGTTGCTCAGCCTCATCTGCCCATGGCACTGTTCGCATAGAGGCACAGAGAATGGGGCTGCTTGCTTATCTTGCCACTTGAAACTTCAAACGCATGCTGGAAATGGTGGTGTCCCTGCCAGGTTCCTATCCCAGCCCTGCTCCGAAAGTGCGAACGTCTGCAGATAGCTGGCAGGCAGAAGGGGCTAGCCTGGAAAGCTGTTGCTCAGCCTCATCTGCCCATGGCAGTGCTCGCACAGAGGCACAGAGAATGGGGCTGCTTGCTTGTCTTGCCACTTCAAACTTCAAACGTAGCCTGGGAAAGTTGGTGTCCCAGCCAGGCTCCTTTCGCAGCCCTGCTCTTGAAATGCGAACGTCTGCAGATAGCTGGCAGGCAGAAGGGGCTAGCCTGGAAAGCAGTTGCTCAGCCTCATCTGCCCATGGCACTGTTCACACAGAGGCACAGAGAATGGGGCTGCTTGCTTGTCTTGCCACCTCAAACTTCAAACATAGACTGGGAAAGTTGGTGTCCCAGCCAGGCTCCTTTCGCAGCCCTGCTCCGAAAGTGCGAACGTCTGCAGATAGTTGGCAGCCAGAAGGGGCTAGCCTGGAAAGCACTTGCTCAGCCTCATAGGCCCATGGCACTGTTCGCATAGAGGCACAGAGAATGGGGCTGCTTGCTTATCTTGCCACTTGAAACTTCAAACGCATGCTGGGAATGGTGGTGTCCCTGCCAGGCTCCTATCACAGCCCTGCTCCGAAAGTGCGAACGTCTGCAGATAGCTGGCAGGCAGAAGGGGCTAGCCTGGAAAGCTGTTGCTCAGCCTCATCTGCCCATGGCAGTGCTCGCACAGAGGCACAGAGAATGGGGCTGCTTGCTTGTCTTGCCACTTCAAACTTCAAACGTAGCCTGGGAAAGTTGGTGTCCCAGCCAGGCTCCTTTCGCAGCCCTGCTCTGAAAATGCGAACGTCTGCCGATAGCTGGCAGGCAGAAGGGGCTAGCCTGGAAAGCTGTTGCTCAGCCTCATCTGCCCATGGCACTGCTCGCACAGAGGCACAGAGAATGGGGCTCCTTGCTTGTCTTGCCACCTCAAACTTCAAACGTAGCCTGGGAAAGATGGTGTACCTGCTAGGCTCCTTTCGCAGCCCTGCTCTTGAAATGCGAACGTCTGCGGATAGCTGGGAGGCAGAAGGGGCTAGCCTGGAAAGCAGTTGCTCAGCCTCATCTGCCCATGGCACTGTTCGCATAGAGGCACAGAGAATGGGGCTGCTTGCTTATCTTGCCACTTGAAACTTCAAACGCATGCTGGGAATTTTGGTGTCCCTGCCAGGCTCCTATCACAGCCCTGCTCCGAAAGTGCGAACGTCTGCAGATAGCTGGCAGGCAGAAGGGGCTATCCTGGAAAGCTGTTGCTCAGCCTCATCTGCCCATGGCAGTGCTCGCACAGAGGCACAGAGAATGGGGCTGCTTGCTTGTCTTGCCACCTCAAACTTCAAACGTAGCCTGGGAAAGTTGGTGTCCCAGCCAGGCTCCTTTCGCAGCCCTGCTCCGAAAGTGCGAACGTCTGCAGATAGTTGGCAGCCAGAAGGGGCTAGCCTGGAAAGCACTTGCTCAGCCTCATCTGCCCATGGCACTGTTCGCATAGAGGCACAGAGAATGGGGCTGCTTGCTTATCTTGCCACTTGAAACTTCAAACGCATGCTGGGAATGGTGGTGTCCCTGCCAGGCTCCTATCACAGCACTGCTCCGAAAGTGCAAACGTCTGCAGATAGCTGGCAGGCAGAAGGGGCTAGCCTGGAAAGCTGTTGCTCAGCCTCATCTGCCCATGGCACTGCTCGCACAGAGGCACAGAGAATGGGGCTGCTTGCTTGTCTTGCCACCTCAAACTTCAAACGTAGCCTGGGAAAGATGGTGTACCTGCTAGGCTCCTTTCGCAGCCCTGCTCTTGAAATGCGAACGTCTGCAGATAGCTGGCAGCCAGAAGGGGCTAGCCTGGAAAGCTGTTGCTCAGCCTCATCTGCCCATGGCTGTGCTCACACAGAGGCACAGAGAATGGGGCTTCTTGCTTATCTTGCCACTTGAAATTTCAAACGTAGCCTGGGAAAGTTGGTGTCCCAGCCAGGCTCCTATCACAGCCCTGCTCCGAAAGTGCGAACGTCTGCAGATAGTTGGCAGCCAGAAGGGGCTAGCCTGGAAAGCACTTGCTCAGCCTCATAGGCCCATGGCACTGTTCGCATAGAGGCACAGAGAATGGGGCTGCTTGCTTATCTTGCCACTTGAAACTTCAAACGCATGCTGGGAATGGTGGTGTCCCTGCCAGGCTCCTATCACAGCCCTGCTCCGAAAGTGCGAACGTCTGCAGATAGCTGGCAGGCAGAAGGGGCTAGCCTGGAAAGCTGTTGCTCAGCCTCATCTGCCCATGGCACTGCTCGCACAGAGGCACAGAGAATGGGGCTTCTTGCTTATCTTGCCACTTGAAATTTCAAACGTAGCCTGGGAAAGTTGGTGTCCCAGCCAGGCTCCTTTCGCAGCCCTGCTCCGAAAGTGCGAACGTCTGCGGATAGCTGGCAGCCAGAAGGTGCTAGCCTGGAAAGCTGTTGCTCAGCCTCATCTGCCCATGGCACTGCTCGCACAGAGGCACAGAGAATGGGGCTCCTTTCTTGTCTTGCCACCTCAAACTTCAAACGTAGCCTGGGAAAGATGGTGTACCTGCTAGGCTCCTTTCGCAGCCCTGCTCTTGAAATGCGAACGTCTGCAGATAGCTGGCAGGCAGAAGGGGCTAGCCTGGAAAGCTGTTGCTCAGCCTCATCTGCCCATGGCAGTGCTCGCACAGAGGCACAGAGAATGGGGCTGCTTGCTTGTCTTGCCACTTCAAACTTCAAACGTAGCCTGGGAAAGTTGGTGTCCCAGCCAGGCTCCTTTCGCAGCCCTGCTCTTGAAATGCGAACCTCTGCAGATAGCTGGCAGCCAGAAGGGGCTAGCCTGGAAAGCAGTTGCTCAGCCTCATCTGCCCATGGCACTGTTCACACAGAGGCACAGAGAATGGGGCTGCTTGCTTGTCTTGCCACCTCAAACTTCAAACATAGCCTGGGAAAGTTGGTGTCCCAGCCAGGCTCCTTTCGCAGCCCTGCTCCGAAAGTGCGAACGTCTGCAGATAGTTGGCAGCCAGAAGGGGCTAGCCTGGAAAGCACTTGCTCAGCCTCATAGGCCCATGGCACTGTTCGCATAGAGGCACAGAGAATGGGGCTGCTTGCTTATCTTGCCACTTGAAACTTCAAACGCATGCTGGGAATGGTGGTGTCCCTGCCAGGCTCCTATCACAGCCCTGCTCCGAAAGTGCGAACGTCTGCAGATAGCTGGCAGGCAGAAGGGGCTAGCCTGGAAAGCTGTTGCTCAGCCTCATCTGCCCATGGCACTGTTCGCACAGAGGCACAGAGAATGGGGCTTCTTGCTTATCTTGCCACTTGAAATTTCAAACGTAGCCTGGGAAAGTTGGTGTCCCAGCCAGGCTCCTTTCGCAGCCCTGCTCCGAAAGTGCGAACGTCTGCGGATAGCTGGCAGGCAGAAGGGGCTAGCCTGGAAAGCTGTTGCTCAGCCTCATCTGCCCATGGCACTGCTCGCACAGAGGCACAGAGAATGGGGCTGCTTGCTTGTCTTGCCACCTGAAACTTCAAACGTAGCCTGGGAAAGATGGTGTACCTGCTAGGCTCCTTTCGCAGCCCTGCTCTTGAAATGCGAATGTCTGCAGATAGCTGGCAGGCAGAAGGGGCTAGCCTGGAAAGCTGTTGCTCAGCCTCATCTGCCCATGGCACTGTTCGCATAGAGGCACAGAGAATGGGGCTGCTTGCTTATCTTGCCACTTGAAACTTCAAACGCATGCTGGGAATGGTGGTGTCCCTGCCAGGTTCCTATCACAGCCCTGCTCCGAAAGTGCGAACGTCTGCAGATAGCTGGCAGGCAGAAGGGGCTATCCTGGAAAGCTGTTGCTCAGCCTCATCTGCCCATGGCAGTGCTCGCACAGAGGCACAGAGAATGGGGCTGCTTGCTTGTCTTGCCACTTCAAACTTCAAACGTAGCCTGGGAAAGTTGGTGTCCCAGCCAGGCTCCTTTCGCAGCCCTGCTCCGAAATTGCGAAAGTCTGCCGATAGCTGGCAGGCAGAAGGGGCTAGCCTGGAAAGCTGTTGCTCAGCCTCATCTGCCCATGGCACTGCTCGCACAGAGGCACAGAGAATGGGGCTCCTTGCTTGTCTTGCCACCTCAAACTTCAAACGTAGCCTGGGAAAGTCGGTGTTCCTGCTAGGCTCCTTTCGCAGCCCTGCTCTTGATATGCGAACGTTTGCGGATAGCTGGCAGCCAGAAGGGGCTAGCCTGGAAAGCAGTTGCTCAGCCTCATCTGCCCATGGCACTGTTCGCATAGAGGCACAGAGAATGGGGCTGCTTGCTTATCTTGCCACTTGAAACTTCAAACGCATGCTGGGAATTTTGGTGTCCCTGCCAGGCTCCTATCACAGCCCTGCTCCGAAAGTGCGAACGTCTGCAGATAGCTGGCAGGCAGAAGGGGCTATCCTGGAAAGCTGTTGCTCAGCCTCATCTGCCCATGGCAGTGCTCGCACAGAGGCATAGAGAATGGGGCTGCTTGCTTGTCTTGCCACCTCAAACTTCAAACGTAGCCTGGGAAAGTTGGTGTCCCAGCCAGGCTCCTTTCGCAGCCCTGCTCCGAAAGTGCGAACGTCTGCAGATAGTTGGCAGCCAGAAGGGGCTAGCCTGGAAAGCACTTGCTCAGCCTCATCTGCCCATGGCACTGTTCGCATAGAGGCACAGAGAATGGGGCTGCTTGCTTATCTTGCCACTTGAAACTTCAAACGCATGCTGGGAATGGTGGTGTCCCTGCCAGGCTCCTATCACAGCACTGCTCCGAAAGTGCGAACGTCTGCAGATAGCTGGCAGGCAGAAGGGGCTAGCCTGGAAAGCTGTTGCTCAGCCTCATCTGCCCATGGCACTGCTCGCACAGAGGCACAGAGAATGGGGCTGCTTGCTTGTCTTGCCACCTCAAACTTCAAACGTAGCCTGGGAAAGTTGGTGTCCCAGCCAGGCTCCTTTCGCAGCCCTGCTCCGAAAGTGCGAACGTCTGCAGATAGCTGGCAGCAGAAGGGGCTAGCCTGGAAAGCTGTTGCTCAGCCTCATCTGCCCATGGCACGGCTCGCACAGAGGCACAGAGAATGGGGCTGCTTGCTTATCTTGCCACCTGAAACTTCAAACGTAGCCTGGGAAAGTTGGTGTACCTGCTAGGCTCCTTTCGCAGCCCTGCTCTTGAAATGCGAACGTCTGCAGATAGCTGGCAGGCAGAAGGGGCTAGCCTGGAAAGCTGTTGCTCAGCCTCATCTGCCCATGGCACTGTTCGCATAGAGGCACAGAGAATGGGGCTGCTTGCTTATCTTGCCACTTGAAACTTCAAACGCATGCTGGGAATGGTGGTGTCCCTGCCAGGTTCCTATCCCAGCCCTGCTCCGAAAGTGCGAACGTCTGCAGATAGCTGGCAGGCAGAAGGGGCTAGCCTGGAAAGCTGTTGCTCAGCCTCATCTGCCCATGGCAGTGCTCGCACAGAGGCACAGAGAATGGGGCTGCTTGCTTGTCTTGCCACTTCAAACTTCAAACGTAGCCTGGGAAAGTTGGTGTCCCAGACAGGCTCCTTTCGCAGCCCTGCTCTTGAAATGCGAACGTCTGCAGATAGCTGGCAGGCAGAAGGGGCTAGCCTGGAAAGCAGTTGCTCAGCCTCATCTGCCCATGGCACTGTTCACACAGAGGCACAGAGAATGGGGCTGCTTGCTTGTCTCTCCACCTCAAACTTCAAACATAGCCTGGGAAAACTGGTGTCCCAGCCAGGCTCCTTTCGCAGCCCTACTCTGAAAGTGCGAACGTCTGCAGATAGTTGGCAGCCAGAAGGGGCTAGCCTGGAAAGCACTTGCTCAGCCTCATCTGCCCATGGCACTGTTCGCATAGAGGCACAGAGAATGGGGCTGCTTGCTTATCTTGCCACGTGAAACTTCAAACGCATGCTGGGAATGGTGGTGTCCCTGCCAGGCTCCTATCACAGCCCTGCTCCGAAAGTGCGAACGTCTGCAGATAGCTGGCAGGCAGAAGGGGCTATCCTGGAAAGCTGTTGCTCAGCCTCATCTGCCCATGGCACTGCTCGCACAGAGGCACAGAGAATGGGGCTGCTTGCTTGTCTTGCCACCTCAAACTTCAAAGGTAGCCTGGGAAAGTTGGTGTCCCAGCCAGGCTCCTTTCGCAGCCCTGCTCTGAAAGTGCGAACGTCTGCAGATAGCTGGCAGCCAGAAGGGGCTAGCCTGGAAAGCTGTTGCTCAACCTCATCTGCCCATGGCAGTGCTCGCACAGAGGCACAGAGAATGGGGCTGCTTGCTTGTCTTGCCACCTGAAACTTCAAACGTAGCCTGGGAAAGATGGTGTACCTGCTAGGCTCCTTTCGCAGCCCTGCTCTTGAAATGCGAACGTCTGCAGATAGCTGGCAGCCAGAAGGGGCTAGCCTGGAAAGCTGTTGCTCAGCCTCATCTGCCCATGGCACTGTTCGCATAGAGGCACAGAGAATGGGGCTTCTTGCTTATCTTGCCTCTTGAAATTTCAAACGCATGCTGGGAATGGTGGTGTCCCAGCCAGGCTCCTTTCGCAGCCCTGCTCCGAAAGTGCGAACGTCTGCAGATAGCTGGCAAGCAGAAGGGGCTAGCCTGGAAAGCTGTTGCTCAGCCTCATCTGCCCATGGCACTGTTCGCATAGAGGCACAGAGAATGGGGCTGCTTGCTTATCTTGCCACTTGAAACTTCAAACGCATGCTGGGAATGGTGGTGTCCCTGCCAGGCTCCTATCACAGCCCTGCTCCGAAAGTGCGAACGTCTGCAGATAGCTGGCAGGCAGAAGGGGCTATCCTGGAAAGCTGTTGCTCAGCCTCATCTGCCCATGGCAGTGCTCGCACAGAGGCACAGAGAATGGGGCTGCTTGCTTGTCTTGCCACCTCAAACTTCAAACGTAGCCTGGGAAAGTTGGTGTCCCTGCCAGGCTCCTTTCGCAGCCCTGCTCCGAAAGTGCGAACGTCTGCAGATAGCTGGCAGCAGAAGGGGCTAGCCTGGAAAGCTGTTGCTCAGCCTCATCTGCCCATGGCACGGCTCGCACAGAGGCACAGAGAATGGGGCTGCTTGCTTGTCTTGCCACCTGAAACTTCAAACGTAGCCTGGGAAAGATGGTGTACCTGCTAGGCTCCTTTCGCAGCCCTGCTCTTGAAATGCGAACGTCTGCAGATAGCTGGCAGGCAGAAGGGGCTAGCCTGGAAAGCTGTTGCTCAGCCTCATCTGCCCATGGCAGTGCTCGCACAGAGGCACAGAGAATGGGGCTGCTTGCTTATCTTGCCACCTCAAACTTCAAACGCATGCTGGGAATGGTGGTGTCCCTGCCAGGCTCCTATCACAGCCCTGCTCCGAAAGTGCGAACGTCTGCAGATAGCTGGCAGCCACAAGGTGCTATCCTGGAAAGCTGTTGCTCAGCCTCATCTGCCCATGGCAGTGCTCGCACAGAGGCACAGAGAATGGGGCTGCTTGCTTGTCTTGCCACCTCAAACTTCAAACGTAGCCTGGGAAAGTTGGTTTCCCTGCCAGGCTCCTTTCGCAGCCCTGCTCCGAAAGTGCGAACGTCTGCAGATAGTTGGCAGCCAGAAGGGGCTAGCCTGGAAAGCTGTTGCTCAGCCTCATCTGCCCATGGCACGGATCGCACAGAGGCACAGAGAATGGGGCTCCTTGCTTGTCTTGCCACCTCAAACTTCAAACGTAGCCTGGGAAAGATGGTGTACCTGCTAGGCTCCTTTCGCAGCCCTGCTCTTAAAATGCGAACGTCTGCAGATAGCTGGCAGCCAGAAGGGGCTAGCCTGGAAAGCTGTTGCTCAGCCTCATCTGCCCATGGCACTGTTCGCATAGAGGCACAGAGAATGGGGCTCCTTGCTTATCTTGCCACTTGAAACTTCAAACGCATGCTGGGAATGGTGGTGTCCCTGCCAGGCTCCTATCACAGCCCTGCTCCGAAAGTGCGAACGTCTGCAGATAGCTGGCAGGCAGAAGGGGCTAGCCTGGAAAGCTGTTGCTCAGCCTCATCTGCCCATGGCACTGTTCGCACAGAGGCACAGAGAATGGGGCTGCTTGCTTGTCTTGCCACCTCAAACTTCAAAGGTAGCCTGGGAAAGTTGGTGTCCCAGCCAGGCTCCTTTTGCAGCCCTGCTCCGAAAGTGTGAACGTCTGCAGATAGCTGGCAGGCAGAAGGTGCTATCCTGGAAATCTGTTGCTCAGCCTCATCTGCCCATGGCACGGCTCGCACAGAGACACAGAGAATGGGGCTCCTTGCTTGTCTTGCCACCTCAAACTTCAAACGTAGCCTGGGAAATATGGTGTACCTGCTAGGCTCCTTTCGCAGCCCTGCTCTTGAAATGCGAACGTCTGCGGATAGCTGGCAGCCAGAAGGGGCTAGCCTGGAAAGCTGTTGCTCAGCCTCATCTGCTCATGGCACTGTTCGCATAGAGGCACAGAGAATGGGGCTGCTTGCTTATCTTGCCACTTGAAACTTCAAACGCATGCTGGGAATGGTGGTGTCCCTGCCAGGCTCCTATCACAGCCCTGCTCCGAAAGTGCGAACGTCTGCAGATAGCTGGCAGGCAGAAGGGGCTATCCTGGAAAGCTGTTGCTCAGCCTCATCTGCCCATGGCAGTGCTCGCACAGAGGCACAGAGAATGGGGCTCCTTGCTTGTCTTGCCACCTCAAACTTCAAACGTAGCCTGGGAAAGATGGTGTACCTGCTAGGCTGCTTTCGCAGCCCTGCTCTTGAAATGCGAACGTCTGCAGATAGCTGGCAGCCAGAAGGGGCTAGCCTGGAAAGCTGTTGCTCAGCCTCATCTGCCCATGGCACTGTTCGCATAGAGGCACAGAGAATGGGGCTGCTTGCTTATCTTGCCACTTGAAACTTCAAACGCATGCTGGGAATGGTGGTGTCCCTGCCAGGCTCCTATCACAGCCCTGCTCCGAAAGTGCGAACGTCTGCAGATAGCTGGCAGGCAGAAGGGGCTAGCCTGGAAAGCTGTTGCTCAGCCTCATCTGCCCATGGCACGGCTCGCACAGAGGCACAGAGAATGGGGCGCCTTGCTTGTCTTGCCACCTCAAACTTCAAACGTAGTCTGGGAAAGTTGGTGTCCCAGCCAGGCTCCTTTCGCAGCCCTGCTCCGAAAGTGCGAACGTCTGCAGATAGCTGGCAGCCAGAAGGGGCTATCCTGGAAAGCTGTTGCTCAGCCTCATCTGCCCATGGCACTGTTCGCATAGAGGCACAGAGAATGGGGCTGCTTGCTTATCTTGCCACTTGAAACTTCAAACGCATGCTGGGAATGGTGGTGTCCCTGCCAGGCTCCTATCACAGCCCTGCTCCGAAAGTGCGAACGTCTGCAGATAGCTGGCAGCCAGAAGGGGCTATCCTGGAAAGCTGTTGCTCAGCCTCATCTGCCCATGGCAGTGCTCGCACAGAGGCACAGAGAATGGGGCTGCTTGCTTGTCTTGCCACCTCAAACTTCAAACGTAGCCTGGGAAAGATGGTTTTCCTACTAGGCTCCTTTCGCAGCCCTGCTCCGAAAGTGCGAATGTCTGCAGATAGCTGGCAGCCAGAAGGGGCTAGCCTGGAAAGCTGTTGCTCAGCCTCATCTGCCCATGGCACTGTTCGCATAGAGGCACAGAGAATGGGGCTGCTTGCTTACCTTGCCACTTGAAACTTCAAACGCATGCTGGGAAGGGTGGTGTCCCTGCCAGGCTCCTATCCCAGCCCTGCTCCGAAAGTGCGAACGTCTGCAGATAGCTGGCAAGCAGAAGGGGCTAGCCTGGAAAGCTGTTGCTCAGCCTCATCTGCCCATGGCACTGTTCGCATAGAGGCACAGAGAATGGGGCTGCTTGCTTATCTTGCCACTTGAAACTTCAAACGCATGCTGGGAATGGTGGTGTCCCTGCCAGGCTCCTATCACAGCCCTGCTCCGAAAGTGCGAACGTCTGCAGATAGCTGGCAGGCAGAAGGGGCTAGCCTGGAAAGCTGTTGCTCAGCCTCATCTGCCCATGGCACGGCTCGCACAGAGGCACAGAGAATGGGGCTGCTTGCTTGTCTTGCCACCTCAAACTTCAAAGGTAGCCTGGGAAAGTTGGTGTCCCAGCCAGGCTCCTTTTGCAGCCCTGCTCCGAAAGTGTGAACGTCTGCAGATAGCTGGCAGGCAGAAGGTGCTATCCTGGAAATCTGTTGCTCAGCCTCATCTGCCCATGGCACGGCTCGCACAGAGACACAGAGAATGGGGCTCCTTGCTTGTCTTGCCACCTCAAACTTCAAACGTAGCCTGGGAAAGATGGTGTACCTGCTAGGCTCCTTTCGCAGCCCTGCTCTTGAAATGCGAACGTCTGCGGATAGCTGGCAGCCAGAAGGGGCTAGCCTGGAAAGCTGTTGCTCAGCCTCATCTGCTCATGGCACTGTTCGCATAGAGGCACAGAGAATGGGGCTCCTTGCTTATCTTGCCACTTGAAACTTCAAACGCATGCTGGGAATGGTGGTGTCCCTGCCAGGCTCCTATCACAGCCCTGCTCCGAAAGTGCGAACGTCTGCAGATAGCTGGCAGGCAGAAGGGGCTAGCCTGGAAAGCTGTTGCTCAGCCTCATCTGCCCATGGCACTGTTCGCACAGAGGCACAGAGAATGGGGCTCCTTGCTTGTCTTGCCACCTCAAACTTCAAACGTAGCCTGGGAAAGATGGTGTACCTGCTAGGCTGCTTTCGCAGCCCTGCTCTTGAAATGCGAACGTCTGCAGATAGCTGGCAAGCAGAAGGGGCTAGCCTGGAAAGCTGTTGCTCAGCCTCATCTGCCCATGGCACTGTTCGCATAGAGGCACAGAGAATGGGGCTGCTTGCTTATCTTGCCACTTGAAACTTCAAACGCATGCTGGGAATGGTGGTGTCCCTGCCAGGCTCCTATCACAGCCCTGCTCCGAAAGTGCGAACGTCTGCAGATAGCTGGCAGGCAGAAGGGGCTAGCCTGGAAAGCTGTTGCTCAGCCTCATCTGCCCATGGCACGGCTCGCACAGAGGCACAGAGAATGGGGCGCCTTGCTTGTCTTGCCACCTCAAACTTCAAACGTAGTCTGGGAAAGTTGGTGTCCCAGCCAGGCTCCTTTCGCAGCCCTGCTCCGAAAGTGAGAACGTCTGCAGATAGCTGGCAGCCAGAAGGGGCTATCCTGGAAAGCTGTTGCTCAGCCTCATCTGCCCATGGCACTGTTCGCATAGAGGCACAGAGAATGGGGCTGCTTGCTTATCTTGCCACTTGAAACTTCAAACGCATGCTGGGAATGGTGGTGTCCCTGCCAGGCTCCTATCCCAGCCCTGCTCCGAAAGTGCGAACGTCTGCAGATAGCTGGCAGCCAGAAGGGGCTATCCTGGAAAGCTGTTGCTCAGCCTCATCTGCCCATGGCAGTGCTCGCACAGAGGCACAGAGAATGGGGCTGCTTGCTTGTCTTGCCACCTCAAACTTCAAACGTAGCCTGGGAAAGATGGTTTTCCTACTAGGCTCCTTTCGCAGCCCTGCTCCGAAAGTGCGAACGTCTGCAGATAGCTGGCAGCCAGAAGGGGCTAGCCTGGAAAGCTGTTGCTCAGCCTCATCTGCCCATGGCACTGTTCGCATAGAGGCACAGAGAATGGGGCTGCTTGCTTACCTTGCCACTTGAAACTTCAAACGCATGCTGGGAAGGGTGGTGTCCCTGCCAGGCTCCTATCCCAGCCCTGCTCCGAAAGTGCGAACGTCTGCAGATAGCTGGCAAGCAGAAGGGGCTAGCCTGGAAAGCTGTTGCTCAGCCTCATCTGCCCATGGCACTGTTCGCATAGAGGCACAGAGAATGGGGCTGCTTGCTTATCTTGCCACTTGAAACTTCAAACGCATGCTGGGAATGGTGGTGTCCCTGCCAGGCTCCTATTACAGCCCTGCTCCGAAAGTGCGAACGTCTGCAGATAGCTGGCAGGCAGAAGGGGCTAGCCTGGAAAGCTGTTGCTCAGCCTCATCTGCCCATGGCACGGCTCGCACAGAGGCACAGAGAATGGGGCTGCTTGCTTGTCTTGCCACCTCAAACTTCAAAGGTAGCCTGGGAAAGTTGGTGTCCCAGACAGGCTCCTTTCGCAGCCCTGCTCCGAAAGTGCGAACGTCTGCAGATAGATGGCAGACAGAAGGTGCTATCCTGGAAAGCCCTTGCTCAGCCTCATCTGCCCATGGCACTGCTCGCACAGAGGCACAGAGAATGGGGCTGCTTGCTTATCTTGCCACTTGAAACTTCAAACGCATGCTGGGAATGGTGGTGTCCCTGCCAGGCTCCTATCACAGCCCTGCACCGAAAGTGCGAACGTCTGCAGATAGCTGCCAGCCAGAAGGGGCTAGCCTGGAAAGCTGTTGCTCAGCCTCATCTGCCCATGGCAGTGCTCGCACAGAGGCACAGAGAATGGGGCTGCTTGCTTGTCTTGCCACCTCAAACTTCAAACGTAGCCTGGGAAAGTTGGTGTCCCAGCCAGGCTCCTTTCGCAGCCCTGCTCCGAAAGTGCGAACGTCTGCAGATAGCTGGCAGCCAGAAGGGGCTAGCCTGGAAAGCTGTTGCTCAGCCTCATCTGCCCATGGCACGGATCGCACAGAGGCACAGAGAATGGGGCTGCTTGCTTATCTTGCCACTTGAAACTTCAAACGCATGCTGGGAATGGTGGTGTCCCTGCCAGGCTCCTATCACAGCCCTGCTCCGAAAGTGCGAACGTCTGCAGATAGCTGGCAGGCAGAAGGGGCTAGCCTGGAAAGCTCTTGCTCAGCCTCATCTGCCCATGGCAGTGCTCGCACAGAGGCACAGAGAATGGGGCTCCTTGCTTGTCTTGCCACCTCAAACTTCAAACGTAGCCTGGGAAAGATGGTGTACCTGCTAGGCTGCTTTCGCAGCCCTGCTCTTGAAATGCGAACGTCTGCAGATAGCTGGCAAGCAGAAGGGGCTAGCCTGGAAAGCTGTTGCTCAGCCTCATCTGCCCATGGCACTGTTCGCATAGAGGCACAGAGAATGGGGCTGCTTGCTTATCTTGCCACTTGAAACTTCAAACGCATGCTGGGAATGGTGGTGTCCCTGCCAGGCTCCTATCACAGCCCTGCTCCGAAAGTGCGAACGTCTGCAGATAGCTGGCAGGCAGAAGGGGCTAGCCTGGAAAGCTGTTGCTCAGCCTCATCTGCCCATGGCACGGCTCGCACAGAGGCACAGAGAATGGGGCGCCTTGCTTGTCTTGCCACCTCAAACTTCAAACGTAGTCTGGGAAAGTTGGTGTCCCAGCCAGGCTCCTTTCGCAGCCCTGCTCCGAAAGTGAGAACGTCTGCAGATAGCTGGCAGCCAGAAGGGGCTATCCTGGAAAGCTGTTGCTCAGCCTCATCTGCCCATGGCACTGTTCGCATAGAGGCACAGAGAATGGGGCTGCTTGCTTATCTTGCCACTTGAAACTTCAAACTCATGCTGGGAATGGTGGTGTCCCTGCCAGGCTCCTATCACAGCCCTGCTCCGAAAGTGCGAACGTCTGCAGATAGCTGGCAGCCAGAAGGGGCTATCCTGGAAAGCTGTTGCTCAGCCTCATCTGCCCATGGCAGTGCTCGCACAGAGGCACAGAGAATGGGGCTGCTTGCTTGTCTTGCCACCTCAAACTTCAAACGTAGCCTGGGAAAGATGGTTTTCCTACTAGGCTCCTTTCGCAGCCCTGCTCCGAAAGTGCGAACGTCTGCAGATAGCTGGCAGCCAGAAGGGGCTAGCCTGGAAAGCTGTTGCTCAGCCTCATCTGCCCATGGCACTGTTCGCATAGAGGCACAGAGAATGGGGCTGCTTGCTTACCTTGCCACTTGAAACTTCAAACGCATGCTGGGAAGGGTGGTGTCCCTGCCAGGCTCCTATCCCAGCCCTGCTCCGAAAGTGCGAACGTCTGCAGATAGCTGGCAAGCAGAAGGGGCTAGCCTGGAAAGCTGTTGCTCAGCCTCATCTGCCCATGGCACTGTTCGCATAGAGGCACAGAGAATGGGGCTGCTTGCTTATCTTGCCACTTGAAACTTCAAACGCATGCTGGGAATGGTGGTGTCCCTGCCAGGCTCCTATCACAGCCCTGCTCCGAAAGTGCGAACGTCTGCAGATAGCTGGCAGGCAGAAGGGGCTAGCCTGGAAAGCTGTTGCTCAGCCTCATCTGCCCATGGCACGGCTCGCACAGAGGCACAGAGAATGGGGCTGCTTGCTTGTCTTGCCACCTCAAACTTCAAAGGTAGCCTGGGAAAGTTGGTGTCCCAGCCAGGCTCCTTTCGCAGCCCTGCTCCGAAAGTGCGAACGTCTGCAGATAGATGGCAGACAGAAGGTGCTATCCTGGAAAGCCCTTGCTCAGCCTCATCTGCCCATGGCACTGCTCGCACAGAGGCACAGAGAATGGGGCTGCTTGCTTATCTTGCCACTTGAAACTTCAAACGCATGCTGGGAATGGTGGTGTCCCTGCCAGGCTCCTATCACAGCCCTGCACCGAAAGTGCGAACGTCTGCAGATAGCTGGCAAGCAGAAGGGGCTAGCCTGGAAAGCTGTTGCTCAGCCTCATCTGCCCATGGCAGTGCTCGCACAGAGGCACAGAGAATGGGGCTGCTTGCTTGTCTTGCCACCTCAAACTTCAAACGTAGCCTGGGAAAGTTGGTGTCCCAGCCAGGCTCCTTTCGCAGCCCTGCTCCGAAAGTGCGAACGTCTGCAGATAGCTGGCAGCCCGAAGGGGCTAGCCTGGAAAGCTGTTGCTCAGCCTCATCTGCCCATGGCACGGATCGCACAGAGGCACAGAGAATGGGGCTCCTTGCTTGTCTTGCCACCTCAAACTTCAAACGTAGCCTGGGAAAGATGGTGTACCTGCTAGGCTCCTTTCGCAGCCCTGCTCTTAAAATGCGAACGTCTGCAGATAGCTGGCAGCCAGAAGGGGCTAGCCTGGAAAGCTGTTGCTCAGCCTCATCTGCCCATGGCACTGTTCGCATAGAGGCACAGAGAATGGGGCTCCTTGCTTATCTTGCCACTTGAAACTTCAAACGCATGCTGGGAATGGTGGTGTCCCTGCCAGGCTCCTAACACAGCCCTGCTCCGAAAGTGCGAACGTCTGCAGATAGCTGGCAGGCAGAAGGGGCTAGCCTGGAAAGCTGTTGCTCAGCCTCATCTGCCCATGGCACTGTTCGCACAGAGGCACAGAGAATGGGGCTCCTTGCTTGTCTTGCCACCTCAATCTTCAAAGGTAGCCTGGGAAAGTTGGTGTCCCAGCCAGGCTCCTTTTGCAGCCCTGCTCCGAAAGTGCGAACGTCTGCAGATAGCTGGCAGGCAGAAGGTGCTAGCCTGGAAATCTGTTGCTCAGCCTCATCTGCCCATGGCACGGCTCGCACAGAGGCACAGAGAATGGGGCTCCTTGCTTGTCTTGCCACCTCAAACTTCAAACGTAGCCTGGGAAAGATGGTGTACCTGCTAGGCTCCTTTCGCAGCCCTGCTCTTGAAATGCGAACGTCTGCAGATAGCTGGCAGCCAGAAGGGGCTAGCCTGGAAAGCTGTTGCTCAGCCTCATCTGCCCATGGCACTGTTCGCATAGAGGCACAGAGAATGGGGCTCCTTGCTTATCTTGCCACTTGAAACTTCAAACGCATGCTGGGAAGGGTGGTGTCCCTGCCAGGCTCCTATCCCAGCCCTGCTCCGAAACTGCGAACGTCTGCAGATAGCTGGCAAGCAGAAGGGGCTAGCCTGGAAAGCTGTTGCTCAGCGTCATCTGCCCCTGGCACTGTTCGCATAGAGGCACAGAGAATGGGGCTGCTTGCTTATCTTGCCACTTGAAACTTCAAACGCATGCTGGGAATGGTGGTGTCCCTGCCAGGCTCCTATCACAGCCCTGCTCCGAAAGTGCGAACGTCTGCAGATAGCTGGCAGGCAGAAGGGGCTAGCCTGGAAAGCTGTTGCTCAGCATCATCTGCCCATGGCACGGCTCGCACAGAGACACAGAGAATGGGGCTGCTTGCTTGTCTTGCCACCTCAAACTTCAAACGTAGCCTGGGAAAGTTGGTGTCCCAGCCAGACTCCTTTCGCAGCCCTGCTCCGAAAGTGCGAACGTCTTCAGATAGCTGGCAGGCAGAAGGGGCTATCCTGGAAAGCTGTTGCTCAGCCTCATCTGCCCATGGCACTGTTCGCATAGAGGCACAGAGAATGGGGCTGCTTGCTTATCTTGCCACTTGAAACTTCAAACGCATGCTGGGAATGGTGGTGTCCCTGCCAGGCTCCTATCACAGCCCTGCTCCGAAATTGCGAACTTCTGCAGATAGTTGGCAGGCTGAAGGGGCTATCCTGGAAAGCTGTTGCTCAGCCTCATCTGCCCATGGCACTGTTCGCATAGAGGCACAGAGAATGGGGCTGCTTGCTTATCTTGCCACTTGAAACTTCAAACGCATGCTGGGAATGGTGGTGTCCCTGCCAGGCTCCTATCACAGCCCTGCTCCGAAAGTGCGAACGTCTGCAGATAGCTGGCAGCCAGAAGGTGCTAGCCTGGAAAGCTGTTGCTCAGCCTCATCTGCCCATGGCACGACTCGCACAGAGGCACAGAGAATGGGGCTGCTTGCTTGTCTTGCCACCTCAAACTTCAAACGTAGCCTGGGAAAGTTGGTGTACCTGCTAGGCTCCTTTCGCAGCCCTGCTCTTGAAATGCGAACGTCTGCAGATAGCTGGCAGGCAGAAGGGGCTAGCCTGGAAAGCTGTTGCTCAGCCTCATCTGCCCATGGCACTGTTCGCATAGAGGCACAGAGAATGGGGCTGCTTGCTTATCTTGCCACTTGAAACTTCAAACGCATGCTGGGAATGGTGGTGTCCCTGCCAGGCTCCTATCACAGCCCTGCTCCGAAAGTGCGAACGTCTGCAGATAGCTGGCAGCCAGAAGGTGCTAGCCTGGAAAGCTGTTGCTCAGCCTCATCTACCCATGGCACGGCTCGCACAGAGGCACAGAGAATGGGGCTGCTTGTTTGTCTTGCCACCTCAAACTTCAAACGTAGCCTGGGAAAGATGGTGTACCTGCTAGGCTCCTTTCGCAGCCCTGCTCTTAAAGTGCGAACGTCTGCAGATAGCTGGCAGCCAGAAGGGGCTAGCCTGGAAAGCTGTTGCTCAGCCTCATCTGCCCATGGCACTGTTCGCATAGAGGCACAGAGAATGGGGCTGCTTGCTTATCTTGCCACTTGAAACTTCAAACGCATGCTGGGAATGGTGGTGTCCCTGCCAGGCTCCTATCACAGCCCTGCTCCGAAAGTGCGAACTTCTGCAGATAGCTGGCAGGCAGAAGGGGCTATCCTGGAAAGCTGTTGCTCAGCCTCATCTGCCCATGGCATTGCTCGCACAGAGGCACAGAGAATGGGGCTGCTTGCTTGTCTTGCCACCTCAAACTTCAAACGTAGCCTGGGAAAGTTTGTGTCAAAGCCAGGCTCCTTTCGCAGCCCTGCTCCGAAAGTGCGAACGTCTGCCGATAGCTGGCAGGCAGAAGGGGCTAGCCTGGAAAGCTGTTGCTCAGCCTCATCTGCCCATGGCACGGCTCGCACAGAGGCACAGAGAATGGGGATCCTTGCTTGTCTTGCCACCTCAAACTTCAAACGTAGCCTGGGAAAGATGGTGTACCTGCTAGGCTCCTTTCGCAGCCCTGCCCTTAAAATGCGAACGTCTGCAGACAGCTGGCAGCCAGAAGGTGCTATCCTGGAAAGCCCTTGCTCAGCCTCATCTGCCCATGGCACTGTTCGCACAGAGGCACAGAGAATGGGGCTCCTTGCTTATCTTGCCACTTGAAACTTCAAACGCATGCTGGGAATGGTGGTGTCCCTGCCAGGCTCCTATCACAGCCCTGCTCCGAAACTGCGAACGTCTGCAGATAGCTGGCAGCCAGAAGGGGCTATCCTGGAAAGCTGTTGCTCAGCCTCATCTGCCCATGGCAGTGCTCGCACAGAGGCACAGAGAATGGGGCTGCTTGCTTGTCTTGCCACCTCAAACTTCAAACGTAGCCTGGGAAAGTTGGTGTCCCAGCCAGGCTCCTTTCGCAGCCCTGCTCCGAAAGTGCGAACGTCTACAGATAGCTGGCAGCCAGAAGGGGCTAGCCTGGAAAGCTGTTGCTCAGCCTCATCTGCCCATGGCACTGTTCGCACAGAGGCACAGAGAATGGGGCTCCTTGCTTGTCTTGCCACCTCAAACTTCAAAGGTAGCCTGGGAAAGTTGGTGTCCCAGCCAGGCTCCTTTCGCAGCCCTGCTCCGAACGTGCGAACGTCTGCAGATAGCTGGCAGGCAGAAGGGGCTAGCCTGGAAAGCTGTTGCTCAGCCTCATCTGCCCATGGCACGGCTCGCACAGAGGCACAGAGAATGGGGCTCCTTGCTTGTCTTGCCACCTCAAACTTCAAACGTAGCCTGGGAAAGATGGTGTACCTGCTAGGCTCCTTTCGCAGCCCTGCTCTTGAAATGCGAACGTCTGCAGATAGCTGGCAGCCAGAAGGGGCTAGCCTGGAAAGCTGTTGCTCAGCCTCATCTGCCCATGGCACTGTTCGCATAGAGGCACAGAGAATGGGGCTCCTTGCTTATCTTGCCACTTGAAACATCAAACGCATGCTGGGAAGGGTGGTGTCCCTGCCAGGCTCCTATCCCAGCCCTGCTCCGAAAGTGCGAACGTCTGCAGATAGCTGGCAGCCAGAAGGGGCTAGCCTGGAAAGCTGTTGCTCAGCCTCATCTGCCCATGGCACTGTTCGCATAGAGGCACAGAGAATGGGGCTGCTTGCTTATCTTGCCACTTGAAACTTCAAACGCATGCTGTGAAGGGTGGTGTCCCTGCCAGGCTCCTATCACAGCCCTGCTCCGAAAGTGCGAACGTCTGCAGATAGCTGGCAGCCAGAAGGGGCTATCCTGGAAAGCTGTTGCTCAGCCTCATCTGCCCATGGCAGTGCTCGCACAGAGGCACAGAGAATGGGGCTGCTTGCTTGTCTTGCCACCTCAAACTTCAAACGTAGCCTGGGAAAGATGGTGTACCTGCTAGGCTCCTTTCGCAGCCCTGCTCTTGAAATGCGAACGTCTGCAGATAGCTGGCAGCCAGAAGGGGCTAGCCTGGAAAGCTGTTGCTCAGCCTCATCTGCCCGTGGCACTGTTCGCATAGAGGCACAGAGAATGGGGCTCCTTGCTTATCTTGCCACTTGAAACTTCAAACGCATGCTGGGAAGGGTGGTGTCCCTGCCAGGCTCCTATCCCAGCCCTGCTCCGAAACTGCGAACGTCTGCAGATAGCTGGCAAGCAGAAGGGGCTAGCCTGGAAAGCTGTTGCTCAGCGTCATCTGCCCCTGGCACTGTTCGCATAGAGGCACAGAGAATGGGGCTGCTTGCTTATCTTGCCACTTGAAACTTCAAACGCATGCTGGGAATGGTGGTGTCCCTGCCAGGCTCCTATCACAGCCCTGCTCCGAAAGTGCGAACGTCTGCAGATAGCTGGCAGGCAGAAGGGGCTAGCCTGGAAAGCTGTTGCTCAGCATCATCTGCCCATGGCACGGCTCGCACAGAGACACAGAGAATGGGACTGCTTGCTTGTCTTGCCACCTCAAACTTCAAACGTAGCCTGGGAAAGTTGGTGTCCCAGCCAGACTCCTTTGGCAGCCCTGCTCCGAAAGTGCGAACGTCTTCAGATAGCTGGCAGGCAGAAGGGGCTATCCTGGAAAGCTGTTGCTCAGCCTCATCTGCCCATGGCACTGTTCGCATAGAGGCACAGAGAATGGGGCTGCTTGCTTATCTTGCCACTTGAAACTTCAAACGCATGCTGGGAATGGTGGTGTCCCTGCCAGGCTCCTATCACAGCCCTGCTCCGAAAGTGCGAACTTCTGCAGATAGTTGGCAGGCTGAAGGGGCTATCCTGGAAAGCTGTTGCTCAGCCTCATCTGCCCATGGCACTGTTCGCATAGAGGCACAGAGAATGGGGCTGCTTGCTTATCTTGCCACTTGAAACTTCAAACGCATGCTGGGAATGGTGGTGTCCCTGCCAGGCTCCTATCACAGCCCTGCTCCGAAAGTGCGAACGTCTGCAGATAGCTGGCAGGCAGAAGGGGCTAGCCTGGAAAGCTGTTGCTCAGCATCATCTGCCCATGGCACGGCTCGCACAGAGACACAGAGAATGGGGCTGCTTGCTTGTCTTGCCACCTCAAACTTCAAACGTAGCCTGGGAAAGTTGGTGTCCCAGCCAGACTCCTTTCGCAGCCCTGCTCCGAAAGTGCGAACGTCTTCAGATAGCTGGCAGGCAGAAGGGGCTATCCTGGAAAGCTGTTGCTCAGCCTCATCTGCCCATGGCACTGTTCGCATAGAGGCACAGAGAATGGGGCTGCTTGCTTATCTTGCCACTTGAAACTTCAAACGCATGCTGGGAATGGTGGTGTCCCTGCCAGGCTCCTATCACAGCCCTGCTCCGAAAGTGCGAACGTCTGCAGATAGCTGGCAGCCAGAAGGTGCTAGCCTGGAAAGCTGTTGCTCAGCCTCATCTGCCCATGGCACGGCTCGCACAGAGGCACAGAGAATGGGGCTGCTTGCTTGTCTTGCCACCTCAAACTTCAAACGTAGCCTGGGAAAGTTGGTGTACCTGCTAGGCTCCTTTCGCAGCCCTGCTCTTGAAATGCGAACGTCTGCAGATAGCTGGCAGGCAGAAGGGGCTAGCCTGGAAAGCTGTTGCTCAGCCTCATCTGCCCATGGCACTGTTCGCATAGAGGCACAGAGAATGGGGTTGCTTGCTTATCTTGCCACTTGAAACTTCAAACGCATGCTGGGAATGGTGGTGTCCCTGCCAGGCTCCTATCACAGCCCTGCTCCGAAAGTGCGAACGTCTGCAGATAGCTGGCAGCCAGAAGGTGCTAGCCTGGAAAGCTGTTGCTCAGCCTCATCTGCCCACGGCACGGCTCGCACAGAGGCACAGAGAATGGGGCTGCTTGCTTGTCTTGCCACCTCAAACTTCAAACGTAGCCTGGGAAAGATGGTGTACCTGCTAGGCTCCTTTCGCAGCCCTGCTCTTAAAGTGCGAACGTCTGCAGATAGCTGGCAGCCAGAAGGGGCTAGCCTGGAAAGCTGTTGCTCAGCCTCATCTGCCCATGGCACTGTTCGCATAGAGGCACAGAGAATGGGGCTGCTTGCTTATCTTGCCACTTGAAACTTCAAACGCATGCTGGGAATGGTGGTGTCCCTGCCAGGCTCCTATCACAGCCCTGCTCCGAAAGTGCGAACTTCTGCAGATAGCTGGCAGGCAGAAGGGGCTATCCTGGAAAGCTGTTGCTCAGCCTCATCTGCCCATGGCATTGCTCGCACAGAGGCACAGAGAATGGGGCTGCTTGCTTGTCTTGCCACCTCAAACTTCAAACGTAGCCTGGGAAAGTTTGTGTCAAAGCCAGGCTCCTTTCGCAGCCCTGCTCCGAAAGTGCGAACGTCTGCCGATAGCTGGCAGCCAGAAGGGGCTAGCCTGGAAAGCTGTTGCTCAGCCTCATCTGCCCATGGCACGGCTCGCACAGAGGCACAGAGAATGGGGATCCTTGCTTGTCTTGCCACCTCAAACTTCAAACGTAGCCTGGGAAAGATGGTGTACCTGCTAGGCTCCTTTCGCAGCCCTGCCCTTAAAATGCGAACGTCTGCAGATAGCTGGCAGCCAGAAGGGGCTAGCCTGGAAAGCACTTGCTCAGCCTCATCTGCCCATGGCACTGTTCGCATAGAGGCACAGAGAATGGGGCTGCTTGCTTATCTTGCCACTTGAAACTTCAAACGCATTCTGGGAAGGGTGGTGTCCCTGCCAGGCTCCTATCACAGCCCTGCTCCGAAAGTGCGAACGTCTGCAGACAGCTGGCAGCCAGAAGGTGCTATCCTGGAAAGCCCTTGCTCAGCCTCATCTGCCCATGGCACTGTTCGCACAGAGGCACAGAGAATGGGGCTCCTTGCTTATCTTGCCACTTGAAACTTCAAACGCATGCTGGGAATGGTGGTGTCCCTGCCAGGCTCCTATCACAGCCCTGCTCCGAAACTGCGAACGTCTGCAGATAGCTGGCAGCCAGAAGGGGCTATCCTGGAAAGCTGTTGCTCAGCCTCATCTGCCCATGGCAGTGCTCGCACAGAGGCACAGAGAATGGGGCTGCTTGCTTGTCTTGCCACCTCAAACTTCAAACGTAGCCTGGGAAAGTTGGTGTCCCAGCCAGGCTCCTTTCGCAGCCCTGCTCCGAAAGTGCGAACGTCTGCAGATAGCTGGCAGCCAGAAGGGGCTAGCCTGGAAAGCTGTTGCTCAGCCTCATCTGCCCATGGCACTGTTCGCACAGAGGCACAGAGAATGGGGCTCCTTGCTTGTCTTGCCACCTCAAACTTCAAACGTAGCCTGGGAAAGATGGTGTACCTGCTAGGCTCCTTTCGCAGCCCTGCTCTTGAAATGCGAACGTCTGCAGATAGCTGGCAGCCAGAAGGGGCTAGCCTGGAAAGCTGTTGCTCAGCCTCATCTGCCCATGGCACTGTTCGCATAGAGGCACAGAGAATGGGGCTCCTTGCTTATCTTGCCACTTGAAACATCAAACGCATGCTGGGAAGGGTGGTGTCCCTGCCAGGCTCCTATCCCAGCCCTGCTCCGAAAGTGCGAACGTCTGCAGATAGCTGGCAAGCAGAAGGGGCTAGCCTGGAAAGCTGTTGCTCAGCCTCATCTGCCCATGGCACTGTTCGCATAGAGGCACAGAGAATGGGGCTGCTTGCTTATCTTGCCACTTGAAACTTCAAACGCATGCTGTGAAGGGTGGTGTCCCTGCCAGGCTCCTATCACAGCCCTGCTCCGAAAGTGCGAACGTCTGCAGATAGCTGGCAGCCAGAAAAGGCTATCCTGGAAAGCTGTTGCTCAGCCTCATCTGCCCATGGCAGTGCTCGCACAGAGGCACAGAGAATGGGGCTGCTTGCTTGTCTTGCCACCTCAAACTTCAAACGTAGCCTGGGAAAGATGGTGTTCCTACTAGGCTCCTTTCGCAGCCCTGCTCTTGAAATGCGAACGTCTGCAGATAGCTGGCAGCCAGAAGGGGCTAGCCTGGAAAGCTGTTGCTCAGCCTCATCTGCCCGTGGCACTGTTCGCATAGAGGCACAGAGAATGGGGCTCCTTGCTTATCTTGCCACTTGAAACTTCAAACGCATGCTGGGAAGGGTGGTGTCCCTGCCAGGCTCCTATCCCAGCCCTGCTCCGAAACTGCGAACGTCTGCAGATAGCTGGCAAGCAGAAGGGGCTAGCCTGGAAAGCTGTTGCTCAGCCTCATCTGCCCATGGCACTGTTCGCATAGAGGCACAGAGAATGGGGCTGCTTGCTTATCTTGCCACTTGAAACTTCAAACGCATGCTGGGAATGGTGGTGTCCCTGCCAGGCTCCTATCACAGCCCTGCTCCGAAAGTGCGAACGTCTGCAGATAGCTGGCAGGCAGAAGGGGCTAGCCTGGAAAGCTGTTGCTCAGCCTCATCTGCCCATGGCAGTGCTCGCACAGAGACACAGAGAATGGGGCTGCTTGCTTGTCTTGCCACCTCAAACTTCAAACGTAGCCTGGGAAAGTTGGTGTCCCAGCCAGACTCCTTTCGCAGCCCTGCTCCGAAAGTGCGAACGTTTGCAGATAGCTGGCAGCCAGAAGGGGCTATCCTGGAAAGCTGTTGCTCAGCCTCATCTGCCCATGGCACTGTTCGCATAGAGGCACAGAGAATGGGGCTGCTTGCTTATCTTGCCACTTGAAACTTCAAACGCATGCTGGGAATGGTGGTGTCCCTGCCAGGCTCCTATCACAGCCCTGCTCCGAAAGTGCGAACTTCTGCAGATAGCTGGCAGCCAGAAGGGGCTAGCCTGGAAAGCTGTTGCTCAGCCTCATCTGCCCATGGCACTGTTCGCATAGAGGCACAGAGAATGGGGCTGCTTGCTTATCTTGCCACTTGAAACTTCAAACGCATGCTGGGAATGGTGGTGTCCCTGCCAGGCTCCTATCCCAGCCCTGCTCCGAAAGTGCAAACGTCTGCAGATAGCTGGCAGGCAGAAGGGGCTAGCCTGGAAAGCTGTTGCTCAGCATCATCTGCCCATGGCACGGCTCGCACAGAGACACAGAGAATGGGGCTGCTTGCTTGTCTTGCCACCTCAAACTTCAAACATAGCCTGGGAAAGTTGGTGTCCCAGCCAGACTCCTTTCGCAGCCCTGCTCCGAAAGTGCGAACGTCTGCAGATAGCTGGCAGGCAGAAGGGGCTATCCTGGAAAGCTGTTGCTCAGCCTCATCTGCCCATGGCACTGTTCGCATAGAGGCACAGAGAATGGGGCTGCTTGCTTATCTTGCCACTTGAAACTTCAAACGCATGCTGGGAATGGTGGTGTCCCTGCCAGGCTCCTATCACAGCCCTGCTCCGAAAGTGCAAACTTCTGCAGATAGCTGGCAGGCAGAAGGGGCTATCCTGGAAAGCTGTTGCTCAGCCTCATCTGCCCATGGCACTGTTCGCATAGAGGCACAGAGAATGGGGCTGCTTGCTTATCTTGCCACTTGAAACTTCAAACGCATGCTGGGAATGGTGGTGTCCCTGCCAGGCTCCTATCCCAGCCCTGCTCTTAAAGTGCGAACGTCTGCAGATAGCTGGCAGCCAGAAGGTGCTAGCCTGGAAAGCTGTTGCTCAGCCTCATCTGCCCATGGCACGGCTCGCACAGAGGCACAGAGAATGGGGCGCCTTGCTTGTCTTGCCACCTCAAACTTCAAACGTAGCCTGGGAAAGTTGGTGTACCTGCTAGGCTCCTTTCGCAGCCCTGCTCTTGAAATGCGAACGTCTGCAGATAGCTGGCAGCCAGAAGGGGCTAGCCTGGAAAGCTGTTGCTCAGCCTCATCTGCCCATGGCACTGTTCGCATAGAGGCACAGAGAATGGGGCTGCTTGCTTATCTTGCCACTTGAAACTTCAAACGCATGCTGGGAATGTTGGTGTCCCAGCCAGGCTCCTTTCGCAGCCCTGCTCCGAAAGTGCGAACTTTGCAGATACCTGGCAGCCAGAAGGGGCTAGCCTGGAAAGCTGTTGCTCAGCCTCATCTGCCCATGGCACGGCTCGCACAGAGGCACAGAGAATGGGGCTGCTTGCTTGTCTTGCCACCTCAAACTTCAAACGTAGCCTGGGAAAGATGGTGTACCTGCTAGGCTCCTTTCGCAGCCCTGCTCTTAAAATGCGAACGTCTGCAGATAGCTGGCAGCCAGAAGGGGCTAGCCTGGAAAGCTGTTGCTCAGCCTCATCTGCCCATGGCACTGTTCGCATAGAGGCACAGAGAATGGGGCTGCTTGCTTATCTTGCCACTTGAAACTTCAAACGCATGCTGGGAATGGTGGTGTCCCTGCCAGGCTCCTATCACAGCCCTGCTCCGAAAGTGCAAACTTCTGCAGATAGCTGGCAGGCAGAAGGGGCTATCCTGGAAAGCTGTTGCTCAGCCTCATCTGCCCATGGCATTGCTCGCACAGAGGCACAGAGAATGGGGCTGCTTGCTTGTCTTGCCACCTCAAACTTCAAACGTAGCCTGGGAAAGTTTGTGTCCCAGCCAGGCTCCTTTCGCAGCCCTGCTCCGAAAGTGCGAACGTCTGCAGATAGCTGGCAGCCAGAAGGGGCTAGCCTGGAAAGCTGTTTCTCAGCCTCATCTGCCCATGGCACTGTTCGCATAGAGGCACAGAGAATGGGGCTGCTTGCTTATCTTGCCACTTGAAACTTCAAAGGCATGCTGGGAATGGTGGTGTCCCTGCCAGGCTCCTATCACAGCCCTGCTCCGAAAGTGCGAACGTCTGCAGATAGCTGGCAGGCAGATGGGGCTAGCCTGGAAAGCTCTTGCTCAGCCTCATCTGCCCATGGCACGGCTCGCACAGAGGCACAGAGAATGGGGATCCTTGCTTGTCTTGCCACCTCAAACTTCAAAGGTAGCCTGGGAAAGCTGGTGTCCCAGCCAGGCTCCTTTCGCAGCCCTGCTCCGAAAGAGCGAACGTCTGCAGATAGATGGCAGCCAGAAGGTGCTATCCTGGAAAGCCCTTGCTCAGCCTCATCTGCCCATGGCACTGTTCGCACAGAGGCACAGAGAATGGGGCTCCTTGCTTATCTTGCCACTTGAAACTTCAAACGCATGCTGGGAATGGTGGTGTTCCTGCCAGGCTCCTATCACAGCCCTGCTCCGAAAGTGCGAACGTCTGCAGATAGCTGGCAGGCAGAAGGGGCTAGCCTGGAAAGCTGTTGCTCAGCCTCATCTGCCCATGGCAGTGCTCGCACAGAGGCACAGAGAATGGGGCTGCTTGCTTGTCTTGCCACCTCAAACTTCAAACGTAGCCTGGGAAAGCTGGTGTCCCAGCCAGCCTCCTTTCGCAGCCCTGCTCCGAAAGTGCGAACGTCTGCAGATAGCTGGCAGCCAGAAGGGGCTATCCTGGAAAGCTGTTGCTCAGCCTCATCTGCCCATGGCACTGTTCGCACAGAGGCACAGAGAATGGGGCTCCTTGCTTGTCTTGCCACCTCAAACTTCAAAGGTAGCCTGGGAAAGTTGGTGTCCCAGCCAGGCTCCTTTCGCAGCCCTGCTCCGAACGTGCGAACGTCTGCAGATAGCTGGCAGGCAGAAGGGGCTAGCCTGGAAAGCTGTTGCTCAGCCTCATCTGCCCATGGCACGGCTCGCACAGAGGCACAGAGAATGGGGCTCCTTGCTTATCTTGCCACTTGAAACTTCAAACGCATGCTGGGAAGGGTGGTGTACCTGCTACCTCCTATCCCAGCCCTGCTCCGAAAGTGCGAACGTCTGCAGATAGCTGGCAAGCAGAAGGGGCTAGCCTGGAAAGCTGTTGCTCAGCCTCATCTGCCCATGGCACTGTTCGCATAGAGGAACAGAGAATGGGGCTGCTTGCTTATCTTGCAACTTGAAACTTCAAACGCATGCTGGGAAGGGTGGTGTCCCTGCCAGGCTCCTATCACAGCCCTGCTCCGAAAGTGCGAACGTCTGCAGATAGCTGGCAGGCAGAAGGGGCTATCCTGGAAAGCTGTTGCTCAGCCTCATCTGCCCATGGCACGGCTCGCACAGAGGCACAGAGAATGGGGCTGCTTGCTTGTCTTGCCACCTCAAACTTCAAACGTAGCCTGGGAAAGATGGTGTTCCTACTAGGCTCCTTTCGCAGCCCTGCTCTTGAAATGCGAACGTCTGCAGATAGCTGGCAGCCAGAAGGGGCTAGCCTGGAAAGCTGTTTCTCAGCATCATCTGCCCATGGCACGGCTCGCACAGAGACACAGAGAATGGGGCTGCTTGCTTGTCTTGCCACCTCAAACTTCAAACGTAGCCTGGGAAAGTTGGTGTCCCAGCCAGACTCCATTCGCAGTCCTGCTCCGAAAGTGCGAACGTCTGCAGATAGCTGGCAGCCAGAAGGTGCTATCCTGGAAAGCTGTTGCTCAGCCTCATCTGCCCATGGCACTGTTCGCATAGAGGCACAGAGAATGGGGCTGCTTGCTTATCTTGCCACTTGAAACTTCAAACACATGCTGGGAATGGTGGTGTCCCTGCCAGGCTCCTATCACAGCCCTGCTCCGAAAGTGCAAACTTCTGCAGATAGCTGGCAGGCAGAAGGGGCTAGCCTGGAAAGCTGTTGCTCAGCCTCATCTGCCCATGGCACTGTTCGCATAGAGGCACAGAGAATGGGGCTGCTTGCTTATCTTGCCACTTGAAACTTCAAACGCATGCTGGGAATGGTGGTGTCCCTGCCAGGCTCCTATCCCAGCCCTGCTCCGAAAGTGCGAACGTCTGCAGATAGCTGGCAGGCAGAAGGGGCTAGCCTGGAAAGCTGTTGCTCAGCCTCATCTGCCCATGGCAGTGCTCGCACAGAGGCACAGAGAATGGGGCTTCTTGCTTGTCTTGCCACCTCAAACTTCAAACGTAGCCTGGGAAAGATGGTGTACCTGCTAGGCTCCTTTCACAGCCCTGCTCTTGAAATGCGAACGTCTGCAGATAGCTGGCAGCCAGAAGGGGCTAGCCTGGAAAGCTGTTGCTCAGCCTCATCTGCCCATGGCACTGTTCGCATAGAGGCACAGAGAATGGGGCTCCTTGCTTATCTTGCCACTTGAAACTTCAAACGCATGCTGGGAAGGGTGGTGTCCCTGCCAGGCTCCTATCCCAGCCCTGCTCCGAAAGTGCGAACGTCTGCAGATAGCTGGCAAGCAGAAGGGGCTAGCCTGGAAAGCTGTTGCTCAGCCTCATCTGCCCATGGCACTGTTCGCATAGAGGCACAGAGAATGGGGCTGCTTGCTTATCTTGCCACTTGAAACTTCAAACGCATGCTGGGAATGGTGGTGTCCCTGCCAGGCTCCTATCACAGCCCTGCTCCGAAAGTGCGAACGTCTGCAGATAGCTGGCAGGCAGAAGGGGCTATCCTGGAAAGCTGTTGCTCAGCCTCATCTGCCCATGGCACGGCTCGCACAGAGGCACAGAGAATGGGGCTGCTTGCTTGTCTTGCCACCTCAAACTTCAAACGTAGCCTGGGAAAGTTGGTGTCCCAGCCAGGCTCCTTTCGCAGCCCTGCTCCGAAAGTGCGAACGTCTGCAGATAGCTGGCAGCCAGAAGGTGCTATCCTGGAAAGCTGTTGCTCAGCCTCATCTGCCCATGGCACTGTTCGCATAGAGGCACAGAGAATGGGGCTGCTTGCTTATCTTGCCACTTGAAACTTCAAACGCATGCTGGGAATGGTGGTGTCCCAGCCAGGCTCCTATCCCAGCCCTGCTCCGAAACTGCGAACGTCTGCAGATACCTGGAGGCAGAAGGGGCTATCCTGGAAAGCTGTTGCTCAGCCTCATCTGCCCATGGCACTGTTCGCATAGAGGCACAGAGAATGGGGCTGCTTACTTATCTTGCAACTTGAAACTTCAAACGCATGGTGGGAATGGTGGTGTCCCTGCCAGGCTCCTATCACAACCCTGCTCCGAAAGTGCGAACGTCTGCAGATAGCTGGCAGCCAGAAGGTGCTAGCCTGGAAAGCTGTTGCTCAGCCTCATCTGCCCATGGCACGGCTCGCACAGAGGCACAGAGAATGGGGCTGCTTGCTTGTCTTGCCACCTCAAACTTCAAACGTAGCCTGGGAAAGATGGTGTACCTGCTAGGCTCCTTTCGCAGCCCTGCTCTTGAAATGCGAACGTCTGCAGATAGCTGGCAGGCAGAAGGGGCTAGCCTGGAAAGCTGTTGCTCAGCCTCATCTGCCCATGGCACTGTTCGCATAGAGGCACAGAGAATGGGGCTCCTTGCTTATCTTGCCACTTGAAACTTCAAACGCATGCTGGGAAGGGTGGTGTCCTTGCCTAGATCCTATCCCAGCCCTGCTCCGAAAGTGCGAACGTCTGCAGATAGCTGGCAAGCAGAAGGGGCTAGCCTGGAAAGCTGTTGCTCAGCCTCATCTGCCCATGGCACTGTTCGCATAGAGGCACAGAGAATGGGGCTGCTTGCTTATCTTGCCACTTGAAACTTCAAACGCATGCTGGGAATGGTGGTGTCCCTGCCAGGCTCCTATCACAGCCCTGCTCAGAAAGTGCGAACATCTGCAGATAGCTGGCAGGCAGAAGGGGCTAGCCTGGAAAGCTGTTGCTCAGCCTCATCTGCCCATGGCAGTGCTTGCACAGAGGCACAGAGAATGGGGCTGCTTGCTTGTCTTGCCACCTCAAACTTCAAACGTAGCCTGGGAAAGATGGTGTACCTGCTAGGCTCCTTTCGCAGCCCTGCTCTTAAAATGCGAACGTCTGCAGATAGCTGGCAGGCAGAAGGGGCTATCCTGGAAAGCTGTTTCTCAGCCTCATCTGCCCATGGCACTGTTCGCATAGAGGCACAGACAATGGGGCTGCTTGCTTATCTTGCCACTTGAAACTTCAAACGCATGCTGGGAAGGGTGGTGTCCCTGCCAGGCTCCTTTCCCAGCCCTGCTCCGAAACTGCGAACGTCTGCAGATAGCTGGCAGGAAGAAGGGGCTAGCCTGGAAAGCTGTTGCTCAGCCTCATCTGCCAATGGCACTGTTCGCATAGAGGCACAGAGAATGGGGCTGCTTGCTTATCTTGCCACCTCAAACTTCAAACGCATGGTGGGAATGGTGGTGTCCCTGCCAGGCTCCTATCACAGCCCTGCTCCGAAAGTGCGAACGTCTGCAGATATCTGGCAGCCAGAAGGGGCCAGCCTGGAAAGCTGTTGCTCAGCATCATCTGCCCATGGCACTGTTCGCACAGAGGCACAGAGAATGGGGCTGCTTGCTTGTCTTGCCACCTCAAACTTCAAACGTAGCCTGGGAAAGTTTGTGTCCCAGCCAGGCTCCTTTCGCAGCCCTGCTCCGAAAGTGCGAACGTCTGCAGATAGCTGGCAGCCAGAAGGGGCTATCCTGGAAAGCTGTTGCTCAGCCTCATCTGCCCATGGCACTGTTCGCACAGAGGCACAGAGAATGGGGCTCCTTGCTTGTCTTGCCACCTCAAACTTCAAATGTAGCCTGGGAAAGATGGTGTACCTGCTAGGCTCCTTTCGCAGCCCTGCTCTTGAAATGCGAACGTCTGCAGAGAGCTGGCAGCCAGAAGGGGCTAGCCTGGAAAGCTGTTGCTCAGCCTCATCTGCCCATGGCAGTGCTCGCACAGAGGCACAGAGAATGGGGCTGCTTGCTTGTCTTGCCACCTCAAACTTCAAACGTAGCCTGGGAAAGCTGGTGTCCCAGCCAGGCTCCTATCACAGCCCTGCTGCGAAAGGGCGAACGTCTGCAGATAGCTGGCAGACAGAAGGTACTATCCTGGAAAGCACTTGCTCAGCCTCATCTGCCCATGGCACTGTTCGCACAGAGGCACAGAGAATGGGGCTGCTTGCTTATCTTGCCACTTGAAACTTCAAACGCATGCTGGGAATGGTGGTGTCCCTGCCAGGCTCCTATCACAGCCCTGCTCCGAAAGTGCGAACTTCTGCAGATAGCTGGCAGGCAGAAGGGGCTATCCTGGAAAGCTGTTGCTCAGCCTCATCTGCCCATGGCATTGCTCGCACAGAGGCACAGAGAATGTGGCTGCTTGCTTGTCTTGCCACCTCAAACTTCAAACGTAGCCTGGGAAAGTTTGTGTCCCAGCCAGGCTCCTTTCGCAGCCCTGCTCCGAAAGTGCGAACGTCTGCAGATAGCTGGCAGGCAGAAGGGGCTAGCCTGGAAAGCTGTTTCTCAGCCTCATCTGCCCATGGCACGGCTCGCACAGAGGCACAGAGAATGGGGCTCCTTGCTTGTCTTGCTACCTCAAACTTCAAATGTAGCCTGGGAAAGATGGTGTACCTGCTAGGCTCCTTTCGCAGCCCTGCTCTTGAAATGCGAACGTCTGAAGATAGCTGGCAGCCAGAAGGGGCTAGCCTGGAAAGCTGTTGCTCAGCCTCATCTGCCCATGGCACTGTTCGCATAGAGGCACAGAGAATGGGGCTGCTTGCTTATCTTGCCACTTGAAACTTCAAACGCATGCTGGGAAGGGTGGTGTCCCTGCCAGGCTCCTATCCCAGCCCTGCTCCGAAAGTGCGAACGTCTGCAGATAGCTGGCAGCCAGAAGGGGCTAGCCTGGAAAGCTGTTGCTCAGCCTCATCTGCCCATGGCAGTGCTAGCACAGAGGCACAGAGAATGGGGCTGCTTGCTTGTCTTGCCACCTCAAACTTCAAACGTAGCCTGGGAAAGCTGGTGTCCCAGCCAGGCTCCTATCACAGCCCTGCTCCGAAAGTGCGAACGTCTGCAGATAGCTGGCAGCCAGAAGGGGCTAGTCTGGAAAGCTGTTGCTCAGCCTCATCTGCCCATGGCACGGCTCGCACAGAGGCACAGAGAATGGGGCTGCTTGCTTGTCTTGCCACCTCAAACTTCAAACGTAGCCTGGGAAAGATGGTGTACCTGCTAGGCTCCTTTCGCAGCCCTGCTCTTGAAATGCGAACGTCTGCAGATAGCTGGCAGCCAGAAGGGGCTAGCCTGGAAAGCTGTTGCTCAGCCTCATCTGCCCATGGCACGGCTCGCATAGAGGCACAGAGAATGGGGCTGCTTGCTTATCTTGCCACTTGAAACTTCAAACGCATGCTGGGAATGGTGGTGTCCCTGCCAGGCTCCTATCACAGCCCTGCTCCGAAAGTGTGAACGTCTGCAGATAGCTGGCAGGCAGAAGGGGCTAGCCTGGAAAGCTGTTGCTCAGCCTCATCTGCCCATGGCAGTGCTCGCACAGAGGCACAGAGAATGGGGCTGCTTGCTTGTCTTGCCACCTCAAACTTCAAACGTAGCCTGGGAAAGTTGGTGTCCCAGCCAGGCTCCTTTCGCAGCCCTGCTTCAAAAGTGCGAACGTCTGCAGATAGCTGGCAGCCAGAAGGTGCTATCCTGGAAAGCTGTTGCTCAGCCTCATCTGCCCATGGCACTGTTCGCATAGAGGCACAGAGAATGGGGCTCCTTTCTTATCTTGCCACTTTAAACTTCAAACGCATGCTGGGAAGGGTGGTGTCCTTGCCTAGATCCTATCCCAGCCCTGCTCCGAAAGTGCGAACGTCTGCAGATAGCTGGCAAGCAGAAGGGGCTAGCCTGGAAAGCTGTTGCTCAGCCTCATCTGCCCATGGCACTGTTCGCATAGAGGCACAGAGAATGGGGCTGCTTGCTTATCTTGCCACTTGAAACTTCAAACGCATGCTGGGAATGGTGGTGTCCCTGCTAGGCTCCTATCCCAGCCCTGCTCCGAAAGTGCGAACGTCTGCAGATAGCTGGCAGCCAGAAGGGTCTAGCCTGGAAAGCTGTTGCTCAGCCTCATCTGCCCATGGCACGGCTCGCACAGAGGCACAGAGAATGGGGCTGCTTGCTTGTCTTGCCACCTCAAACTTCAAACGTAGCCTGGGAAAGATGGTGTACCTGCTAGGCTCCTTTCGCAGCCCTGCTCTTGAAATGCGAACGTCTGCAGATAGCTGGCAGGCAGAAGGGGCTAGCCTGGAAAGCTGTTGCTCAGCCTCATCTGCCCATGGCACTGTTCGCATAGAGGCACAGAGAATGGGGCTCCTTGCTTATCTTGCCACTTGAAACTTCAAACGCATGCTGGGAAGGGTGGTGTCCTTGCCTAGATCCTATCCCAGCCCTGCTCCGAAAGTGCGAACGTCTGCAGATAGCTGGCAAGCAGAAGGGGCTATCCTGGAAAGCTGTTGCTCAGCCTCATCTGCCCATGGCACTGTTCGCATAGAGGCACAGAGAATGGGGCTGCTTGCTTATCTTGCCACTTGAAACTTCAAACGCATGCTGGGAATGGTGGTGTCCCTGCCAGGCTCCTATCACAGCCCTGCTCAGAAAGTGCGAACATCTGCAGATAGCTGGCAGGCAGAAGGGGCTAGCCTGGAAAGCTGTTGCTCAGCCTCATCTGCCCATGGCAGTGCTTGCACAGAGGCACAGAGAATGGGGCTGCTTGCTTGTCTTGCCACCTCAAACTTCAAACGTAGCCTGGGAAAGATGGTGTACCTGCTAGGCTCCTTTCGCAGCCCTGCTCTTAAAATGCGAACGTCTGCAGATAGCTGGCAGCCAGAAGGGGCTAGCCTGGAAAGCTGTTGCTCAGCCTCATCTGCCCATGGCACTGTTCGCATAGAGGCACAGACAATGGGGCTGCTTGCTTATCTTGCCACTTGAAACTTCAAACGCATGCTGGGAAGGGTGGTGTCCCTGCCAGGCTCCTTTCCCAGCCCTGCTCCGAAACTGCGAACGTCTGCAGATAGCTGGCAGGAAGAAGGGGCTAGCCTGGAAAGCTGTTGCTCAGCCTCATCTGCCAATGGCACTGTTCGCATAGAGGCACAGAGAATGGGGCTGCTTGCTTATCTTGCCACCTCAAACTTCAAACGCATGCTGGGAATGGTGGTGTCCCTGCCAGGCTCCTATCACAGCCCTGCTCCGAAAGTGCGAACGTCTGCAGATATCTGGCAGCCAGAAGGGGCCAGCCTGGAAAGCTGTTGCTCAGCATCATCTGCCCATGGCACTGTTCGCACAGAGGCACAGAGAATGGGGCTGCTTGCTTGTCTTGCCACCTCAAACTTCAAACGTAGCCTGGGAAAGTTTGTGTCCCAGCCAGGCTCCTTTCGCAGCCCTGCTCCGAAAGTGCGAACGTCTGCAGATAGCTGGCAGCCAGAAGGGGCTAGCCTGGAAAGCTGTTGCTCAGCCTCATCTGCCCATGGCACTGTTCGCACAGAGGCACAGAGAATGGGGCTCCTTGCTTGTCTTGCCACCTCAAACTTCAAATGTAGCCTGGGAAAGATGGTGTACCTGCTAGGCTCCTTTCGCAGCCCTGCTCTTGAAATGCGAACGTCTGCAGAGAGCTGGCAGCCAGAAGGGGCTAGCCTGGAAAGCTGTTGCTCAGCCTCATCTGCCCATGGCAGTGCTCGCACAGAGGCACAGAGAATGGGGCTGCTTGCTTGTCTTGCCACCTCAAACTTCAAACGTAGCCTGGGAAAGCTGGTGTCCCAGCCAGGCTCCTATCACAGCCCTGCTGCGAAAGGGCGAACGTCTGCAGATAGCTGGCAGACAGAAGGTACTATCCTGGAAAGCACTTGCTCAGCCTCATCTGCCCATGGCACTGTTCGCACAGAGGCACAGAGAATGGGGCTGCTTGCTTATCTTGCCACTTGAAACTTCAAACGCATGCTGGGAATGGTGGTGTCCCTGCCAGGCTCCTATCACAGCCCTGCTCCGAAAGTGCGAACTTCTGCAGATAGCTGGCAGGCAGAAGGGGCTATCCTGGAAAGCTGTTGCTCAGCCTCATCTGCCCATGGCATTGCTCGCACAGAGGCACAGAGAATGTGGCTGCTTGCTTGTCTTGCCACCTCAAACTTCAAACGTAGCCTGGGAAAGTTTGTGTCCCAGCCAGGCTCCTTTCGCAGCCCTGCTCCGAAAGTGCGAACGTCTGCAGATAGCTGGCAGGCAGAAGGGGCTAGCCTGGAAAGCTGTTTCTCAGCCTCATCTGCCCATGGCACGGCTCGCACAGAGGCACAGAGAATGGGGCTCCTTGCTTGTCTTGCTACCTCAAACTTCAAATGTAGCCTGGGAAAGATGGTGTACCTGCTAGGCTCCTTTCGCAGCCCTGCTCTTGAAATGCGAACGTCTGAAGATAGCTGGCAGGCAGAAGGGGCTAGCCTGGAAAGCTGTTGCTCAGCCTCATCTGCCCATGGCACTGTTCGCATAGAGGCACAGAGAATGGGGCTGCTTGCTTATCTTGCCACTTGAAACTTCAAACGCATGCTGGGAAGGGTGGTGTCCCTGCCAGGCTCCTATCACAGCCCTGCTCAGAAAGTGCGAACATCTGCAGATAGCTGGCAGGCAGAAGGGGCTAGCCTGGAAAGCTGTTGCTCAGCCTCATCTGCCCATGGCAGTGCTTGCACAGAGGCACAGAGAATGGGGCTGCTTGCTTGTCTTGCCACCTCAAACTTCAAACGTAGCCTGGGAAAGATGGTGTACCTGCTAGGCTCCTTTCGCAGCCCTGCTCTTAAAATGCGAACGTCTGCAGATAGCTGGCAGCCAGAAGGGGCTAGCCTGGAAAGCTGTTGCTCAGCCTCATCTGCCCATGGCACTGTTCGCATAGAGGCACAGACAATGGGGCTGCTTGCTTATCTTGCCACTTGAAACTTCAAACGCATGCTGGGAAGGGTGGTGTCCCTGCCAGGCTCCTTTCCCAGCCCTGCTCCGAAACTGCGAATGTCTGCAGATAGCTGGCAGGAAGAAGGGGCTAGCCTGGAAAGCTGTTGCTCAGCCTCATCTGCCAATGGCACTGTTCGCATAGAGGCACAGAGAATGGGGCTGCTTGCTTATCTTGCCACCTCAAACTTCAAACGCATGGTGGGAATGGTGGTGTCCCTGCCAGGCTCCTATCACAGCCCTGCTCCGAAAGTGCGAACGTCTGCAGATATCTGGCAGCCAGAAGGGGCCAGCCTGGAAAGCTGTTGCTCAGCATCATCTGCCCATGGCACTGTTCGCACAGAGGCACAGAGAATGGGGCTGCTTGCTTGTCTTGCCACCTCAAACTTCAAACGTAGCCTGGGAAAGTTTGTGTCCCAGCCAGGCTCCTTTCGCAGCCCTGCTCCGAAAGTGCGAACGTCTGCAGATAGCTGGCAGCCAGAAGGGGCTAGCCTGGAAAGCTGTTGCTCAGCCTCATCTGCCCATGGCACTGTTCGCACAGAGGCACAGAGAATGGGGCTCCTTGCTTGTCTTGCCACCTCAAACTTCAAATGTAGCCTGGGAAAGATGGTGTACCTGCTAGGCTCCTTTCGCAGCCCTGCTCTTGAAATGCGAACGTCTGCAGAGAGCTGGCAGCCAGAAGGGGCTAGCCTGGAAAGCTGTTGCTCAGCCTCATCTGCCCATGGCAGTGCTCGCACAGAGGCACAGAGAATGGGGCTGCTTGCTTGTCTTGCCACCTCAAACTTCAAACGTAGCCTGGGAAAGCTGGTGTCCCAGCCAGGCTCCTATCACAGCCCTGCTGCGAAAGGGCGAACGTCTGCAGATAGCTGGCAGACAGAAGGTACTATCCTGGAAAGCACTTGCTCAGCCTCATCTGCCCATGGCACTGTTCGCACAGAGGCACAGAGAATGGGGCTGCTTGCTTATCTTGCCACTTGAAACTTCAAACGCATGCTGGGAATGGTGGTGTCCCTGCCAGGCTCCTATCACAGCCCTGCTCCGAAAGTGCGAACTTCTGCAGATAGCTGGCAGGCAGAAGGGGCTATCCTGGAAAGCTGTTGCTCAGCCTCATCTGCCCATGGCATTGCTCGCACAGAGGCACAGAGAATGTGGCTGCTTGCTTGTCTTGCCACCTCAAACTTCAAACGTAGCCTGGGAAAGTTTGTGTCCCAGCCAGGCTCCTTTCGCAGCCCTGCTCCGAAAGTGCGAACGTCTGCAGATAGCTGGCAGGCAGAAGGGGCTAGCCTGGAAAGCTGTTTCTCAGCCTCATCTGCCCATGGCACGGCTCGCACAGAGGCACAGAGAATGGGGCTCCTTGCTTGTCTTGCTACCTCAAACTTCAAATGTAGCCTGGGAAAGATGGTGTACCTGCTAGGCTCCTTTCGCAGCCCTGCTCTTGAAATGCGAACGTCTGCAGATAGCTGGCAGGCAGAAGGGGCTAGCCTGGAAAGCTGTTGCTCAGCCTCATCTGCCCATGGCACTGTTCGCATAGAGGCACAGAGAATGGGGCTGCTTGCTTATCTTGCCACTTGAAACTTCAAACGCATGCTGGGAAGGGTGGTGTCCCTGCCAGGCTCCTATCACAGCCCTGCTCCGAAAGTGCGAACGTCTGCAGATAGCTGGCAGGCAGAAGGGGCTAGCCTGGAAAGCTGTTGCTCAGCCTCATCTGCCCATGGCAGTGCTAGCACAGAGGCACAGAGAATGGGGCTGCTTGCTTGTCTTGCCACCTCAAACTTCAAACGTAGCCTGGGAAAGCTGGTGTCCCAGCCAGGCTCCTATCACAGCCCTGCTGCGAAAGGGCGAACGTCTGCAGATAGCTGGCAGCCAGAAGGTGCTATCCTGGAAAGCTGTTGCTCAGCCTCATCTGCCCATGGCACTGTTCGCATAGAGGCACAGAGAATGGGGCTCCTTTCTTATCTTGCCACTTTAAACTTCAAACGCATGCTGGGAAGGGTGGTGTCCTTGCCTAGATCCTATCCCAGCCCTGCTCCGAAAGTGCGAACGTCTGCAGATAGCTGGCAAGCAGAAGGGGCTAGCCTGGAAAGCTGTTGCTCAGCCTCATCTGCCCATGGCACTGTTCGCATAGAGGCACAGAGAATGGGGCTGCTTGCTTATCTTGCCACTTGAAACTTCAAACGCATGCTGGGAATGGTGGTGTCCCTGCTAGGCTCCTATCCCAGCCCTGCTCCGAAAGTGCGAACGTCTGCAGATAGCTGGCAGCCAGAAGGGGCTAGCCTGGAAAGCTGTTGCTCAGCCTCATCTGCCCATGGCACGGCTCGCACAGAGGCACAGAGAATGGGGCTGCTTGCTTGTCTTGCCACCTCAAACTTCAAACGTAGCCTGGGAAAGATGGTGTACCTGCTAGGCTCCTTTCGCAGCCCTGCTCTTGAAATGCGAACGTCTGCAGATAGCTGGCAGGCAGAAGGGGCTAGCCTGGAAAGCTGTTGCTCAGCCTCATCTGCCCATGGCACTGTTCGCATAGAGGCACAGAGAATGGGGCTCCTTGCTTATCTTGCCACTTGAAACTTCAAACGCATGCTGGGAAGGGTGGTGTCCTTGCCTAGATCCTATCCCAGCCCTGCTCCGAAAGTGCGAACGTCTGCAGATAGCTGGCAAGCAGAAGGGGCTATCCTGGAAAGCTGTTGCTCAGCCTCATCTGCCCATGGCACTGTTCGCATAGAGGCACAGAGAATGGGGCTGCTTGCTTATCTTGCCACTTGAAACTTCAAACGCATGCTGGGAATGGTGGTGTCCCTGCCAGGCTCCTATCACAGCCCTGCTCAGAAAGTGCGAACATCTGCAGATAGCTGGCAGGCAGAAGGGGCTAGCCTGGAAAGCTGTTGCTCAGCCTCATCTGCCCATGGCAGTGCTTGCACAGAGGCACAGAGAATGGGGCTGCTTGCTTGTCTTGCCACCTCAAACTTCAAACGTAGCCTGGGAAAGATGGTGTACCTGCTAGGCTCCTTTCGCAGCCCTGCTCTTAAAATGCGAACGTCTGCAGATAGCTGGCAGCCAGAAGGGGCTAGCCTGGAAAGCTGTTGCTCAGCCTCATCTGCCCATGGCACTGTTCGCATAGAGGCACAGACAATGGGGCTGCTTGCTTATCTTGCCACTTGAAACTTCAAACGCATGCTGGGAAGGGTGGTGTCCCTGCCAGGCTCCTTTCCCAGCCCTGCTCCGAAACTGCGAACGTCTGCAGATAGCTGGCAGGAAGAAGGGGCTAGCCTGGAAAGCTGTTGCTCAGCCTCATCTGCCAATGGCACTGTTCGCATAGAGGCACAGAGAATGGGGCTGCTTGCTTATCTTGCCACCTCAAACTTCAAACGCATGGTGGGAATGGTGGTGTCCCTGCCAGGCTCCTATCACAGCCCTGCTCCGAAAGTGCGAACGTCTGCAGATATCTGGCAGCCAGAAGGGACCAGCCTGGAAAGCTGTTGCTCAGCATCATCTGCCCATGGCACTGTTCGCACAGAGGCACAGAGAATGGGGCTGCTTGCTTGTCTTGCCACCTCAAACTTCAAACGTAGCCTGGGAAAGTTTGTGTCCCAGCCAGGCTCCTTTCGCAGCCCTGCTCCGAAAGTGCGAACGTCTGCAGATAGCTGGCAGCCAGAAGGGGCTAGCCTGGAAAGCTGTTGCTCAGCCTCATCTGCCCATGGCACTGTTCGCACAGAGGCACAGAGAATGGGGCTCCTTGCTTGTCTTGCCACCTCAAACTTCAAATGTAGCCTGGGAAAGATGGTGTACCTGCTAGGCTCCTTTCGCAGCCCTGCTCTTGAAATGCGAACGTCTGCAGAGAGCTGGCAGGCAGAAGGGGCTAGCCTGGAAAGCTGTTGCTCAGCCTCATCTGCCCATGGCAGTGCTCGCACAGAGGCACAGAGAATGGGGCTGCTTGCTTGTCTTGCCACCTCAAACTTCAAACGTAGCCTGGGAAAGCTGGTGTCCCAGCCAGGCTCCTATCACAGCCCTGCTGCGAAAGGGCGAACGTCTGCAGATAGCTGGCAGACAGAAGGTGCTATCCTGGAAAGCACTTGCTCAGCCTCATCTGCCCATGGCACTGTTCGCACAGAGGCACAGAGAATGGGGCTGCTTGCTTATCTTGCCACTTGAAACTTCAAACGCATGCTGGGAATGGTGGTGTCCCTGCCAGGCTCCTATCACAGCCCTGCTCCGAAAGTGCGAACTTCTGCAGATAGCTGGCAGGCAGAAGGGGCTATCCTGGAAAGCTGTTGCTCAGCCTCATCTGCCCATGGCATTGCTCGCACAGAGGCACAGAGAATGTGGCTGCTTGCTTGTCTTGCCACCTCAAACTTCAAACGTAGCCTGGGAAAGTTTGTGTCCCAGCCAGGCTCCTTTCGCAGCCCTGCTCCGAAAGTGCGAACGTCTGCAGATAGCTGGCAGGCAGAAGGGGCTAGCCTGGAAAGCTGTTTCTCAGCCTCATCTGCCCATGGCACGGCTCGCACAGAGGCACAGAGAATGGGGCTCCTTGCTTGTCTTGCTACCTCAAACTTCAAATGTAGCCTGGGAAAGATGGTGTACCTGCTAGGCTCCTTTCGCAGCCCTGCTCTTGAAATGCGAACGTCTGAAGATAGCTGGCAGGCAGAAGGGGCTAGCCTGGAAAGCTGTTGCTCAGCCTCATCTGCCCATGGCACTGTTCGCATAGAGGCACAGAGAATGGGGCTGCTTGCTTATCTTGCCACTTGAAACTTCAAACGCATGCTGGGAAGGGTGGTGTCCCTGCCAGGCTCCTATCACAGCCCTGCTCCGAAAGTGCGAACGTCTGCAGATAGCTGGCAGGCAGAAGGGGCTAGCCTGGAAAGCTGTTGCTCAGCCTCATCTGCCCATGGCAGTGCTAGCACAGAGGCACAGAGAATGGGGCTGCTTGCTTGTCTTGCCACCTCAAACTTCAAACGTAGCCTGGGAAAGCTGGTGTCCCAGCCAGGCTCCTATCACAGCCCTGCTGCGAAAGGGCGAACGTCTGCAGATAGCTGGCAGCCAGAAGGTGCTATCCTGGAAAGCACTTGCTCAGCCTCATCTGCCCATGGCACTGTTCGCACAGAGGCACAGAGAATGGGGCTGGTTGCTTATCTTGCCACTTGAAACTTCAAACGCATGCTGGGAATGGTGGTGTCCCAGCCAGGCTCCTATCACAGCCCTGCTCCGAAAGTGCGAACGTCTGCAGATAGCTGGCAGTCAGAAGGGGCTAGTCTGGAAAGCTGTTGCTCAGCCTCATCTGCCCATGGCACGGCTCGCACAGAGGCACAGAGAATGGGGCTGCTTGCTTGTCTTGCCACCTCAAACTTCAAACGTAGCCTGGGAAAGATGGTGTACCTGCTAGGCTCCTTTCGCAGCCCTGCTCTTGAAATGCGAACGTCTGCAGATAGCTGGCAGCCAGAAGGGGCTAGCCTGGAAAGCTGTTGCTCAGCCTCATCTGCCCATGGCACTGTTCGCATAGAGGCACAGAGAATGGGGCTGCTTGCTTATCTTGCCACTTGAAACTTCAAACGCATGCTGGGAATGGTGGTGTCCCTGCCAGGCTCCTATCACAGCCCTGCTCCGAAAGTGTGAACGTCTGCAGATAGCTGGCAGGCAGAAGGGGCTAGCCTGGAAAGCTGTTGCTCAGCCTCATCTGCCCATGGCACGGCTCGCACAGAGGCACAGAGAATGGGGCTGCTTGCTTGTCTTGCCACCTCAAACTTCAAACGTAGCCTGGGAAAGTTGGTGTCCCAGCCAGGCTCCTTTCGCAGCCCTGCTCCGAAAGTGCGAACGTCTGCAGATAGCTGGCAGCCAGAAGGTGCTATCCTGGAAAGCTGTTGCTCAGCCTCATCTGCCCATGGCACTGTTCGCATAGAGGCACAGAGAATGGGGCTCCTTTCTTATCTTGCCACTTGAAACTTCAAACGCATGCTGGGAAGGGTGGTGTCCTTGCCTAGATCCTATCCCAGCCCTGCTCCGAAAGTGCGAACGTCTGCAGATAGCTGGCAAGCAGAAGGGGCTAGCCTGGAAAGCTGTTGCTCAGCCTCATCTGCCCATGGCACTGTTCGCATAGAGGCACAGAGAATGGGGCTGCTTGCTTATCTTGCCAGTTGAAACTTCAAACGCATGCTGGGAATGGTGGTGTCCCTGCCAGGCTCCTATCACAGCCCTGCTCCGAAAGTGCGAACGTCTGCAGATAGCTGGCAGGCAGAAGGGGCTAGCCTGGAAAGCTGTTGCTCAGCCTCATCTGCCCATGGCAGTGCTTGCACAGAGGCACAGAGAATGGGGCTGCTTGCTTGTCTTGCCACCTCAAACTTCAAACGTAGCCTGGGAAAGTTGGTGTCCCAGCCAGGCTCCTTTCGCAGCCCTGCTCCGAAAGTGCGAACGTCTGCAGATAGCTGGCAGCCAGAAGGGGCTAGCCTGGAAAGCTGTTGCTCAGCCTCATCTGCCCATGGCACGGATCGCACAGAGGCACAGAGAATGGGGCTCCTTGCTTGTCTTGCCACCTCAAACTTCAAACGTAGCCTGGGAAAGATGGTGTACCTGCTAGGCTCCTTTCGCAGCCCTGCTCTTAAAATGCGAACGTCTGCAGATAGCTGGCAGGCAGAAGGGGCTAGCCTGGAAAGCTGTTGCTCAGCCTCATCTGCCCATGGCACTGTTCGCATAGAGGCACAGAGAATGGGGCTGCTTGCTTATCTTGTCACTTGAAACTTCAAACGCATGCTGGGAAGGGTGGTGTCCCTGCCAGGCTCCTTTCCCAGCCCTGCTCCGAAACTGCGAACGTCTGCAGATAGCTGGCAGGCAGAAGGGGCTAGCCTGGAAAGCTGTTGCTCAGCCTCATCTGCCCATGGCACTGTTCGCATAGAGGCACAGAGAATGGGGCTGCTTGCTTATCTTGCCACCTCAAACTTCAAACGCATGGTGGGAATGGTGGTGTCCCTGCCAGGCTCCTATCACAGCCCTGCTCCGAAAGTGCGAACGTCTGCAGATATCTGGCAGCCAGAAGGGGCTAGCCTGGAAAGCTGTTTCTCAGCATCATCTGCCCATGGCACGGCTCGCACAGAGGCACAGAGAATGGGGCTGCTTGCTTGTCTTGCCACCTCAAACTTCAAACGTAGCCTGGGAAAGTTTGTGTCCCAGCCAGGCTCCTTTCGCAGCCCTGCTCTTGAAATGCGAACGTCTGCAGATAGCTGGCAGCCAGAAGAGGCTAGCCTGGAAAGCTGTTGCTCAGCCTCATCTGCCCATGGCACTGTTCGCATAGAGGCACAGAGAATGGGGCTGCTTGCTTGTCTTGCCACCTCAAACTTCAAACGTAGCCTGGGAAAGCTGGTGTCCCAGCCAGGCTCCTATCACAGCCCTGCTGCGAAAGGGCGAACGTCTGCAGATAGCTGGCAGACAGAAGGTACTATCCTGAAAAGCACTTGCTCAGCCTCATCTGCCCATGGCACTGTTCGCACAGAGGCACAGAGAATGGGGCTGGTTGCTTATCTTGCCACTTGAAACTTCAAACGCATGCTGGGAATGGTGGTGTCCCTGCCAGGCTCCTATCACAGCCCTGCTCCGAAAGTGCGAACTTCTGCAGACAGCTGGCAGGCAGAAGGGGCTATCCTGGAAAGCTGTTGCTCAGCCTCATCTGCCCATGGCATTGCTCGCACAGAGGCACAGAGAATGTGGCTGCTTGCTTGTCTTGCCACCTCAAACTTCAAACGTAGCCTGGGAAAGTTTGTGTCCCAGCCAGGCTCCTTTCGCAGCACTGCTCCGAAAGTGCGAACGTCTGCAGATAGCTGGCAGGCAGAAGGGGCTAGCCTGGAAAGCTGTTTCTCAGCCTCATCTGCCCATGGCACGGCTCGCACAGAGGCACAGAGAATGGGGCTCCTTGCTTGTCTTGCCACCTCATACTTCAAACGTAGCCTGGGAAAGATGGTGTACCTGCTAGGCTCCTTTCGCAGCCCTGCTCTTGAAATGCGAACGTCTGAAGATAGCTGGCAGCCAGAAGGGGCTAGCCTGGAAAGCTGTTGCTCAGCCTCATCTGCCCATGGCACTGTTCGCATAGAGGCACAGAGAATGGGGCTGCTTGCTTATCTTGCCACTTGAAACTTCAAACGCATGCTGGGAAGGGTGGTGTCCCTGCCAGGCTCCTATCACAGCCCTGCTCCGAAAGTGCGAACGTCTGCAGATAGCTGGCAGCCAGAAGGGGCTAGCCTGGAAAGCTGTTGCTCAGCCTCATCTGCCCATGGCAGTGCTAGCACAGAGGCACAGAGAATGGGGCTGCTTGCTTGTCTTGCCACCTCAAACTTCAAACGTAGCCTGGGAAAGCTGGTGTCCCAGCCAGGCTCCTATCACAGCCCTGCTGCGAAAGGGCGAACGTCTGCAGATAGCTGGCAGCCAGAAGGTGCTATCCTGGAAAGCACTTGCTCAGCCTCATCTGCCCATGGCACTGTTCGCACAGAGGCACAGAGAATGGGGCTGCTTGCTTATCTTGCCACTTGAAACTTCAAACGCATGCTGGGAATGGTGGTGTCCCTGCTAGGCTCCTATCACAGCCCTGCTCCGAAAGTGCGAACGTCTGCAGATAGCTGGCAGCCAGAAGGGGCTAGCCTAGAAAGCTGTTGCTCAGCCTCATCTGCCCATGGCACGGCTCGCACAGAGGCACAGAGAATGGGGCTGCTTGCTTGTCTTGCCACCTCAAACTTCAAACGTAGCCTGGGAAAGTTGGTGTCCCAGCCAGGCTCCTTTCGCAGCCCTGCTCCGAAAGTGCGAACATCTGCAGATAGCTGGCAGTCAGAAGGGGCTAGTCTGGAAAGCTGTTGCTCAGCCTCATCTGCCCATGGCACGGCTCGCACAGAGGCACAGAGAATGGGGCTGCTTGCTTGTCTTGCCACCTCAAACTTCAAACGTAGCCTGGGAAAGATGGTGTACCTGCTAGGCTCCTTTCGCAGCCCTGCTCTTGAAATGCGAACGTCTGCAGATAGCTGGCAGCCAGAAGGGGCTAGCCTGGAAAGCTGTTGCTCAGCCTCATCTGCCCATGGCACTGTTCGCATAGAGGCACAGAGAATGGGGCTGCTTGCTTATCTTGCCACTTGAAACTTCAAACGCATGCTGGGAATGGTGGTGTCCCTGCCAGGCTCCTATCACAGCCATGCTCCGAAAGTGTGAACGTCTGCAGATAGCTGGCAGGCAGAAGGGGCTAGCCTGGAAAGCTGTTGCTCAGCCTCATCTGCCCATGGCACTGTTCGCACAGAGGCACAGAGAATGGGGCTGCTTGCTTGTCTTGCCACCTCAAACTTCAAACGTAGCCTGGGAAAGTTGGTGTCCCAGCCAGGCTCCTTTCGCAGCCCTGCTCCGAAAGTGCGAACGTCTGCAGATAGCTGGCAGCCAGAAGCTGCTATCCTGGAAAGCTGTTGCTCAGCCTCATCTGCCCATGGCACTGTTCGCATAGAGGCACAGAGAATGGGGCTCCTTGCTTATCTTGCCACTTGAAACTTCAAACGCATGCTGGGAAGGGTGGTGTCCTTGCCTAGATCCTATCCCAGCCCTGCTCCGAAAGTGCGAACGTCTGCAGATAGCTGGCAAGCAGAAGGGGCTAGCCTGGAAAGCTGTTGCTCAGCCTCATCTGCCCATGGCACTGTTCGCATAGAGGCACAGAGAATGGGGCTGCTTGCTTATCTTGCCACTTGAAACTTCAAACGCATGCTGGGAATGGTGGTGTCCCTGCCAGGCTCCTATCCCAGCCCTGCTCCGAAAGTGCGAACATCTGCAGATAGCTGGCAGGCAGAAGGGGCTAGCCTGGAAAGCTGTTGCTCAGCCTCATCTGCCCATGGCAGTGCTTGCACAGAGGCACAGAGAATGGGGCTGCTTGCTTGTCTTGCCACCTCAAACTTCAAACATAGCCTGGGAAAGTTGGTGTCCCAGCCAGGCTCCTTTCGCAGCCCTGCTCCGAAAGTGCGAACGTCTGCAGATAGCTGGCAGCCAGAAGGGGCTAGCCTGGAAAGCTGTTGCTCAGCCTCATCTGCCCATGGCACGGATCGCACAGAGGCACAGAGAATGGGGCTCCTTGCTTGTCTTGCCACCTCAAACTTCAAACGTAGCCTGGGAAAGATGGTGTACCTGCTAGGCTCCTTTCGCAGCCCTGCTCTTAAAATGCGAACGTCTGCAGATAGCTGGCAGCCAGAAGGGGCTAGCCTGGAAAGCTGTTGCTCAGCCTCATCTGCCCATGGCACTGTTCGCATAGAGGCACAGAGAATGGGGCTGCTTGCTTATCTTGTCACTTGAAACTTCAAACGCATGCTGGGAAGGGTGGTGTCCCTGCCAGGCTCCTTTCCCAGCCCTGCTCCGAAACTGCGAACGTCTGCAGATAGCTGGCAGGCAGAAGGGGCTATCCTGGAAAGCTGTTGCTCAGCCTCATCTGCCCATGGCACTGTTCGCACAGAGGCACAGAGAATGGGGCTGGTTGCTTATCTTGCCACTTGAAACTTCAAACGCATGCTGGGAATGGTGGTGTCCCTGCCAGGCTCCTATCACAGCCCTGCTCCGAAAGTGCGAACTTCTGCAGATAGCTGGCAGGCAGAAGGGGCTATCCTGGAAAGCTGTTGCTCAGCCTCATCTGCCCATGGCATTGCTCGCACAGAGGCACAGAGAATGTGGCTGCTTGCTTGTCTTGCCACCTCAAACTTCAAACGTAGCCTGGGAAAGTTTGTGTCCCAGCCAGGCTCCTTTCGCAGCACTGCTCCGAAAGTGCGAACGTCTGCAGATAGCTGGCAGGCAGAAGGGGCTAGCCTGGAAAGCTGTTTCTCAGCCTCATCTGCCCATGGCACGGCTCGCACAGAGGCACAGAGAATGGGGCTCCTTGCTTGTCTTCCCACCTCAAACTTCAAACGTAGCCTGGGAAAGATGGTGTACCTGCTAGGCTCCTTTCGCAGCCCTGCTCTTGAAATGCGAACGTCTGAAGATAGCTGGCAGCCAGAAGGGGCTAGCCTGGAAAGCTGTTGCTCAGCCTCATCTGCCCATGGCACTGTTCGCATAGAGGCACAGAGAATGGGGCTGCTTGCTTATCTTGCCACTTGAAACTTCAAACGCATGCTGGGAAGGGTGGTGTCCCTGCCAGGCTCCTATCACAGCCCTGCTCCGAAAGTGCGAACGTCTGCAGATAGCTGGCAGCCAGAAGGGGCTAGCCTGGAAAGCTGTTGCTCAGCCTCATCTGCCCATGGCAGTGCTAGCACAGAGGCACAGAGAATGGGGCTGCTTGCTTGTCTTGCCACCTCAAACTTCAAACGTAGCCTGGGAAAGCTGGTGTCCCAGCCAGGCTCCTATCACAGCCCTGCTGCGAAAGGGCGAACGTCTGCAGATAGCTGGCAGCCAGAAGGTGCTATCCTGGAAAGCACTTGCTCAGCCTCATCTGCCCATGGCACTGTTCGCATAGAGGCACAGAGAATGGGGCTGCTTGCTTATCTTGCCACTTGAAACTTCAAACGCATGCTGGGAAGGGTGGTGTCCTTGCCTAGATCCTATCCCAGCCCTGCTCCGAAAGTGCGAACGTCTGCAGATAGCTGGCAAGCAGAAGGGGCTAGCCTGGAAAGCTGTTGCTCAGCCTCATCTGCCCATGGCACTGTTCGCATAGAGGCACAGAGAATGGGGCTGCTTGCTTATCTTGCCACTTGAAACTTCAAACGCATGCTGGGAATGGTGGTGTCCCTGCCAGGCTCCTATCACAACCCTGCTCAGAAAGTGCGAACATCTGCAGATAGCTGGCAGGCAGAAGGGGCTAGCCTGGAAAGCTGTTGCTCAGCCTCATCTGCCCATGGCAGTGCTTGCACAGAGGCACAGAGAATGGGGCTGCTTGCTTGTCTTGCCACCTCAAACTTCAAACGTAGCCTGGGAAAGTTGGTGTCCCAGCCAGGCTCCTTTCGCAGCCCTGCTCCGAAAGTGCGAACGTCTGCAGATAGCTGGCAGCCAGAAGGGGCTAGCCTGGAAAGCTGTTGCTCAGCCTCATCTGCCCATGGCACGGATCGCACAGAGGCACAGAGAATGGGGCTCCTTGCTTGTCTTGCCACCTCAAACTTCAAACGTAGCCTGGGAAAGATGGTGTACCTGCTAGGCTCCTTTCGCAGCCCTGCCCTTAAAATGCGAACGTCTGCAGATAGCTGGCAGCCAGAAGGGGCTATCCTGGAAAGCTGTTGCTCAGCCTCATCTGCCCATGGCACTGTTCGCATAGAGGCACAGAGAATGGGGCTGCTTGCTTATCTTGTCACTTGAAACTTCAAACGCATGCTGGGAAGGGTGGTGTCCCTGCCAGGCTCCTTTCCCAGCCCTGCTCCGAAACTGCGAACGTCTGCAGATAGCTGGCAGGCAGAAGGGGCTATCCTGGAAAGCTGTTGCTCAGCCTCATCTGCCCATGGCACTGTTCGCATAGAGGCACAGAGAATGGGGCTGCTTGCTTATCTTGCCACCTCAAACTTCAAACGCATGGTGGGAATGGTGGTGTCCCTGCCAGGCTCCTATCACAGCCCTGCTCCGAAAGTGCGAATGTCTGCAGATAGCTGGCAGGCAGAAGGGGCTAGCCTGGAAAGCTGTTGCTCAGCCTCATCTGCCCATGGCACTGTTCGCACAGAGGCACAGAGAATGGGGCTCCTTGCTTGTCTTGCCACCTCAAACTTCAAATGTAGCCTGGGAAAGATGGTGTACCTGCTAGGCTCCTTTCGCAGCCCTGCTCTTGAAATGCGAACGTCTGCAGATAGCTGGCAGCCAGAAGGGGCTAGCCTGGAAAGCTGTTGCTCAGCCTCATCTGCCCATGGCAGTGCTCGCACAGAGGCACAGAGAATGGGGCTGCTTGCTTGTCTTGCCACCTCAAACTTCAAACGTAGCCTGGGAAAGTTTGTGTCCCAGCCAGGCTCCTATCACAGCCCTGCTGCGAAAGGGCGAACGTCTGCAGATAGCTGGCAGCCAGAAGGTGCTATCCTGGAAAGCACTTGCTCAGCCTCATCTGCCCATGGCACTGTTCGCACAGAGGCACAGAGAATGGGGCTGGTTGCTTATCTTGCCACTTGAAACTTCAAACGCATGCTGGGAATGGTGGTGTCCCTGCTAGGCTCCTATCACAGCCCTGCTCAGAAAGTGCGAACGTCTGCAGATAGCTGGCAGCCAGAAGGGGCTAGCCTAGAAAGCTGTTGCTCAGCCTCATCTGCCCATGGCACGGCTCGCACAGAGGCACAGAGAATGGGGCTGCTTGCTTGTCTTGCCACCTCAAACTTCAAACGTAGCCTGGGAAAGTTGGTGTCCCAGCCAGGCTCCTTTCGCAGCCCTGCTCCGAAAGTGCGAACGTCTGCAGATAGCTGGCAGTCAGAAGGGGCTAGTCTGGAAAGCTGTTGCTCAGCCTCATCTGCCCATGGCACGGCTCGCACAGAGGCACAGAGAATGGGGCTGCTTGCTTGTCTTGCCACCTCAAACTTCAAACGTAGCCTGGGAAAGATGGTGTACCTGCTAGGCTCCTTTCGCAGCCCTGCTCTTGAAATGCGAACGTCTGCAGATAGCTGGCAGCCAGAAGGGGCTAGCCTGGAAAGCTGTTGCTCAGCCTCATCTGCCCATGGCACTGTTCGCATAGAGGCACAGAGAATGGGGCTGCTTGCTTATCTTGCCACTTGAAACTTCAAACGCATGCTGGGAATGGTGGTGTCCCTGCCAGGCTCCTATCCCAGCCCTGCTCCGAAAGTGTGAACGTCTGCAGATAGCTGGCAGGCAGAAGGGGCTAGCCTGGAAAGCTGTTGCTCAGCCTCATCTGCCCATGGCACGGCTCGCACAGAGGCACAGAGAATGGGGCTGCTTGCTTGTCTTGCCACCTCAAACTTCAAAGGTAGCCTGGGAAAGTTGGTGTCCCAGCCAGGCTCCTTTCGCAGCCCTGCTTCGAAAGTGCGAACGTCTGCAGATAGCTGGCAGCCAGAAGGTGCTATCCTGGAAAGCTGTTGCTCAGCCTCATCTGCCCATGGCACTGTTCGCATAGAGGCACAGAGAATGGGGCTCCTTGCTTATCTTGCCACTTGAAACTTCAAACGCATGCTGGGAAGGGTGGTGTCCTTGCCTAGATCCTATCCCAGCCCTGCTCCGAAAGTGCGAACGTCTGCAGATAGCTGGCAAGCAGAAGGGGCTAGCCTGGAAAGCTGTTGCTCAGCCTCATCTGCCCATGGCACTGTTCGCATAGAGGCACAGAGAATGGGGCTGCTTGCTTATCTTGCCACTTGAAACTTCAAACGCATGCTGGGAATGGTGGTGTCCCTGCCAGGCTCCTATCACAGCCCTGCTCAGAAAGTGCGAACATCTGCAGATAGCTGGCAGCCAGAAGGGGCTAGCCTGGAAAGCTGTTGCTCAGCCTCATCTGCCCATGGCAGTGCTTGCACAGAGGCACAGAGAATGGGGCTGCTTGCTTGTCTTGCCACCTCAAACTTCAAACGTAGCCTGGGAAAGATGGTGTACCTGCTAGGTTCCTTTCGCAGCCCTGCTCTTAAAATGCGAACGTCTGCAGATAGCTGGCAGCCAGAAGGGGCTAGCCTGGAAAGCTGTTGCTCAGCCTCATCTGCCCATGGCACTGTTCGCATAGAGGCACAGAGAATGGGGCTGCTTGCTTATCTTGCCACTTGAAACTTCAAACGCATGCTGGGAAGGGTGGTGTCCCTGCCAGGCTCCTTTCCCAGCCCTGCTCCGAAACTGCGAACGTCTGCAGATAGCTGGCAGGCAGAAGGGGCTAGACTGGAAAGCTGTTGCTCAGCCTCATCTGCCCATGGCACTGTCCGCATAGAGGCACAGAGAATGGGGCTGCTTGCTTATCTTGCCACCTCAAACTTCAAACGCATGGTGGGAATGGTGGTGTCCCTGCCAGGCTCCTATCACAGCCCTGCTCCGAAAGTGCGAACGTCTGCAGATATCTGGCAGCCAGAAGGGGCTAGCCTGGAAAGCTGTTGCTCAGCATAATCTGCCCATGGCACGGCTCGCACAGAGGCACAGAGAATGGGGCTGCTTGCTTGTCTTGCCACCTCAAACTTCAAACGTAGCCTGGGAAAGTTTGTGTCCCAGCCAGGCTCCTTTCGCAGCCCTGCTCCGAAAGTGCGAACGTCTGCAGATAGCTGGCAGCCAGAAGGGGCTAGCCTGGAAAGCTGTTGCTCAGCCTCATCTGCCCATGGCACTGTTCGCACAGAGGCACAGAGAATGGGGCTCCTTGCTTGCCTTGCCACCTCAAACTTCAAACGCATGCTGGGAATGGTGGTGTCCTTGCCTAGATCCTATCACAGCCCTGCTCAGAAAGTGCGAACTTCTGCAGATAGCTGGCAGGCAAGAAGGGGCTATCCTGGAAAGCTGTTGCTCAGCCTCATCTGCCCATGGCATTGCTCGCACAGAGGCACAGAGAATGTGTCTGCTTGCTTGTCTTGCCACCTCAAACTTCAAACGTAGCCTGGGAAAGTTTGTGTCCCAGCCAGGCTCCTTTCGCAGCCCTGCTCCGAAAGTGCGAACGTCTGCAGATAGCTGGCAGCCAGAAGGGGCTAGCCTGGAAAGCTGTTGCTCAGCCTCATCTGCCCATGGCACGGCTCGCACAGAGGCACAGAGAATGGGGCTCCTTGCTTGTCTTGCCACCTCAAACTTCAAATGTAGCCTGGGAAAGATGGTGTACCTGCTAGGCTCCTTTCGCAGCCCTGCTCTTGAAATGCGAACGTCTGAAGATAGCTGGCAGCCAGAAGGGGCTAGCCTGGAAAGCTGTTGCTCAGCCTCATCTGCCCATGGCACTGTTCGCATAGAGGCACAGAGAATGGGGCTGCTTGCTTATCTTGCCACTTGAAACTTCAAACGCATGCTGGGAAGGGTGGTGTCCCTGCCAGGCTCCTATCACAGCCCTGCTCAGAAAGTGCGAACGTCTGCAGATAGCTGGCAGCCAGAAGGGGCTAGCCTGGAAAGCTGTTGCTCAGCCTCATCTGCCCATGGCAGTGCTCGCACAGAGGCACAGAGAATGGGGCTGCTTGCTTGTCTTGCCACCTCAAACTTCAAACGTAGCCTGGGAAAGCTGGTGTCCCAGCCAGGCTCCTATCACAGCCCTGCTGCGAAAGGGCGAACGTCTGCAGATAGTTGGCAGCCAGAAGGTGCTATCCTGGAAAGCACTTGCTCAGCCTCATCTGCCCATGGCACTGTTCGCACAGAGGCACAGAGAATGGGGCTGGTTGCTTATCTTGCCACTTGAAACTTCAAACGCATGCTGGGAATGGTGGTGTCCCTGCTAGGCTCCTGTCACAGCCCTGCTCCGAAAGTGCGAACGTCTGCAGATAGCTGGCAGCCAGAAGGGGCTAGCCTAGAAAGCTGTTGCTCAGCCTCATCTGCCCATGGCACGGCTCGCACAGAGGCACAGAGAATGGGGCTGCTTGCTTGTCTTGCCACCTCAAACTTCAAACGTAGCCTGGGAAAGTTGGTGTCCCAGCCAGGCTCCTTTCGCAGCCCTGCTCCGAAAGTGCGAACGTCTGCAGATAGCTGGCAGCCAGAAGGGGCTAGCCTGGAAAGCTGTTGCTCAGCCTCATCTGCCCATGGCAGTGCTAGCACAGAGGCACAGAGAATGGGGCTGCTTGTTTGTCTTGCCACCTCAAACTTCAAACGTAGCTTGGGAAAGATGGTGTACCTGCTAGGCTCCTTTCGCAGCCCTGCTCTTGAAATGCGAACGTCTGCAGATAGCTGGCAGCCAGAAGGGGCTAGCCTGGAAAGCTGTTGCTCAGCCTCATCTGCCCATGGCACTGTTCGCATAGAGGCACAGAGAATGGGGCTGCTTGCTTATCTTGCCACTTGAAACTTCAAACGCATGCTGGGAATGGTGGTGTCCCTGCCAGGCTCCTATCACAGCCCTGCTCCGAAAGTGTGAACGTCTGCAGATAGCTGGCAGGCAGAAGGGGCTAGCCTGGAAAGCTGTTGCTCAGCCTCATCTGCCCATGGCACGGCTCGCACAGAGGCACAGAGAATGGGGCTGCTTGCTTGTCTTGCCACCTCAAACTTCAAACGTAGCCTGGGAAAGTTGGTGTCCCAGCCAGGCTCCTTTCGCAGCCCTGCTTCGAAAGTACGAACGTCTGCAGATAGCTGGCAGCCAGAAGGTGCTATCCTGGAAAGCTGTTGCTCAGCCTCATCTGCCCATGGCACTGTTCGCATAGAGGCACAGAGAATGGGGCTCCTTTCTTATCTTGCCACTTGAAACTTCAAACGCATGCTGGGAAGGGTGGTGTCCTTGCCTAGATCCTATCCCAGCCCTGCTCCGAAAGTGCGAACGTCTGCAGATAGCTGGCAAGCAGAAGGGGCTAGCCTGGAAAGCTGTTGCTCAGCCTCATCTGCCCATGGCACTGTTCGCATAGAGGCACAGAGAATGGGGCTGCTTGCTTATCTTGCCACTTGAAACTTCAAACGCATGCTGGGAATGGTGGTGTCCCTGCCAGGCTCCTATCACAGCCCTGCTCAGAAAGTGCGAACATCTGCAGATAGCTGGCAGGCAGAAGGGGCTAGCCTGGAAAGCTGTTGCTCAGCCTCATCTGCCCATGGCAGTGCTTGCACAGAGGCACAGAGAATGGGGCTGCTTGCTTGTCTTGCCACCTCAAACTTCAAACGTAGCCTGGGAAAGTTGGTGTCCCAGCCAGGCTCCTTTCGCAGCCCTGCTCCGAAAGTGCGAACGTCTGCAGATAGCTGGCAGCCAGAAGGGGCTAGCCTGGAAAGCTGTTGCTCAGCCTCATCTGCCCATGGCACGGATCGCACAGAGGCACAGAGAATGGGGCTCCTTGCTTGTCTTGCCACCTCAAACTTCAAACGTAGCCTGGGAAAGATGGTGTACCTGCTAGGTTCCTTTCGCAGCCCTGCTCTTAAAATGCGAACGTCTGCAGATAGCTGGCAGCCAGAAGGGGCTAGCCTGGAAAGCTGTTGCTCAGCCTCATCTGCCCATGGCACTGTTCGCATAGAGGCACAGAGAATGGGGCTGCTTGCTTATCTTGCCACTTGAAACTTCAAACGCATGCTGGGAAGGGTGGTGTCCCTGCCAGGCTCCTTTCCCAGCCCTGCTCCGAAACTGCGAACGTCTGCAGATAGCTGGCAGGCAGAAGGGGCTAGACTGGAAAGCTGTTGCTCAGCCTCATCTGCCCATGGCACTGTTCGCATAGAGGCACAGAGAATGGGGCTGCTTGCTTATCTTGCCACCTCAAACTTCAAAAGCATGGTGGGAATGGTGGTGTCCCTGCCAGGCTCCTATCACAGCCCTGCTCCGAAAGTGCGAACATCTGCAGATATCTGGCAGCCAGAAGGGGCTAGCCTGGAAAGCTGTTGCTCAGCATCATCTGCCCATGGCACGGCTCGCACAGAGGCACAGAGAATGGGGCTGCTTGCTTGTCTTGCCACCTCAAACTTCAAACGTAGCCTGGGAAAGTTTGTGTCCCAGCCAGGCTCCTTTCGCAGCCCTGCTCCGAAAGTGCGAACGTCTGCAGATAGCTGGCAGCCAGAAGGGGCTAGCCTGGAAAGCTGTTGCTCAGCCTCATCTGCCCATGGCACTGTTCGCATAGAGGCACAGAGAATGGGGCTGCTTGCTTATCTTGCCACTTGAAACTTCAAACGCATGCTGGGAAGGGTGGTGTCCCTGCCAGGCTCCTATCACAGCCCTGCTCAGAAAGTGCGAACGTCTGCAGATAGCTGGCAGCCAGAAGGGGCTAGCCTGGAAAGCTGTTGCTCAGCCTCATCTGCCCATGGCAGTGCTAGCACAGAGGCACAGAGAATGGGGCTGCTTGCTTGTCTTGCCACCTCAAACTTCAAACGTAGCCTGGGAAAGCTGGTGTCCCAGCCAGGCTCCTATCACAGCCCTGCTGCGAAAGGGCGAACGTCTGCAGATAGTTGGCAGCCAGAAGGTGCTATACTGGAAAGCACTTGCTCAGCCTCATCTGCCCATGGCACTGTTCGCACAGAGGCACAGAGAATGGGGCTGGTTGCTTATCTTGCCACTTGAAACTTCAAACGCATGCTGGGAATGGTGGTGTCCCTGCCAGGCTCCTGTCACAGCCCTGCTCCGAAAGTGCGAACATCTGCAGATAGCTGGCAGCCAGAAGGGGCTAGCCTAGAAAGCTGTTGCTCAGCCTCATCTGCCCATGGCACGGCTCGCACAGAGGCACAGAGAATGGGGCTGCTTGCTTGTCTTGCCACCTCAAACTTCAAACGTAGCCTGGGAAAGTTGGTGTCCCAGCCAGGCTCCTTTCGCAGCCCTGCTCCGAAAGTGCGAACGTCTGCAGATAGCTGGCAGGCAGAAGGTGCTATCCTGGAAAGCTGTTGCTCAGCCTCATCTGCCCATGGCACTGTTCGCATAGAGGCACAGAGAATGGGGCTGCTTGCTTATCTTGCCACTTGAAACTTCAAACGCATGCTGGGAAAGATGGTGTCCCTGCCAGGCTCCTTTCACAGCCCTGCTCCGAAAGTGCGAACGTCTGCAGATAGCTGGCAGCCAGAAGGTGCTAGCCAGGAAAGCTGTTGCTCAGCCTCATCTGCCCATGGCACGGCTCGCACAGAGGCACAGAGAATGGGGCTGCTTGCTTGTCTTGCCACCTCAAACTTCAAAGGTAGCCTGGGAAAGATGGTGTACCTGCTAGGCTCCTTTCGCAGCCCTGCTCTTGAAATGCGAACGTCTGCAAATAGCTGGCAGCCAGAAGGGGCTAGCCTGGAAAGCTGTTCCTCAGCCTCATCTGCCCATGGCACTGTTCGCATAGAGGCACAGAGAATGGGGCTCCTTGCTTATCTTGCCACTTGAAACTTCGAACGCATGCTGGGAAGGGTGGTGTCCTTGCCTGGCTCCTATCCCAGCCCTGCTCCGAAAGTGCGAACGTCTGCAGATAGCTGGCAAGCAGAAGGGGCTAGCCTGGAAAGCTGTTGCTCAGCCTCATCTGCCCATGGCACTGTTCGCATAGAGGCACAGAGAATGGGGCTGCTTGCTTATCTTGCCACTTGAAACTTCAAACGCATGCTGGGAATGGTGGTGTCCCTGCCAGGCTCCTATCACAGCCCTGCTCAGAAAGTGCGAACATCTGCAGATAGCTGGCAGGCAGAAGGGTCTAGCCTGGAAAGCTGTTGCTCAGCCTCATCTGCCCATGGCAGTGCTTGCACAGAGGCACAGAGAATGGGGCTGCTTGCTTGTCTTGCCACCTCAAACTTCAAACGTAGCCTGGGAAAGTTGGTGTCCCAGCCAGGCTCCTTTCGCAGCCCTGCTCCGAAAGTGCGAACGTCTGCAGATAGCTGGCAGCCAGAAGGGGCTAGCCTGGAAAGCTGTTGCTCAGCCTCATCTGCCCATGGCACGGATCGCACAGAGGCACAGAGAATGGGGCTCCTTGCTTGTCTTGCCACCTCAAACTTCAAACGTAGCCTGGGAAAGATGGTGTACCTGCTAGGCTCCTTTCGCAGCCCTGCTCTTAAAATGCGAACGTCTGCAGATAGCTGGCAGCCAGAAGGGGCTAGCCTGGAAAGCTGTTGCTCAGCCTCATCTGCCCATGGCACTGTTCGCATAGAGGCACAGAGAATGGGGCTCCTTGCTTATCTTGCCACTTGAAACTTCAAACGCATGCTGGGAAGGGTGGTGTCCCTGCCAGGCTCCTTTCTCAGCCCTGCTCCGAAAGTGCGAACGTCTGCAGATAGCTGGCAGGCAGAAGGGGCTAGCCTGGAAAGCTGTTGCTCAGCCTCATCTGCCCATGGCACTGTTCGCATAGAGGCACAGAGAATGGGGCTGCTTGCTTATCTTGCCACCTCAAACTTCAAACGCATGGTGGGAATGGTGGTGTCCCTGCCAGGCTCCTATCACAGCCCTGCTCCGAAAGTGCGAACGTCTGCAGATATCTGGCAGCCAGAAGGGGCTAGCCTGGAAAGCTGTTGCTCAGCATCATCTGCCCATGGCACGGCTCGCACAGAGGCACAGAGAATGGGGCTGCTTGCTTGTCTTGCCACCTCAAACTTCAAAGGTAGCCTGGGAAAGTTTGTGTCCCAGCCAGGCTCCTTTCGCAGCCCTGCTCTTGAAATGCGAACGTCTGCAGATAGCTGGCAGCCAGAAGGGGCTAGCCTGGAAAGCTGTTGCTCAGCCTCATCTGCCCATGGCAGTGCTCGCACAGAGGCACAGAGAATGGGGCTGCTTGCTTGTCTTGCCACCTCAAACTTCAAACGTAGCCTGGGAAAGCTGGTGTCCGAGGCAGGCTCCTATCACAGCCCTGCTGCGAAAGGGCGAACGTCTGCAGATAGCTGGCAGACAGAAGGTACTATCCTGGAAAGCACTTGCTCAGCCTCATCTGCCCATGGCACTGTTCGCACAGAGGCACAGAGAATGGGGCTGCTTGCTTATCTTGCCACTTGAAACTTCAAACGCATGCTGGGAATGGTGGTGTCCCTGCCAGGCTCCTATCACAGCCCTGCTCCGAAAGTGCGAACTTCTGCAGATAGCTGGCAGGCAGAAGGGGCTATCCTGGAAAGCTGTTGCTCAGCCTCATCTGCCCATGGCATTGCTCGCACAGAGGCACAGAGAATGGGGCTGCTTGCTTGTCTTGCCACCTCAAACTTCAAACGTAGCCTGGGAAAGTTTGTGTCCCAGCCAGGCTCCTTTCGCAGTCCTGCTCCGAAAGTGCGAACGTCTGCAGATAGCTGGCAGCCAGAAGGGGCTAGCCTGGAAAGCTGTTGCTCAGCCTCATCTGCCCATGGCACGGCTCGCACAGAGGCACAGAGAATGGGGCTCCTTGCTTGTCTTGCCACCTCAAACTTCAAATGTAGCCTGGGAAAGATGGTGTACCTGCTAGGCTCCTTTCGCAGCCCTGCTCTTGAAATGCGAACGTCTGAAGATAGCTGGCAGCCAGAAGGGGCTAGCCTGGAAAGCTGTTGCTCAGCCTCATCTGCCCATGGCACTGTTCGCATAGAGGCACAGAGAATGGGGCTGCTTGCTTATCTTGCCACTTGAAACTTCAAACGCATGCTGGGAAGGGTGGTGTCCCTGCCAGGCTCCTATCACAGCCCTGCTCCGAAAGTGCGAACGTCTGCAGATAGCTGGCAGGCAGAAGGGGCTATCCTGGAAAGCTGTTGCTCAGCCTCATCTGCCCATGGCACGGCTCGCACAGAGGCACAGAGAATGGGGCTGCTTGCTTGTCTTGCCACCTCAAACTTCAAAGGTAGCCTGGGAAAGCTGGTGTCCCAGGCAGGCTCCTATCACAGCCCTGCTGCGAAAGGGCGAACGTCTGCAGATAGCTGGCAGCCAGAAGGTGCTATCCTGGAAAGCACTTGCTCAGCCTCATCTGCCCATGGCACTGTTCGCACAGAGGCACAGAGAATGGGGCTGGTTGCTTATCTTGCCACTTGAAACTTCAAACGCATGCTGGGAATGGTGGTGTCCCTGCCAGGCTCCTATCACAGCCCTGCTCCGAAAGTGCGAACGTCTGCAGATAGCTGGCAGGCAGAAGGGGCTATCCTGGAAAGCTGTTGCTCAGCCTCATCTGCCCATGGCATTGCTCGCACAGAGGCACAGAGAATGGGGCTGCTTGCTTGTCTTGCCACCTCAAACTTCAAACGTAGCCTGGGAAAGTTTGTGTCCCAGCCAGGCTCCTTTCGCAGCCCTGCTCCGAAAGTGCGAACGTCTGCAGATAGCTGGCAGGCAGAAGGGGCTAGCCTGGAAAGCTGTTGCTCAGCCTCATCTGCCCATGGCACGGCTCGCACAGAGGCACAGAGAATGGGGCTCCTTGCTTGTCTTGCCACCTCAAACTTCAAATGTAGCCTGGGAAAGATGGTGTACCTGCTAGGCTCCTTTCGCAGCCCTGCTCTTGAAATGCGAACGTCTGAAGATAGCTGGCAGCCAGAAGGGGCTAGCCTGGAAAGCTGTTGCTCAGCCTCATCTGCCCATGGCACTGTTCGCATAGAGGCACAGAGAATGGGGCTGCTTGCTTATCTTGCCACTTGAAACTTCAAACGCATGCTGGGAAGGGTGGTGTCCCTGCCAGGCTCCTATCACAGCCCTGCTCTGAAAGTGCGAACGTCTGCAGATAGCTGGCAGGCAGAAGGGGCTATCCTGGAAAGCTGTTGCTCAGCCTCATCTGCCCATGGCACGGCTCGCACAGAGGCACAGAGAATGGGGCTGCTTGCTTGTCTTGCCACCTCAAACTTCAAACGTAGCCTGGGAAAGTTGGTGTCCCAGCCAGGCTCCTTTCGCAGCCCTGCTCCGAAAGTGCGAACGTCTGCAGATAGCTGGCAGCCAGAAGGGGCTAGCCTGGAAAGCTGTTGCTCAGCCTCATCTGCCCATGGCACGGATCGCACAGAGGCACAGAGAATGGGGCTCCTTGCTTGTCTTGCCACCTCAAACTTCAAACGTAGCCTGGGAAAGATGGTGTACCTGCTAGGCTCCTTTCGCAGCCCTGCTCTTAAAATGCGAACGTCTGCAGATAGCTGGCAGCCAGAAGGGGCTAGCCTGGAAAGCTGTTGCTCAGCCTCATCTGCCCATGGCACTGTTCGCATAGAGGCACAGAGAATGGGGCTGCTTGCTTATCTTGCCACTTGAAACTTCAAACGCATGCTGGGAAGGGTGGTGTCCCTGCCAGGCTCCTTTCCCAGCCCTGCTCCGAAACTGCGAACGTCTGCAGATAGCTGGCAGGCAGAAGGGGCTAGACTGGAAAGCTGTTGCTCAGCCTCATCTGCCCATGGCACTGTTCGCATAGAGGCACAGAGAATGGGGCTGCTTGCTTATCTTGCCACCTCAAACTTCAAACGCATGCTGGGAATGGTGGTGTCCCTGCCAGGCTCCTATCACAGCCCTGCTCCGAAAGTGCGAACGTCTGCAGATATCTGGCAGCCAGAAGGGGCTAGCCTGGAAAGCTGTTGCTCAGCCTCATCTGCCCATGGCACGGCTCGCACAGAGGCACAGAGAATGGGGCTGCTTGCTTGTCTTGCCACCTCAAACTTCAAAGGTAGCCTGGGAAAGCTGGTGTCCCAGGCAGGCTCCTATCACAGCCCTGCTGCGAAAGGGCGAACGTCTGCAGATAGTTGGCAGCCAGAAGGTGCTATCCTGGAAAGCACTTGCTCAGCCTCATCTGCCCATGGCACTGTTCGCACAGAGGCACAGAGAATGGGGCTGGTTGCTTATCTTGCCACTTGAAACTTCAAACGCATGCTGGGATTGGTGGTGTCCCTGCTAGGCTCCTGTCACAGCCCTGCTCCGAAAGTGCGAACGTCTGCAGTTAGCTGGCAGCCAGAAGGGGCTAGCCTAGAAAGCTGTTGCTCAGCCTCATCTGCCCATGGCACGGCTCGCACAGAGGCACAGAGAATGGGGCTGCTTGCTTGTCTTGCCACCTCAAACTTCAAATGTAGCCTGGGAAAGATGGTGTACCTGCTAGGCTCCTTTCGCAGCCCTGCTCTTGAAATGCGAACGTCTGAAGATAGCTGGCAGCCAGAAGGGGCTAGCCTGGAAAGCTGTTGCTCAGCCTCATCTGCCCATGGCACTGTTCGCATAGAGGCACAGAGAATGGGGCTGCTTGCTTATCTTGCCACTTGAAACTTCAAACGCATGCTGGGAAGGGTGGTGTCCCTGTCAGGCTCCTATCCCAGCCCTGCTCCGAAAGTGCGAACGTCTGCAGATAGCTGGCAGGCAGAAGGGGCTATCCTGGAAAGCTGTTGCTCAGCCTCATCTGCCCATGGCACGGCTCGCACAGAGGCACAGAGAATGGGGCTGCTTGCTTGTCTTGCCACCTCAAACTTCAAAGGTAGCCTGGGAAAGCTGGTGTCCCAGGCAGGCTCCTATCACAGCCCTGCTGCGAAAGGGCGAACGTCTGCAGATAGCTGGCAGCCAGAAGGTGCTATCCTGGAAAGCACTTGCTCAGCCTCATCTGCCCATGGCACTGTTCGCACAGAGGCACAGAGAATGGGGCTGGTTGCTTATCTTGCCACTTGAAACTTCAAACGCATGCTGGGAATGGTGGTGTCCCTGCCAGGCTCCTATCACAGCCCTGCTCCGAAAGTGCGAACGTCTGCAGATAGCTGGCAGGCAGAAGGGGCTATCCTGGAAAGCTGTTGCTCAGCCTCATCTGCCCATGGCATTGCTCGCACAGAGGCACAGAGAATGGGGCTGCTTGCTTGTCTTGCCACCTCAAACTTCAAACGTAGCCTGGGAAAGTTTGTGTCCCAGCCAGGCTCCTTTCGCAGCCCTGCTCCGAAAGTGCGAACGTCTGCAGATAGCTGGCAGGCAGAAGGGGCTAGCCTGGAAAGCTGTTGCTCAGCCTCATCTGCCCATGGCACGGCTCGCACAGAGGCACAGAGAATGGGGCTCCTTGCTTGTCTTGCCACCTCAAACTTCAAATGTAGCCTGGGAAAGATGGTGTACCTGCTAGGCTCCTTTCGCAGCCCTGCTCTTGAAATGCGAACGTCTGAAGATAGCTGGCAGCCAGAAGGGGCTAGCCTGGAAAGCTGTTGCTCAGCCTCATCTGCCCATGGCACTGTTCGCATAGAGGCACAGAGAATGGGGCTGCTTGCTTATCTTGCCACTTGAAACTTCAAACGCATGCTGGGAAGAGTGGTGTCCCTGCCAGGCTCCTATCACAGCCCTGCTCAGAAAGTGCGAACGTCTGCAGATAGCTGGCAGGCAGAAGGGGCTAGCCTGGAAAGCTGTTGCTCAGCCTCATCTGCCCATTGCACGGCTCGCACAGAGGCACAGAGAATGGGGCTCCTTGCTTGTCTTGCCACCTCAAACTTCAAACGTAGCCTGGGAAAGCTGGTGTCCCAGGCAGGCTCCTATCACAGCCCTGCTGCGAAAGGGCGAACGTCTGCAGATAGCTGGCAGCCAGAAGGTGCTATCCTGGAAAGCACTTGCTCAGCCTCATCTGCCCATGGCACTGTTTGCACAGAGGCACAGAGAATGGGGCTGGTTGCTTATCTTGCCACTTGAAACTTCAAACGCATGCTGGGAATGGTGGTGTCCCTGCCAGGCTCCTTTCCCAGCCCTGCTCCGAAAGTGCGAACGTCTGCAGATAGCTGGCAGCCAGAAGGGGCTAGCCTGGAAAGCTGTTGCTCAGCCTCATCTGCCCATGGCACGGCTCGCACAGAGGCACAGAGAATGGGGCTGCTTGCTTGTCTTGCCACCTCAAACTTCAAACGTAGCCTGGGAAAGTTGGTGTCCCAGCCAGGCTCCTTTCGCACCCCTGCTCCGAAAGTGCGAACGTCTGCAGATAGCTGGCAGGCAGAAGGGGCTAGCCTGGAAAGCTGTTGCTCAGCCTCATCTGCCCATGGCACGGCTCGCACAGAGGCACAGAGAATGGGGCTCCTTGCTTGTCTTGCCACCTCAAACTTCAAACGTAGCCTTGGAAAGATGGTGTACCTGCTAGGCTCCTTTCGCAGCCCTGCTCTTAAAATGCGAACGTCTGCAGATAGCTGGCAGCCAGAAGGGGCTAGCCTGGAAAGCTGTTGCTCAGCCTCATCTGCCCATGGCACTGTTCGCATAGAGGCACAGAGAATGGGGCTCCTTGCTTATCTTGCCACTTGAAACTTCAAACGCATGGTGGGAATGGTGGTGTACCTGCTAGGCTCCTATCACAGCCCTGCTCCGAAAGTGCGAACTTCTGCAGATAGCTGGCAGGCAGAAGGGGCTATCCTGGAAAGCTGTTGCTCAGCCTCATCTGCCCATGGCACTGTTCGCATAATGGCACAGAGAATGGGGCTCCTTGCTTATCTTGCCACTTGAAACTTCAAACGCATGCTGGGAATGATGGTGTCCCTGCCAGGCTCCTATCCCAGCCCTGCTCCGAAAGTGCGAACGTCTGCAGATAGCTGGCAGCCAGAAGGGGCTAGCCTGGAAAGCTGTTGCTCAGCCTCATCTGCCCAGGGCACTGTTCGCATAGAGGCACAGAGAATGGGGCTGCTTGCTTATCTTGCCACTTGAAACTTCAAACGCATGCTTGGGAATGGTGGTGTCCCTGCCAGGCTCCTATCACAGCCCTGCTCCGAAAGTGCGAACATCTGCAGATAGCTGGCAGGCAGAAGGGGCTAGCCTGGAAAGCTGTTGCTCAGCCTAATCTGCCTATGGCAGTGCTCGCACAGAGGCACAGAGAATGGGGCTGCTTGCTTGTCTTGCCACCTCAAACTTCAAACGTTGCCTGGCAAAGTTTGTGTCCCAGCCAGGCTCCTTTCGCAGCCCTGCTCCGAAAGTGCGAACGTCTGCAGATAGCTGGCAGCCAGAAGGGGCTAGCCTGGAAAGCTGTTGCTCAGCCTCATCTGCCCATGCACGGCTCGCACAGAGGCACAGAGAATGGGGCTCCTTGCTTGTCTTGCCACCTCAAACTTCAAATGTAGCCTGGGAAAGATGGTGTACCTGCTAGGCTCCTTTCGCAGCCCTGCTCTTGAAATGCGAACGTCTGCAGATAGCTGGCAGCCAGAAGGGGCTAGCCTGGAAAGCTGTTGCTCAGCCTCATCTGCCCATGGCACTGTTCGCATAGAGGCACAGAGAATGGGGCTGCTTGCTTATCTTGCCACTTGAAACTTCAAACGCATGCTGGGAAGGGTGGTGTCCCTGCCAGGCTCCTATCACAGCCCTGCTCCGAAAGTGCGAACGTCTGCAGATAGCTGGCAGCCAGAAGGGGCTAGCCTGGAAAGCACTTGCTCAGCCTCATCTGCCCATGGCACTATTCGCACAGAGGCACAGAGAATGGGGCTGGTTGCTTATCTTGCCACTTGAAACTTCAAACGCATGCTGGGAATGGTGGTGTCCCTGCCAGGCTCCTATCACAGCCCTGCTCCGAAAGTGCGAACGTCTGCAGATAGCTGGCAGGCAGAAGGGGCTAGCCTGGAAAGCTGTTGCTCAGCCTCATCTGCCCATGGCAGTGCTCGCACAGAGGCACAGAGAATGGGGCTCCTTGCTTGTCTTGCCACCTCAAACTTCAAACGTAGCCTTGGAAAGATGGTGTACCTGCTAGGCTCCTTTCGCAGCCCTGCTCTTAAAATGCGAACGTCTGCAGATAGCTGGCAGCCAGAAGGGGCTAGCCTGGAAAGCTGTTGCTCAGCCTCATCTGCCCATGGCACTGTTCGCATAGAGGCACAGAGAATGGGGCTCCTTGCTTATCTTGCCACTTGAAACTTCAAACGCATGGTGGGAATTGTGGTGTCCCTGCCAGGCTCCTATCACAGCCCTGCTCAGAAAGTGCGAACGTCTGCAGATAGCTGGCAGGCAGAAGGGGCTAGCCTGGAAAGCTGTTGCTCAGCCTCATCTGCCCATGGCACTGTTCGCACAGAGGCACAGAGAATGGGGCTCCTTGCTTGTCTTGCCACCTCAAACTTCAAACGTAGCCTGGGAATGGTGGTGTCCCTGCCAGGCTCCTATCACAGCCCTGCTCCGAAAGTGCGAACTTCTGCAGATAGCTGGCAGGCAGAAGGGGCTATCCTGGAAAGCTGTTGCTCAGCCTCATCTGCCCATGGCACTGTTCGCATAATGGCACAGAGAATGGGGCTCCTTGCTTATCTTGCCACTTGAAACTTCAAACGCATGCTGGGAATGATGGTGTCCCTGCTAGGCTCCTATCCCAGCCCTGCTCCGAAAGTGCGAACGTCTGCAGATAGCTGGCAGCCAGAAGGGGCTAGCCTGGAAAGCTGTTGCTCAGCCTCATCTGCCCATGGCAGTGCTCGCACAGAGGCACAGAGAATGGGGCTGCTTGCTCGTCTTGCCACCTCAAACTTCAAACGTAGCCTGGGAAAGCTGGTGTCCCAGGCAGGCTCCTATCACAGCCCTGCTGCGAAAGGGCGAACGTCTGCAGATAGCTGGCAGCCAGAAGGTGCTATCCTGGAAAGCACTTGCTCAGCCTCATCTGCCCATGGCACTGTTCGCACAGAGGCACAGAGAATGGGGCTGGTTGCTTATCTTGCCACTTGAAACTTCAAAGGCATGCTGGGAATGGTGGTGTCTCAGCCAGGCTCCTATCACAGCCCTGCTCCGAAAGTGCGAACGTCTGCAGATAGCTGGCAGCCAGAAGGGGCTAGCCTGGAAAGCTGTTGCTCAGCCTCATCTGCCCATGGCACTGTTCGCATAGAGGCACAGAGAATGGGGCTCCTTGCTTATCTTGCCACTTGAAACTTCAAACGCATGCTGGGAAGGGTGGTGTCCTTGCCTGGCTCCTATCCCAGCCCTGCTCCGAAAGTGCGAACGTCTGCAGATAGCTGGCAAGCAGAAGGGGCTAGCCTGGAAAGCTGTTGCTCAGCCTCATCTGCCCATGGCACTGTTCGCATAGAGGCACAGAGAATGGGGCTGCTTGCTTATCTTGCCACTTGAAACTTCAAACGCATGCTGGGAATGGTGGTGTCCCTGCCAGGCTCCTATCACAGCCCTGCTCAGAAAGTGCGAACATCTGGAGATAGCTGGCAGGCAGAAGGGGCTAGCCTGGAAAGCTGTTGCTCAGCCTCATCTGCCCATGGCAGTGCTTGCACAGAGGCACAGAGAATGGGGCTGCTTGCTTGTCTTGCCACCTCAAACTTCAAACGTAGCCTGGGAAAGTTGGTGTCCCAGCCAGGCTCCTTTCGCAGCCCTGCTCCGAAAGTGCGAACGTCTGCAGATAGCTGGCAGCCAGAAGGGGCTAGCCTGGAAAGCTGTTGCTCAGCCTCATCTGCCCATGGCACGGATCGCACAGAGGCACAGAGAATGGGGCTCCTTGCTTGTCTTGCCACCTCAAACTTCAAACGTAGCCTGGGAAAGGTGGTGTACTTGCTAGGCTCCTTTCGCAGCCCTGCTGTTAAAATGCGAACGTCTGCAGATAGCTGGCAGCCAGAAGGGGCTAGCCTGGAAAGCTGTTGCTCAGCCTCATCTGCCCATGGCACTGTTCGCATAGAGGCACAGAGAATGGGGCTCCTTGCTTATCTTGCCACTTGAAACTTCAAACGCATGCTGGGAAGGGTGGTGTCCCTGCCAGGCTCCTTTCGCAGCCCTGCTCCGAAAGTGCGAACGTCTGCAGATAGCTGGCAGGCAGAAGGGGCTAGCCTGGAAAGCTGTTGCTCAGCCTCATCTGCCCATGGCACTCTTCGCATAGAGGCACAGAGAATGGGGCTGCTTGCTTATCTTGCCACCTCAAACTTCAAACGCATGGTGGGAATGGTGGTGTCCCTGCCAGGCTCCTATCACAGCCCTGCTCCGAAAGTGCGAACGTCTGCAGATATCTGGCAGCCAGAAGGGGCTAGCCTGGAAAGCTGTTGCTCAGCATCATCTGCCCATGGCACGGCTCGCACAGAGGCACAGAGAATGGGGCTGCTTGCTTGTCTTGCCACCTCAAACTTCAAAGGTAGCCTGGGAAAGTTTGTGTCCCAGCCAGGCTCCTTTCGCAGCCCTGCTCTTGAAATGCGAACGTCTGCAGATAGCTGGCAGCCAGAAGGGGCTAGCCTGGAAAGCTGTTGCTCAGCCTCATCTGCCCATGGCAGTGCTCGCACAGAGGCACAGAGAATGGGGCTGCTTGCTTGTCTTGCCACCTCAAACTTCAAACGTAGCCTGGGAAAGCTGGTGTCCCAGCCAGGCTCCTATCACAGCCGTGCTGCGAAAGTGCGAACTTCTGCAGATAGCTGGCAGGCAGAAGGGGCTATCCTGGAAAGCTGTTGCTCAGCCTCATCTGCCCATGGCACGGCTCGCACAGAGGCACAGAGAATGGGGCTGCTTGCTTGTCTTGCCACCTCAAACTTCAAACGTAGCCTGGGAAAGTTGGTGTCCCAGCCAGGCTCCTTTCGCAGCCCTGCTCCGAAAGTGCGAACGTCTGCAGATAGCTGGCAGGCAGAAGGGGCTAGCCTGGAAAGCTGTTGCTCAGCCTCATCTGCCCATGGCACGGCTCGCACAGAGGCACAGAGAATGGGGCTCCTTGCTTGTCTTGCCACCTCAAACTTCAAACGTAGCCTTGGAAAGATGGTGTACCTGCTAGGCTCCTTTCGCAGCCCTGCTCTTAAAATGCGAACGTCTGCAGATAGCTGGCAGCCAGAAGGGGCTATCCTGGAAAGCTGTTGCTCAGCCTCATCTGCCCATGGCACTGTTCGCATAGAGGCACAGAGAATGGGGCTCCTTGCTTATCTTGCCACTTGAAACTTCAAACGCATGCTGGGAATGGTGGTGTCCCTGCCAGGCTCCTATCACAGCCCTGCTCAGAAAGTGCGAACGTCTGCAGATAGCTGGCAGCCAGAAGGGGCTAGCCTGGAAAGCTGTTGCTCAGCCTCATCTGCCCATGGCACTGTTCACACAGAGGCACAGAGAATGGGGCTCCTTGCTTGTCTTGCCACCTCAAACTTCAAACGCATGCTGGGAATGGTGGTGTCCCTGCCAGGCTCCTATCACAGCCCTGCTCCGAAAGTGCGAACTTCTGCAGATAGCTGGCAGGCAGAAGGGGCTATCCTGGAAAGCTGTTGCTCAGCCTCATCTGCCCATGGCACTGTTCGCATAATGGCACAGAGAATGGGGCTCCTTGCTTGTCTTGCCACCTCAAACTTCAAATGTAGCCTGGGAAAGATTGTGTCCCTGCTAGGCTCCTATCCCAGCCCTGCTCCGAAAGTGCAAACGTCTGCAGATAGCTGGCAGCCAGAAGGGGCTAGCCTGGAAAGCTGTTGCTCAGCCTCATCTGCCCATGGCACTGTTCGCATAGAGGCACAGAGAATGGGGCTGCTTGCTTATCTTGCCACTTGAAACTTCAAACGCATGCTGGGAATGGTGGTGTCCCTGCCAGGCTCCTATCACAGCCCTGCTCCGAAAGTGCGAACATCTGCAGATAGCTGGCAGGCAGAAGGGGCTAGCCTGGAAAGCTGTTGCTCAGCCTAATCTGCCTATGGTACTGTTCGCATAGAGGCACAGAGAATGGGGCTGCTTGCTTATCTTGCCACTTGAAACTTCAAACGCATGCTGGGAATGGTGGTGTCCCTGCCAGGCTCCTATCACAGCCCTGCTCCGAAAGTGCGAACGTCTGCAGATAGCTGGCAGCCAGAAGGGGCTAGCCTGGAAAGCTGTTGCTCAGCCTCATCTGCCCATGGCACGGCTCGCACAGAGGCACAGAGACTGGGGCTCCTTTCTTGTCTTGCCACCTAAAACTTCAAATGTAGCCTGGGAAAGATGGTGTACCTGCTAGGCTCCTTTCGCAGCCCTGCTCTTGAAATGCAAACGTCTGCAGATAGCTGGCAGCCAGAAGGGGCTAGCCTGGAAAGCTGTTGCTCAGCCTCATCTGCCCATGGCACTGTTCGCATAGAGGCACAGAGAATGGGGCTGCTTGCTTATCTTGCCACTTGAAACTTCAAACGCATGCTGGGAATGGTGGTGTCCCTGCCAGGCTCCTATCACAGCCCTGCTCCGAAAGTGCGAACGTCTGCAGATAGCTGGCAGGCAGAAGGGGCTATCCTGGAAAGCTGTTGCTCAGCCTCATCTGCCCATGGCAGTGCTCGCACAGAGGCACAGAGAATGGGGCTGCTTGCTTGTCTTGCCACCTCAAACTTCAAACGTAGCCTGGGAAAGTTGGTGTCCCAGCCAGGCTCCTTTCGCAGCCCTGCTCCGAAAGTGCGAACGTCTGCAGATAGCTGGCAGGCAGAAGGGGCTAGCCTGGAAAGCTGTTGCTCAGCCTCATCTGCCCATGGCAGTGCTCGCACAGAGGCACAGAGAATGGGGCTGCTTGCTTGTCTTGCCACCTCAAACTTCAAACGTAGCCTGGGAAAGATGGTGTACCTGCTAGGCTCCTTTCGCAGCCCTGCTCTTGAAATGCGAACGTCTGTAGATAGCTGGCAGCCAGAAGGGGCTAGCCTGGAAAGCTGTTGCTCAGCCTCATCTGCCCATGGCACTGTTCGCATAGAGGCACAGAGAATGGGGCTGCTTGCTTATCTTGCCACTTGAAACTTCAAACGCATGCTGGGAATGGTGGTGTCCCTGCCAGGCTCCTATCACAGCCCTGCTCCGAAAGTGCGAACTTCTGCAGATAGCTGGCAGGCAGAAGGGGCTATCCTGGAAAGCTGTTGCTCAGCCTCATCTGCCCATGGCACTGTTCGCATAGGGGCACAGAGAATGGGGCTGCTTGCTTATCTTGCCACTTGAAACTTCAAACGCATGCTGGGAATGGTGGTGTCCCTGCCAGGGTTCTATCACAGCCCTGCTCCGAAAGTGCGAACGTCTGCAGATAGCTGGCAGCCAGAAGGGGCTAGCCTGGAAAGCTGTTGCTCAGCCTCATCTGCCCATGGCACGGATCGCACAGAGGCACAGAGAATGGGGCTGCTTGCTTGTCTTGCCACCTCAAACTTCAAACGTAGCCTGGGAAAGCTGGTGTCCCAGCCAGGCTCCTATCACAGCCCTGCTGCGAAAGGGCGAACGTCTGCAGATAGCTGGCAGCCAGAAGGTGCTATCCTGGAAAGCACTTGCTCAGCCTCATCTGCCCATGGCACTGTTCGCACAGAGGCACAGAGAATGGGGCTGCTTGCTTATCTTGCCACTTGAAACTTCAAACGCATGCTGGGAATGGTGGTGTCCCTGCCAGGCTCCTATCACAGCCCTGCTCCGAAAGTGCGAACGTCTGCAGATAGCTGGCAGGCAGAAGGGGCTAGCCTGGAAAGCTGTTGCTCAGCCTCATCTGCCCATGGCACGGCTCGCACAGAGGCACAGAGAATGGGGCTGCTTGCTTGTCTTGCCACCTCAAACTTCAAACGTAGCCTGGGAAAGTTGGTGTCCCAGCCAGGCTCCTTTCGCAGCCCTGCTCCGAAAGTGCGAACGTCTGCAGATAGCTGCCAGGCAGAAGGGGCTAGCCTGGAAAGCTGTTGCTCAGCCTCATCTGCCCATGGCAGTGCTCGCACAGAGGCACAGAGAATGGGGCTCCTTGCTTGTCTTGCCACCTCAAACTTCAAACGTAGCCTTGGAAAGATGGTGTACCTGCTAGGCTCCTTTCGCAGCCCTGCTCTTGAAATGCGAACGTCTGCAGATAGCTGGCAGCCAGAAGGTGCTAGCCTGGAAAGCTGTTGCTCAGCCTCATCTGCCCATGGCACTGTTCGCATAGAGGCACAGAGAATGGGGCTGCTTGCTTATCTTGCCACTTGAAACTTCAAACGCATGCTGGGAATGGTGGTGTCCCTGCCAGGCTCCTATCCCAGCCCTGCTCCGAAAGTGCGAACTTCTGCAGATAGCTGGCAGCCAGAAGGGGCTATCCTGGAAAGCACTTGCTCAGCCTCATCTGCCCATGGCATTGCTCGCACAGAGGCACAGAGAATGGGGCTGCTTGGTTGTCTTGCCACCTCAAACTTCAAACGTAGCCTGGGAAAGTTGGTGTCCCAGCCAGGCTCCTTTCGCAGCCCTGCTCCGAAAGTGCGAACGTCTGCAGATAGCTGGCAGCCAGAAGGGGCTAGCCTGGAAAACTGTTGCTCAGCCTCATCTGCCCATGACACGGCTCGCACAGAGGCACAGAGAATGGGGCTCCTTGCTTGTCTTGCCACCTCAAACTTCAAACGTAGCCTGGGAAAGATGGTGTACCTGCTAGGCTCCTTTCGCAGCCCTGCTCTTGAAATGCGGAAGTCTGAAGATAGCTGGCAGCCAGAAGGGGCTAGCCTGGAAAGCTGTTGCTCAGCCTCACCTGCCCATGGCAGTACTCGCACAAAGGCACAGAGAATGGGGCTGCTTGCTTGTCTTGCCACCTCAAACTTCAAACGTAGCCTGGGAAAGATGGTGTCCCAGCCAGGCTCCTTTCGCAGCCCTGCTCCGAAAGTGCGAACGTCTGCAGATAGCTGGCAGGCAGAAGGTGCTATCCTGGAAAGCTGTTGCTCAGCCTCATCTGCCCATGGCAGTGCTCGCACAGAGGCACAGAGAATGGGGCTTCTTGCTTGTCTTGCCACCTCAAACTTCAAACGTAGCCTGCGAATGATGGTGTACCTGCTAGGCTCCTTTCGCAGCCCTGCTCTTAAAATGCGAACGTCTGCAGATAGCTGGCAGCCAGAAGGGGCTAGCCTGGAAAGCTGTTGCTCAGCCTCATCTGCCCATGGCACTGTTCGCATAGAGGCACAGAGAATGGGGCTCCTTGCTTATCTTGCCACTTGAAACTTCAAACGCATGCTGGGAAGGGTGGTGTCCCTGCCAGGCTCCTATCACAGCCCTGCTCCGAAAGTGCGAACGTCTGCAGATAGCTGGCAGGCAGAAGGGGCTAGCCTGGAAAGCTGTTGCTCAGCCTCATCTGCCCATGGCAGTGCTCGCACAGAGGCACAGAGAATGGGGCTGCTTGCTTGTCTTGCTACCTCAAACTTCAAACGTAGCCTGGGAAAGTTGGTGTCCCAGCCAGGCTCCTTTCGCAGCCCTGCTCCGAAAGTGCGAACGTCTGCAGATAGCTGGCAGCCAGAAGGTGCTATCCTGGAAAGCACTTGCTCAGCCTCATCTGCTCATGGCACTGTTCGCATAGAGGCACAGAGAATGGGGCTGCTTGCTTATCTTGCCACTTGAAACTTCAAACGCATGCTGGGAATGGTGGTGTCCCTGCCAGGCTCCTATCACAGCCCTGCTCCGAAAGTGCGAACGTCTGCAGATAGCTGGCAGGCAGAAGGTGCTATCCTGGAAAGCTGTTACTCAGTCTCATCTGCCCATGGCACGGCTCGCACAGAGGCACAGAGAATGGGGCTGCTTGCTTGTCTTGCCACCTCAAACTTCAAACGTAGCCTGGGAAACTTGGTGTGCCAGCCAGACTCCTTTTGCAGACCTGCTCCGAAAGTGCGAACGTCTGCAGATAGCTGGCAGCCAGAAGGTGCTATCCTGGAAAGCTGTTGCTCAGCCTCATCTGCCCATGGCACTGTTCGCATAGAGGCACAGAGAATGGGGCTGCTTGCTTATCTTGCCACTTGAAACTTCAAACGCATGCTGGGAATGGTGGTGTCCCTGCCAGGCTCCTATCACAGCCCTGCTCCGAAAGTGCGAACGTCTGCAGATAGCTGGCAGGCAGAAGGGGCTATCCTGGAAAGCTGTTGCTAAGCCTCATCTGCCCATGGCATTGCTCGCACAGAGGCACAGAGAATGGGGCTGCTTGCTTGTCTTGCCACCTCAAACTTCAAACGTAGCCTGGGAAAGTTGGTGTCCCAGCAAGGCTCCTTTCGCAGCACTGCTCCGAAACTGCAAACGTCTGCAGATAGCTGGCAGGCAGAAGGGGCTAGCCTGGAAAACTGTTGCTCAGCCTCATCTGCCCATGGCACGGCTCGCACAGAGGCACAGAGAATGGGGCTCCTTGCTTATCTTGCCACCTCAAACTTCAAACGTAGCCCGGGAAAGATGGTGTACCTGCTAGGCTCCTTTCGCAGCCCTGCTCTTGAAATGCGAACGTCTGCAGATAGCTGGCAGCCAGAAGGGGCTAGCCTGGAAAGCTGTTGCTCAGCCTCATCTGCCCATGGCACTGTTCGCATAGAGGCACAGAGAATGGGGCTGCTTGCTTATCTTGCCACTTGAAACTTCAAACGCATGCTGGGAAGGGTGGTGTCCCTGCCACGCTCCTATCACAGCCCTGCTCCGAAAGTGCCAACGTCTGCAGATAGCTGGCAGGCAGAAGGGGCTAGCCTGGAAAGCTGTTGCTCAGCCTCATCTGCCCATGGCAGTGCTCGCACAAAGGCACAGAAAATGGGGCTGCTTGCTTGTCTTGCCACCTCAAACTTCAAACGTAGCCTGGGAAAGTTGGTGTCCCAGCCAGGCTCCTTTCGCAGCCCTGCTCCGAAAGTGCGAACGTCTGCAGATAGCTGGCAGCCAGAAGGGGCTATCCTGGAAAGCACTTGCTCAGCCTCATCTGCCCATGGCACTGTTCGCATAGAGGCACAGAGAATGGGGCTGCTTGCTTATCTTGCCACTTGAAACTTCAAACGCATGCTGGGAATGGTGGTGTCCCAGCCAGGCTCCTATCACAGCCCTGCTCCGAAAGTGCGAACGTCTGCAGATAGCTGGCAGCCAGAAGGTGCTATCCTGGAAAGCACTTGCTCAGCCTCATCTGCCCATGGCACTGTTCGCATAGAGGCACAGAGAATGGGGCTGCTTGCTTATCTTGCCACTTGAAACTTCAAACGCATGCTGGGAATGGTGGTGTCCCTGCCAGGCTCCTATCACAGCCCTGCTCCGAAAGTGCGAACGTCTGCAGATAGCTGGCAGGCAGAAGGGGCTAGCCTGGAAAGCTGTTGCTCAGCCTCATCTGCCCATGGCACAGCTCACACAGAGGCACAGAGAATGGGGCTGCTTGCTTGTCTTGCCACCTCAAACTTCAAAGGTAGCCTGGGAAAGTTGGTGTCCCAGCCAGGCTCCTTTCGCAGCCCTGCTCCGAAAGTGCGAACGTCTGCAGATAGCTGGCAGCCAGAAGGGGCTAGCCTGGAAAGCTGTTGCTCAGCCTCATCTGCCCATGGCACGGCTCGCACAGAGGCACAGAGAATGGGGCTCCTTGCTTGTCTTGCCACCTCAAACTTCAAACGTAGTCTGGGAAAGATGGTGTACCTGCTAGGCTCCTTTCGCAGCCCTGCTCTTGAAATGCGAACGTCTGCAGATAGCTGGCAGGCAGAAGGTGCTATCCTGGAAAGCTGTTGCTCAGCCTCATCTGCCCATGGCAGTGCTCGCACAGAGGCACAGAGAATGGGGCTTCTTGCTTGTCTTGCCACCTCAAACTTCAAACGTAGCCTGCGAATGATGGTGTACCTGCTAGGCTCCTTTCGCAGCCCTGCTCTTAAAATGCGAACGTCTGCAGATAGCTGGCAGCCAGAAGGTGCTAGCCTGGAAAGCTGTTGCTCAGCCTCATCTGCCCATGGCACTGTTCGCATAGAGGCACAGAGAATGGGGCTCCTTGCTTATCTTGCCACTTGAAACTTCAAACGCATGCTGGGAAGGGTGGTGTCCCTGCCAGGCTCCTATCACAGCCCTGCTCCGAAAGTGCGAACGTCTGCAGATAGCTGGCAGGCAGAAGGGGCTAGCCTGGAAAGCTGTTGCTCAGCCTCATCTGCCCATGGCAGTGCTCGCACAGAGGCACAGAGAATGGGGCTGCTTGCTTGTCTTGCTACCTCAAACTTCAAACGTAGCCTGGGAAAGTTGGTGTCCCAGCCAGGCTCCTTTCGCAGCCCTGCTCCGAAACTGCGAACGTCTGCAGATAGCTGGCAGCCAGAAGGTGCTATCCTGGAAAGCACTTGCTCAGCCTCATCTGCTCATGGCACTGTTCGCATAGAGGCACAGAGAATGGGGCTGCTTGCTTATCTTGCCACTTGAAACTTCAAACGCATGCTGGGAATGGTGGTGTCCCTGCCAGGCTCCTATCACAGCCCTGCTCCGAAACTGCGAACGTCTGCAGATAGCTGGCACCCAGAAGGGGCTAGCCTGGAAAGCTGTTACTCAGCCTCATCTGCCCATGGCACGGCTCGCACAGAGGCACAGAGAATGGGGCTGCTTGCTTGTCTTGCCACCTCAAACTTCAAACGTAGCCTGGGAAAGTTGGTGTGCCAGCCAGATTCCTTTTGCAGACCTGCTCCGAAAGTGCGAACGTCTGCAGATAGCTGGCAGCCAGAAGGTGCTATCCTGGAAAGATGTTGCTCAGCCTCATCTGCCCATGGCACTGTTCGCATAGAGGCACAGAGAATGGGGCTGCTTGCTTATCTTGCCACTTGAAACTTCAAACGCATGCTGGGAATGGTGGTGTCCCTGCCAGGCTCCTATCACAGCCCTGCTCCGAAAGTGCGAACGTCTGCAGATAGCTGGCAGGCAGAAGGGGCTAGCCTGGAAAGCTGTTGCTAAGCCTCATCTGCCCATGGCATTGCTCGCACAGAGGCACAGAGAATGGGGCTGCTTGCTTGTCTTGCCACCTCAAACTTCAAACGTAGCCTGGGAAAGATGGTTTTCCTACTAGGCTCCTTTCGCAGCACTGCTCCGAAACTGCGAACGTCTGCAGATAGCTGGCAGGCAGAAGGGGCTAGCCTGGAAAACTGTTGCTCAGCCTCATCTGCCCATGGCACGGCTCGCACAGAGGCACAGAGAATGGGGCTCCTTGCTTGTCTTGCCACCTCAAACTTCAAACGTAGCCTGGGAAAGATGGTGTACCTGCTAGGCTCCTTTCGCAGCCCTGCTCTTGAAATGCGAACGTCTGCAGATAGCTGGCAGCCAGAAGGGGCTAGCCTGGAAAGCTGTTGCTCAGCCTCATCTGCCCATGGCACTGTTCGCATAGAGGCACAGAGAATGGGGCTGCTTGCTTATCTTGCCACTTGAAACTTCAAACGCATGCTGGGAAGGGTGGTGTCCCTGCCAGGCTCCTATCACAGCCCTGCTCCGAAAGTGCCAACGTCTGCAGATAGCTGGCAGGCAGAAGGGTCTAGCCTGGAAAGCTGTTGCTCAGCCTCATCTGCCCATGGCAGTGCTCGCACAAAGGCACAGAAAATGGGGCTGCTTGCTTGTCTTGCCACCTCAAACTTCAAACGTAGCCTGGGAAAGTTGGTGTCCCAGCCAGGCTCCTTTCGCAGCCCTGCTCCGAAAGTGCGAACGTCTGCAGATAGCTGGCAGCCAGAAGGGGCTATCCTGGAAAGCACTTGCTCAGCCTCATCTGCCCATGGCACTGTTCGCATAGAGGCACAGAGAATGGGGCTGCTTGCTTATCTTGCCACTTGAAACTTCAAACGCATGCTGGGAATGGTGGTGTCCCAGCCAGGCTCCTATCACAGCCCTGCTCCGAAAGTGCGAACGTCTGCAGATAGCTGGCAGCCAGAAGGTGCTATCCTGGAAAGCACTTGCTCAGCCTCATCTGCCCATGGCACTGTTCGCATAGAGGCACAGAGAATGGGGCTGCTTGCTTATCTTGCCACTTGAAACTTCAAACGCATGCTGGGAATGGTGGTGTCCCTGCCAGGCTCCTATCACAGCCCTGCTCCGAAAGTGCGAACGTCTGCAGATAGCTGGCAGGCAGAAGGGGCTAGCCTGGAAAGCTGTTGCTCAGCCTCATCTGCCCATGGCACAGCTCGCACAGAGGCACAGAGAATGGGGCTGCTTGCTTGTCTTGCCACCTCAAACTTCAAAGGTAGCCTGGGAAAGTTGGTGTCCCAGCCAGGCTCCTTTCGCAGCCCTGCTCCGAAAGTGCGAACGTCTGCAGATAGCTGGCAGCCAGAAGGGGCTAGCCTGGAAAGCTGTTGCTCAGCCTCATCTGCCCATGGCACGGCTCGCACAGAGGCACAGAGAATGGGGCTCCTTGCTTGTCTTGCCACCTCAAACTTCAAACGTAGTCTGGGAAAGATGGTGTACCTGCTAGGCTCCTTTCGCAGCCCTGCTCTTGAAATGCGAACGTCTGCAGATAGCTGGCAGGCAGAAGGTGCTATCCTGGAAAGCTGTTGCTCAGCCTCATCTGCCCATGGCAGTGCTCGCACAGAGGCACAGAGAATGGGGCTTCTTGCTTGTCTTGCCACCTCAAACTTCAAACGTAGCCTGCGAATGATGGTGTACCTGCTAGGCTCCTTTCGCAGCCCTGCTCTTGAAATGCGAACGTCTGCAGATAGCTGGCAGCCAGAAGGGGCTAGCCTGGAAAGCTGTTGCTCAGCCTCATCTGCCCATGGCACTGTTCGCATAGAGGCACAGAGAATGGGGCTCCTTGCTTATCTTGCCACTTGAAACTTCAAACGCATGCTGGGAAGGGTGGTGTCCCTGCCAGGCTCCTATCACAGCCCTGCTCCGAAAGTGCGAACGTCTGCAGATAGCTGGCAGGCAGAAGGGGCTAGCCTGGAAAGCTGTTGCTCAGCCTCATCTGCCCATGGCAGTGCTCGCACAGAGGCACAGAGAATGGGGCTGCTTGCTTGTCTTGCTACCTCAAACTTCAAACGTAGCCTGGGAAAGTTGGTGTCCCAGCCAGGCTCCTTTCGCAGCCCTGCTCCGAAACTGCGAACGTCTGCAGATAGCTGGCAGCCAGAAGGTGCTATCCTGGAAAGCACTTGCTCAGCCTCATCTGCTCATGGCACTGTTCGCATAGAGGCACAGAGAATGGGGCTGCTTGCTTATCTTGCCACTTGAAACTTCAAACGCATGCTGGGAATGGTGGTGTCCCTGCCAGGCTCCTATCACAGCCCTGCTCCGAAAGTGCGAACGTCTGCAGATAGCTGGCACCCAGAAGGGGCTAGCCTGGAAAGCTGTTACTCAGCCTCATCTGCCCATGGCACGGCTCGCACAGAGGCACAGAGAATGGGGCTGCTTGCTTGTCTTGCCACCTCAAAATTCAAACGTAGCCTGGGAAAGTTGGTGTGCCAGCCAGACTCCTTTTGCAGACCTGCTCCGAAAGTGCGAACGTCTGCAGATAGCTGGCAGCCAGAAGGTGCTATCCTGGAAAGCTGTTGCTCAGCCTCATTTGCCCATGGCACTGTTCGCATAGAGGCACAGAGAATGGGGCTGCTTGCTTATCTTGCCACTTGAAACTTCAAACGCATGCTGGGAATGGTGGTGTCCCTGCCAGGCTCCTATCACAGCCCTGCTCCGAAAGTGCGAACGTCTGCAGATAGCTGGCAGGCAGAAGGGGCTAGCCTGGAAAGCTGTTGCTCAGCCTCATCTGCCCATGGCATTGCTCGCACAGAGGCACAGAGAATGGGGCTGCTTGCTTGTCTTGCCACCTCAAACTTCAAACGTAGCCTGGGAAAGTTGGTGTCCCAGCAAGGCTCCTTTCGCAGCACTGCTCCGAAACTGCGAACGTCTGCAGATAGCTGGCAGGCAGAAGGGGCTAGCCTGGAAAACTGTTGCTCAGCCTCATCTGCCCATGGCACGGCTCGCACAGAGGCACAGAGAATGGGGCTCCTTTCTTGTCTTGCCACCTCAAACTTCAAACGTAGCCTGGGAAAGATGGTGTACCTGCTAGGCTCCTTTCGCAGCCCTGCTCTTGAAATGCGAACGTCTGCAGATAGCTGGCAGCCAGAAGGGGCTAGCCTGGAAAGCTGTTGCTCAGCCTCATCTGCCCATGGCACTGTTCGCATAGAGGCACAGAGAATGGGGCTGCTTGCTTATCTTGCCACTTGAAACTTCAAACGCATGCTGGGAAGGGTGGTGTCCCTGCCAGGCTCCTATCACAGCCCTGCTCCGAAAGTGCCAACGTCTGCAGATAGCTGGCAGGCAGAAGGGGCTAGCCTGGAAAGCTGTTGCTCAGCCTCATCTGCCCATGGCAGTGCTCGCACAAAGGCACAGAAAATGGGGCTGCTTGCTTGTCTTGCCACCTCAAACTTCAAACGTAGCCTGGGAAAGTTGGTGTCCCAGCCAGGCTCCTTTCGCAGCCCTGCTCCGAAAGTGCGAACGTCTGCAGATAGCTGGCAGCCAGAAGGGGCTATCCTGGAAAGCACTTGCTCAGCCTCATCTGCCCATGGCACTGTTCGCATAGAGGCACAGAGAATGGGGCTGCTTGCTTATCTTGCCACTTGAAACTTCAAACGCATGCTGGGAATGGTGGTGTCCCAGCCAGGCTCCTATCACAGCCCTGCTCCGAAAGTGCAAACGTCTGCAGATAGCTGGCAGCCAGAAGGTGCTATCCTGGAAAGCTGTTGCTCAGCCTCATCTGCCCATGGCACTGTTCGCATAGAGGCACAGAGAATGGGGCTGCTTGCTTATCTTGCCACTTGAAACTTCAAACGCATGCTGGGAATGGTGGTGTCCCTGCCAGGCTCCTATCACAGCCCTGCTCCGAAAGTGCGAACGTCTGCAGATAGCTGGCAGCCAGAAGGGGCTAGCCTGGAAAGCTGTTGCTCAGCCTCATCTGCCCATGGCACAGCTCGCACAGAGGCACAGAGAATGGGGCTCCTTGCTTGTCTTGCCACCTCAAACTTCAAAGGTAGCCTGGGAAAGTTGGTGTCCCAGCCAGGCTCCTTTCGCAGCCCTGCTCCGAAAGTGCGAACGTCTGCAGATAGCTGGCAGCCAGAAGGGGCTAGCCTGGAAAGCTGTTGCTCAGCCTCATCTGCCCATGGTACTGTTCGCATAGAGGCACAGAGAATGGGGCTCCTTGCTTATCTTGCCACTTGAAACTTCAAACGCATGCTGGGAAGGGTGGTGTCCCTGCCAGGCTCCTATCCCAGCCCTGCTCCGAAACTGCGAACGTCTGCAGATAGCTGGCAGCCAGAAGGCGCTAGCCTGGAAAGCTGTTGCTCAGCCTCATCTGCCCATGGCACTGTTCGCATAGAGGCACAGAGAATGGGGCTGCTTGCTTATCTTGCCACTTGAAACTTCAAACGCATGGTGGGAATGGTGGTGTCCCTGCCAGGCTCCTATCACAGCCCTGCTCCGAAAGTGCGAACGTCTGCAGATAGCTGGCAGGCAGAAGGGGCTAGCCTGCAAAGCTGTTGCTCAGCCTCATCTGCCCATGGCAGTGCTCGCACAGAGGCACAGAGAATGGGGCTGCTTGCTTGTCTTGCCACCTCAAACTTCAAAGGTAGCCTGGGAAAGGTGGTGTCCCAGCCAGGCTCCTTTCGCAGCCCTGCTCCGAAAGTGCGAACGTCTGCAGATAGCTGGCAGCCAGAAGGTGCTATCCTGGAAAGCACTTGCTCAGCCTCATCTGCTCATGGCACTGTTCGCATAGAGGCACAGAGAATGGGGCTGCTTGCTTATCTTGCCATTTGAAACTTCAAACGCATGCTGGGAAGGGTGGTGTCCCTGCCAGGCTCCTATCACAGCCCTGCTCCGAAAGTGCGAACGTCTGCAGATAGCTGGCAGCCAGAAGGGGCTAGCCTGGAAAGCTGTTGCTCAGCCTCATCTGCCCATGGCAGTGCTCGCACAGAGGCACAGAGAATGGGGCTGCTTGCTTCTCTTGTCACCTCAGACTTCAAACGTAGCCTGGGAAAGTTGGTGTCCCAGCCAGGCTCCTTTCGCAGCCCTGCTCCGAAAGTGCGAACGTCTGCAGATAGCTGGCAGCCAGAAGGGGCTAGCCTGGAAAGCTGTTGCTCAGCCTCATCTGCCTATGGCACGGCTCGCACAGAGGCACAGAGAATGGGGCTCCTTGCTTGTCTTGCCACCTCAAACTTCAAACGTAGCCTGGGAAAGATGGTGTACCTGCTAGGCTCCTTTCGCAGCCCTGCTCTTGAAATACGAACGTCTGCAGATAGCTGGCAGCCAGAAGGGGCTAGCCTGGAAAGCTGTTGCTCAGCCTCATCTGCCCATGGCAGTGCTCGCATAGAGGCACAGAGAATGGGGCTGCTTGCTTGTCTTGCCACCTCAAACTTCAAACGTAGCCTGGGAAAGTTGGAGTCCCAGCCAGGCTCCTTTCGCAGCCCTGCTCCGAAAGTGCGAACGTCTGCAGATAGCTGGCAGCCAGAAGGTGCTATCCTGGAAAGCACTTGCTCAGCCTCATCTGCTCATGGCACTGTTCGCATAGAGGCACAGAGAATGGGGCTGCTTGCTTATCTTGCCACTTGAAACTTCAAACGCATGCTGGGAATGGTGGTGTCCCTGCCAGGCTCCTATCACAGCCCTGCTCCGAAAGTGCGAACGTCTGCAGATAGCTGGCAGCCAGAAGGGTCTATCCTGGAAAGCTGTTGCTCAGCCTCATCTGCCCATGGCAGTGCTCGCACAGAGGCACAGAGAATGGGGCTGCTTGCTTGTCTTGCCACCTCAAACTTCAAACGTAGCATGGGAAAGATGGTGTACCTGCTAGGCTCCTTTCGCAGCCCTGCTCTTAAAACGCGAATGTCTGCAGATAGCTGGCAGCCAGAAGGGGCTAGCCTGGAAAGCTGTTGCTCAGCCTCATCTGCCCATGGCACTGTTCGCATAGAGGCACAGAGAATGGGGCGCCTTGCTTGTCTTGCCACCTCAAACTTCAAACGTAGCCTGGGAAAGTTGGTGTCCCAGCCAGGCTCCTTTCGCAGCCCTGCTCCGAAAGTGCGAACGTCTGCAGATAGCTGGCAGCCAGAAGGTGCTATCCTGGAAAGCACTTGCTCAGCCTCATCTGCCCATGGCACTGTTCGCACAGAGGCACAGAGAATGGGGCTGCTTGCTTATCTTGCCACTTGAAACTTCAAACGCATGCTGGGAATGGTGGTGTCCCTGCCAGGGTCCTTTCGCAGCCCTGCTCCGAAAGTGCGAACGTCTGCAGGTAGCTGGCAGGCAGAAGGGGCTAGCCTGGAAAGCACTTGCTCAGCCTCATCTGCCCATGGCACTGTTCGCATAGAGGCACAGAGAATGGGGCTGCTTGCTTATCTTGCCACTTGAAACTTCAAACGCATGCTGGGAATGGTGGTGTCCCTGCCAGGCTCCTATCACAGCCCTGCTCCGAAAGTGCGAACGTCTGCAGATAGCTGGCAGCCAGAAGGGGCTAGCCTGGAAAGCTGTTGCTCAGCCTCATCTGCCCATGGCAGTGCTCGCACAGAGGCACAGAGAATGGGGCTGCTTGCTTGTCTTGCCACCTCAAACTTCAAAGGTAGCCTGGGAAAGGTGGTGTCCCAGCCAGGCTCCTTTCGCAGCCCTGCTCCGAAAGTGCGAACGTCTGCAGATAGCTGGCAGCCAAAAGGTGCTATCCTGGAAAGCACTTGCTCAGACTCATCTGCTCATGGCACTGTTCGCATAGAGGCACAGAGAATGGGGCTGCTTGCTTATCTTGCCATTTGAAACTTCAAACGCATGCTGGGAATGGTGGTGTCCCTGCCAGGCTCCTATCACAGCCCTGCTCCAAAAGTGCTAACGTCTGCAGATAGCTGGCAGGCAGAAGGGGCTATCCTGGAAAGCTGTTGCTCAGCCTCATCTGCCCATGGCAGTGCTCGCACAGAGGCACAGAGAATGGGGCTCCTTGCTTGTCTTGCCACCTCAAACTTCAAACGTAGCCTGGGAAAGATGGTGTACCTGCTAGGCTCCTTTCGCAGCCCTGCTCTTAAAATGCGAACGTCTGCAGATAGCTGGCAGCCAGAAGGTGCTATCCTGGAAAGCACTTGCTCAGCCTCATCTGCCCATGGCACTGTTCGCATAGAGGCACAGAGAATGGGGCGCCTTGCTTATCTTGCCACTTGAAACTTCAAACGCATGCTGGGAAGGGTGGTGTCCCTGCCAGGCTCCTATCACAGCCCTGCTCCGAAAGTGCGAACGTCTGCAGATAGCTGGCAGGCAGAAGGGGCTAGCCTGGAAAGCTGTTGCTCAGCCTCATCTGCCCATGGCACGGCTCGCACAGAGGCACAGAGAATGGGGCTCCTTGCTTGTCTTGCCACCTCAAACTTCAAACGTAGCCTGGGAAAGATGGTGTACCTGCTAGGCTCCTTTCGCAGCGCTGCTCTTGAAATGCGAAAGTCTGCAGATAGCTGGCAGCCAGAAGTGGCTAGCCTGGAAAGCTGTTGCTCAGCCTCATCTGCCCATGGCACTGTTCGCATAGAGGCACAGAGAATGGGGCTGCTTGCTTATCTTGCCACTTGAAACTTCAAACGCATGGTGGGAATGGTGGTGTCCCTGCCAGGCTCCTATCACAGCCCTGCTCCGAAAGTGCGAACGTCTGCAGATAGCTGGCAGGCAGAAGGGGCTAGCCTGGAAAGCTGTTGCTCGGCCTCATCTGCCCATGGCAGTGCTCGCACAGAGGCACAGAGAATGGGGCTGCTTGCTTGTCTTGCCACCTCAAACTTCAAACGTAGCATGGGAAAGATGGTGTACCTGCTAGGCTCCTTTCGCAGCCCTGCTCTTAAAATGCGAATGTCTGCAGATAGCTGGCAGGCAGAAGGGGCTAGCCTGGAAAGCTGTTGCTCAGCCTCATCTGCCCATGGCACTGTTCGCATAGAGGCACAGAGAATGGGGCGCCTTGCTTGTCTTGCCACCTCAAACTTCAAACGTAGCCTGGGAAAGTTGGTGTCCCAGCCAGGCTCCTTTCGCAGCCCTGCTCCGAAAGTGCGAACGTCTGCAGATAGCTGGCAGCCAGAAGGTGCTAGCCTGGAAAGCACTTGCTCAGCCTCATCTGCCCATGGCACTGTTCGCACAGAGGCACAGAGAATGGGGCTGCTTGCTTATCTTGCCACTTGAAACTTTAAACGCATGCTGGGAATGGTGGTGTTCCTGCCAGGGTCCTATCACAGCCCTGCTCCGAAAGTGCGAACGTCTGCAGGTAGCTGGCAGCCAGAAGGGGCTAGGCTGGAAAGCTGTTGCTCAGCCTCATCTGCCCATGGCACTGTTCGCATAGAGGCACAGAGAATGGGGCTGCTTGCTTATCTTGCCACTTGAAACTTCAAACGCATGCTGGGAATAGTGGTGTGCCTGCCAGGCTCCTTTCGCAGCCCTGCTCTTGAAATGCGAACATCTGCAGATAGCTGGCAAGCAGAAGGGGCTAGCCTGGAAAGCTGTTGCTCAGCCTCATCTGCCCATGGCACTGTTCGCATAGAGGCACAGAGAATGGGGCTGCTTGCTTATCTTGCCACTTGAAACTTCAAACGCATGCTGGGAATGGTGGTGTCCCTGCCAGGCTCCTATCACAGCCCTGCTCCGAAAGTGCGAACGTCTGCAGATAACTGGCCGGCAGAAGGGGCTAGCCTGGAAAGCTGTTGCTCAGCCTCATCTGCCCATGGCAGTGCTCGCACAGAGGCACAGAGAATGGGGCTGCTTGCTTGTCTTGCCACCTCAAACTTCAAACGTAGCCTGGGAAAGTTGGTGTCCCAGCCAGGCTGCTTTCGCAGCCCTGCTCCGAAAGTGCGAACGTCTGCAGATAGCTGGCAGCCAGAAGGGGCTAGCCTGGAAAGCACTTGCTCAGCCTCATCTGCCATGGCACTGTTCGCATAGAGGCACAGAGAATGGGGCTGCTTGCTTATCTTGCTACTTGAAACTTCAAACGCATGCTGGGAATGGTGGTGTCCCTGCCAGGCTCCTATCACAGCCCTGCTCCGAAAGTGCGAACGTCTGCAGATAGCTGGCAGCCAGAAGGGGCTAGCCTGGAAAGCTGTTGCTCAGCCTCATCTGCCCATGGCATGGCTCGCACAGAGGCACAGAGAATGGGGCTGCTTGCTTGTCTTGCCACCTGAAACTTCAAACGTAGCCTGGGAAAGATGGTGTACCTGCTAGGCTCCTTTCGCAGCCCTGCTCTTAAAATGCGAACGTCTGCAGATAGCTGGCAGGCAGAAGGGGCTATCCTGGAAAGCTGTTGCTCAGCCTCATCTGCCCATGGCAGTGCTCGCACAGAAGCACAGAGAATGGGGCTCCTTGCTTGTCTTGCCACCTCAAACTTCAAACGTAGCCTGGGAAAGATGGTGTACCTGCTAGGCTCCTTTCGCAGCCCTGCTCTTGAAATGCGAACGTCTGCAGATAGCTGGCAGGCAGAAGGGGCTAGCCTGGAAAGCTGTTGCTCAGCCTCATCTGCCCATGGTACTGTTCGCATAGAGGCACAGAGAATGGGGCTCCTTGCTTATCTTGCCACTTGAAACTTCAAACGCATGCTGGGAAGGGTGGTGTCCCTGCCAGGCTCCTATCCCAGCCCTGCTCCGAAACTGCGAACGTCCGCAGATAGCTGGCAAGCAGAAGGGGCTAGCCTGGAAAGCTGTTGCTCAGCCTCATCTGCCCATGGCACTGTTCGCATAGAGGCACAGAGAATGGGGCTGCTTGCTTATCTTGCCACTTGAAACTTCAAACGCATGCTGGGAATGGTGGTGTCCCTGCCAGGCTCCTATCACAGCCCTGCTCCGAAAGTGCTAACGTCTGCAGATAGCTGGCAGGCAGAAGGGGCTATCCTGGAAAGCTGTTGCTCAGCCTCATCTGCCCATGGCAGTGCTCGCACAGAGGCACAGAGAATGGGGCGCCTTGCTTGTCTTGCCACCTCAAACTTCAAAGGTAGCCTGGGAAAGTTGGTGTCCCAGCCAGGCTCCTTTCGCAGCCCTGCTCCGAAAGTGCGAACGTCTGCAGATAGCTGGCAGCCAGAAGGTGCTAGCCTGGAAAGCACTTGCTCAGCCTCATCTGCCCATGGCACTGTTCGCACAGAGGCACAGAGAATGGGGCTGCTTGCTTATCTTGCCACTTGAAACTTTAAACGCATGCTGGGAATGGTGGTGTGCCTGCCAGGCTCCTTTCGCAGCCCTGCTCTTGAAATGCGAACATCTGCAGATAGCTGGCAAGCAGAAGGGGCTAGCCTGGAAAGCTGTTGCTCAGCCTCATCTGCCCATGGCACTGTTCGCATAGAGGCACAGAGAATGGGGCTGCTTGCTTATCTTGCCACTTGAAACTTCAAACGCATGGTGGGAATGGTGGTGTCCCTGCCAGGCTCCTATCACAGCCCTGCTCCGAAAGTGCGAACGTCTGCAGATAACTGGCCGGCAGAAGGGGCTAGCCTGGAAAGCTGTTGCTCAGCCTCATCTGCCCATGGCAGTGCTCGCACAGAGGCACAGAGAATGGGGCTGCTTGCTTGTCTTGCCACCTCAAACTTCAAACGTAGCCTGGGAAAGTTGGTGTCCCAGCCAGGCTCCTTTCGCAGCCCTGCTCCGAAAGTGCGAACGTCTGCAGATAGCTGGCAGCCAGAAGGGGCTAGCCTGGAAAGCACTTGCTCAGCCTCATCTGCCATGGCACTGTTCGCATAAAGGCACAGAGAATGGGGCTGCTTGCTTATCTTGCTACTTGAAACTTCAAACGCATGCTGGGAATGGTGGTGTCCCTGCCAGGCTCCTATCACAGCCCTGCTCCGAAAGTGCGAACGTCTGCAGATAGCTGGCAGCCAGAAGGGGCTAGCCTGGAAAGCTGTTGCTCAGCCTCATCTGCCCATGGCATGGCTCGCACAGAGGCACAGAGAATGGGGCTGCTTGCTTGTCTTGCCACCTGAAACTTCAAACGTAGCCTGGGAAAGATGGTGTACCTGCTAGGCTCCTTTCGCAGCCCTGCTCTTAAAATGCGAACGTCTGCAGATAGCTGGCAGGCAGAAGGGGCTAGCCTGGAAAGCTGTTGCTCAGCCTCATCTGCCCATGGCAGTGCTCGCACAGAAGCACAGAGAATGGGGCTCCTTGCTTGTCTTGCCACCTCAAACTTCAAACGTAGCCTGGGAAAGATGGTGTACCTGCTAGGCTCCTTTCGCAGCCCTGCTCTTGAAATGCGAACGTCTGCAGATAGCTGGCAGGCAGAAGGGGCTAGCCTGGAAAGCTGTTGCTCAGCCTCATCTGCCCATGGTACTGTTCGCATAGACGCACAGAGAATGGGGCTCCTTGCTTATCTTGCCACTTGAAACTTCAAACGCATGCTGGGAAGGGTGGTGTCCCTGCCAGGCTCCTATCCCAGCCCTGCTCCGAAACTGCGAACGTCTGCAGATAGCTGGCAAGCAGAAGGGGCTAGCCTGGAAAGCTGTTGCTCAGCCTCATCTGCCCATGGCACTGTTCGCATAGAGGCACAGAGAATGGGGCTGCTTGCTTATCTTGCCACTTGAAACTTCAAACGCATGCTGGGAATGGTGGTGTCCCTGCCAGGCTCCTATCACAGCACTGCTCCGAAAGTGCGAACGTCTGCAGATAGCTGGCAGCCAGAAGGGGCTAGCCTGGAAAGCTGTTGCTCAGCCTCATCTGCCCATGGCAGTGCTCGCACAGAGGCACAGAGAATGGGGCTGCTTGCTTGTCTTGCCACCTCAAACTTCAAACGTAGCCTGGGAAAGTTGGTGTCCCAGCCAGGCTCCTTTCGCAGCCCTGCTCCGAAAGTGCGAACGTCTGCAGATAGCTGGCAGCCAGAAGGTGCTATCCTGGAAAGCACTTGCTCAGCCTCATCTGCTCATGGCACTGTTCGCATAGAGGCACAGAGAATGGGGCTGCTTGCTTATCTTGCCATTTGAAACTTCAAACGCATGCTGGGAATGGTGGTGTCCCTGCCAGGCTCCTTTAGCAGCCCTGCTCCGAAAGTGCTAACGTCTGCAGATAGCTGGCAGGCAGAAGGGGCTATCCTGGAAAGCTGTTGCTCAGCCTCATCTGCCCATGGCAGTGCTCGCACAGAGGCACAGAGAATGGGGCTTCTTGCTTGTCTTGCCACCTCAAACTTCAAACGTAGCCTGGGAAAGATGGTGTACCTGCTAGGCTCCTTTCGCAGCCCTGCTCTTAAAATGCGAACGTCTGCAGATAGCTGGCAGCCAGAAGGGGCTATCCTGGAAAGCTGTTGCTCAGCCTCATCTGCCCATGGCACTGTTCGCATAGAGGCACAGAGAATGGGGCTCCTTGCTTATCTTGCCACTTGAAACTTCAAACGCATGCTGGGAAGGGTGGTGTCCCTGCCAGGCTCCTATCACAGCCCTGCTCCGAAAGTGCGAACGTCTGCAGATAGCTGGCAGGCAGAAGGGGCTAGCCTGGAAAGCTGTTGCTCAGCCTCATCTGCCCATGGCACGGCTCGCACAGAGGCACAGAGAATGGGGCTCCTTGCTTGTCTTGCCACCTCAAACTTCAAACGTAAACTGGCAAAGATGGTGTACCTGCTAGGCTCCTTTCGCAGCCCTGCTCTTGAAATGCGAAAGTCTGCAGATAGCTGGCAGCCAGAAGGGGCTAGCCTGGAAAGCTGTTGCTCAGCCTCATCTGCCCATGGCACTGTTCGCATAGAGGCACAGAGAATGGGGCTGCTTGCTTATCTTGCCACTTGAAACTTCAAACGCATGGTGGGAATGGTGGTGTCCCTGCCAGGCTCCTATCACAGCCCTGCTCCGAAAGTGCGAACGTCTGCAGATAGCTGGCAGGCAGAAGGGGCTAGCCTGGAAAGCTGTTGCTCAGCCTCATCTGCCCATGGCAGTGCTCGCACAGAGGCACAGAGAATGGGGCTGCTTGCTTGTCTTGTCACCTCAAACTTCAAACGTAGCCTGGGAAAGTTGGTGTCCCAGCCAGGCTCCTTTCGCAGCCCTGCTCCGAAAGTGCGAACGTCTGCAGATAGCTGGCAGCCAGAAGGTGCTAGCCTGGAAAGCTGTTGCTCAGCCTCATCTGCCTATGGCACGGCTCGCACAGAGGCACAGAGAATGGGGCTGCTTGCTTGTCTTGCCACCTCAAACGTCAAACGTAGCCTGGGAAAGATGGTGTACCTGCTAGGCTCCTTTCGCAGCCCTGCTCTTGAAATGCGAACGTCTGCAGATAGCTGGCAGCCAGAAGGGGCTAGCCTGGAAAGCTGTTGCTCAGCCTCATCTGCCCATGGCAGTGCTCGCACAGAGGCACAGAGAATGGGGCTGCTTGCTTGTCTTGCCACCTCAAACTTCAAACGTAGCCTGGGAAAGTTGGATTCCCAGCCAGGCTCCTTTCGCAGCCCTGCTCCGAAAGTGCGAACGTCTGCAGATAGCTGGCAGCCAGAAGGTGCTATCCTGGAAAGCACTTGCTCAGCCTCATCTGCTCATGGCACTGTTCGCACAGAGGCACAGAGAATGGGGCTGCTTGCTTATCTTGCCACTTGAAACTTCAAACGCATGCTGGGAATGGTGGTGTCCCTGCCAGGCTCCTATCACAGCCCTGCTCTTGAAATGCGAACATCTGCAGATAGCTGGCAAGCAGAAGGGGCTAGCCTGGAAAGCTGTTGCTCAGCCTCATCTGCCCATGGCACTGTTCGCATAGAGGCACAGAGAATGGGGCTGCTTGCTTATCTTGCCACTTGAAACTTCAAACGCATGCTGGGAATGGTGGTGTCCCTGCCAGGCTCCTATCACAGCCCTGCTCCGAAAGTGCGAACGTCTGCAGATAGCTGGCAGGCAGAAGGGGCTAGCCTGGAAAGCTGTTGCTCAGCCTCATCTGCCCATGGCAGTGCTCGCACAGAGGCACAGAGAATGGGGCTGCTTGCTTGTCTTGCCACCTCAAACTTCAAACGCATGCTGGGAAAGTTGGTGTCCCAGCCAGGCTCCTTTCGCAGCCCTGCTCCGAAAGTGCGAACGTCTGCAGATAGCTGGCAGGCAGAAGGGGCTAGCCTGGAAAGCACTTGCTCAGCCTCATCTGCCCATGGCACGGATCGCACAGAGGCACAGAGAATGGGGCTCCTTGCTTGTCTTGCCACCTCAAACTTCAAACGTAGCCTGGGAAAATGGTGTACCTGCTAGGCTCCTTTCGCAGCCCTGCTCTTGAAATGCGAACGTCTGCAGATAGCTGGCAGCCAGAAGGGGCTAGCCTGGAAAGCTGTTGCTCAGCCTCATCTGCCCATGGCAGTGCTCGCACAGAGGCACAGAGAATGGGGCTGCTTGCTTGTCTTGCCACCTCAAACTTCAAACGTAGCCTGGGAAAGTTGGTGTCCCAGCCAGGCTCCTTTCGCAGCCCTGCTCCGAAAGTGCGAACGTCTGCAGATAGCTGGCAGCCAGAAGGTGCTATCCTGGAAAGCACTTGCTCAGCCTCATCTGCTCATGGCACTGTTCGCATAGAGGCACAGAGAATGGGGCTGCTTGCTTATCTTGCCATTTGAAACTTCAAACGCATGCTGGGAATGGTGGTGTCCCTGCCAGGCTCCTATCACAGCCCTGCTCCGAAAGTGCTAACGTCTGCAGATAGCTGGCAGGCAGAAGGGGCTATCCTGGAAAGCTGTTGCTCAGCCTCATCTGCCCATGGCAGTGCTCGCACAGAGGCACAGAGAATGGGGCTTCTTGCTTGTCTTGCCACCTCAAACTTCAAACGTAGCCTGGGAAAGATGGTGTACCTGCTAGGCTCCTTTCGCAGCCCTGCTCTTAAAATGCGAACGTCTGCAGATAGCTGGCAGCCAGAAGGGGCTAGCCTGGAAAGCTGTTGCTCAGCCTCATCTGCCCATGGCACTGTTCGCATAGAGGCACAGAGAATGGGGCTCCTTGCTTATCTTGCCACTTGAAACTTCAAACGCATACTGGGAAGGGTGGTGTCCCTGCCAGGCTCCTATCACAGCCGTGCTCCGAAAGTGCGAACGTCTGCAGATAGCTGGCAGGCAGAAGGGGCTAGCCTGGAAAGCTGTTGCTCAGCCTCATCTGCCCATGGCACGGCTCGCACAGAGGCACAGAGAATGGGGCTCCTTGCTTGTCTTGCCACCTCAAACTTCAAACGTAAACTGGCAAAGATGGTGTACCTGCTAGGCTCCTTTCGCAGCCCTGCTCTTGAAATGCGAAAGTCTGCAGATAGCTGGCAGCCAGAAGGGGCTAGCCTGGAAAGCTGTTGCTCAGCCTCATCTGCCCATGGCACTGTTCGCATAGAGGCACAGAGAATGGGGCTGCTTGCTTATCTTGCCACTTGAAACTTCAAACGCATGGTGGGAATGGTGGTGTCCCTGCCAGGCTCCTATCACAGCCCTGCTCCGAAAGTGCGAACGTCTGCAGATAGCTGGCAGGCAGAAGGGGCTAGCCTGGAAAGCTGTTGCTCAGCCTCATCTGCCCATGGCAGTGCTCGCACAGAGGCACAGAGAATGGGGCTGCTTGCTTGTCTTGTCACCTCAAACTTCAAACGTAGCCTGGGAAAGTTGGTGTCCCAGCCAGGCTCCTTTCGCAGCCCTGCTCCGAAAGTGCGAACGTCTGCAGATAGCTGGCAGCCAGAAGGTGCTAGCCTGGAAAGCTGTTGCTCAGCCTCATCTGCCTATGGCACGGCTCGCACAGAGGCACAGAGAATGGGGCTGCTTGCTTGTCTTGCCACCTCAAACGTCAAACGTAGCCTGGGAAAGATGGTGTACCTGCTAGGCTCCTTTCGCAGCCCTGCTCTTGAAATGCGAACGTCTGCAGATAGCTGGCAGCCAGAAGGGGCTAGCCTGGAAAGCTGTTGCTCAGCCTCATCTGCCCATGGCAGTGCTCGCACAGAGGCACAGAGAATGGGGCTGCTTGCTTGTCTTGCCACCTCAAACTTCAAACGTAGCCTGGGAAAGTTGGATTCCCAGCCAGGCTCCTTTCGCAGCCCTGCTCCGAAAGTGCGAACGTCTGCAGATAGCTGGCAGCCAGAAGGTGCTATCCTGGAAAGCACTTGCTCAGCCTCATCTGCTCATGGCACTGTTCGCACAGAGGCACAGAGAATGGGGCTGCTTGCTTATCTTGCCACTTGAAACTTCAAACGCATGCTGGGAATGGTGGTGTCCCTGCCAGGCTCCTATCACAGCCCTGCTCTTGAAATGCGAACATCTGCAGATAGCTGGCAAGCAGAAGGGGCTAGCCTGGAAAGCTGTTGCTCAGCCTCATCTGCCCATGGCACTGTTCGCATAGAGGCACAGAGAATGGGGCTGCTTGCTTATCTTGCCACTTGAAACTTCAAACGCATGCTGGGAATGGTGGTGTCCCTGCCAGGCTCCTATCACAGCCCTGCTCCGAAAGTGCGAACGTCTGCAGATAGCTGGCAGGCAGAAGGGGCTAGCCTGGAAAGCTGTTGCTCAGCCTCATCTGCCCATGGCAGTGCTCGCACAGAGGCACAGAGAATGGGGCTGCTTGCTTGTCTTGCCACCTCAAACTTCAAACGCATGCTGGGAAAGTTGGTGTCCCAGCCAGGCTCCTTTCGCAGCCCTGCTCCGAAAGTGCGAACGTCTGCAGATAGCTGGCAGGCAGAAGGGGCTAGCCTGGAAAGCACTTGCTCAGCCTCATCTGCCCATGGCACGGATCGCACAGAGGCACAGAGAATGGGGCTCCTTGCTTGTCTTGCCACCTCAAACTTCAAACGTAGCCTGGGAAAATGGTGTACCTGCTAGGCTCCTTTCGCAGCCCTGCTCTTGAAATGCGAACGTCTGCAGATAGCTGGCAGCCAGAAGGGGCTAGCCTGGAAAGCTGTTGCTCAGCCTCATCTGCCCATGGCACTGTTCGCATAGAGGCACAGAGAATGGGGCGCCTTGCTTGTCTTGCCACCTCAAACTTCAAACGTAGCCTGGGAAGGGTGGTGTCCCTGCCACGCTCCTATCCCAGCACTGCTCCGAAAGTGCGAACGTCTGCAGATAGCTGGCAGCCAGAAGGTGCTATCCTGGAAAGCACTTGCTCAGCCTCATCTGCCCATGGCAGTGCTCGCACAGAGGCACAGAGAATGGGGCTGCTTGCTTATCTTGCCACTTGAAACTTCAAACGCATGCTGGGAATGGTGGTGTCCCTGCCAGGGTCCTATCACAGCCCTGCTCCGAAAGTGCGAACGTCTGCAGGTAGCTGGCAGCCAGAAGGTGCTATCCTGGAAAGCACTTGCTCAGCCTCATCTGCCCATGGCACTGTTCGCATAGAGGCACAGAGAATGGGGCTGCTTGCTTATCTTGCCACTTGAAACTTCAAACGCATGCTGGGAATAGTGGTGTCCCTGCCAGGCTCCTATCACAGCCCTGCTCCGAAAGTGCGAACGTCTGCAGATAGCTGGCAGCCAGAAGGGGCTAGCCTGGAAAGCTGTTGCTCAGCCTCATCTGCCCATGGCAGTGCTCGCACAGAGGCACAGAGAATGGGGCTGCTTGCTTGTCTTGCCACCTGAAACTTCAAACGTAGCCTGGGAAAGATGGTGTACCTGCTAGGCTCCTTTCGCAGCCCTGCTCTTAAAATGCGAACGTCTGCAGATAGCTGGCAGGCAGAAGGGGCTATCCTGGAAAGCTGTTGCTCAGCCTCATCTGCCCATGGCAGTGCTCGCACAGAAGCACAGAGAATGGGGCTCCTTGCTTGTCTTGCCACTTGAAACTTCAAACGCATGCTGGGAAGGGTGGTGTCCCTGCCAGGCTCCTATCCCAGCCCTGCTCCGAAAGTGCGAACGTCTGCAGATAGCTGGCAGCCAGAAGGGGCTAGCCTGGAAAGCTGTTGCTCAGCCTCATCTGCCCATGGCAGTGCTCGCACAGAGGCACAGAGAATGGGGCTGCTTGCTTGTCTTGCCACCTGAAACTTCAAACGTAGCCTGGGAAAGATGGTGTACCTGCTAGGCTCCTTTCGCAGCCCTGCTCTTAAAATGCGAACGTCTGCAGATAGCTGGCAGGCAGAAGGGGCTATCCTGGAAAGCTGTTGCTCAGCCTCATCTGCCCATGGTACTGTTCGCATAGAGGCACAGAGAATGGGGCTCCTTGCTTATCTTGCCACTTGAAACTTCAAACGCATGCTGGGAAGGGTGGTGTCCCTGCCAGGCTCCTATCCCAGCCCTGCTCCGAAACTGCGAACGTCTGCAGATAGCTGGCAGGCAGAAGGGGCTAGCCTGGAAAGCTGTTGCTCAGCCTCATCTGCCCATGGCACTGTTCGCATAGAGGCACAGAGAATGGGGCTGCTTGCTTATCTTGCCACTTGAAACTTCAAACGCATGCTGGGAATGGTGGTGTCCCTGCCAGGCTCCTATCACAGCACTGCTCCGAAAGTGCGAACGTCTGCAGATAGCTGGCAGGCAGAAGGGGCTATCCTGGAAAGCTGTTGCTCAGCCTCATCTGCCCATGGCAGTGCTCGCACAGAGGCACAGAGAATGGGGCTTCTTGCTTGTCTTGCCACCTCAAACTTCAAACGTAGCCTGGGAAAGATGGTGTACCTGCTAGGCTCCTTTCGCAGCCCTGCTCTTAAAATGCGAACGTCTGCAGATAGCTGGCAGCCAGAAGGTGCTATCCTGGAAAGCTGTTGCTCAGCCTCATCTGCCCATGGCACTGTTCGCATAGAGGCACAGAGAATGGGGCTCCTTGCTTATCTTGCCACTTGAAACTTCAAACGCATGCTGGGAAGGGTGGTGTCCCTGCCAGGCTCCTATCACAGCCCTGCTCCAAAAGTGCGAACGTCTGCAGATAGCTGGCAGGCAGAAGGGGCTAGCCTGGAAAGCTGTTGCTCAGCCTCATCTGCCCATGGCACGGCTCGCACAGAGGCACAGAGAATGGGGCTCCTTGCTTGTCTTGCCACCTCAAAATTCAAACGTAGCCTGGGAAAGATGGTGTACCTGCTAGGCTCCTTTAGCAGCCCTGCTCTTGAAATGCGAAAGTCTGCAGATAGCTGGCAGCCAGAAGGGGCTAGCCTGGAAAGCTGTTGCTCAGCCTCATCTGCCCATGGCACTGTTCGCATAGAGGCACAGAGAATGGGGCTGCTTGCTTATCTTGCCACTTGAAACTTCAAACGCATGGTGGGAATGGTGGTGTCCCTGCCAGGCTCCTATCACAGCCCTGCTCCGAAAGTGCGAACGTCTGCAGATAGCTGGCAGCCAGAAGGGGCTAGCCTGGAAAGCTGTTGCTCAGCCTCATCTGCCCATGGCAGTGCTCGCACAGAGGCACAGAGAATGGGGCTGCTTGCTTGTCTTGTCACCTCAAACTTCAAACGTAGCCTGGGAAAGTTGGTGTCCCAGCCAGGCTCCTTTCGCAGCCCTGCTCCGAAAGTGCGAACGTCTGCAGATAGCTGGCAGCCAGAAGGTGCTATCCTGGAAAGCACTTGCTCAGCCTCATCTGCCCATTGCACTGTTCGCACAGAGGCACAGAGAATGGGGCTGCTTGCTTATCTTGCCACTTGAAACTTCAAACGCATGCTGGGAATGGTGGTGTCCCTGCCAGGGTCCTTTCGCAGCCCTGCTCCGAAAGTGCGAACGTCTGCAGGTAGCTGGCAGCCAGAAGGGGCTAGCCTGGAAAGCACTTGCTCAGCCTCATCTGTCCATGGCACTGTTCGCATAGAGGCACAGAGAATGGGGCTGCTTGCTTATCTTGCCACTTGAAACTTCAAACACATGCTGGGAATAGTGGTGTGCCTGCCAGGCTCCTTTCGCAGCCCTGCTCTTGAAATGCGAACATCTGCAGATAGCTGGCAAGCAGAAGGGGCTAGCCTGGAAAGCTGTTGCTCAGCCTCATCTGCCCATGGCACTGTTCGCATAGAGGCACAGAGAATGGGGCTGCTTGCTTATCTTGCCACTTGAAACTTCAAACGCATGCTGGGAATGGTGGTGTCCCTGCCAGGCTCCTATCACAGCCCTGCTCCGAAAGTGCGAACGTCTGCAGATAGCTGGCAGGCAGAAGGGGCTAGCCTGGAAAGCTGTTGCTCAGCCTCATCTGCCCATGGCAGTGCTCGCACAGAGGCACAGAGAATGGGGCTGCTTGCTTGTCTTGCCACCTCAAACTTCAAACGCATGCTGGGAAAGTTGGTGTCCCAGCCAGGCTCCTTTCGCAGCCCTGCTCCGAAAGTGCGAACGTCTGCAGATAGCTGGCAGCCAGACGGGGCTAGCCTGGAAAGCTGTTGCTCAGCCTCATCTGCCCATGGCACGGATCGCACAGAGGCACATAGAATGGGGCTCCTTGCTTGTCTTGCCACCTCAAACTTCAAACGTAGCCTGGGAAAGATGGTGTACCTGCTAGGCTCCTTTCGCAGCCCTGCTCTTGAAATGCGAACGTCTGCAGATAGCTGGCAGCCAGAAGGGGCTAGCCTGGAAAGCTGTTGCTCAGCCTCATCTGCCCATGGCACTGTTCGCATAGAGGCACAGAGAATGGGGCGCCTTGCTTGTCTTGCCACCTCAAACTTCAAACGTAGCCTGGGAAGGGTGGTGTCCCTGCCACGCTCCTATACCAGCACTGCTCCGAAAGTGCGAACGTCTGCAGATAGCTGGCAGCCAGAAGGTGCTATCCTGGAAAGCACTTGCTCAGCCTCATCTGCCCATGGCACTGTTCGCACAGAGGCACAGAGAATGGGGCTGCTTGCTTATCTTGCCACTTGAAACTTTAAACGCATGCTGGGAATGGTGGTGTCCCTGCCAGGGTCCTATCACAGCCCTGCTCCGAAAGTGCGAACGTCTGCAGGTAGCTGGCAGCCAGAAGGTGCTATCCTGGAAAGCACTTGCTCAGCCTCATCTGCCCATGGCACTGTTCGCATAGAGGCACAGAGAATGGGGCTGCTTGCTTATCTTGCCACTTGAAACTTCAAACGCATGCTGGGAATAGTGGTGTGCCTGCCAGGCTCCTTTCGCAGCCCTGCTCTTGAAATGCGAACATCTGCAGATAGCTGGCAGCCAGAAGGGGCTAGCCTGGAAAGCTGTTGCTCAGCCTCATCTGCCCATGGCAGTGCTCGCACAGAGGCACAGAGAATGGGGCTGCTTGCTTGTCTTGCCACCTCAAACTTCAAACGTAGCCTGGGAAAGTTGGATTCCCAGCCAGGCTCCTTTCGCAGCCCTGCTCCGAAAGTGCGAACGTCTGCAGATAGCTGGCAGCCAGAAGGTGCTATCCTGGAAAGCACTTGCTCAGCCTCATCTGCTCATGGCACTGTTCGCACAGAGGCACAGAGAATGGGGCTGCTTGCTTATCTTGCCACTTGAAACTTCAAACGCATGCTGGGAATGGTGGTGTCCCTGCCAGGCTCCTATCACAGCCCTGCTCTTGAAATGCGAACATCTGCAGATAGCTGGCAAGCAGAAGGGGCTAGCCTGGAAAGCTGTTGCTCAGCCTCATCTGCCCATGGCACTGTTCGCATAGAGGCACAGAGAATGGGGCTGCTTGCTTATCTTGCCACTTGAAACTTCAAACGCATGCTGGGAATGGTGGTGTCCCTGCCAGGCTCCTATCACAGCCCTGCTCCGAAAGTGCGAACGTCTGCAGATAGCTGGCAGGCAGAAGGGGCTAGCCTGGAAAGCTGTTGCTCAGCCTCATCTGCCCATGGCAGTGCTCGCACAGAGGCACAGAGAATGGGGCTGCTTGCTTGTCTTGCCACCTCAAACTTCAAACGCATGCTGGGAAAGTTGGTGTCCCAGCCAGGCTCCTTTCGCAGCCCTGCTCCGAAAGTGCGAACGTCTGCAGATAGCTGGCAGGCAGAAGGGGCTAGCCTGGAAAGCACTTGCTCAGCCTCATCTGCCCATGGCACGGATCGCACAGAGGCACAGAGAATGGGGCTCCTTGCTTGTCTTGCCACCTCAAACTTCAAACGTAGCCTGGGAAAATGGTGTACCTGCTAGGCTCCTTTCGCAGCCCTGCTCTTGAAATGCGAACGTCTGCAGATAGCTGGCAGCCAGAAGGGGCTAGCCTGGAAAGCTGTTGCTCAGCCTCATCTGCCCATGGCACTGTTCGCATAGAGGCACAGAGAATGGGGCGCCTTGCTTGTCTTGCCACCTCAAACTTCAAACGTAGCCTGGGAAGGGTGGTGTCCCTGCCACGCTCCTATCCCAGCACTGCTCCGAAAGTGCGAACGTCTGCAGATAGCTGGCAGCCAGAAGGTGCTATCCTGGAAAGCACTTGCTCAGCCTCATCTGCCCATGGCAGTGCTCGCACAGAGGCACAGAGAATGGGGCTGCTTGCTTATCTTGCCACTTGAAACTTCAAACGCATGCTGGGAATGGTGGTGTCCCTGCCAGGGTCCTATCACAGCCCTGCTCCGAAAGTGCGAACGTCTGCAGGTAGCTGGCAGCCAGAAGGTGCTATCCTGGAAAGCACTTGCTCAGCCTCATCTGCCCATGGCACTGTTCGCATAGAGGCACAGAGAATGGGGCTGCTTGCTTATCTTGCCACTTGAAACTTCAAACGCATGCTGGGAATAGTGGTGTCCCTGCCAGGCTCCTATCACAGCCCTGCTCCGAAAGTGCGAACGTCTGCAGATAGCTGGCAGCCAGAAGGGGCTAGCCTGGAAAGCTGTTGCTCAGCCTCATCTGCCCATGGCAGTGCTCGCACAGAGGCACAGAGAATGGGGCTGCTTGCTTGTCTTGCCACCTGAAACTTCAAACGTAGCCTGGGAAAGATGGTGTACCTGCTAGGCTCCTTTCGCAGCCCTGCTCTTAAAATGCGAACGTCTGCAGATAGCTGGCAGGCAGAAGGGGCTATCCTGGAAAGCTGTTGCTCAGCCTCATCTGCCCATGGCAGTGCTCGCACAGAAGCACAGAGAATGGGGCTCCTTGCTTGTCTTGCCACTTGAAACTTCAAACGCATGCTGGGAAGGGTGGTGTCCCTGCCAGGCTCCTATCCCAGCCCTGCTCCGAAACTGCGAACGTCTGCAGATAGCTGGCAGGCAGAAGGGGCTAGCCTGGAAAGCTGTTGCTCAGCCTCATCTGCCCATGGCAGTGCTCGCACAGAGGCACAGAGAATGGGGCTGCTTGCTTGTCTTGCCACCTGAAACTTCAAACGTAGCCTGGGAAAGATGGTGTACCTGCTAGGCTCCTTTCGCAGCCCTGCTCTTAAAATGCGAACGTCTGCAGATAGCTGGCAGGCAGAAGGGGCTATCCTGGAAAGCTGTTGCTCAGCCTCATCTGCCCATGGTACTGTTCGCATAGAGGCACAGAGAATGGGGCTCCTTGCTTATCTTGCCACTTGAAACTTCAAACGCATGCTGGGAAGGGTGGTGTCCCTGCCAGGCTCCTATCCCAGCCCTGCTCCGAAACTGCGAACGTCTGCAGATAGCTGGCAGGCAGAAGGGGCTAGCCTGGAAAGCTGTTGCTCAGCCTCATCTGCCCATGGCACTGTTCGCATAGAGGCACAGAGAATGGGGCTGCTTGCTTATCTTGCCACTTGAAACTTCAAACGCATGCTGGGAATGGTGGTGTCCCTGCCAGGCTCCTATCACAGCACTGCTCCGAAAGTGCGAACGTCTGCAGATAGCTGGCAGGCAGAAGGGGCTATCCTGGAAAGCTGTTGCTCAGCCTCATCTGCCCATGGCAGTGCTCGCACAGAGGCACAGAGAATGGGGCTTCTTGCTTGTCTTGCCACCTCAAACTTCAAACGTAGCCTGGGAAAGATGGTGTACCTGCTAGGCTCCTTTCGCAGCCCTGCTCTTAAAATGCGAACGTCTGCAGATAGCTGGCAGCCAGAAGGTGCTATCCTGGAAAGCTGTTGCTCAGCCTCATCTGCCCATGGCACTGTTCGCATAGAGGCACAGAGAATGGGGCTCCTTGCTTATCTTGCCACTTGAAACTTCAAACGCATGCTGGGAAGGGTGGTGTCCCTGCCAGGCTCCTATCACAGCCCTGCTCCAAAAGTGCGAACGTCTGCAGATAGCTGGCAGGCAGAAGGGGCTAGCCTGGAAAGCTGTTGCTCAGCCTCATCTGCCCATGGCACGGCTCGCACAGAGGCACAGAGAATGGGGCTCCTTGCTTGTCTTGCCACCTCAAAATTCAAACGTAGCCTGGGAAAGATGGTGTACCTGCTAGGCTCCTTTAGCAGCCCTGCTCTTGAAATGCGAAAGTCTGCAGATAGCTGGCAGCCAGAAGGGGCTAGCCTGGAAAGCTGTTGCTCAGCCTCATCTGCCCATGGCACTGTTCGCATAGAGGCACAGAGAATGGGGCTGCTTGCTTATCTTGCCACTTGAAACTTCAAACGCATGGTGGGAATGGTGGTGTCCCTGCCAGGCTCCTATCACAGCCCTGCTCCGAAAGTGCGAACGTCTGCAGATAGCTGGCAGCCAGAAGGGGCTAGCCTGGAAAGCTGTTGCTCAGCCTCATCTGCCCATGGCAGTGCTCGCACAGAGGCACAGAGAATGGGGCTGCTTGCTTGTCTTGTCACCTCAAACTTCAAACGTAGCCTGGGAAAGTTGGTGTCCCAGCCAGGCTCCTTTCGCAGCCCTGCTCCGAAAGTGCGAACGTCTGCAGATAGCTGGCAGCCAGAAGGTGCTATCCTGGAAAGCACTTGCTCAGCCTCATCTGCCCATTGCACTGTTCGCACAGAGGCACAGAGAATGGGGCTGCTTGCTTATCTTGCCACTTGAAACTTCAAACGCATGCTGGGAATGGTGGTGTCCCTGCCAGGGTCCTTTCGCAGCCCTGCTCCGAAAGTGCGAACGTCTGCAGGTAGCTGGCAGCCAGAAGGGGCTAGCCTGGAAAGCACTTGCTCAGCCTCATCTGTCCATGGCACTGTTCGCATAGAGGCACAGAGAATGGGGCTGCTTGCTTATCTTGCCACTTGAAACTTCAAACACATGCTGGGAATAGTGGTGTGCCTGCCAGGCTCCTTTCGCAGCCCTGCTCTTGAAATGCGAACATCTGCAGATAGCTGGCAAGCAGAAGGGGCTAGCCTGGAAAGCTGTTGCTCAGCCTCATCTGCCCATGGCACTGTTCGCATAGAGGCACAGAGAATGGGGCTGCTTGCTTATCTTGCCACTTGAAACTTCAAACGCATGCTGGGAATGGTGGTGTCCCTGCCAGGCTCCTATCACAGCCCTGCTCCGAAAGTGCGAACGTCTGCAGATAGCTGGCAGGCAGAAGGGGCTAGCCTGGAAAGCTGTTGCTCAGCCTCATCTGCCCATGGCAGTGCTCGCACAGAGGCACAGAGAATGGGGCTGCTTGCTTGTCTTGCCACCTCAAACTTCAAACGCATGCTGGGAAAGTTGGTGTCCCAGCCAGGCTCCTTTCGCAGCCCTGCTCCGAAAGTGCGAACGTCTGCAGATAGCTGGCAGCCAGACGGGGCTAGCCTGGAAAGCTGTTGCTCAGCCTCATCTGCCCATGGCACGGATCGCACAGAGGCACATAGAATGGGGCTCCTTGCTTGTCTTGCCACCTCAAACTTCAAACGTAGCCTGGGAAAGATGGTGTACCTGCTAGGCTCCTTTCGCAGCCCTGCTCTTGAAATGCGAACGTCTGCAGATAGCTGGCAGCCAGAAGGGGCTAGCCTGGAAAGCTGTTGCTCAGCCTCATCTGCCCATGGCACTGTTCGCATAGAGGCACAGAGAATGGGGCGCCTTGCTTGTCTTGCCACCTCAAACTTCAAACGTAGCCTGGGAAGGGTGGTGTCCCTGCCACGCTCCTATACCAGCACTGCTCCGAAAGTGCGAACGTCTGCAGATAGCTGGTAGCCAGAAGGTGCTATCCTGGAAAGCACTTGCTCAGCCTCATCTGCCCATGGCACTGTTCGCACAGAGGCACAGAGAATGGGGCTGCTTGCTTATCTTGCCACTTGAAACTTTAAACGCATGCTGGGAATGGTGGTGTCCCTGCCAGGGTCCTATCACAGCCCTGCTCCGAAAGTGCGAACGTCTGCAGGTAGCTGGCAGCCAGAAGGTGCTATCCTGGAAAGCACTTGCTCAGCCTCATCTGCCCATGGCACTGTTCGCATAGAGGCACAGAGAATGGGGCTGCTTGCTTATCTTGCCACTTGAAACTTCAAACGCATGCTGGGAATAGTGGTGTGCCTGCCAGGCTCCTTTCGCAGCCCTGCTCTTGAAATGCGAACATCTGCAGATAGCTGGCAAGCAGAAGGGGCTAGCCTGGAAAGCTGTTGCTCAGCCTCATCTGCCCATGGCACTGTTCGCATAGAGGCACAGAGAATGGGGCTGCTTGCTTATCTTGCCACTTGAAACTTCAAACGTAGCCTGGGAAAGTTGGTGTCCCAGCCAGGCTCCTTTCGCAGCCCTGCTCCGAAAGTGCGAACGTCTGCAGATAGCTGGCAGGCAGAAGGGGCTAGCCTGGAAAGCTGTTGCTCAGCCTCATCTGTCCATGGCACAGCTCGCACAGAGGCACAGAGAATGGGGCTGCTTGCTTGTCTTGCCACCTCAAACTTCAAAGGTAGCCTGGGAAAGTTGGTGTCCCAGCCAGGCTCCTTTCGCAGCCCTGCTCCGAAAGTGCGAACGTCTGCAGATAGCTGGCAGCCAGAAGGGGCTAGCCTGGAAAGCTGTTGCTCAGCCTCATCTGCCCATGGCATGGCTCGCACAGAGGCACAGAGAATGGGGCTGCTTGCTTGTCTTGCCACCTGAAACTTCAAACGTAGCCTGGGAAAGATGGTGTACCTTCTAGGCTCCTTTCGCAGCCCTGCTCTTAAAATGCGAACGTCTGCAGATAGCTGGCAGCCAGAAGGGGCTATCCTGGAAAGCTGTTGCTCAGCCTCATCTGCCCATGGCAGTGCTCGCACAGAAGCACAGAGAATGGGGCTCCTTGCTTGTCTTGCCACCTCAAACTTCAAACGTAGCCTGGGAAAGGTGGTGTCCCTGCCAGGCTCCTATCCCAGCCCTGCTCTTAAAATGCGAACGTCTGCAGATAGCTGGCAGCCAGAAGGTGCTATCCTGGAAAGCTGTTGCTCAGCCTCATCTGCCCATGGCACTGTTCGCACAGAGGCACAGAGAATGGGGCTGCTTGCTTATCTTGCCACTTGAAACTTTAAACGCATGCTGGGAATGGTGGTGTCCCTGCCAGGGTCCTATCACAGCCCTGCTCCGAAAGTGCGAACGTCTGCAGGTAGCTGGCAGCCAGAAGGTGCTATCCTGGAAAGCACTTGCTCAGCCTCATCTGCCCATGGCACTGTTCGCATAGAGGCACAGAGAATGGGGCTGCTTGCTTATCTTGCCACTTGAAACTTCAAACGCATGCTGGGAATAGTGGTGTGCCTGCCAGGCTCCTTTCGCAGCCCTGCTCTTGAAATGCGAACATCTGCAGATAGCTGGCAAGCAGAAGGGGCTAGCCTGGAAAGCTGTTGCTCAGCCTCATCTGCCCATGGCACTGTTCGCATAGAGGCACAGAGAATGGGGCTGCTTGCTTATCTTGCCACTTGAAACTTCAAACGTAGCCTGGGAAAGTTGGTGTCCCAGCCAGGCTCCTTTCGCAGCCCTGCTCCGAAAGTGCGAACGTCTGCAGATAGCTGGCAGGCAGAAGGGGCTAGCCTGGAAAGCTGTTGCTCAGCCTCATCTGTCCATGGCACAGCTCGCACAGAGGCACAGAGAATGGGGCTGCTTGCTTGTCTTGCCACCTCAAACTTCAAAGGTAGCCTGGGAAAGTTGGTGTCCCAGCCAGGCTCCTTTCGCAGCCCTGCTCCGAAAGTGCGAACGTCTGCAGATAGCTGGCAGCCAGAAGGGGCTAGCCTGGAAAGCTGTTGCTCAGCCTCATCTGCCCATGGCATGGCTCGCACAGAGGCACAGAGAATGGGGCTGCTTGCTTGTCTTGCCACCTGAAACTTCAAACGTAGCCTGGGAAAGATGGTGTACCTTCTAGGCTCCTTTCGCAGCCCTGCTCTTAAAATGCGAACGTCTGCAGATAGCTGGCAGCCAGAAGGGGCTATCCTGGAAAGCTGTTGCTCAGCCTCATCTGCCCATGGCAGTGCTCGCACAGAAGCACAGAGAATGGGGCTCCTTGCTTGTCTTGCCACCTCAAACTTCAAACGTAGCCTGGGAAAGGTGGTGTCCCTGCCAGGCTCCTATCCCAGCCCTGCTCTTAAAATGCGAACGTCTGCAGATAGCTGGCAGCCAGAAGGTGCTATCCTGGAAAGCTGTTGCTCAGCCTCATCTGCCCATGGCACTGTTCGCATAGAGGCACAGAGAATGGGGCTGCTTGCTTATCTTGCCACTTGAAACTTCAAACGCATGCTGGGAAGGGTGGTGTCCCTGCCAGGCTCCTATCACAGCCCTGCTCCGAAAGTGCGAACGTCTGCAGATAGCTGGCAGGCAGAAGGGGCTAGCCTGGAAAGCTGTTGCTCAGCCTCATCTGCCCATGGCAGTGCTCGCACAGAGGCACAGAGAATGGGGCTCCTTGCTTGTCTTGCCACCTCAAACTTCAAACGTAGCCTGGGAAAGATGGTGTACCTGCTAGGCTCCTTTCGCAGCCCTGCTCTTAAAATGCGAACGTCTGCAGATAGCTGGCAGCCAGAAGGGGCTAGCCTGGAAAGCTGTTGCTCAGCCTCATCTGCCCATGGCAGTGCTCGCACAGAGGCACAGAGAATGGGGCGCCTTGCTTGTCTTGCCACCTCAAACTTCAAACGTAGCCTGGGAAAGTTGGTGTCCCAGCCAGGCTCCTATCACAGCCCTGCTCCGAAAGTGCAAACGTCTGCAGATAGCTGGCAGCCAGAAGGTGCTATCCTGGAAAGCACTTGCTCAGCCTCATCTGCCCATGGCACTGTTCGCACAGAGGCACAGAGAATGGGGCTGCTTGCTTATCTTGCCACTTGAAACTTTAAACGCATGCTGGGAATGGTGGTGTCCCTGCCAGGGTCCTATCACAGCCCTGCTCCGAAAGTGCGAACGTCTGCAGGTAGCTGGCAGCCAGAAGGGGCTAGCCTGGAAAGCACTTGCTCAGCCTCATCTGCCCATGGCAGTACTTGCACAGAGGCACAGAGAATGGGGCTGCTTGCTTGTCTTGCCACCTCAAACTTCAAACGCATGCTGGGAATAGTGGTGTGCCTGCCAGGCTCCTTTCGCAGCCCTGCTCTTGAAATGCGAACATCTGCAGATAGCTGGCAGGCAGAAGGGGCTAGCCTGGAAAGCTGTTGCTCAGCCTCATCTGCCCATGGCACGGCTCGCACAGAGGCACAGAGAATGGGGCTCCTTGCTTATCTTGCCACTTGAAACTTTAAACGCATGCTGGGAATGGTGGTGTTCGTGCCAGGCTCCTATCACAGCCCTGCTCCGAAAGTGCGAACGTCTGCAGATAGCTGGCAGCCAGAAGGGGCTAGCCTGGAAAGCTCTTGCTCAGCCTCATCTGCCCATGGCACGGCTCGCACAGAGGCACAGAGAATGGGGCGCCTTGCTTGTCTTGCCACCTCAAACTTCAAACATAGCCTGGGAAAGTTGGTGTCCCAGCCAGGCTCCTTTCGCAGCCCTGCTCCGAAAGTGCGAACGTCTGCAGATAGCTGGCAGCCAGAAGGTGCTATCCTGGAAAGCACTTGCTCAGCCTCATCTGCCCATGGCACTGTTCGCACAGAGGCACAGAGAATGGGGCTGCTTGCTTATCTTGCCACTTGAAACTTCAAACGCATGCTGGGAATGGTGGTGTCCCTGCCAGGGTCCTTTCGCAGCCCTGCTCCGAAAGTGCGAACGTCTGCAGATAGCTGGCAGCCAGAAGGTGCTATCCTGGAAAGCACTTGCTCAGCCTCATCTGCTCATGGCACTGTTCGCATAGAGGCACAGAGAATGGGGCTGCTTGCTTATCTTGCCACTTGAAACTTCAAACGCATGCTGGGAATAGTGGTGTCCCTGCCAGGCTCCTTTCGCAGCCCTGCTCTTGAAATGCGAACATCTGCAGATAGCTGGCAAGCAGAAGGGGCTAGCCTGGAAAGCTGTTGCTCAGCCTCATCTGCCCATGGCACTGTTCGCATAGAGGCACAGAGAATGGGGCTGCTTGCTTATCTTGCCACTTGAAACTTCAAACGCATGCTGGGAATGGTGGTGTCCCAGCCAGGCTCCTTTCGCAGCCCTGCTCCGAAAGTGCGAACGTCTGCAGATAGCTGGCAGCCAGAAGGGGCTAGCCTGGAAAGCTGTTGCTCAGCCTCATCTGCCCATGGCACTGCTCGCACAGAGGCACAGAGAATGGGGCTGCTTGCTTGTCTTGTCACCTCAAACTTCAAACGTAGCCTGGGAAAGTTGGTGTCCCAGCCAGGCTCCTTTCGCAGCCCTGCTCCGAAAGTGCGAACGTCTGCAGATAGCTGGCAGCCAGAAGGTGCTAGCCTGGAAAGCACTTGCTCAGCCTCATCTGCCTATGGCACGGCTCGCACAGAGGCACAGAGAATGGGGCTCCTTGCCTTCTTGCCACCTCAAACTTCAAACGTAGCCTGGGAAAGATGGTGTACCTGCTAGGCTCCTTTCGCAGCCCTGCTCTTGAAATGCGAACGTCTGCAGATAGCTGGCAGCCAGAAGGGGCTAGCCTGGAAAGCTGTTGCTCAGCCTCATCTCCCCATGGCAGTGCTCGCACAGAGGCACAGAGAATGGGGCTGCTTGCTTGTCTTGCCACCTCAAACTTCAAACGTAGCCTGGGAAAGTTGGAGTCCCAGCCAGGCTCCTTTCGCAGCCCTGCTCCGAAAGTGCGAACGTCTGCAGATAGCTGGCAGCCAGAAGGTGCTATCCTGAAAAGCACTTGCTCAGCCTCATCTGCCCATGGCACTGTTCGCATAGAGGCACAGAGAATGGGGCTGCTTGCTTATCTTGCCACTTGAAACTTCAAACGCATGCTGGGAATGGTGGTGTCCCTGCCAGGCTCCTATCACAGCCCTGCTCCGACAGTGCTAACGTCTGCAGATAGCTGGCAGGCAGAAGGGGCTATCCTGGAAAGCTGTTGCTCAGCCTCATCTGCCCATGGCAGTGCTCGCACAGAGGCACAGAGAATGGGGCTCCTTGCTTGTCTTGCCACCTCAAACTTCAAACGTAGCCTGGGAAAGATGGTGTACCTGCTAGGCTCCTTTCGCAGCCCTGCTCTTAAAATGCGAACGTCTGCAGATAGCTGGCAGCCAGAAGTGGCTAGCCTGGAAAGCTGTTGCTCAGCCTCATCTGCCCATGGCACTGTTCGCATAGAGGCACAGAGAATGGGGCGCCTTGCTTGTCTTGCCACCTCAAACTTCAAACGTAGCCTGGGAAAGTTGGTGTCCCAGCCAGGCTCCTTTCGCAGCCCTGCTCCGAAAGTGCGAACGTCTGCAGATAGCTGGCAGCCAGAAGGTGCTATCCTGGAAAGCACTTGCTCAGCCTCATCTGCCCATGGCACGGCTCGCACAGAGGCACAGAGAATGGGGCTGCTTGCTTATCTTGCCACTTGAAACTTCAAACGCATGCTGGGAAGGGTGGTGTCCCTGCCAGGCTCCTATCACAGCCCTGCTCCGAAAGTGCGAACGTCTGCAGATAGCTGGCAGCCAGAAGGGGCTAGCCTGGAAAGCTGTTGCTCAGCCTCATCTGCCCATGGCACTGTTCGCATAGAGGCACAGAGAATGGGGCTGCTTGCTTGTCTTGCCACCTCAAACTTCAAACGTAGCCTGGGAAAGTTGGTGTCCCAGCCAGGCTCCTTTCGCAGCCCTGCTCCGAAAGTGCGAACGTCTGCAGATAGCTGGCAGCCAGAAGGGGCTAGCCTGGAAAGCTGTTGCTCAGCCTCATCTGCCCATGGCACTGTTCGCATAGAGGCACAGAGAATGAGGCTCCTTGCTTGTCTTGCCACCTCAAACTTCAAACGTAGCCTGGGAAAGATGGTGTACCTGCTAGGCTCCTTTCGCAGCCCTGCTCTTGAAATGCGAACGTCTGCAGATAGCTGGCAGGCAGAAGGGGCTAGCCTGGAAAGCTGTTGCTCAGCCTCATCTGCCCATGGCACTGTTCGCATAGAGGCACAGAGAATGGGGCTGCTTGCTTATCTTGCCACTTGAAACTTCAAACGCATGCTGGGAATGGTGGTGTCCCTGCCAGGCTCCTATCACAGCCCTGCTCCGAAAGTGCTAACGTCTGCAGAGAGCTGGCAGGCAGAAGGGGCTATCCTGGAAAGCTGTTGCTCAGCCTCATCTGCCCATGGCAGTGCTCGCACAGAGGCACAGAGAATGGGGCTGCTTGCTTGTCTTGCCACCTCAAACTTCAAACGTAGCCTGGGAAAGATGGTGTACCTGCTAGGCTCCTTTCGCAGCCCTGCTCTTAAAATGCGAACGTCTGCAGATAGCTGGCAGCCAGAAGGGGCTAGCCTGGAAAGCTGTTGCTCAGCCTCATCTGCCCATGGCACTGTTCGCATAGAGGCACAGAGAATGGGGCGCCTTGCTTGTCTTGCCACCTCAAACTTCAAACGTAGCCTGGGAAAGTTGGTGTCCCAGCCAGGCTCCTTTCGCAGCCCTGCTCCGAAAGTGCAAACGTCTGCAGATAGCTGGCAGCCAGAAGGTGCTATCCTGGAAAGCACTTGCTCAGCCTCATCTGCCCATGGCACTGTTCGCACAGAGGCACAGAGAATGGGGCTGCTTGCTTATCTTGCCACTTGAAACTTCAAACGCATGCTGGGAATGGTGGTGTCCCTGCCAGGCTCCTATCACAGCCCTGCTCCGAAAGTGCGAACGTCTGCAGGTAGCTGGCAGCCAGAAGGGGCTAGCCTGGAAAGCTGTTGCTCAGCCTCATCTGCCCATGGCACTGTTCGCATAGAGGCACAGAGAATGGGGCTGCTTGCTTATCTTGCCACTTGAAACTTGAAACGCATGCTGGGAATAGTGATGTGCCTGCCAGGCTCCTTTCGCAACCCTGCTCTTGAAATGCGAACATCTGCAGATAGCTGGCAGGCAGAAGGTGCTATCCTGGAAAGCTGTTGCTCAGCCTCATCTGCCCATGGCACTGATCGCATAGAGGCACAGAGAATGGGGCTGCTTGCTTCTCTTGCCACTTGAAACTTCAAACGCATGGTGGGAATGGTGGTGTCCCTGCCAGGCTCCTATCACAGCCCTGCTCCGAAAGTGCGAACGTCTGCAGATAACTGGCAGGCAGAAGGGGCTAGCCTGGAAAGCTGTTGCTCAGCCTCATCTGCCCATGGCAGTGCTCGCACAGAGGCACAGAGAATGGGGCTGCTTGCTTGTCTTGCCACCTCAAACTTCAAACGTAGCCTGGGAAAGATGGTGTCCCAGCCAGGCTCCTTTCGCAGCCCTGCTCCGAAAGTGCGAACGTCTGCAGATAGCTGGCAGCCAGAAGGGGCTAGCCTGGAAAGCTGTTGCTCAGCCTCATCTGCCCATGGCACGGCTCGCACAGAGGCACAGAGAATGGGGCTCCTTGCTTGTCTTGCCACCTGAAACTTCAAACGTAGCCTGGGAAAGATGGTGTACCTGCTAGGCTCCTTTCGCAGCCCTGCTCTTGAAGTGCGAACATCTACAGATAGCTGGCAGGCAGAAGGGGCTAGCCTGGAAAGCTGTTGCTCAGCCTCATCTGCCCATGGCACTGTTTGCATAGAGGTACAGAGAATGGGGCTGCTTGCTGATCTTGCCACTTGAAACTTCAAACGCATGCTGGGAATGGTGGTGTCCCTGCCAGGGTCCTTTCGCAGCCCTGCTCCGAAAGTGCGAACGTCTGCAGATAGCTGGCAGCCAGAAGGTGCTATCCTGGAAAGCACTTGCTCAGCCTCATCTGCTCATGGCACTGTTCGCAATGGGGCACAGAGAATGGGGCTGCTTGCTTATCTTGCCACTTGAAACTTCAAACGCATGCTGGAAATAGTGGTGTCCCTGCCAGGCTTCTTTCGCAGCCCTGCTCTTGAAATGCGAACATCTGCAGATAGCTGGCAAGCAGAAGGGGCTAGCCTGGAAAGCTGTTGCTCAGCCTCATCTGCCCATGGCACTGTTCGCATAGAGGCACAGAGAATGGGGCTGCTTGCTTATCTTGCCACTTGAAACTTCAAACGCATGCTGGGAATGGTGGTGTCCCAGCCAGGCTCCTTTCGCAGCCCTGCTCCGAAAGTGCGAACGTCTGCAGATAGCTGGCAGGCAGAAGGGGCTAGCCTGGAAAGCTGTTGCTCAGCCTCATCTGCCCATGGCACTGTTCTCATAGAGGCACAGAGAATGGGGCTCCTTGCTTGTCTTGCCACCTCAAACTTCAAACGTAGCCTGGGAAAGTTGGTGTCCCAGCCAGGCTCCTTTCGCAGCCCTGCTCCGAAAGTGCGAACGTCTGCAGATAGCTGGCAGCCAGAAGGGGCTAGCCTGGAAAGCTGTTGCTCAGCCTCATCTGCCCATGGCACGGCTCGCACAGAGGCACAGAGAATGGGGCTCCTTGCTTGTCTTGCCACCTCAAACTGCAGACGTAGCCTGGGAAAGATGGTGTACCTGCTAGGCTCCTTTCGCAGCCCTGCTCTTGAAATGCGAACGTCTGCAGATAGCTGGCAGGCAAAAGGGGCTAGCCTGGAAAGCTGTTGCTCAGCCTCATCTGCCCATGGCACTGTTCGCACAGAGGCACAGAGAATGGGGCTCCTTGCTTATCTTGCCACTTGAAACTTCAAACGCATGCTGGGAAGGGTGGTGTCCATGCCAGGCTCCTATCCCAGCCCTGCTCCGAAAGTGCGAACGTCTGCAGATAGCTGGCAGCCAGAAGGGGCTAGCCTGGAAAGCTGTTGCTCAGCCTCATCTGCCCATGGCAGTGCTCGCACAGAGGCACAGAGAATGGGGCTGCTTGCTTGTCTTGCCACCTCAAACTTCAAACGTAGCCTGGGAAAGATGGTGTACCTGCTAGGCTCCTTTCGCAGCCCTACTCTTGAAGAGCGAACATCTGCAGATAGCTGGCAGGCAGAAGGGGCTAGCCTGGAAAGCTGTTGCTCAGCCTCATCTGCCCATGGCAGTGCTCGCACAGAGGCACAGAGAATGGGGCTGCTTGCTTGTCTTGCCACCTCAAACTGCAGACGTAGCCTGGGAAAGATGGTGTACCTGCTAGGCTCCTTTCGCAGCCCTGCTCTTGAAATGCGAACGTCTGCAGATAGCTGGCAGCCAGAAGGGGCTAGCCTGGAAAGCTGTTGCTCAGCCTCATCTGCCCATGGCACTGTTCGCATAGAGGCACAGAGAATGGGGCGCCTTGCTTGTCTTGCCACCTCAAACTTCAAACGTAGCCTGGGAAAGTTGGTGTCCCAGCCAGGCTCCTTTCGCAGCCCTGCTCCGAAAGTGCGAACGTCTGCAGATAGCTGGCAGCCAGAAGGTGCTAGCCTGGAAAGCACTTGCTCAGCCTCATCTGCCCATGGCACTGTTCGCACAGAGGCACAGAGAATGGGGCTGCTTGCTTATCTTGCCACTTGAAACTTTAAACGCATGCTGGGAATGGTGGTGTCCCTGCCAGGGTCCTATCACAGCCCTGCTCTGAAATTGCGAACGTCTGCAGGTAGCTGGCAGCCAGAAGGGGCTAGCCTGGAAAGCTGTTGCTCAGCCTCATCTGCCCATGGCACTGTTCGCATAGAGGCACAGAGAATGGGGCTGCTTGCTTATCTTGCCACTTGAAAATTGAAACGCATGCTGGGAATAGTTGTGTGCCTGCCAGGCTCCTTTCGCAGCCCTGCTCTTGAAATGCGAACATCTGCAGATAGCTGGCAGGCAGAAGGTGCTATCCTGGAAAGCTGTTGCTCAGCCTCATCTGCCCATGGCACTGTTCGCATAGAGGCACAGAGAATGGGGCTGCTTGCTTATCTTGCCACTTGAAACTTCAAACGCATGGTGGGAATGGTGGTGTCCCTGCCAGGCTCCTATCACAGCCCTGCTCCGAAAGTGCGAACGTCTGCAGATAACTGGCAGGCAGAAGGGGCTAGCCTGGAAAGCTGTTGCTCAGCCTCATCTGCCCATGGCACGGCTCGCACAGAGGCACAGAGAATGGGGCTCCTTGCTTGTCTTGCCACCTGAAACTTCAAACGTAGCCTGGGAAAGATGGTGTACCTGCTAGGCTCCTTTCGCAGCCCTGCTCTTGAAATGCGAACGTCTACAGATAGCTGGCAGGCAGAAGGGGCTAGCCTGGAAAGCTGTTGCTCAGCCTCATCTGCCCATGGCACTGTTCGCATAGAGGTACAGAGAATGGGGCTGCTTGCTGATCTTGCCACTTGAAACTTCAAACGCATGCTGGGAATGGTGGTGTCCCTGCCAGGGTCCTTTCGCAGCCCTGCTCCGAAAGTGCGAACGTCTGCAGATAGCTGGCAGCCAGAAGGTGCTATCCTGGAAAGCACTTGCTCAGCCTCATCTGCTCATGGCACTGTTCGCAATGGGGCACAGAGAATGGGGCTGCTTGCTTATCTTGCCACTTGAAACTTCAAACGCATGCTGGAAATAGTGGTGTCCCTGCCAGGCTCCTTTCGCAGCCCTGCTCTTGAAATGCGAACATCTGCAGATAGCTGGCAAGCAGAAGGGGCTAGCCTGGAAAGCTGTTGCTCAGCCTCATCTGCCCATGGCACTGTTCGCATAGAGGCACAGAGAATGGGGCTGCTTGCTTATCTTGCCACTTGAAACTTCAAACGCATGCTGGGAATGGTGGTGTCCCAGCCAGGCTCCTTTCGCAGCCCTGCTCCGAAAGTGCGAACGTCTGCAGATAGCTGGCAGGCAGAAGGGGCTAGCCTGGAAAGCTGTTGCTCAGCCTCATCTGCCCATGGCACTGTTCTCATAGAGGCACAGAGAATGGGGCTCCTTGCTTGTCTTGCCACCTCAAACTTCAAACGTAGCCTGGGAAAGTTGGTGTCCCAGCCAGGCTCCTTTCGCAGCCCTGCTCCGAAAGTGCGAACGTCTGCAGATAGCTGGCAGCCAGAAGGGGCTAGCCTGGAAAGCTGTTGCTCAGCCTCATCTGCCCATGGCAGTGCTCGCACAGAGGCACAGAGAATGGGGCTGCTTGCTTGTCTTGCCACCTCAAACTTCAAACGTAGCCTGGGAAAGATGGTGTACCTGCTAGGCTCCTTTCGCAGCCCTACTCTTGAAGAGCGAACATCTGCAGATAGCTGGCAGGCAGAAGGGGCTAGCCTGGAAAGCTGTTGCTCAGCCTCATCTGCCCATGGCAGTGCTCGCACAGAGGCACAGAGAATGGGGCTGCTTGCTTGTCTTGCCACCTCAAACTGCAGACGTAGCCTGGGAAAGATGGTGTACCTGCTAGGCTCCTTTCGCAGCCCTGCTCTTGAAATGCGAACGTCTGCAGATAGCTGGCAGCCAGAAGGGGCTATCCTGGAAAGCTGTTGCTCAGCCTCATCTGCCCATGGCACTGTTCGCATAGAGGCACAGAGAATGGGGCGCCTTGCTTGTCTTGCCACCTCAAACTTCAAACGTAGCCTGGGAAAGTTGGTGTCCCAGCCAGGCTCCTTTCGCAGCCCTGCTCCGAAAGTGCAAACGTCTGCAGATAGCTGGCAGCCAGAAGGTGCTATCCTGGAAAGCACTTGCTCAGCCTCATCTGCCCATGGCACTGTTCGCACAGAGGCACAGAGAATGGGGCTGCTTGCTTATCTTGCCACTTGAAACTTTAAACGCATGCTGGGAATGGTGGTGTCCCTGCCAGGGTCCTATCACAGCCCTGCTCCGAAATTGCGAACGTCTGCAGGTAGCTGGCAGGCAGAAGGGGCTAGCCTGGAAAGCTGTTGCTCAGCCTCATCTGCCCATGGCACTGTTCGCATAGAGGCACAGAGAATGGGGCTGCTTGCTTATCTTGCCACTTGAAACTTGAAACGCATGCTGGGAATAGTTGTGTGCCTGCCAGGCTCCTTTCGCAGCCCTGCTCTTGAAATGCGAACATCTGCAGATAGCTGGCAGGCAGAAGGTGCTATCCTGGAAAGCTGTTGCTCAGCCTCATCTGCCCATGGCACTGTTCGCATAGAGGCACAGAGAATGGGGCTGCTTGCTTGTCTTGCCACCTCAAACTTCAAACGTAGCCTGGGAAAGTTGGTGTACCAGCCAGGCTCCTTTCGCAGCCCTGCTCCGAAAGTGCGAACGTCTGCAGATAGCTGGCAGCCAGAAGGGGCTAGCCTGGAAAGCTGTTGCTCAGCCTCATCTGCCCATGGCAGTGCTCGCACAGAGGCACAGAGAATGGGGCTGCTTGCTTGTCTTGCCACCTCAAACTTCAAACGTAGCCTGGGAAAGATGGTGTACCTGCTAGGCTCCTTTCGCAGCCCTGCTCTTGAAGTGCGAACATCTACAGATAGCTGGCAGGCAGAAGGGGCTAGCCTGGAAAGCTGTTGCTCAGCCTCATCTGCCCATGGCACTGTTCGCATAGAGGTACAGAGAATGGGGCTGCTTGCTGATCTTGCCACTTGAAACTTCAAACGCATGCTGGGAATGGTGGTGTCCCTGCCAGGCTCCTATCACAGCCCTGCTCCGAAAGTGCGAACGTCTGCAGATAGCTGGCAGGCAGAAGGGGCTAGCCTGGAAAGCTGTTGCTCAGCCTCATCTGCCCATGGCAGTGCTCGCACAGAGGCACAGAGAATGGGGCTGCTTGCTTGTCTTGCCACCTCAAACTTCAAACGTAGCCTGGGAAAGATGGTGTACCTGCTAGGCTCCTTTCGCAGCCCTGCTCTTGAAGTGCGAACATCTGCAGATAGCTGGCAGGCAGAAGGGGCTAGCCTGGAAAGCTGTTGCTCAGCCTCATCTGCCCATGGCAGTGCTCGCACAGAGGCACAGAGAATGGGGCTGCTTGCTTGTCTTGCCACCTCAAACTGCAGACATAGCCTGGGAAAGATGGTGTACCTGCTAGGCTCCTTTCGCAGCCCTGCTCTTGAAATGCGAACGTCTGCAGATAGCTGGCAGCCAGAAGGGGCTAGCCTGGAAAGCTGTTGCTCAGCCTCATCTGCCCATGGCACTGTTCGCATAGAGGCACAGAGAATGGGGCGCCTTGCTTGTCTTGCCACCTCAAACTTCAAACGTAGCCTGGGAAAGTTGGTGTCCCAGCCAGGCTCCTTTCGCAGCCCTGCTCCGAAAGTGCAAACGTCTGCAGATAGCTGGCAGCCAGAAGGTGCTATCCTGGAAAGCACTTGCTCAGCCTCATCTACCCATGGCACTGTTCGCACAGAGGCACAGAGAATGGGGCTGCTTGCTTATCTTGCCACTTGAAACTTTAAACGCATGCTGGGAATGGTGGTGTCCCTGCCAGGGTCCTATCACAGCCCTGCTCCGAAAGTGCGAACGTCTGCAGGTAGCTGGCAGCCAGAAGGGGCTAGCCTGGAAAGCTGTTGCTCAGCCTCATCTGCCCATGGCACTGTTCGCATAGAGGCACAGAGAATGGGGCTGCTTGCTTATCTTGCCACTTGAAACTTGAAACGCATGCTGGGAATAGTTGTGTGCCTGCCAGGCTCCTTTCGCAGCCCTGCTCTTGAAATGCGAACATCTGCAGATAGCTGGCAGGCAGAAGGTGCTATCCTGGAAAGCTGTTGCTCAGCCTCATCTGCCCATGGCACTGTTCGCATAGAGGCACAGAGAATGGGGCTGCTTGCTTATCTTGCCACTTGAAACTTCAAACGCATGGTGGGAATGGTGGTGTCCCTGCCAGGCTCCTATCACAGCCCTGCTCCGAAAGTGCGAACGTCTGCAGATAACTGGCAGGCAGAAGGGGCTAGCCTGGAAAGCTGTTGCTCAGCCTCATCTGCCCATGGCAGTGCTCGCACAGAGGCACAGAGAATGGGGCTGCTTGCTTGTCTTGCCACCTCAAACTTCAAAGGTAGCCTGGGAAAGTTGGTGTCCCTGCCAGGCTCCTATCACAGCCCTGCTCCGAAAGTGCGAACGTCTGCAGATAGCTGGCAGCCAGAAGGGGCTAGCCTGGAAAGCTGTTGCTCAGCCTCATCTGCCCATGGCACGGCTCGCACAGAGGCACATAGAATGGGGCTCCTTGCTTGTCTTGCCACCTGAAACTTCAAACGTAGCCTGGGAAAGATGGTGTACCTGCTAGGCTCCTTTCGCAGCCCTGCTCTTAAAATGCGAACGTCTGCAGATAGCTGGCAGCCAGAAGGGGCTATCCTGGAAAGCTGTTGCTCAGCCTCATCTGCCCATGGCAGTGCTCGCACAGAGGCACAGAGAATGGGGCTGCTTGCTTGTCTTGCCACCTCAAACTTCAAACGTAGCCTGGGAAAGATGGTGTACCTGCTAGGCTCCTTTCGCAGCCCTGCTCTTGAAATGCGAACATCTACAGATAGCTGGCAGGCAGAAGGGGCTAGCCTGGAAAGCTCTTGCTCAGCCTCATCTGCCCATGGCACTGTTCGCATAGAGGTACAGAGAATGGGGCTGCTTGCTGATCTTGCCACTTGAAACTTCAAACGCATGCTGGGAATGGTGGTGTCCCTGCCAGGCTCCTATCACAGCCCTGCTCCGAAAGTGCGAACGTCTGCAGATAGCTGGCAGGCAGAAGGGGCTAGCCTGGAAAGCTCTTGCTCAGCCTCATCTGCCCATGGCACGGCTCGCAGAGAGGCACAGAGAATGGGTCGCCTTCCTTGTCTTGCCACCTCAAACTTCAAACGTAGCCTGGGAAAGTTGGTGTCCCAGCCAGGCTCCTATCACAGCCCTGCTCCGAAAGTGCAAACGTCTGCAGATAGCTGGCAGCCAGAAGGTGCTATCCTGGAAAGCACTTGCTCAGCCTCATCTGCCCATGGCACTGTTCGCACAGAGGCACAGAGAATGGGGCTGCTTGCTTATCTTGCCACTTGAAACTTCAAACGCATGCTGGGAATGGTGGTGTCCCTGCCAGGCTCCTTTCGCAGCCCTGCTCCGAAAGTGCGAACGTCTGCAGATAGCTGGCAGCCAGAAGGTGCTATCCTGGAAAGCACTTGCTCAGCCTCATCTGCTCATGGCACTGTTCGCATAGAGGCACAGAGAATGGGGCTGCTTGCTTATCTTGCCACTTGAAACTTCAAACGCATGCTGGGAATGGTGGTGTCCCTGCCAGGCTCCTTTCGCAGCCCTGCTCTTGAAATGCGAACATCTGCAGATAGCTGGCAAGCAGAAGGGGCTAGCCTGGAAAGCTGTTGCTCAGCCTCATCTGCCCATGGCACTGTTCGCATAGAGGCACAGAGAATGGGGCTGCTTGCTTATCTTGCCACTTGAAACTTCAAACGCATGCTGGGAATGGTGGTGTCCCAGCCAGGCTCCTTTCGCAGCCCTGCTCCGAAAGTGCGAACGTCTGCAGATAGCTGGCAGGCAGAAGGGGCTAGCCTGGAAAGCTGTTGCTCAGCCTCATCTGCCCATGGCACTGTTCTCATAGAGGCACAGAGAATGGGGCTCCTTGCTTGTCTTGCCACCTCAAACTTCAAAGGTAGCCTGGGAAAGTTGGTGTCCCAGCCAGGCTCCTTTCGCAGCCCTGCTCCGAAAGTGCGAACGTCTGCAGATAGCTGGCAGCCAGAAGGGGCTAGCCTGGAAAGCTGTTGCTCAGCCTCATCTGCCCATGGCACGGCTCGCACAGAGGCACAGAGAATGGGGCTCCTTGCTTGTCTTGCCACCTCAAACTTCAAACGTAGCCTGGGAAAGATGGTGTACCTGCTAGGCTCCTTTCGCAGCCCTGCTCTTGAAATACGAACGTCTGCAGATAGCTGGCAGCCAGAAGGGGCTAGCCTGGAAAGCTGTTGCTCAGCCTCATCTGCCCATGGCACTGTTCGCACAGAGGCACAGAGAATGGGGCTCCTTGCTTATCTTGCCACTTGAAACTTCAAACGCATGCTGGGAAGGGTGGTGTCCATGCCAGGCTCCTATCCCAGCCCTGCTCCGAAAGTGCGAACGTCTGCAGATAGCTGGCAGCCAGAAGGGGCTAGCCTGGAAAGCTGTTGCTCAGCCTCATCTGCCCATGGCAGTGCTCGCACAGAAGCACAGAGAATGGGGCTCCTTGCTTGTCTTGCCACCTCAAACTTCAAACGTAGCCTGGGAAAGATGGTGTACCTGCTAGGCTCCTTTCGCAGCCCTGCTCTTAAAATGCGAACGTCTGCAGATAGCTGGCAGGCAGAAGGGGCTATCCTGGAAAGCTGTTGCTCAGCCTCATCTGCCCATGGCAGTGCTCGCACAGAAGCACAGAGAATGGGGCTCCTTGCTTGTCTTGCCACCTCAAACTTCAAACGTAGCCTGGGAAAGATGGTGTACCTGCTAGGCTCCTTTCGCAGCCCTGGTCTTGAAATGCGAACGTCTGCAGATAGCTGGCAGGCAGAAGGGGCTAGCCTGGAAAGCTGTTGCTCAGCCTCATCTGCCCATGGCACTGTTCGCATAGAGGCACAGAGAATGGGGCTCCTTGCTTATCTTGCCACTTGAAACTTCAAACGCATGCTGGGAAGGGTGGTGTCCCTGCCAGGCTCCGATCCCAGCCCTGCTCCGAAACTGCGAACGTCTGCAGATAGCTGGCAAGCAGAAGGGGCTAGCCTGGAAAGCTGTTGCTCAGCCTCATCTGCCCATGGCACTGTTCGCATAGAGGCACAGAGAATGGGGCTGCTTGCTGATCTTGCCACTTGAAACTTCAAACGCATGCTGGGAATGGTGGTGTCCCTGCCAGGCTCCTATCACAGCCCTGCTCCGAAAGTGCGAACGTCTGCAGATAGCTGGCAGGCAGAAGGGGCTAGCCTGGAAAGCTCTTGCTCAGCCTCATCTGCCCATGGCACGGCTCGCACAGAGGCACAGAGAATGGGGCTGCTTGCTTGTCTTGCCACCTCAAACTTCAAACGTAGCCTGGGAAAGTTGGTGTCCCAGCCAGGCTCCTTTCGCAGCCCTGCTCCGAAAGTGCGAACGTCTGCAGATAGCTGGCAGCCAGAAGGTGCTATCCTGGAAAGCACTTGCTCAGCCTCATCTGCTCATGGCACTGTTCGCATAGAGGCACAGAGAATGGGGCTGCTTGCTTATCTTGCCATTTGAAACTTCAAACGCATGCTGGGAATGGTGGTGTCCCTGCCAGGCTCCTATCACAGCCCTGCTCCGAAAGTGCTAACGTCTGCAGATAGCTGGCAGGCAGAAGGGGCTATCCTGGAAAGCTGTTGCTCAGCCTCATCTGCCCATGGCAGTGCTCGCACAGAGGCACAGAGAATGGGGCTTCTTGCTTGTCTTGCCACCTCAAACTTCAAACGTAGCCTGGGAAAGATGGTGTACCTGCTAGGCTCCTTTCGCAGCCCTGCTCTTAAAATGCGAACGTCTGCAGATAGCTGGCAGCCAGAAGGTGCTATCCTGGAAAGCTGTTGCTCAGCCTCATCTGCCCATGGCACTGTTCGCATAGAGGCACAGAGAATGGGGCTCCTTGCTTATCTTGCCACTTGAAACTTCAAACGCATGCTGGGAAGGGTGGTGTCCCTGCCAGGCTCCTATCACAGCCCTGCTCCGAAAGTGCGAACGTCTGCAGATAGCTGGCAGGCAGAAGGGGCTAGCCTGGAAAGCTGTTGCTCAGCCTCATCTGCCCATGGCACGGCTCGCACAGAGGCACAGAGAATGGGGCTCCTTGCTTGTCTTGCCACCTCAAAATTCAAACGTAGCCTGGGAAAGATGGTGTACCTGCTAGGCTCCTTTCGCAGCCCTGCTCTTGAAATGCGAACGTCTGCGGATAGCTGGCAGCCAGAAGGGGCTAGCCTGGAAAGCTGTTGCTCAGCCTCATCTGCCCATGGCAGTGCTCGCACAGAGGCACAGAGAATGGGGCTGCTTGCTTGTCTTGCCACCTCAAACTTCAAACGTAGCCTGGGATAGTTGGATTCCCAGCCAGGCTCCTTTCGCAGCCCTGCTCCGAAAGTGCGAACGTCTGCAGATAGCTGGCAGCCAGAAGGTGCTATCCTGGAAAGCACTTGCTCAGCCTCATCTGCTCATGGCACTGTTCGCATAGAGGCACAGAGAATGGGGCTGCTTGCTTATCTTGCCACTTGAAACTTCAAACGCATGCTGGGAATGGTGGTGTCCCTGCCAGGCTCCTATCACAGCCCTGCTCCGAAAGTGCTAACGTCTGCAGATAGCTGGCAGGCAGAAGGGGCTATCCTGGAAAGCTGTTGCTCAGCCTCATCTGCCCATGGCAGTGCTCGCACAGAGGCACAGAGAATGGGGCTCCTTGCTTGTCTTGCCACCTCAAACTTCAAACGTAGCCTGGGAAAGATGGTGTACCTGCTAGGCTCCTTTCGCAGCCCTGCTCTTAAAATGCGAACGTCCGCAGATAGCTGGCAGCCAGAAGGGGCTAGCCTGGAAAGCTGTTGCTCAGCCTCATCTGCCCATGGCACTGTTCGCATAGAGGCACAGAGAATGGGGCGCCTTGCTTGTCTTGCCACCTCAAACTTCAAACGTAGCCTGGGAAAGTTGGTGTCCCAGCCAGGCTCCTTTCGCAGCCCTGCTCCGAAAGTGCGAACGTCTGCAGATAGCTGGCAGCCAGAAGGTGCTATCCTGGAAAGCACTTGCTCAGCCTCATCTGCCCATGGCACTGTTCGCACAGAGGCACAGAGAATGGGGCTGCTTGCTTATCTTGCCACTTGAAACTTCAAACGCATGCTGGGAATGGTGGTGTCCCTGCCAGGGTCCTTTCGCAGCCCTGCTCCGAAAGTGCGAACGTCTGCAGGTAGCTGGCAGCCAGAAGGGGCTAGCCTGGAAAGCACTTGCTCAGCCTCATCTGTCCATGGCACTGTTCGCATAGAGGCACAGAGAATGGGGCTGCTTGCTTATCTTGCCACTTGAAACTTCAAACACATGCTGGGAATAGTGGTGTGCCTGCCAGGCTCCTTTCGCAGCCCTGCTCTTGAAATGCGAACATCTGCAGATAGCTGGCAAGCAGAAGGGGCTAGCCTGGAAAGCTGTTGCTCAGCCTCATCTGCCCATGGCACTGTTCGCATAGAGGCACAGAGAATGGGGCTGCTTGCTTATCTTGCCACTTGAAACTTCAAACGCATGCTGGGAATGGTGGTGTCCCTGCCAGGCTCCTATCACAGCCCTGCTCCGAAAGTGCGAACGTCTGCAGATAGCTGGCAGGCAGAAGGGGCTAGCCTGGAAAGCTGTTGCTCAGCCTCATCTGCCCATGGCAGTGCTCGCACAGAGGCACAGAGAATGGGGCTGCTTGCTTGTCTTGCCACCTCAAACTTCAAACGCATGCTGGGAAAGTTGGTGTCCCAGCCAGGCTCCTTTCGCAGCCCTGCTCCGAAAGTGCGAACGTCTGCAGATAGCTGGCAGCCAGACGGGGCTAGCCTGGAAAGCTGTTGCTCAGCCTCATCTGCCCATGGCACGGATCGCACAGAGGCACAGAGAATGGGGCTCCTTGCTTGTCTTGCCACCTCAAACTTCAAACGTAGCCTGGGAAAGATGGTGTACCTGCTAGGCTCCTTTCGCAGCCCTGCTCTTGAAATGCGAACGTCTGCAGATAGCTGGCAGCCAGAAGGGGCTAGCCTGGAAAGCTGTTGCTCAGCCTCATCTGCCCATGGCACTGTTCGCATAGAGGCACAGAGAATGGGGCGCCTTGCTTGTCTTGCCACCTCAAACTTCAAACGTAGCCTGGGAAGGGTGGTGTCCCTGCCACGCTCCTATACCAGCACTGCTCCGAAAGTGCGAACGTCTGCAGATAGCTGGCAGCCAGAAGGTGCTATCCTGGAAAGCACTTGCTCAGCCTCATCTGCCCATGGCACTGTTCGCACAGAGGCACAGAGAATGGGGCTGCTTGCTTATCTTGCCACTTGAAACTTTAAACGCATGCTGGGAATGGTGGTGTCCCTGCCAGGGTCCTATCACAGCCCTGCTCCGAAAGTGCGAACGTCTGCAGGTAGCTGGCAGCCAGAAGGTGCTATCCTGGAAAGCACTTGCTCAGCCTCATCTGCCCATGGCACTGTTCGCATAGAGGCACAGAGAATGGGGCTGCTTGCTTATCTTGCCACTTGAAACTTCAAACGCATGCTGGGAATAGTGGTGTGCCTGCCAGGCTCCTTTCGCAGCCCTGCTCTTGAAATGCGAACATCTGCAGATAGCTGGCAAGCAGAAGGGGCTAGCCTGGAAAGCTCTTGCTCAGCCTCATCTGCCCATGGCACTGTTCGCATAGAGGCACAGAGAATGGGGCTGCTTGCTTATCTTGCCACTTGAAACTTCAAACGTAGCCTGGGAAAGTTGGTGTCCCAGCCAGGCTCCTTTCGCAGCCCTGCTCCGAAAGTGCGAACGTCTGCAGATAGCTGGCAGGCAGAAGGGGCTAGCCTGGAAAGCTGTTGCTCAGCCTCATCTGTCCATGGCACAGCTCGCACAGAGGCACAGAGAATGGGGCTGCTTGCTTGTCTTGCCACCTCAAACTTCAAAGGTAGCCTGGGAAAGTTGGTGTCCCAGCCAGGCTCCTTTCGCAGCCCTGCTCCGAAAGTGCGAACGTCTGCAGATAGCTGGCAGCCAGAAGGGGCTAGCCTGGAAAGCTGTTGCTCAGCCTCATCTGCCCATGGCATGGCTCGCACAGAGGCACAGAGAATGGGGCTGCTTGCTTGTCTTGCCACCTGAAACTTCAAACGTAGCCTGGGAAAGATGGTGTACCTGCTAGGCTCCTTTCGCAGCCCTGCTCTTAAAATGCGAACGTCTGCAGATAGCTGGCAGCCAGAAGGGGCTAGCCTGGAAAGCTGTTGCTCAGCCTCATCTGCCCATGGCAGTGCTCGCACAGAAGCACAGAGAATGGGGCTCCTTGCTTGTCTTGCCACCTCAAACTTCAAACGTAGCCTGGGAAAGGTGGTGTCCCTGCCAGGCTCCTATCCCAGCCCTGCTCTTAAAATGCGAACGTCTGCAGATAGCTGGCAGGCAGAAGGTGCTATCCTGGAAAGCTGTTTCTCAGCCTCATCTGCCCATGGCACTGTTCGCATAGAGGCACAGAGAATGGGGCTGCTTGCTTATCTTGCCACTTGAAACTTCAAACGCATGCTGGGAAGGGTGGTGTCCCTGCCAGGCTCCTATCACAGCCCTGCTCCGAAAGTGCGAACGTCTGCAGATAGCTGGCAGGCAGAAGGGGCTAGCCTGGAAAGCTGTTGCTCAGCCTCATCTGCCCATGGCAGTGCTCGCACAGAGGCACAGAGAATGGGGCTGCTTGCTTATCTTGCCATTTGAAACTTCAAACGCATGCTGGGAATGGTGGTGTCCCTGCCAGGCTCCTATCACAGCCCTGCTCCGAAAGTGCTAACGTCTGCAGATAGCTGGCAGCCAGAAGGGGCTAGCCTGGAAAGCTGTTGCTCAGCCTCATCTGCCCATGGCAGTGCTCGCACAGAGGCACAGAGAATGGGGCTTCTTGCTTGTCTTGCCACCTCAAACTTCAAACGTAGCCTGGGAAAGTTGGTGTACCTGCTAGGCTCCTTTCGCAGCCCTGCTCTTAAAATGCGAACGTCTGCAGATAGCTGGCAGCCAGAAGGTGCTATCCTGGAAAGCACTTGCTCAGCCTCATCTGCCCATGGCACTGTTCGCATAGAGGCACAGAGAATGGGGCTGCTTGCTTATCTTGCCACTTGAAACTTCAAACGCATGCTGGGAAGGGTGGTGTCCCTGCCAGGCTCCTATCACAGCCCTGCTCCGAAAGTGCGAACGTCTGCAGATAGCTGGCAGGCAGAAGGGGCTATCCTGGAAAGCTGTTGCTCAGCCTCATCTGCCCATGGCAGTGCTCGCACAGAGGCACAGAGAATGGGGCTGCTTGCTTGTCTTGCCACCTCAAACTTCAAAGGTAGCCTGGGAAAGTTGGTGTCCCAGCCAGGCTCCTTTCGCAGCCCTGCTCCGAAAGTGCGAACGTCTGCAGATAGCTGGCAGCCAGAAGGGGCTAGCCTGGAAAGCTGTTGCTCAGCCTCATCTGCCCATGGCACGGCTCGCACAGAGGCACAGAGAATGGGGCTCCTTGCTTGTCTTGCCACCTCAAACTTCAAACGTAGCCTGGGAAAGATGGTGTACCTGCTAGGCTCCTTTCGCAGCCCTGCTCTTGAAATGCGAACGTCTGCAGATAGCTGGCAGCCAGAAGGTGCTAGCCTGGAAAGTTGTTGCTCAGCCTCATCTGCCAAAGGCACTGTTCGCATAGAGGCACAGAGAATGGGGCTGCTTGCTTATCTTGCCACTTGAAACTTCAAACGCATGCTGGGAATGGTGGTGTCCCTGCCAGGCTCCTATCACAGCCCTGCTCCGAAAGTGCTAACGTCTGCAGATAGCTGGCAGGCAGAAGGGGCTAGCCTGGAAAGCTGTTGCTCAGCCTCATCTGCCCATGGCAGTGCTCGCACAGAGGCACAGAGAATGGGGCTCCTTGCTTGTCTTGCCACCTCAAACTTCAAACGTAGCCTGGGAAAGATGGTGTACCTGCTAGGCTCCTTTCGCAGCCCTGCTCTTAAAATGCGAACGTCTGCAGATAGCTGGCAGCCAGAAGGGGCTAGCCTGGAAAGCTGTTGCTCAGCCTCATCTGCCCATGGCAGTGCTCGCACAGAGGCACAGAGAATGGGGCGCCTTGCTTGTCTTGCCACCTCAAACTTCAAACGTAGCCTGGGAAAGTTGGTGTCCCAGCCAGGCTCCTTTCGCAGCCCTGCTCCGAAAGTGCAAACGTCTGCAGATAGCTGGCAGCCAGAAGGTGCTATCCTGGAAAGCACTTGCTCAGCCTCATCTGCCCATGGCACTGTTCGCACAGAGGCACAGAGAATGGGGCTGCTTGCTTATCTTGCCACTTGAAACTTTAAACGCATGCTGGGAATGGTGGTGTCCCTGCCAGGGTCCTATCACAGCCCTGCTCCGAAAGTGCGAACGTCTGCAGGTAGCTGGCAGCCAGAAGGGGCTAGCCTGGAAAGCACTTGCTCAGCCTCATCTGCCCATGGCACTGTTCGCATAGAGGCACAGAGAATGGGGCTGCTTGCTTATCTTGCCACTTGAAACTTTAAACGCATGCTGGGAATGGTGGTGTCCCTGCCAGGGTCCTATCACAGCCCTGCTCCGAAATTGCGAACGTCTGCAGGTAGCTGGCAGCCAGAAGGGGCTAGCCTGGAAAGCTGTTGCTCAGCCTCATCTGCCCATGGCACTGTTCGCATAGAGGCACAGAGAATGGGGCTGCTTGCTTGTCTTGCCACTTGAAACTTCAAACGCATGCTGGGAATAGTGGTGTGCCTGCCAGGCTCCTTTCGCAGCCCTGCTCTTGAAATGCGAACATCTGCAGATAGCTGGCAGGCAGAAGGGGCTAGCCTGGAAAGCTGTTGCTCAGCCTCATCTGCCCATGGCAGTGGTCGCACAGAGGCACAGAGAATGGGGCTGCTTGCTTGTCTTGCCACCTCAAACTTCAAACGTAGCCTGGGAAAGTTGGTGTCCCAGCCAGGCTCCTTTCGCAACCCTGCTCCGAAAGTGCGAACGTCTGCAGATAGCTGGCAGCCAGAAGGGGCTAGCCTGGAAAGCTGTTGCTCAGCCTCATCTGCCCATGGCACGGCTCGCACAGAGGCACAGAGAATGGGGCTCCTTGCTTGTCTTGCCACCTGAAACTTCAAACGTAGCCTGGGAAAGATGGTGTACCTGCTAGGCTCCTTTCGCAGCCCTGCTCTTAAAATGCGAACGTCTGCAGATAGCTGACAGCCAGAAGGGGCTAGCCTGGAAAGCTGTTGCTCAGCCTCATCTGCCCATGGCAGTGCTCGCACAGAGGCACAGAGAATTGGGCTGCTTGCTTGTCTTGCCACCTCAAACTTCAAACGTAGCCTGGGAAAGATGGTGTACCTGCTAGGCTCCTTTCGCAGCCCTGCTCTTGAAATGCGAACATCTACATATAGCTGGCAGGCAGAAGGGGCTAGCCTGGAAAGCTGTTGCTCAGCCTCATCTGCCCATGGCACTGTTCGCATAGAGGTACAGAGAATGGGGCTGCTTGCTGATCTTGCCACTTGAAACTTCAAACGCATGCTGGGAATGGTGGTGTCCCTGCCAGGCTCCTATCACAGCCCTGCTCCGAAAGTGCGAACGTCTGCAGATAGCTGGCAGCCAGAAGGGGCTAGCCTGGAAAGCTGTTGCTCAGCCTCATCTGCCCATGGCACGGCTCGCACAGAGGCACAGAGAATGGGGCGCCTTGCTTGTCTTGCCACCTCAAACTTCAAACATAGCCTGGGAAAGTTGGTGTCCCAGCCAGGCTCCTTTCGCAGCCCTGCTCCGAAAGTGCGAACGTCTGCAGATAGCTGGCAGCCAGAAGGTGCTATCCTGGAAAGCACTTGCTCAGCCTCATCTGCCCATGGCACTGTTCGCACAGAGGCACAGAGAATGGGGCTGCTTGCTTATCTTGCCACTTGAAACTTCAAACGCATGCTGGGAATGGTGGTGTCCCTGCCAGGGTCCTTTCGCAGCCCTGCTCCGAAAGTGCGAACGTCTGCAGATAGCTGGCAGCCAGAAGGTGCTAGCCTGGAAAGCACTTGCTCAGCCTCATCTGCTCATGGCACTGTTCGCATAGAGGCACAGAGAATGGGGCTGCTTGCTTATCTTGCCACTTGAAACTTCAAACGCATGCTGGGAATAGTGGTGTCCCTGCCAGGCTCCTTTCGCAGCCCTGCTCTTGAAATGCGAACATCTGCAGATAGCTGGCAAGCAGAAGGGGCTAGCCTGGAAAGCTGTTGCTCAGCCTCATCTGCCCATGGCACTGTTCGCATAGAGGCACAGAGAATGGGGCTGCTTGCTTATCTTGCCACTTGAAACTTCAAACGCATGCTGGGAATGGTGGTGTCCCAGCCAGGCTCCTTTCGCAGCCCTGCTCCGAAAGTGCGAACGTCTGCAGATAGCTGGCAGCCAGAAGGGGCTAGCCTGGAAAGCTGTTGCTCAGCCTCATCTGCCCATGGCACTGCTCGCACAGAGGCACAGAGAATGGGGCTGCTTGCTTGTCTTGTCACCTCAAACTTCAAACGTAGCCTGGGAAAGTTGGTGTCCCAGCCAGGCTCCTTTCGCAGCCCTGCTCCGAAAGTGCGAACGTCTGCAGATAGCTGGCAGCCAGAAGGTGCTAGCCTGGAAAGCACTTGCTCAGCCTCATCTGCCTATGGCACGGCTCGCACAGAGGCACAGAGAATGGGGCTCCTTGCTTGTCTTGCCACCTCAAACTTCAAACGTAGCCTGGGAAAGATGGTGTACCTGCTAGGCTCCTTTCGCAGCCCTGCTCTTGAAATGCGAACGTCTGCAGATAGCTGGCAGCCAGAAGCGGCTAGCCTGGAAAGCTGTTGCTCAGCCTCATCTCCCCATGGCAGTGCTCGCACAGAGGCACAGAGAATGGGGCGCCTTGCTTGTCTTGCCACCTCAAACTTCAAACGTAGCCTGGGAAAGTTGGAGTCCCAGCCAGGCTCCTTTCGCAGCCCTGCTCCGAAAGTGCGAACGTCTGCAGATAGCTGGCAGCCAGAAGGTGCTATCCTGAAAAGCACTTGCTCAGCCTCATCTGCTCATGGCACTGTTCGCATAGAGGCACAGAGAATGGGGCTGCTTGCTTATCTTGCCACTTGAAACTTCAAACGCATGCTGGGAATGGTGTTGTCCCTGCCAGGCTCCTATCACAGCCCTGCTCCGAAAGTGCTAACGTCTGCAGATAGCTGGCAGGCAGAAGGGGCTATCCTGGAAAGCTGTTGCTCAGCCTCATCTGCCCATGGCAGTGCTCGCACAGAGGCACAGAGAATGGGGCTCCTTGCTTGTCTTGCCACCTCAAACTTCAAACGTAGCCTGGGAAAGATGGTGTACCTGCTAGGCTCCTTTCGCAGCCCTGCTCTTAAAATGCGAACGTCTGCAGATAGCTGGCAGCCAGAAGGGGCTAGCCTGGAAAGCTGTTGCTCAGCCTCATCTGCCCATGGCACTGTTCGCATAGAGGCACAGAGAATGGGGCGCCTTGCTTGTCTTGCCACCTCAAACTTCAAACGTAGCCTGGGAAAGTTGGTGTCCCAGCCAGGCTCCTTTCGCAGCCCTGCTCCGAAAGTGCGAACGTCTGCAGATAGCTGGCAGCCAGAAGGGGCTAGCCTGGAAAGCTGTTGCTCAGCCTCATCTGCCCATGGCACTGTTCGCACAGAGGCACAGAGAATGGGGCTGCTTGCTTATCTTGCCACTTGAAACTTCAAACGCATGCTGGGAAGGGTGGTGTCCCTGCCAGGCTCCTATCACAGCCCTGCTCCGAAAGTGCGAACGTCTGCAGATAGCTGGCAAGCAGAAGGGGCTAGCCTGGAAAGCTGTTGCTCAGCCTCATCTGCCCATGGCACTGTTCGCATAGAGGCACAGAGAATGGGGCTGCTTGCTTGTCTTGTCACCTCAAACTTCAAACGTAGCCTGGGAAAGATGGTGTACCTGCTAGGCTCCTTTCGCAGCCCTGCTCTTGAAATGCGAACGTCTGCAGATAGCTGGCAGGCAGAAGGGGCTAGCCTGGAAAGCTGTTGCTCAGCCTCATCTGCCCATGGCACTGTTCGCATAGAGGCACAGAGAATGGGGCTGCTTGCTTATCTTGCCACTTGAAACTTCAAACGCATGCTGGGAATGGTGGTGTCCCTGCCAGGCTCCTATCACAGCCCTGCTCCGAAAGTGCGAACGTCTGCAGAGAGCTGGCAGGCAGAAGGGGCTAGCCTGGAAAGCTGTTGCTCAGCCTCATCTGCCCATGGCAGTGCTCGCACAGAGGCACAGAGAATGGGGCTCCTTGCTTGTCTTGCCACCTCAAACTTCAAACGTAGCCTGGGAAAGATGGTGTACCTGCTAGGCTCCTTTCGCAGCCCTGCTCTTAAAATGCGAACGTCTGCAGATAGCTGGCAGCCAGAAGGGGCTAGCCTGGAAAGCTGTTGCTCAGCCTCATCTGCCCATGGCACTGTTCGCATAGAGGCACAGAGAATGGGGCTGCTTGCTTGTCTTGCCACCTCAAACTTCAAACGTAGCCTGGGAAAGTTGGTGTCCCAGCCAGGCTCCTTTCGCAGCCCTGCTCCGAAAGTGCGAACGTCTGCAGATAGCTGGCAGCCAGAAGGTGCTATCCTGGAAAGCACTTGCTCAGCCTCATCTGCCCATGGCACTGTTCGCACAGAGGCACAGAGAAGGGGCTGCTTGCTTATCTTGCCACTTGAAACTTCAAACGCATGCTGGGAATGGTGGTGTCCCTGCCAGGCTCCTATCACAGCCCTGCTCCGAAAGTGCGAACGTCTGCAGGTAGCTGGCAGCCAGAAGGGGCTAGCCTGGAAAGCTGTTGCTCACCCTCATCTGCCCATGGCACTGTTCGCTTAGAGGCACAGAGAATGGGGCTGCTTGCTTATCTTGCCACTTGAAACTTGAAACGCATGCTGGGAATAGTGGTGTGCCTGCCAGGCTGCTTTCGCAACCCTGCTCTTGAAATGCGAACATCTGCAGATAGCTGGCAGGCAGAAGGTGCTATCCTGGAAAGCTGTTGCTCAGCCTCATCTGCCCATGGCACTGTTCGCATAGAGGCACAGAGAATGGGGCTGCTTGCTTATCTTGCCACTTGAAACTTCAAACGCATGGTGGGAATGGTGGTGTCCCAGCCAGGCTCCTTTTGCAGCCCTGCTCCGAAAGTGCGAACGTCTGCAGATAACTGGCAGGCAGAAGGGGCTAGCCTGGAAAGCTGTTGCTCAGCCTCATCTGCCCATGGCAGTGCTCGCACAGAGGCACAGAGAATGGGGCTGCTTGCTTGTCTTGCCACCTCAAACTTCAAACGTAGCCTGGGAAAGTTGGTGTCCCAGCCAGGCTCCTTTCGCAGCCCTGCTCCGAAAGTGCGAACGTCTGCAGATAGCTGGCAGCCAGAAGGGGCTAGCCTGGAAAGCTGTTGCTCAGCCTCATCTGCCCATGGCACGGCTCGCACAGAGGCACAGAGAATGGGGCTCCTTGCTTGTCTTGCCACCTGAAACTTCAAACGTAGCCTGGGAAAGATGGTGTACCTGCTAGGCTCCTTTCGCAGCCCTGCTCTTAAAATGCGAACGTCTGCAGATAGCTGGCAGCCAGAAGGGGCTATCCTGGAAAGCTGTTGCTCAGCCTCATCTGCCCATGGCAGTGCTCGCACAGAGGCACAGAGAATGGGGCTGCTTGCTTGTCTTGCCACCTCAAACTTCAAACGTAGCCTGGGAAAGATGGTGTACCTGCTAGGCTCCTTTCGCAGCCCTGCTCTTGAAGTGCCAACATCTACAGATAGCTGGCAGGCAGAAGGGGCTAGCCTGGAAAGCTGTTGCTCAGCCTCATCTGCCCATGGCACTGTTCGCATAGAGGTACAGAGAATGGGGCTGCTTGCTGATCTTGCCACTTGAAACTTCAAACGCATGCTGGGAATGGTGGTGTCCCTGCCAGGCTCCTATCACAGCCCTGCTCCGAAAGTGCGAACGTCTGCAGATAGCTGGCAGGCAGAAGGGGCTAGCCTGGAAAGCTGTTGCTCAGCCCCATCTGCCCATGGCACGGCTCGCACAGAGGCACAGAGAATGGGGCGCCTTGCTTGTCTTGCCACCTCAAACTTCAAAGGTAGCCTGGGAAAGTTGGTGTCCCAGTCAGGCTCCTTTCGCAGCCCTGCTCCGAAAGTGCGAACGTCTGCAGATAGCTGGCAGCCAGAAGGTGCTATCCTGGAAAGCACTTGCTCAGCCTCATCTGCCCATGGCACTGTTCGCACAGAGGCACAGAGAATGGGGCTGCTTGCTTATCTTGCCACTTGAAACTTCAAACGCATGCTGGGAATGGTGGTGTCCCTGCCAGGGTCCTTTCGCAGCCCTGCTCCGAAAGTGCGAACGTCTGCAGATAGCTGGCAGCCAGAAGGTGCTATCCTGGAAAGCACTTGCTCAGCCTCATCTGCTCATGGCACTGTTCGCAATGAGGCACAGAGAATGGGGCTGCTTGCTTATCTTGCCACTTGAAACTTCAAACGCATGCTGGAAATAGTGGTGTCCCTGCCAGGCTCCTTTCGCAGCCCTGCTCTTGAAATGCGAACATCTGCAGATAGCTGGCAAGCAGAAGGGGCTAGCCTGGAAAGCTGTTGCTCAGCCTCATCTGCCCATGGCACTGTTCGCATAGAGGCACAGAGAATGGGGCTGCTTGCTTATCTTGCCACTTGAAACTTCAAACGCATGCTGGGAATGGTGGTGTCCCAGCCAGGCTCCTTTCGCAGCCCTGCTCCGAAAGTGCGAACGTCTGCAGATAGCTGGCAGGCAGAAGGGGCTAGCCTGGAAAGCTGTTGCTCAGCCTCATCTGCCCATGGCACTGTTCTCATAGAGGCACAGAGAATGGGGCTCCTTGCTTGTCTTGCCACCTCAAACTTCAAAGGTAGCCTGGGAAAGTTGGTGTCCCAGCCAGGCTCCTTTCGCAGCCCTGCTCCGAAAGTGCGAACGTCTGCAGATAGCTGGCAGCCAGAAGGGGCTAGCCTGGAAAGCTGTTGCTCAGCCTCATCTGCCCATGGCACGGCTCGCACAGAGGCACAGAGAATGGGGCTCCTTGCTTGTCTTGCCACCTCAAACTGCAGACGTAGCCTGGGAAAGATGGTGTACCTGCTAGGCTCCTTTCGCAGCCCTGCTCTTGAAATGCGAACGTCTGCAGATAGCTGGCAGCCAGAAGGTGCTAGCCTGGAAAGCTGTTGCTCAGCCTCATCTGCCCATGGCACTGTTCGCACAGAGGCACAGAGAATGGGGCTCCTTGCTTATCTTGCCACTTGAAACTTCAAACGCATGCTGGGAACGGTGGTGTCCATGCCAGGCTCCTATCCCAGCCCTGCTCCGAAAGTGCGAACGTCTGCAGATAGCTGGCAGCCAGAAGGGGCTAGCCTGGAAAGCTGTTGCTCAGCCTCATCTGCCCATGGCAGTGCTCGCACAGAGGCACAGAGAATGGGGCTGCTTGCTTGTCTTGCCACCTCAAACTTCAAACGTAGCCTGGGAAAGATGGTGTACCTGCTAGGCTCCTTTCGCAGCCCTGCTCTTGAAGTGCGAACATCTGCAGATAGCTGGCAGGCAGAAGGGGCTAGCCTGGAAAGCTGTTGCTCAGCCTCATCTGCCCATGGCAGTGCTCGCACAGAGGCACAGAGAATGGGGCTGCTTGCTTGTCTTGCCACCTCAAACTGCAGACGTAGCCTGGGAAAGATGGTGTACCTGCTAGGCTCCTTTCGCAGCCCTGCTCTTGAAATGCGAACGTCTGCAGATAGCTGGCAGCCAGAAGGGGCTAGCCTGGAAAGCTGTTGCTCAGCCTCATCTGCCCATGGCACTGTTCGCATAGAGGCACAGAGAATGGGGCGCCTTGCTTGTCTTGCCACCTCAAACTTCAAACGTAGCCTGGGAAAGCTGGTGTCCCAGCCAGGCTCCTTTCGCAGCCCTGCTCCGAAAGTGCAAACGTCTGCAGATAGCTGGCAGCCAGAAGGTGCTATCCTGGAAAGCACTTGCTCAGCCTCATCTGCCCATGGCACTGTTCGCACAGAGGCACAGAGAATGGGGCTGCTTGCTTATCTTGCCACTTGAAACTTTAAACGCATGCTGGGAATGGTGGTGTCCCTGCCAGGGTCCTATCACAGCCCTGCTCCGAAAGTGCGAACGTCTGCAGATAGCTGGCAAGCAGAAGGGGCTAGCCTGGAAAGCTGTTGCTCAGCCTCATCTGCCCATGGCACTGTTCGCATAGAGGCACAGAGAATGGGGCTGCTTGCTTATCTTGCCACTTGAAACTTGAAACGCATGCTGGGAATAGTTGTGTGCCTGCCAGGCTCCTTTCGCAGCCCTGCTCTTGAAATGCGAACATCTGCAGATAGCTGGCAGGCAGAAGGTGCTATCCTGGAAAGCTGTTGCTCAGCCTCATCTGCCCATGGCACTGTTCGCATAGAGGCACAGAGAATGGGGCTGCTTGCTTATCTTGCCACTTGAAACTTCAAACGCATGGTGGGAATGGTGGTGTCCCTGCCAGGCTCCTATCACAGCCCTGCTCCGAAAGTGCGAACGTCTGCAGATAACTGGCAGGCAGAAGGGGCTAGCCTGGAAAGCTGTTGCTCAGCCTCATCTGCCCATGGCAGTGCTCGCACAGAGGCACAGAGAATGGGGCTGCTTGCTTGTCTTGCCACCTCAAACTTCAAACGTAGCCTGGGAAAGTTGGTGTCCCAGCCAGGCTCCTTTCGCAGCCCTGCTCCGAAAGTGCGAACGTCTGCAGATAGCTGGCAGCCAGAAGGGGCTAGCCTGGAAAGCTGTTGCTCAGCCTCATCTGCCCATGGCACGGCTCGCACAGAGGCACAGAGAATGGGGCTCCTTGCTTGTCTTGCCACCTGAAACTTCAAACGTAGCCTGGGAAAGATGGTGTACCTGCTAGGCTCCTTTCGCAGCCCTGCTCTTAAAATGCGAATGTCTGCAGATAGCTGGCAGCCAGAAGGGGCTATCCTGGAAAGCTGTTGCTCAGCCTCATCTGCCCATGGCAGTGCTCGCACAGAGGCACAGAGAATGGGGCTGCTTGCTTGTCTTGCCACCTCAAACTTCAAACGTAGCCTGGGAAAGATGGTGTACCTGCTAGGCTCCTTTCGCAGCCCTGCTCTTGAAGTGCGAACATCTACAGATAGCTGGCAGGCAGAAGGGGCTAGCCTGGAAAGCTGTTGCTCAGCCTCATCTGCCCATGGCACTGTTCGCATAGAGGTACAGAGAATGGGGCTGCTTGCTGATCTTGCCACTTGAAACTTCAAACGCATGCTGTGAATGGTGTTGTCCCTGCCAGGCTCCTATCACAGCCCTGCTCCGAAAGTGCGAACGTCTGCAGATAGCTGGCAGGCAGAAGGGGCTAGCCTGGAAAGCTGTTGCTCAGCCTCATCTGCCCATGGCACGGCTCGCACAGAGGCACAGAGAATGGGGCGCCTTGCTTGTCTTGCCACCTCAAACTTCAAACGTAGCCTGGGAAAGTTGGTGTCCCAGCCAGGCTCCTTTCGCAGCCCTGCTCCGAAAGTGCGAACGTCTGCAGATAGCTGGCAGCCAGAAGGTGCTATCCTGGAAAGCACTTGCTCAGCCTCATCTGCTCATGGCACTGTTCGCAATGAGGCACAGAGAATGGGGCTGCTTGCTTATCTTGCCACTTGAAACTTCAAACGCATGCTGGAAATAGTGGTGTCCCTGCCAGGCTCCTTTCGCAGCCCTGCTCTTGAAATGCGAACATCTGCAGATAGCTGGCAGCCAGAAGGGGCTAGCCTGGAAAGCTGTTGCTCAGCCTCATCTGCCCATGGCACTGTTCGCATAGAGGCACAGAGAATGGGGCTGCTTGCTTATCTTGCCACTTGAAACTTCAAACGCATGCTGGGAATGGTGGTGTCCCAGCCAGGCTCCTTTCGCAGCCCTGCTCCGAAAGTGCGAACGTCTGCAGATAGCTGGCAGGCAGAAGGGGCTAGCCTGGAAAGCTGTTGCTCAGCCTCATCTGCCCATGGCACTGTTCTCATAGAGGCACAGAGAATGGGGCTCCTTGCTTGTCTTGCCACCTCAAACTTCAAACGTAGCCTGGGAAAGTTGGTGTCCCAGCCAGGCTCCTTTCGCAGCCCTGCTCCGAAAGTGCGAACGTCTGCAGATAGCTGGCAGCCAGAAGGGGCTAGCCTGGAAAGCTGTTGCTCAGCCTCATCTGCCCATGGCACGGCTCGCACAGAGGCACAGAGAATGGGGCTCCTTGCTTGTCTTGCCACCTCAAAATTCAAACGTAGCCTGGGAAAGATGGTGTACCTGCTAGGCTCCTTTCGCAGCCCTGCTCTTGAAATGCGAACGTCTGCAGATAGCTGGCAGGCAGAAGGGGCTAGCCTGGAAAGCTGTTGCTCAGCCTCATCTGCCCATGGCAGTGCTCGCACAGAGGCACAGAGAATGGGGCTGCTTGCTTGTCTTGCCACCTCAAACTGCAGACATAGCCTGGGAAAGATGGTGTACCTGCTAGGCTCCTTTCGCAGCCCTGCTCTTGAAATGCGAACGTCTGCAGATAGCTGGCAGCCAGAAGGGGCTAGCCTGGAAAGCTGTTGCTCAGCCTCATCTGCCCATGGCACTGTTCGCATAGAGGCACAGAGAATGGGGCGCCTTGCTTGTCTTGCCACCTCAAACTTCAAACGTAGCCTGGGAAAGTTGGTGTCCCAGCCAGGCTCCTTTCGCAGCCCTGCTCCGAAAGTGCAAACGTCTGCAGATAGCTGGCAGTCAGAAGGTGCTATCCTGGAAAGCACTTGCTCAGCCTCATCTACCCATGGCACTGTTCGCACAGAGGCACAGAGAATGGGGCTGCTTGCTTATCTTGCCACTTGAAACTTTAAACGCATGCTGGGAATGGTGGTGTCCCTGCCAGGGTCCTATCACAGCCCTGCTCCGAAAGTGCGAACGTCTGCAGGTAGCTGGCAGCCAGAAGGGGCTAGCCTGGAAAGCTGTTGCTCAGCCTCATCTGCCCATGGCACTGTTCGCATAGAGGCACAGAGAATGGGGCTGCTTGCTTATCTTGCCACTTGAAACTTGAAACGCATGCTGGGAATAGTTGTGTACCTGCCAGGCTCCTTTCGCAGCCCTGCTCTTGAAATGCGAACATCTGCAGATAGCTGGCAGGCAGAAGGTGCTATCCTGGAAAGCTGTTGCTCAGCCTCATCTGCCCAGGGCACTGTTCGCATAGAGGCACAGAGAATGGGGCTGCTTGCTTATCTTGCCACTTGAAACTTCAAACGCATGGTGGGAATGGTGGTGTCCCTGCCAGGCTCCTATCACAGCCCTGCTCCGAAAGTGCGAACGTCTGCAGATAACTGGCAGGCAGAAGGGGCTAGCCTGGAAAGCTGTTGCTCAGCCTCATCTGCCCATGGCAGTGCTCGCACAGAGGCACAGAGAATGGGGCTGCTTGCTTGTCTTGCCACCTCAAACTTCAAACGTAGCCTGGGAAAGTTGGTGTCCCAGCCAGGCTCCTTTCGCAGCCCTGCTCCGAAAGTGCGAACGTCTGCAGATAGCTGGCAGCCAGAAGGGGCTAGCCTGGAAAGCTGTTGCTCAGCCTCATCTGCCCATGGCAGTGCTCGCACAGAGGCACAGAGAATGGGGCTCCTTGCTTGTCTTGCCACCTGAAACTTCAAACGTAGCCTGGGAAAGATGGTGTACCTGCTAGGCTCCTTTCGCAGCCCTGCTCTTAAAATGCGAACGTCTGCAGATAGCTGGCAGCCAGAAGGGGCTATCCTGGAAAGCTGTTGCTCAGCCTCATCTGCCCATGGCAGTGCTCGCACAGAGGCACAGAGAATGGGGCTGCTGCTTGTCTTGCCACCTCAAACTTCAAACGTAGCCTGGGAAAGATGGTGTACCTGCTAGGCTCCTTTCGCAGCCCTGCTCTTGAAATGCGAACATCTACAGATAGCTGGCAGGCAGAAGGGGCTAGCCTGGAAAGCTCTTGCTCAGCCTCATCTGCCCATGGCACTGTTCGCATAGAGGTACAGAGAATGGGGCTGCTTGCTGATCTTGCCACTTGAAACTTCAAACGCATGCTGGGAATGGTGGTGTCCCTGCCAGGCTCCTATCACAGCCCTGCTCCGAAAGTGCGAACGTCTGCAGATAGCTGGCAGGCAGAAGGGGCTAGCCTGGAAAGCTCTTGCTCAGCCTCATCTGCCCATGGCACGGCTCGCAGAGAGGCACAGAGAATGGGGCGCCTTCCTTGTCTTGCCACCTCAAACTTCAAACGTAGCCTGGGAAAGTTGGTGTCCCAGCCAGGCTCCTTTCGCAGCCCTGCTCCGAAAGTGCAAACGTCTGCAGATAGCTGGCAGCCAGAAGGTGCTATCCTGGAAAGCACTTGCTCAGCCTCATCTGCCCATGGCACTGTTCGCACAGAGGCACAGAGAATGGGGCTGCTTGCTTATCTTGCCACTTGAAACTTCAAACGCATGCTGGGAATGGTGGTGTCCCTGCCAGGCTCCTTTCGCAGCCCTGCTCCGAAAGTGCGAACGTCTGCAGATAGCTGGCAGCCAGAAGGTGCTATCCTGGAAAGCACTTGCTCAGCCTCATCTGCTCATGGCACTGTTCGCATAGAGGCACAGAGAATGGGGCTGCTTGCTTATCTTGCCACTTGAAACTTCAAACGCATGCTGGGAATAGTGGTGTCCCTGCCAGGCTCCTTTCGCAGCCCTGCTCTTGAAATGCGAACATCTGCAGATAGCTGGCAAGCAGAAGGGGCTAGCCTGGAAAGCTGTTGCTCAGCCTCATCTGCCCATGGCACTGTTCGCATAGAGGCACAGAGAATGGGGCTGCTTGCTTATCTTGCCACTTGAAACTTCAAACGCATGCTGGGAATGGTGGTGTCCCAGCCAGGCTCCTTTCGCAGCCCTGCTCCGAAAGTGCGAACGTCTGCAGATAGCTGGCAGGCAGAAGGGGCTAGCCTGGAAAGCTGTTGCTCAGCCTCATCTGCCCATGGCACTGTTCTCATAGAGGCACAGAGAATGGGGCTCCTTGCTTGTCTTGCCACCTCAAACTTCAAAGGTAGCCTGGGAAAGTTGGTGTCCCAGCCAGGCTCCTTTCGCAGCCCTGCTCCGAAAGTGCGAACGTCTGCAGATAGCTGGCAGCCAGAAGGGGCTAGCCTGGAAAGCTGTTGCTCAGCCTCATCTGCCCATGGCACTGCTCGCACAGAGGCACAGAGAATGGGGCTGCTTGCTTGTCTTGCCACCTCAAACTTCAAACGTAGCCTGGGAAAGATGGTGTACCTGCTAGGCTCCTTTCGCAGCCCTGCTCTTGAAATGCGAACGTCTGCAGATAGCTGGCAGGCAGAAGGGGCTAGCCTGGAAAGCTGTTGCTCAGCCTCATCTGCCCATGGCACTGTTCGCATAGAGGCACAGAGAATGGGGCTGCTTGCTTATCTTGCCACTTGAAACTTCAAACGCATGCTGGGAATGGTGGTGTCCCTGCCAGGCTCCTATCACAGCCCTGCTCCGAAAGTGCGAACGTCTGCAGATAGCTGGCAGGCAGAAGGGGCTAGCCTGGAAAGCTGTTGCTCAGCCTCATCTGCCCATGGCACTGCTCGCACAGAGGCACAGAGAATGGGGCGCCTTGCTTGTCTTGCCACCTCAAACTTCAAACGTAGCCTGGGAAAGTTGGTGTCCTAGCAAGGCTCCTTTCGCAGCCCTGCTCCGAAAGTACGAACGTCTGCAGATAGCTGGCAGCCAGAAGGTGCTATCCTGGAAAGCACTTGCTCAGCCTCATCTGCCCATGGCACTGTTCGCACAGAGGCACAGAGAATGGGGCTGCTTGCTTATCTTGCCACTTGAAACTTCAAACGCATGCTGGGAATGGTGGTGTCCCTGCCAGGCTCCTATCACAGCCCTGCTCCGAAAGTGCGAACGTCTGCAGATAGCTGGCAGGCAGAAGGGGCTAGCCTGGAAAGCTGTTGCTCAGCCTCATCTGCCCATGGCACTGCTCGCACAGAGGCACAGAGAATGGGGCTCCTTGCTTGTCTTGCCACCTCAAACTTCAAACGTAGCCTGGGAAAGATGGTGTACCTGCTAGGCTCCTTTCGCAGCCCTGCTCTTGAAGTGCGAACATTTGCAGATAGCTGGCAGGCAGAAGGGGCTAGCCTGGAAAGCTGTTGCTCAGCCTCATCTGCCCATGGCACTGTTCGCATAGAGGCACAGAGAATGGGGCTGCTTGCTGATCTTGCCACTTGAAACTTCAAACGCATGCTGGGAATGGTGGTGTCCCTGCCAGGCTCCTATCACAGCCCTGCTCCGAAAGTGAGAACGTCTGCAGATAGCTGGCAGGCAGAAGGGGCTAGCCTGGAAAGCTCTTGCTCAGCCTCATCTTCCCATGGCACGGCTCGCACAGAGGCACAGAGAATGGGGCGCCTTGCTTATCTTGCCACTTGAAACTTCAAACGCATGCTGGGAATGGTGGTGTCCCTGCCAGGCTCCTTTCGCAGCCCTGCTCCGAAAGTGCGAACATCTGCAGATAGCTGGCAGGCAGAAGGGGCTAGCCTGGAAAGCTGTTGCTCAGCCTCATCTGCCCATGGCACTGTTCGCATAGAGGCACAGAGAATGGGGCTGCTTGCTGATCTTGCCACTTGAAACTTCAAACGCATGCTGGGAATGGTGGTGTCCCTGCCAGGCTCCTATCACAGCCCTGCTCCGAAAGTGCGAACGTCTGCAGATAGCTGGCAGGCAGAAGGGGCTAGCCTGGAAAGCTCTTGCTCAGCCTCATCTGCCCATGGCACTGCTCGCACAGAGGCACAGAGAATGGGGCTGCTTGCTTATCTTGCCACTTGAAACTTCAAACGCATGCTGGGAAGGGTGGTGTCCCTGCCAGGCTCCTATCACAGCCCTGCTCCGAAAGTGCGAACGTCTGCAGATAGCTGGCAGCCAGAAGGGGCTATCCTGGAAAGCTGTTGCTCAGCCTCATCTGCCCATGGCACTGTTCGCATAGAGGCACAGAGAATGGGGCTGCTTGCTTGTCTTGCCACCTCAAACTTCAAACGTAGCCTGGGAAAGTTGGTGTCCCAGCCAGGCTCCTTTCGCAGCCCTGCTCCGAAAGTGCGAACGTCTGCAGATAGCTGGCAGCCAGAAGGTGCTAGCCTGAAAAGCTGTTGCTCAGCCTCATCTGCCCATGGCAGTGCTCGCACAGAGGCACAGAGAATGGGGCTGCTTGCTTGTCTTGCCACCTCAAACTTCAAACGTAGCCTGGGAAAGATGGTGTACCTGCTAGGCTCCTTTCGCAGCCCTGCTCTTGAAGTGGGAACATCTGCAGATAGCTGGCAGGCAGAAGGGGCTAGCCTGGAAAGCTGTTGCTCAGCCTCATCTGCCCATGGCAGTGCTCGCACAGAGGCACAGAGAATGGGGCTGCTTGCTTGTCTTGCCACCTCAAACTTCAAACGTAGCCTGGGAAAGTTGGTGTCCCAGCCAGGCTCCTTTCGCAGCCCTGCTCCGAAAGTGCGAACGTCTGAAGATAGCTGGCAGCCAGAAGGTGCTAGCCTGGAAAGCTGTTGCTCAGCCTCATCTGCCCATGGCACTGCTCGCACAGAGGCACAGAGAATGGGGCGCCTTGCTTGTCTTGCCACCTCAAACTTCAAACGTAGCCTGGGAAAGTTGGTGTCCTAGCCAGGCTCCTTTCGCAGCCCTGCTCCGAAAGTGCGAACGTCTGCAGATAGCTGGCAGGCAGAAGGGGCTAGCCTGGAAAGCTGTTGCTCAGCCTCATCTGCCCATGGCACTGTTCGCATAGAGGCACAGAGAATGGGGCTGCTTGCTGATCTTGCCACTTGAAACTTCAAACGCATGCTGGGAATGGTGGTGTCCCTGCCAGGCTCCTATCACAGCCCTGCTGCGAAAGGGCGAACGTCTGCAGATAGCTGGCAGCCAGAAGGTGCTAGCCTGAAAAGCTGTTGCTCAGCCTCATCTGCCCATGGCAGTGCTCGCACAGAGGCACAGAGAATGGGGCTGCTTGCTTGTCTTGCCACCTCAAACTTCAAACGTAGCCTGGGAAAGATGGTGTACCTGCTAGGCTCCTTTCACAGCCCTGCTCTTGAAGTGCGAACATCTGCAGATAGCTGGCAGGCAGAAGGGGCTAGCCTGGAAAGCTGTTGCTCAGCCTCATCTGCCCATGGCACGGATCGCACAGAGGCACAGAGAATGGGGCTGCTTCCTTGTCTTGCCACCTCAAACTTCAAACGTAGCCTGGGAAAGTTGGTGTCCCAGCCAGGCTCCTTTCGCAGCCCTGCTCCGAAAGTGCGAACGTCTGCAGATAGCTGGCAGCCAGAAGGTGCTAGCCTGAAAAGCTGTTGCTCAGCCTCATCTGCCCATGGCAGTGCTCGCACAGAGGCACAGAGAATGGGGCTGCTTGCTTGTCTTGCCACCTCAAACTTCAAACGTAGCCTGGGAAAGATGGTGTACCTGCTAGGCTCCTTTCGCAGCCCTGCTCTTGAAGTGCGAACATCTGCAGATAGCTGGCAGGCAGAAGGGGCTAGCCTGGAAAGCTGTTGCTCAGCCTCATCTGCCCATGGCACGGATCGCACAGAGGCACAGAGAATGGGGCTGCTTGCTTGTCTTGCCACCTCAAACTGCAGACGTAGCCTGGGAAAGATGGTGTACCTGCTAGGCTCCTTTCGCAGCCCTGCTCCGAAAGTGCGAACGTCTGCAGATAGCTGGCAGGCAGAAGGGGCTAGCCTGGAAAGCTGTTGCTCAGCCTCATCTGCCCATGGCACTGCTCGCACAGAGGCACAGAGAATGGGGCGCCTTGCTTGTCTTGCCACCTCAAACTTCAAACGTAGCCTGGGAAAGTTGGTGTCCTAGCCAGGCTCCTTTCGCAGCCCTGCTCCGAAAGTGCGAACGTCTGCAGATAGCTGGCAGCCAGAAGGTGCTATCCTGGAAAGCACTTGCTCAGCCTCATCTGCCCATGGCACTGTTCGCACAGAGGCACAGAGAATGGGGCTGCTTGCTTATCTTGCCACTTGAAACTTCAAACGCATGCTGGGAATGGTGGTGTCCCTGTCAGGCTCCTATCACAGCCCTGCTCCGAAAGTGCGAACGTCTGCAGATAGCTGGCAGCCAGAAGGGGCTAGCCTGGAAAGCTGTTGCTCAGCCTCATCTGCCCATGGCACTGCTCGCACAGAGGCACAGAGAATGGGGCTGCTTGCATGTCTTGCCACCTCAAACTTCAAACGTAGCCTGGGAAAGATGGTGTACCTGCTAGGCTCCTTTCGCAGCCCTGCTCTTGAAGTGCGAACATCTGCAGATAGATGGCAGGCAGAAGGGGCTAGCCTGGAAAGCTGTTGCTCAGCCTCATCTGCCCATGGCAGTGCTCGCACAGAGGCACAGAGAATGGGGCTGCTTGCTTGTCTTGCCACCTCAAACTTCAAACGTAGCCTGGGAAAGTTGGTGTCCCAGCCAGGCTCCTTTCGCAGCCCTGCTCCGAAAGTGCGAACGTCTGCAGATAGCTGGCAGCCAGAAGGTGCTAGCCTGAAAAGCTGTTGCTCAGCCTCATCTGCCCATGGCAGTGCTCGCACAGAGGCACAGAGAATGGGGCTGCTTGCTTGTCTTGCCACCTCAAACTTCAAACGTAGCCTGGGAAAGATGGTGTACCTGCTAGGCTCCTTTCGCAGCCCTGCTCTTGAAGTGCGAACATCTGCAGATAGCTGGCAGGCAGAAGGGGCTAGCCTGGAAAGCTGTTGCTCAGCCTCATCTGCCCATGGCAGTGCTCGCACAGAGGCACAGAGAGTGGGGCTGCTTGCTTGTCTTGCCACCTCAAACTGCAGACGTAGCCTGGGAAAGATGGTGTACCTGCTAGGCTCCTTTCGCAGCCCTGCTCCGAAAGTGCGAACGTCTGCAGATAGCTGGCAGCCAGAAGGGGCTAGCCTGGAAAGCTGTTGCTCAGCCTCATCTGCCCATGGCACTGCTCGCACAGAGGCACAGAGAATGGGGCTCCTTGCTTGTCTTGCCACCTCAAACTTCAAACGTAGCCTGGGAAAGATGGTGTACCTGCTAGGCTCCTTTCGCAGCCCTGCTCTTGAAGTGCGAACATATGCAGATAGCTGGCAGGCAGAAGGGGCTAGCCTGGAAAGCTGTTGCTCAGCCTCATCTGCCCATGGCAGTGCTCGCACAGAGGCACAGAGAATGGGGCTGCTTGCTTGTCTTGCCACCTCAAACTTCAAACGTATCCTGGGAAAGATGGTGTACGTGCTAGGCTCCTTTCGCAGCCCTGCTCTTGAAATGCGAACGTCTGCAGATAGCTGGCAGCCAGAAGGGGCTAGCCTGGAAAGCTGTTGCTCAGCCTCATCTGCCCATGGCACTGTTCGCATAGAGGCACAGAGAATGGGGCTGCTTGCTTATCTTGCCACTTGAAACTTCAAACGCATGCTGGGAAGGGTGGTGTCCCTGTAAGGATCCTATCACAGCCCTGCTCCGAAAGTGCGAACGTCTGCAGATAGCTGGCAGCCAGAAGGCGCTAGCCTGGAAAGCTGTTGCTCAGCCTCATCTGCCCATGGCACGGCTCGCACAGAGGCACAGAGAATGGGGCTGCTTGCTTGTCTTGCCACCTCAAACTTCACACGTAGCCTGGGAAAGATGGTGTACCTGCTAGGCTCCTTTCGCAGCCCTGCTCTTGAAATGCGAACATTTGCAGATAGCTGGCAGGCAGAAGGGGCTAGCCTGGAAAGCTGTTGCTCAGCCTCATCTGCCCATGGCACTGTTCGCATAGAGGCACAGAGAATGGGGCTGCTTGCTTATCTTGCCACTTGAAACTTCAAACGCATGCTGGGAATGGTGGTGTCCCTGCCAGGCTCCTATCACAGCCCTGCTCCGAAAGTGCGAACGTCTGCAGATAGCTGGCAGGCAGAAGGGGCTAGCCTGGAAAGCTCTTGCTCAGCCTCATCTGCCCATGGCACGGCTCGCACAGAGGCACAGAGAATGGGGCGCCTTGCTTATCTTGCCACTTGAAACTTCAAACGCATGCTGGGAATGGTGGTGTCCCAGCCAGGGTCCTTTCGCAGCCCTGCTCCGAAAGTGCGAACGTCTGCAGATAGCTGGCAGCCAGAAGGGGCTAGCCTGGAAAGCTGTTGCTCAGCCTCATCTGCCCATGGCACTGTTCACATAGAGGCACAGAGAATGGGGCTGCTTGCTGATCTTGCCACTTGAAACTTCAAACGCATGCTGGGAATGGTCGTGTCCCTGCCAGGCTCCTATCACAGCCCTGCTCCGAAAGTGCGAACGTCTGCAGATAGCTGGCAGGCAGAAGGGGCTAGCCTGGAAAGCTCTTGCTCAGCCTCATCTGCCCATGGCACGGCTCGCACAGAGGCACAGAGAATGGGGCTGCTTGCTTGTCTTGCCACTTGAAACTTCAAACGCATGCTGGGAAGGGTGGTGTCCCTGCCAGGCTCCTATCACAGCCCTGCTCCGAAAGTGCGAACGTCTGCAGATAGCTGGCAGCCAGAAGGGGCTAGCCTGGAAAGCTGTTGCTCAGCCTCATCTGCCCATGGCACTGCTCGCATAGAGGCACAGAGAATGGGGCTGCTTGCTTGTCTTGCACCTCAAACTTCAAACGTAGCCTGGGAAAGTTGGTGTCCCAGCCAGGCTCCTTTCGCAGCCCTGCTCCGAAAGTGCGAACGTCTGCAGATAGCTGGCAGCCAGAAGGTGCTAGCCTGAAAAGCTGTTGCTCAGCCTCATCTGCCCATGGCAGTGCTCGCACAGAGGCACAGAGAATGGGGCTGCTTGCTTGTCTTGCCACCTCAAACTTCAAACGTAGCCTGGGAAAGATGGTGTACCTGCTAGGCTCCTTTCGCAGCCCTGCTCCGAAAGTGCGAACATCTGCAGATAGCTGGCAGGCAGAAGGGGCTAGCCTGGAAAGCTGTTGCTCAGCCTCATCTGCCCATGGCAGTGCTCGCACAGAGGCACAGAGAATGGGGCTGCTTGCTTATCTTGCCACTTGAAACTTCAAACGCATGCTGGGAATGGTGGTGGTGTCCCTGCCAGGCTCCTTTCGCAGCCCTGCTCCGAAAGTGCGAACGTCTGCAGATAGCTGGCAGGCAGAAGGGGCTAGCCTGGAAAGCTGTTGCTCAGCCTCATCTGCCCATGGCACTGCTCGCACAGAGGCACAGAGAATGGGGCGCCTTGCTTGTCTTGCCACCTCAAACTTCAAACGTAGCCTGGGAAAGTTGGTGTCCTAGCAAGGCTCCTTTCGCAGCCCTGCTCCGAAAGTACGAACGTCTGCAGATAGCTGGCAGCCAGAAGGTGCTATCCTGGAAAGCACTTGCTCAGCCTCATCTGCCCATGGCACTGTTCGCACAGAGGCACAGAGAATGGGGCTGCTTGCTTATCTTGCCACTTGAAACTTCAAACGCATGCTGGGAATGGTGGTGTCCCTGCCAGGCTCCTATCACAGCCCTGCTCCGAAAGTGCGAACGTCTGCAGATAGCTGGCAGGCAGAAGGGTCTAGCCTGGAAAGCTGTTGCTCAGCCTCATCTGCCCATGGCACTGCTCGCACAGAGGCACAGAGAATGGGGCTCCTTGCTTGTCTTGCCACCTCAAACTTCAAACGTAGCCTGGGAAAGATGGTGTACCTGCTAGGCTCCTTTCGCAGCCCTGCTCTTGAAGTGCGAACATTTGCAGATAGCTGGCAGGCAGAAGGGGCTAGCCTGGAAAGCTGTTGCTCAGCCTCATCTGCCCATGGCACTGTTCGCATAGAGGCACAGAGAATGGGGCTGCTTGCTGATCTTGCCACTTGAAACTTCAAACGCATGCTGGGAATGGTGGTGTCCCTGCCAGGCTCCTATCACAGCCCTGCTCCGAAAGTGAGAACGTCTGCAGATAGCTGGCAGGCAGAAGGGGCTAGCTTGGAAAGCTCTTGCTCAGCCTCATCTTCCCATGGCACGGCTCGCACAGAGGCACAGAGAATGGGGCGCCTTGCTTATCTTGCCACTTGAAACTTCAAACGCATGCTGGGAATGGTGGTGTCCCTGCCAGGCTCCTTTCGCAGCCCTGCTCCGAAAGTGCGAACATCTGCAGATAGCTGGCAGGCAGAAGGGGCTAGCCTGGAAAGCTGTTGCTCAGCCTCATCTGCCCATGGCACTGTTCGCATAGAGGCACAGAGAATGGGGCTGCTTGCTGATCTTGCCACTTGAAACTTCAAACGCATGCTGGGAATGGTGGTGTCCCTGCCAGGCTCCTATCACAGCCCTGCTCCGAAAGTGCGAACGTCTGCAGATAGCTGGCAGGCAGAAGGGGCTAGCCTGGAAAGCTCTTGCTCAGCCTCATCTGCCCATGGCACTGCTCGCACAGAGGCACAGAGAATGGGGCTGCTTGCTTATCTTGCCACTTGAAACTTCAAACGCATGCTGGGAAGGGTGGTGTCCCTGCCAGGCTCCTATCACAGCCGTGCTCCGAAAGTGCGAACGTCTGCAGATAGCTGGCAGCCAGAAGGGGCTAGCCTGGAAAGCTGTTGCTCAGCCTCATCTGCCCATGGCACTGTTCGCATAGAGGCACAGAGAATGGGGCTGCTTGCTTGTCTTGCCACCTCAAACTTCAAACGTAGCCTGGGAAAGTTGGTGTCCCAGCCAGGCTCCTTTCGCAGCCCTGCTCCGAAAGTGCGAACGTCTGCAGATAGCTGGCAGCCAGAAGGTGCTAGCCTGAAAAGCTGTTGCTCAGCCTCATCTGCCCATGGCAGTGCTCGCACAGAGGCACAGAGAATGGGGCTGCTTGCTTGTCTTGCCACCTCAAACTTCAAACGTAGCCTGGGAAAGATGGTGTACCTGCTAGGCTCCTTTCGCAGCCCTGCTCTTGAAGTGGGAACATCTGCAGATAGCTGGCAGGCAGAAGGGGCTAGCCTGGAAAGCTGTTGCTCAGCCTCATCTGCCCATGGCAGTGCTCGCACAGAGGCACAGAGAATGGGGCTGCTTGCTTGTCTTGCCACCTCAAACTTCAAACGTAGCCTGGGAAAGTTGGTGTCCCAGCCAGGCTCCTTTCGCAGCCCTGCTCCGAAAGTGCGAACGTCTGAAGATAGCTGGCAGCCAGAAGGTGCTAGCCTGAAAAGCTGTTGCTCAGCCTCATCTGCCCATGGCAGTGCTCGCACAGAGGCACAGAGAATGGGGCTGCTTGCTTGTCTTGCCACCTCAAACTTCAAACGTAGCCTGGGAAAGATGGTGTACCTGCTAGGCTCCTTTCGCAGCCCTGCTCTTGAAGTGCGAACATCTGCAGATAGCTGGCAGGCAGAAGGGGCTAGCCTGGAAAGCTGTTGCTCAGCCTCATCTGCCCATGGCACTGCTCGCACAGAGGCACAGAGAATGGGGCTGCTTGCTTGTCTTGCCACCTCAAACTGCAGACGTAGCCTGGGAAAGATGGTGTACCTGCTAGGCTCCTTTCGCAGCCCTGCTCCGAAAGTGCGAACGTCTGCAGATAGCTGGCAGGCAGAAGGGGCTAGCCTGGAAAGCTGTTGCTCAGCCTCATCTGCCCATGGCACTGCTCGCACAGAGGCACAGAGAATGGGGCGCCTTGCTTGTCTTGCCACCTCAAACTTCAAACGTAGCCTGGGAAAGTTGGTGTCCTAGCCAGGCTCCTTTCGCAGCCCTGCTCCGAAAGTGCGAACGTCTGCAGATAGCTGGCAGGCAGAAGGGGCTAGCCTGGAAAGCTGTTGCTCAGCCTCATCTGCCCATGGCACTGTTCGCATAGAGGCACAGAGAATGGGGCTGCTTGCTGATCTTGCCACTTGAAACTTCAAACGCATGCTGGGAATGGTGGTGTCCCTGCCAGGCTCCTATCACAGCCCTGCTGCGAAAGGGCGAACGTCTGCAGATAGCTGGCAGCCAGAAGGTGCTAGCCTGAAAAGCTGTTGCTCAGCCTCATCTGCCCATGGCAGTGCTCGCACAGAGGCACAGAGAATGGGGCTGCTTGCTTGTCTTGCCACCTCAAACTTCAAACGTAGCCTGGGAAAGATGGTGTACCTGCTAGGCTCCTTTCACAGCCCTGCTCTTGAAGTGCGAACATCTGCAGATAGCTGGCAGGCAGAAGGGGCTAGCCTGGAAAGCTGTTGCTCAGCCTCATCTGCCCATGGCACGGATCGCACAGAGGCACAGAGAATGGGGCTGCTTCCTTGTCTTGCCACCTCAAACTTCAAACGTAGCCTGGGAAAGTTGGTGTCCCAGCCAGGCTCCTTTCGCAGCCCTGCTCCGAAAGTGCGAACGTCTGCAGATAGCTGGCAGCCAGAAGGTGCTATCCTGGAAAGCACTTGCTCAGCCTCATCTGCCCATGGCACTGTTCGCACAGAGGCACAGAGAATGGGGCTGCTTGCTGATCTTGCCACTTGAAACTTCAAACGCATGCTGGGAATGGTGGTGTCCCTGCCAGGCTCCTATCACAGCCCTGCTGCGAAAGGGCGAACGTCTGCAGATAGCTGGCAGCCAGAAGGTGCTAGCCTGAAAAGCTGTTGCTCAGCCTCATCTGCCCATGGCAGTGCTCGCACAGAGGCACAGAGAATGGGGCTGCTTGCTTGTCTTGCCACCTCAAACTGCAGACGTAGCCTGGGAAAGATGGTGTACCTGCTAGGCTCCTTTCGCAGCCCTGCTCCGAAAGTGCGAACGTCTGCAGATAGCTGGCAGGCAGAAGGGGCTAGCCTGGAAAGCTGTTGCTCAGCCTCATCTGCCCATGGCACTGCTCGCACAGAGGCACAGAGAATGGGGCGCCTTGCTTGTCTTGCCACCTCAAACTTCAAACGTAGCCTGGGAAAGTTGGTGTCCTAGCCAGGCTCCTTTCGCAGCCCTGCTCCGAAAGTGCGAACGTCTGCAGATAGCTGGCAGCCAGAAGGTGCTATCCTGGAAAGCACTTGCTCAGCCTCATCTGCCCATGGCACTGTTCGCACAGAGGCACAGAGAATGGGGCTGCTTGCTTATCTTGCCACTTGAAACTTCAAACGCATGCTGGGAATGGTGGTGTCCCTGTCAGGCTCCTATCACAGCCCTGCTCCGAAAGTGCGAACGTCTGCAGATAGCTGGCAGCCAGAAGGGGCTAGCCTGGAAAGCTGTTGCTCAGCCTCATCTGCCCATGGCACTGCTCGCACAGAGGCACAGAGAATGGGGCTGCTTGCATGTCTTGCCACCTCAAACTTCAAACGTAGCCTGGGAAAGATGGTGTACCTGCTAGGCTCCTTTCGCAGCCCTGCTCTTGAAGTGCGAACATCTGCAGATAGCTGGCAGGCAGAAGGGGCTAGCCTGGAAAGCTGTTGCTCAGCCTCATCTGCCCATGGCAGTGCTCGCACAGAGGCACAGAGAATGGGGCTGCTTGCTTGTCTTGCCACCTCAAACTTCAAACGTAGCCTGGGAAAGTTGGTGTCCCAGCCAGGCTCCTTTCGCAGCCCTGCTCCGAAAGTGCGAACGTCTGCAGATAGCTGGCAGCCAGAAGGTGCTAGCCTGAAAAGCTGTTGCTCAGCCTCATCTGCCCATGGCAGTGCTCGCACAGAGGCACAGAGAATGGGGCTGCTTGCTTGTCTTGCCACCTCAAACTTCAAACGTAGCCTGGGAAAGATGGTGTACCTGCTAGGCTCCTTTCGCAGCCCTGCTCTTGAAGTGCGAACATCTGCAGATAGCTGGCAGGCAGAAGGGGCTAGCCTGGAAAGCTGTTGCTCAGCCTCATCTGCCCATGGCAGTGCTCGCACAGAGGCACAGAGAGTGGGGCTGCTTGCTTGTCTTGCCACCTCAAACTGCAGACGTAGCCTGGGAAAGATGGTGTACCTGCTAGGCTCCTTTCGCAGCCCTGCTCCGAAAGTGCGAACGTCTGCAGATAGCTGGCAGCCAGAAGGGGCTAGCCTGGAAAGCTGTTGCTCAGCCTCATCTGCCCATGGCACTGCTCGCACAGAGGCACAGAGAATGGGGCTCCTTGCTTGTCTTGCCACCTCAAACTTCAAACGTAGCCTGGGAAAGATGGTGTACCTGCTAGGCTCCTTTCGCAGCCCTGCTCTTGAAGTGCGAACATATGCAGATAGCTGGCAGGCAGAAGGGGCTAGCCTGGAAAGCTGTTGCTCAGCCTCATCTGCCCATGGCAGTGCTCGCACAGAGGCACAGAGAATGGGGCTGCTTGCTTGTCTTGCCACCTCAAACTTCAAACGTATCCTGGGAAAGATGGTGTACGTGCTAGGCTCCTTTCGCAGCCCTGCTCTTGAAATGCGAACGTCTGCAGATAGCTGGCAGCCAGAAGGGGCTAGCCTGGAAAGCTGTTGCTCAGCCTCATCTGCCCATGGCACTGTTCGCATAGAGGCACAGAGAATGGGGCTGCTTGCTTATCTTGCCACTTGAAACTTCAAACGCATGCTGGGAAGGGTGGTGTCCCTGTCAGGATCCTATCACAGCCCTGCTCCGAAAGTGCGAACGTCTGCAGATAGCTGGCAGCCAGAAGGCGCTAGCCTGGAAAGCTGTTGCTCAGCCTCATCTGCCCATGGCACGGCTCGCACAGAGGCACAGAGAATGGGGCTGCTTGCTTGTCTTGCCACCTCAAACTTCACACGTAGCCTGGGAAAGATGGTGTACCTGCTAGGCTCCTTTCGCAGCCCTGCTCTTGAAATGCGAACATTTGCAGATAGCTGGCAGGCAGAAGGGGCTAGCCTGGAAAGCTGTTGCTCAGCCTCATCTGCCCATGGCACTGTTCGCATAGAGGCACAGAGAATGGGGCTGCTTGCTGATCTTGCCACTTGAAACTTCAAACGCATGCTGGGAATGGTGGTGTCCCTGCCAGGCTCCTATCACAGCCCTGCTCCGAAAGTGCGAACGTCTGCAGATAGCTGGCAGGCAGAAGGGGCTAGCCTGGAAAGCTCTTGCTCAGCCTCATCTGCCCATGGCACGGCTCGCACAGAGGCACAGAGAATGGGGCGCCTTGCTAATCTTGCCACTTGAAACTTCAAACGCATGCTGGGAATGGTGGTGTCCCAGCCAGGGTCCTTTCGCAGCCCTGCTCCGAAAGTGCGAACGTCTGCAGATAGCTGGCAGCCAGAAGGGGCTAGCCTGGAAAGCTGTTGCTCAGCCTCATCTGCCCATGGCACTGCTCGCATAGAGGCACAGAGAATGGGGCTGCTTGCTTGTCTTGCCACCTCAAACTTCAAACGTAGCCTGGGAAAGTTGGTGTCCCAGCCAGGCTCCTTTCGCAGCCCTGCTCCGAAAGTGCGAACGTCTGCAGATAGCTGGCAGCCAGAAGGTGCTAGCCTGAAAAGCTGTTGCTCAGCCTCATCTGCCCATGGCAGTGCTCGCACAGAGGCACAGAGAATGGGGCTGCTTGCTTGTCTTGCCACCTCAAACTTCAAACGTAGCCTGGGAAAGATGGTGTACCTGCTAGGCTCCTTTCGCAGCCCTGCTCCGAAAGTGCGAACATCTGCAGATAGCTGGCAGGCAGAAGGGGCTAGCCTGGAAAGCTGTTGCTCAGCCTCATCTGCCCATGGCAGTGCTCGCACAGAGGCACAGAGAATGGGGCTGCTTGCTTGTCTTGCCACCTCAAACTGCAGACGTAGCCTGGGAAAGATGGTGTACCTGCTAGGCTCCTTTCGCAGCCCTGCTCCGAAAGTGCGAACGTCTGCAGATAGCTGGCAGGCAGAAGGGGCTAGCCTGGAAAGCTGTTGCTCAGCCTCATCTGCCCATGGCACTGCTCGCACAGAGGCACAGAGAATGGGGCGCCTTGCTTGTCTTGCCACCTCAAACTTCAAATGTAGCCTGGGAAAGTTGGTGTCCTAGCCAGGCTCCTTTCGCAGCCCTGCTCCGAAAGTGCGAACGTCTGCAGATAGCTGGCAGCCAGAAGGTGCTATCCTGGAAAGCACTTGCTCAGCCTCATCTGCCCATGGCACTGTTCGCATAGAGGCACAGAGAATGGGGCTGCTTGCTTATCTTGCCACTTGAAACTTCAAACGCATGCTGGGAATGGTGGTGTCCCTGTCAGGCTCCTATCACAGCCCTGCTCCGAAAGTGCGAACGTCTGCAGATAGCTGGCAGCCAGAAGGCGCTAGCCTGGAAAGCTGTTGCTCAGCCTCATCTGCCCATGGCACGGCTCGCACAGAGGCACAGAGAATGGGGCTTCTTGCTTGTCTTGCCACCTCAAACTTCAAACGTAGCCTGGGAAAGATGGTGTACCTGCTAGGCTCCTTTCGCAGCCCTGCTCTTGAAATGCGAACATTTGCAGATAGCTGGCAGGCAGAAGGGGCTAGCCTGGAAAGCTGTTGCTCAGCCTCATCTGCCCATGGCACTGTTCGCATAGAGGCACAGAGAATGGGGCTGCTTGCTGATCTTGCCACTTGAAACTTCAAATGCATGCTGGGTATGGTGGTGTCCCTGCCAGGCTCCTATCACAGCCCTGCTCCGAAAGTGCGAACGTCTGCAGATAGCTGGCAGGCAGAAGGGGCTAGCCTGGAAAGCTCTTACTCAGCCTCATCTGCCCATGGCACGGCTCGCACAGAGGCACAGAGAATGGGGCGCCTTGCTTATCTTTCCACTTGAAACTTCAAACGCATGCTGGGAATGGTGGTGTCCCAGCCAGGGTCCTTTCGCAGCCCTGCTCCGAAAGTGTGAACGTCTGCAGATAGCTGGCAGCCAGAAGGGGCTATCCTGGAAAGCAGTTGCTCAGCCTCATCTGCCCATGGCACTGTTCGCACAGAGGCACAGAGAATGGGGCTGCTTGCTTATCTTGCCACTTGAAACTTCAAACGCATGCTGGGAATGGTGGTGTCCCTGCCAGGCTCCTTTCGCAGCCCTGCTCTTGAAATGCGAACATCTGCAGATAGCTGGCAAGCAGAAGGGGCTAGCCTGGAAAGCTGTTGCTCAGCCTCATCTGCCCATGGCACTGTTCGCATAGAGGCACAGAGAATGGGGCTGCTTGCTTACCTTCGCACTTGAAACTTCAAACGCATGCTGGGAATGGTGGTGTCCCAGCCAGGCTCCTTTCGCAGCCCTGCTCCGAAAGTGCGAACGTCTGCAGATAGCTGGCAGCCAGAAGGGGCTAGCCTGGAAAGCTGTTGCTCAGCCTCATCTGCCCATGGCACTGTTCGCATAGAGGCACAGAGAATGGGGCTCCTTGCTTGTCTTGCCACCTCAAACTTCAAAGGTAGCCTGCGAAAGTTGGTGTCCCAGCCAGGCTCCTTTCGCAGCCCTGATCCGAAAGTGCGAACGTCTGCAGATAGCTGGCAGCCAGAAGGTGCTAGCCTGGAAAGCTGTTGCTCAGCCTCATCTGCCCATGGCACGGCTCGCACAGAGGCACAGAGAATGGGGCTGCTTGCTTGTCTTGCCACCTCAAACTTCAAACGTAGCCTGGGAAAGATGGTGTACCTGCTAGGCTCCTTTCGCAGCCCTGCTCTTGAAATGCGAACGTCTGCAGATAGCTGGCAGGCAGAAGGGGCTAGCCTGGAAAGCTCTTGCTCAGCCTCATCTGCCCATGGCACTGTTCGCATAGAGGCACAGAGAATGGGGCTCCTTGCTTATCTTGCCACTTGAAACTTCAAACGCATGCTGGGAATGGTGGTGTCCCTGCCAGGCTCCTATCCCAGCCCTGCTCCGAAAGTGCGAACGTCTGCAGATAGCTGGCAAGCAGAAGGGGCTAGCCTGGAAAGCTGTTGCTCAGCCTCATCTGCCCATGGCACTGTTCGCATAGAGGCACAGAGAATGGGGCTCCTTGCTTATCTTGCCACCTCAAACTTCAAACGTAGCCTGGGAAAGTTGGTGTCCCAGCCAGGCTCCTTTCGCAGCCCTGCTCCGAAAGTGCGAACGTCTGCAGATAGCTGGCAGGCAGAAGGGGCTAGCCTGGAAAGCTGTTGCTCAGCCTCATCTGCCCATGGCAGTGCTCGCACAGAGGCACAGAGAATGGGGCTGCTTGCTTGTCTTGCCACCTCAAACTTCAAACGTAGCCTGGGAAAGATGGTGTACCTGCTAGGCTCCTTTCGCAGCCCTGCTCTTGAAGTGCGAACATCTGCAGATAGCTGGCAGACAGAAGGGGCTAGCCTGGAAAGCTGTTGCTCAGCCTCATCTGCCCATGGCAGTGCTCGCACAGAGGCACAGAGAATGGGGCTGCTTGCTTGTCTTGCCACCTCAAACTTCAAACGTAGCCTGGGAAACATGGTGTACCTGCTAGGCTCCTTTCGCAGCCCTGCTCTTGAAATGCGAACGTCTGCAGATAGCTGGCAGCCAGAAGGGGCTATCCTGGAAAGCTGTTGCTCAGCCTCATCTGCCCATGGCACTGTTCGCATAGAGGCACAGAGAATGGGGCTGCTTGCTTATCTTGCCACTTGAAACTTCAAACGCATGCTGGGAATGGTGGTGTCCCTGCCAGGCTCCTATCACAGCCCTGCTCCGAAAGTGTGAACGTCTGCAGATAGCTGGCAGGCAGAAGGGGCTATCCTGGAAAGCTGTTGCTCAGCCTCATCTGCCCATGGCACTGCTCGCACAGAGGCACAGAGAATGGGGCTCCTTGCTTGTCTTGCCACCTCAAACTTCAAACGTAGCCTGGGAAACATGGTGTATCTGCTAGGCTCCTTTCACAGCCCTGCTCTTAAAATGCGAACATCTGCAGATAGCTGGCAGCCAGAAGGGGCTATCCTGGAAAGCTGTTGCTCAGCCTCATCTGCCCATGGCAGTGCTCGCACAGAGGCACAGAGAATGGGGCTGCTTGCTTGTCTTGCCACCTCAAACTTCAAACGTAGCCTGGGAAAGTTGGTGTCCCTGCCAGGCTCCTTTCGCAGCCCTGCTCCGAAAGTGCGAACGTCTGCAGATAGCTGGCAGGCAAAAGGGGCTAGCCTGGAAAGCTGTTGCTCAGCCTCATCTGCCCATGGCACTGCTCGCACAGAGGCACAGAGAATGGGGCTGCTTGCTTGTCTTGCCACCTCAAACTTCAAACGTAGCCTGGGAAAGATGGTGTACCTGCTAGGCTCCTTTCGCAGCCCTGCTCTTGAAATGCGAACGTCTGCAGATAGCTGGCAGGCAGAAGGGGCTAGCCTGGAAAGCTGTTGCTCAGCCTCATCTGCCCATGGCACTGTTCGCATAGAGGCACAGAGAATGGGGCTCCTTGCTTATCTTGCCACTTGAAACTTCAAACGCATGCTGGGAATGGTCGTGTCCCTGCCAGGCTCCTATCCCAGCCCTGCTCCGAAAGTGCGAACGTCTGCAGATAGCTGGCAGGCAGAAGGGGCTATCCTGGAAAGCTGTTGCTCAGCCTCATCTGCCCATGGCAGTGCTCGCACAGAGGCACAGAGAATGGGGCGCCTTGCTTGTCTTGCCACCTCAAACTTCAAACACATGCTGGGAATAGTGGTGTCCCTGTCAGGCTCCTTTTGCAGCCCTGCTCCGAAAGTGCGAACGTCTGCAGATAGCTGGCAGCCAGAAGGGGCTAGCCTGGAAAGCTGTTGCTCAGCCTCATCTGCCCATGGCACTGTTCGCATAGAGGCACAGAGAATGGGGCGCCTTGCTTGTCTTGCCACCTCAAACTTCAAACGCATGCTGGGAATAGTGGTGTCCCTGCTAGGCTCCTTTCGCAGCCCTGCTCTTGAAGTGCGAACATCTGCAGATAGCTGGCAGGCAGAAGGGGCTAGCCTGGAAAGCTGTTGCTCAGCCTCATCTGCCCATGGCAGTGCTCGCACAGAGGCACAGAGAATGGGGCTGCTTGCTTGTCTTGCCACCTCAAACTGCAGACGTAGCCTGGGAAAGATGGTGTACCTGCTAGGCTCCTTTCGCAGCCCTGCTCCGAAAGTGCGAACGTCTGCAGATAGCTGGCAGCCAGAAGGGGCTAGCCTGGAAAGCTGTTGCTCAGCCTCATCTGCCCATGGCACTGCTCGCACAGAGGCACAGAGAATGGGGCGCCTTGCTTGTCTTGCCACCTCAAACTTCAAATGTAGCCTGGGAAAGTTGGTGTCCTAGCCAGGCTCCTTTCGCAGCCCTGCTCCGAAAGTGCGAACGTCTGCAGATAGCTGGCAGCCAGAAGGTGCTATCCTGGAAAGCACTTGCTCAGCCTCATCTGCCCATGGCACTGTTCGCACAGAGGCACAGAGAATGGGGCTGCTTGCTTATCTTGCCACTTGAAACTTCAAACGCATGCTGGGAATGGTGGTGTCCCTGCCAGGCTCCTATCACAGCCCTGCTCCGAAAGTGCGAACGTCTGCAGATAGCTGGCAGCCAGAAGGGGCTATCCTGGAAAGCTGTTGCTCAGCCTCATCTGCCCATGGCAGTGCTCGCACAGAGGCACAGAGATTGGGGCTGCTTGCTTGTCTTGCCACCTCAAACTTCAAAGGTAGCCTGGGAATGTTGGTGTCCCAGCCAGGCTCCTTTCGCAGCCCTGCTGCGAAAGGGCGAACGTCTGCAGATAGCTGGCAGCCAGAAGGGGCTATCCTGGAAAGCTGTTGCTCAGCCTCATCTGCCCATGGCAGTGCTCGCACAGAGGCACAGAGAATGGGGCTGCTTGCTTGTCTTGCCACCTCAAACTTCAAACGTAGCCTGGGAAAGATGGTGTACCTGCTAGGCTCCTTTCGCAGCCCTGCTCTTGAAGTGCGAACATCTGCAGATAGCTGGCAGGCAGAAGGGGCTAGCCTGGAAAGCTGTTGCTCAGCCTCATCTGCCCATGGCAGTGCTCGCACAGAGGCACAGAGAATGGGGCTGCTTGCTTGTCTTGCCACCTCAAACTTCAAACGTAGCATGAGAAAGATGGTGTACCTGCTAGGCTCCTTTCGCAGCCCTGCTCTTGAAATGCGAACGTCTGCAGATAGCTGGCAGCCAGAAGGGGCTAGCCTGGAAAGCTGTTGCTCAGCCTCATCTGCCCATGGCACTGTTCGCATAGAGGCACAGAGAATGGGGCTGCTTGCTGATCTTGCCACTTGAAACTTCAAACGCATGCTGGGAATGGTGGTGTCCCTGCCAGGCTCCTATCACAGCCCTGCTCCGAAAGTGCGAACGTCTGCAGATAGCTGGCAGGCAGAAGGGGCTAGCCTGGAAAGCTCTTGCTCAGCCTCATCTGCCCATGGCACGGCTCGCACAGAGGCACAGAGAATGGGGCGCCTTGCTTATCTTTCCACTTGAAACTTCAAACGCATGCTGTGAATGGTGGTGTCCCAGCCAGGGTCCTTTCGCAGCCCTGCTCCGAAAGTGCGAACGTCTGCAGATAGCTGGCAGCCAGAAGGGGCTATCCTGGAAAGCAGTTGCTCAGCCTCATCTGCCCATGGCACTGTTCGCACAGAGGCACAGAGAATGGGGCTGCTTGCTTATCTTGCCACTTGAAACTTCAAACGCATGCTGGGAATGGTGGTGTCCCTGCCAGGCTCCTTTCGCAGCCCTGCTCTTGAAATGCGAACATCTGCAGATAGCTGGCAAGCAGAAGGGGCTAGCCTGGAAAGCTGTTGCTCAGCCTCATCTGCCCATGGCACTGTTCGCATAGAGGCACAGAGAATGGGGCTGCTTGCTTATCTTCCCACTTGAAACTTCAAACGCATGCTGGGAATGGTGGTGTCCCAGCCAGGCTCCTTTCGCAGCCCTGCTCCGAAAGTGCGAACGTCTGCAGATAGCTGGCAGCCAGAAGGTGCTAGCCTGTAAAGCTGTTGCTCAGCCTCATCTGCCCATGGCACGGCTCGCACAGAGGCACAGAGAATGGGGCTGCTTGCTTGTCTTGCCACCTCAAACTTCAAACGTAGCCTGGGAAAGATGGTGTACCTGCTAGGCTCCTTTCGCAGCCCTGCTCTTGAAATGCGAACGTCTGCAGATAGCTGGCAGCCAGAAGGGGCTAGCCTGGAAAGCTGTTGCTCAGCCTCATCTGCCCATGGCACTGTTCGCATAGAGGCACAGAGAATGGGGCTCCTTGCTTATCTTGCCACTTGAAATTTCAAACGCATGCTGGGAATGGTGGTGTCCCTGCCAGGCTCCTATCCCAGCCCTGCTCCGAAAGTGCGAACGTCTGCAGATAGCTGGCAAGCAGAAGGGGCTAGCCTGGAAAGCTGTTGCTCAGCCTCATCTGCCCATGGCACTGTTCGCATAGAGGCACAGAGAATGGGGCTGCTTGCTTGTCTTGCCACCTCAAACTTCAAACGTAGCCTGGGAAAGTTGGTGTCCCTGCCAGGCTCCTTTCGCAGCCCTGCTCCGAAAGTGCGAACGTCTGCAGATAGCTGGCAGCCAGAAGGGGCTAGCCTGGAAAGCTGTTGCTCAGCCTCATCTGCCCATGGCAGTGCTCGCACAGAGGCACAGAGAATGGGGCTGCTTGCTTGTCTTGCCACCTCAAACTTCAAACGTAGCCTGGGAAACATGGTGTACCTGCTAGGCTCCTTTCGCAGCCCTGCTCTTGAAATGCGAACATCTGCAGATAGCTGGCAGCCAGAAGGGGCTATCCTGGAAAGCTGTTGCTCAGCCTCATCTGCCCATGGCACTGTTCGCATAGAGGCACAGAGAATGGGGCTGCTTGCTTATCTTGCCACTTGAAACTTCAAACGCATGCTGGGAATGGTGGTGTCCCTGCCAGGCTCCTATCACAGCCCTGCTCCGAAAGTGCGAACGTCTGTAGATAGCTGGCAGGCAGAAGGGGCTAGCCTGGAAAGCTGTTGCTCAGCCTCATCTGCCCATGGCACTGCTCGCACAGAGGCACAGAGAATGGGGCTGCTTGCTTGTCTTGCCACCTCAAACTTCAAACGTAGCCTGGGAAACATGGTGTACCTGATAGGCTCCTTTCGCAGCCCTGCTCTTGAAATGCGAACATCTGCAGATAGCTGGCAGCCAGAAGGGGCTATCCTGGAAAGCTGTTGCTCAGCCTCATCTGCCCATGGCACTGTTCGCATAGAGGCACAGAGAATGGGGCTGCTTGCTTATCTTGCCACTTGAAACTTCAAACGCATGCTGGGAATGGTGGTGTCCCTGCCAGGCTCCTATCACAGCCCTGCTCCGAAAGTGCGAACGTCTGCAGATAGCTGGCAGGCAGAAGGGGCTAGCCTGGAAAGCTGTTGCTCAGCCTCATCTGCCCATGGCACTGCTCGCACAGAGGCACAGAGAATGGTGCTCCTTGCTTGTCTTGCCACCTCAAACTTCAAACGTAGCCTGGGAAAGATGGTGTATCTGCTAGGCTCCTTTCGCAGCCCTGCTCTTAAAATGCGAACATCTGCAGATAGCTGGCAGCCAGAAGGGGCTATCCTGGAAAGCTGTTGCTCAGCCTCATCTGCCCATGGCAGTGCTCGCACAGAGGCACAGAGAATGGGGCTGCTTGCTTGTCTTGCCACCTCAAACTTCAAACGTAGCCTGGGAAAGTTGGTGTCCCTGCCAGGCTCCTTTCGCAGCCCTGCTCCGAAAGTGCGAACGTCTGCAGATAGCTGGCAAGCAGAAGGGGCTAGCCTGGAAAGCTGTTGCTCAGCCTCATCTGCCCATGGCACTGCTCGCACAGAGGCACAGAGAATGGGGCTGCTTGCTTGTCTTGCCACCTCAAACTTCAAACGTAGCCTGGGAAAGATGGTGTACCTGCTAGGCTCCTTTCGCAGCCCTGCTCTTGAAATGCGAACGTCTGCAGATAGCTGGCAGGCAGAAGGGGCTAGCCTGGAAAGCTGTTGCTCAGCCTCATCTGCCCATGGCACTGTTCGCATAGAGGCACAGAGAATGGGGCTGCTTGCTTATCTTGCCACTTGAAACTTCAAACGCATGCTGGGAATGGTCGTGTCCCTGCCAGGCTCCTATCCCAGCCCTGCTCCGAAAGTGCGAACGTCTGCAGATAGCTGGCAGGCAGAAGGGGCTATCCTGGAAAGCTGTTGCTCAGCCTCATCTGCCCATGGCAGTGCTCGCACAGAGGCACAGAGAATGGGGCGCCTTGCTTGTCTTGCCACCTCAAACTTCAAACGCATGCTGGGAATAGTGGTGTCCCTGCCAGGCTCCTTTTGCAGCCCTGCTCCGAAAGTGCGAACGTCTGCAGATAGCTGGCAGCCAGAAGGGGCTAGCCTGGAAAGCTGTTGCTCAGCCTCATCTGCCCATGGCACGGATCGCACAGAGGCACAGAGAATGGGGCTGCTTGCTTGCTTGCCACCTCAAACTTCAAACGCATGCTGGGAATGGTGGTGTCCCTGCCAGGCTCCTTTCGCAGCCCTGCTCCGAAAGTGCGAACGTCTGCAGCTAGCTGGCAGGCAGAAGGGGCTAGCCTGGAAAGCTGTTGCTCAGCCTCATCTGCCCATGGCAGTGCTCGCACAGAGGCACAGAGAATGGGGCTGCTTGCTTGTCTTGCCACCTCAAACTTCAAAGGTAGCCTGGGAAAGTTGGTGTCCCAGCCAGGCTCCTTTCGCAGCCCTGCTCCGAAAGTGCGAACGTCTGCAGATAGCTGGCAGCCAGAAGGGGCTTCCCTGGAAAGCTGTTGCTCAGCCTCATCTGCCCATGGCACGGCTCGCACAGAGGCACAGAGAATGGGGCTGCTTGCTTATCTTGCCACTTGAAACTTCAAACGCATGCTGGGAATGGTGGTGTCCCTGCCAGGCTCCTATCACAGCCCTGCTCCGAAAGTGCGAACGTCTGCAGATAGCTGGCAGGCAGAAGGGGCTATCCTGGAAAGCTGTTGCTCAGCCTCATCTGCCCATGGCACTGTTCGCATAGAGGCACAGAGAATGGGGCTCCTTGCTTGTCTTGCCACTTGAAACTTCAAACGCATGCTGGGAATGGTGGTGTCCCTGCCAGGCTCCTTTCGCAGCCCTGCTCCGAAAGTGCGAACGTCTGCAGATAGCTGGCAGGCAGAAGGGGCTAGCCTGGAAAGCTGTTGCTCAGCCTCATCTGCCCATGGCAGTGCTCGCACAGAGGCACAGAGATTGGGGCTGCTTGCTTGTCTTGCCACCTCAAACTTCAAACGTAGCCTGGGAAACATGGTGTACCTGCTAGGCTCCTTTCGCAGCCCTGCTCTTGAAATGCGAACATCTGCAGATAGCTGGCAGCCAGAAGGGGCTATCCTGGAAAGCTGTTGCTCAGCCTCATCTGCCCATGGCACTGTTCGCATAGAGGCACAGAGAATGGGGCTGCTTGCTTATCTTGCCACTTGAAACTTCAAACGCATGCTGGGAATGGTGGTGTCCCTGCCAGGCTCCTATCACAGCCCTGCTCCGAAAGTGCGAACGTCTGCAGATAGCTGGCAGGCAGAAGGGGCTAGCCTGGAAAGCTGTTGCTCAGCCTCATCTGCCCATGGCACTGCTCGCACAGAGGCACAGAGAATGGGGCTCCTTGCTTGTCTTGCCACCTCAAACTTCAAACGTAGCCTGGGAAAGATGGTGTATCTGCTAGGCTCCTTTCGCAGTCCTGCTCTTAAAATGCGAACATCTGCAGATAGCTGGCAGCCAGAAGGGGCTATCCTGGAAAGCTGTTGCTCAGCCTCATCTGCCCATGGCAGTGCTCGCACAGAGGCACAGAGAATGGGGCTGCTTGCTTGTCTTGCCACCTCAAACTTCAAACGTAGCCTGGGAAAGTTGGTGTCCCTGCCAGGCTCCTTTCGCAGCCCTGCTCCGAAAGTGCGAACGTCTGCAGATAGCTGGCAGGCAAAAGGGGCTAGCCTGGAAAGCTGTTGCTCAGCCTCATCTGCCCATGGCACTGCTCGCACAGAGGCACAGAGAATGGGGCTGCTTGCTTGTCTTGCCACCTCAAACTTCAAACGTAGCCTGGGAAAGATGGTGTACCTGCTAGGCTCCTTTCGCAGCCCTGCTCTTGAAATGCGAACGTCTGCAGATAGCTGGCAGGCAGAAGGGGCTAGCCTGGAAAGCTGTTGCTCAGCCTCATCTGCCCATGGCACTGTTCGCATAGAGGCACAGAGAATGGGGCTGCTTGCTTATCTTGCCACTTGAAACTTCAAACGCATGCTGGGAATGGTCGTGTCCCTGCCAGGCTCCTATCCCAGCCCTGCTCCGAAAGTGCGAACGTCTGCAGATAGCTGGCAGGCAGAAGGGGCTATCCTGGAAAGCTGTTGCTCAGCCTCATCTGCCCATGGCAGTGCTCGCACAGAGGCACAGAGAATGGGGCGCCTTGCTTGTCTTGCCACCTCAAACTTCAAAGGTAGCCTGGGAAAGTTGGTGTCCCTGCCAGGCTCCTTTTGCATCCCTGCTCGGAAAGTGCGAACGTCTGCAGATAGCTGGCAGCCAGAAGGGGCTAGCCTGGAAAGCTGTTGCTCAGCCTCATCTGCCCATGGCACGGATCGCACAGAGGCACAGAGAATGGGGCTGCTTGCTTGCTTGCCACCTCAAACTTCAAACGCATGCTGGGAATGGTGGTGTCCCTGCCAGGCTCCTTTCGCAGCCCTGCTCCGAAAGTGCGAACGTCTGCAGCTAGCTGGCAGGCAGAAGGTGCTAGCCTGGAAAGCTGTTGCTCAGCCTCATCTGCCCATGGCAGTGCTCGCACAGAGGCACAGAGAATGGGGCTCCTTGCTTGTCTTGCCACCTCAAACTTCAAACGTAGCCTGGGAAAGTTGGTGTCCTAGCCAGGCTCCTTTCGCAGCCCTGCTCCGAAAGTGCGAACGTCTGCAGATAGCTGGCAGCCAGAAGGGGCTATCCTGGAAAGCTGTTGCTCAGCCTCATCTGCCCATGGCACGGATCGCACAGAGGCACAGAGAATGGGGCTGCTTGCTTGTCTTGCCACCTCAAACTTCAAAGGTAGCCTGGGAAAGTTGGTGTCCCAGCCAGGCTCCTTTCGCAGCCCTGCTCCGAAAGTGCGAACGTCTGCAGATAGCTGGCAGCCAGAAGGGGCTAGCCTGGAAAGCTGTTGCTCAGCCTCATCTGCCCATGGCACGGATCGCACAGAGGCACAGAGAATGGGGCTGCTTGCTTATCTTGCCACTTGAAACTTCAAACGCATGCTGGGAATGGTGGTGTCCCAGCCAGGCTCCTTTCGCAGCCCTGCTCTTGAAATGCGAACATCTACAGATAGCTGTCAAGCAGAAGGGGCTAGCCTGGAAAGCTTTTGCTCAGCCTCATCTGCCCATGGCACTGTTCGCATAGAGGCACAGAGAATGGGGCTGCTTGCTTATCTTGCCACTTGAAACTTCAAACGCATGCTGGGAATGGTCGTGTCCCTGCCAGGCTCCTATCCCAGCCCTGCTCCGAAAGTGCGAACGTCTGCAGATAGCTGGCAGGCAGAAGGGGCTATCCTGGAAAGCTGTTGCTCAGCCTCATCTGCCCATGGCAGTGCTCGCACAGAGGCACAGAGAATGGGGCGCCTTGCTTGTCTTGCCACCTCAAACTTCAAACACATGCTGGGAATAGTGGTGTCCCTGTCAGGCTCCTTTTGCAGCCCTGCTCCGAAAGTGCGAACGTCTGCAGATAGCTGGCAGCCAGAAGGGGCTAGCCTGGAAAGCTGTTGCTCAGCCTCATCTGCCCATGGCACTGTTCGCATAGAGGCACAGAGAATGGGGCGCCTTGCTTGTCTTGCCACCTCAAACTTCAAACGCATGCTGGGAATAGTGGTGTCCCTGCTAGGCTCCTTTCGCAGCCCTGCTCTTGAAGTGCGAACATCTGCAGATAGCTGGCAGGCAGAAGGGGCTAGCCTGGAAAGCTGTTGCTCAGCCTCATCTGCCCATGGCAGTGCTCGCACAGAGGCACAGAGAATGGGGCTGCTTGCTTGTCTTGCCACCTCAAACTGCAGACGTAGCCTGGGAAAGATGGTGTACCTGCTAGGCTCCTTTCGCAGCCCTGCTCCGAAAGTGCGAACGTCTGCAGATAGCTGGCAGCCAGAAGGGGCTAGCCTGGAAAGCTGTTGCTCAGCCTCATCTGCCCATGGCACTGCTCGCACAGAGGCACAGAGAATGGGGCGCCTTGCTTGTCTTGCCACCTCAAACTTCAAATGTAGCCTGGGAAAGTTGGTGTCCTAGCCAGGCTCCTTTCGCAGCCCTGCTCCGAAAGTGCGAACGTCTGCAGATAGCTGGCAGCCAGAAGGTGCTATCCTGGAAAGCACTTGCTCAGCCTCATCTGCCCATGGCACTGTTCGCACAGAGGCACAGAGAATGGGGCTGCTTGCTTATCTTGCCACTTGAAACTTCAAACGCATGCTGGGAATGGTGGTGTCCCTGCCAGGCTCCTATCACAGCCCTGCTCCGAAAGTGCGAACGTCTGCAGATAGCTGGCAGCCAGAAGGGGCTATCCTGGAAAGCTGTTGCTCAGCCTCATCTGCCCATGGCAGTGCTCGCACAGAGGCACAGAGATTGGGGCTGCTTGCTTGTCTTGCCACCTCAAACTTCAAAGGTAGCCTGGGAATGTTGGTGTCCCAGCCAGGCTCCTTTCGCAGCCCTGCTGCGAAAGGGCGAACGTCTGCAGATAGCTGGCAGCCAGAAGGGGCTATCCTGGAAAGCTGTTGCTCAGCCTCATCTGCCCATGGCAGTGCTCGCACAGAGGCACAGAGAATGGGGCTGCTTGCTTGTCTTGCCACCTCAAACTTCAAACGTAGCCTGGGAAAGATGGTGTACCTGCTAGGCTCCTTTCGCAGCCCTGCTCTTGAAGTGCGAACATCTGCAGATAGCTGGCAGGCAGAAGGGGCTAGCCTGGAAAGCTGTTGCTCAGCCTCATCTGCCCATGGCAGTGCTCGCACAGAGGCACAGAGAATGGGGCTGCTTGCTTGTCTTGCCACCTCAAACTTCAAACGTAGCATGAGAAAGATGGTGTACCTGCTAGGCTCCTTTCGCAGCCCTGCTCTTGAAATGCGAACGTCTGCAGATAGCTGGCAGCCAGAAGGGGCTAGCCTGGAAAGCTGTTGCTCAGCCTCATCTGCCCATGGCACTGTTCGCATAGAGGCACAGAGAATGGGGCTGCTTGCTGATCTTGCCACTTGAAACTTCAAACGCATGCTGGGAATGGTGGTGTCCCTGCCAGGCTCCTATCACAGCCCTGCTCCGAAAGTGCGAACGTCTGCAGATAGCTGGCAGGCAGAAGGGGCTAGCCTGGAAAGCTCTTGCTCAGCCTCATCTGCCCATGGCACGGCTCGCACAGAGGCACAGAGAATGGGGCGCCTTGCTTATCTTTCCACTTGAAACTTCAAACGCATGCTGTGAATGGTGGTGTCCCAGCCAGGGTCCTTTCGCAGCCCTGCTCCGAAAGTGCGAACGTCTGCAGATAGCTGGCAGCCAGAAGGGGCTATCCTGGAAAGCAGTTGCTCAGCCTCATCTGCCCATGGCACTGTTCGCACAGAGGCACAGAGAATGGGGCTGCTTGCTTATCTTGCCACTTGAAACTTCAAACGCATGCTGGGAATGGTGGTGTCCCTGCCAGGCTCCTTTCGCAGCCCTGCTCTTGAAATGCGAACATCTGCAGATAGCTGGCAAGCAGAAGGGGCTAGCCTGGAAAGCTGTTGCTCAGCCTCATCTGCCCATGGCACTGTTCGCATAGAGGCACAGAGAATGGGGCTGCTTGCTTATCTTCCCACTTGAAACTTCAAACGCATGCTGGGAATGGTGGTGTCCCAGCCAGGCTCCTTTCGCAGCCCTGCTCCGAAAGTGCGAACGTCTGCAGATAGCTGGCAGCCAGAAGGGGCTAGCCTGTAAAGCTGTTGCTCAGCCTCATCTGCCCATGGCACGGCTCGCACAGAGGCACAGAGAATGGGGCTGCTTGCTTGTCTTGCCACCTCAAACTTCAAACGTAGCCTGGGAAAGATGGTGTACCTGCTAGGCTCCTTTCGCAGCCCTGCTCTTGAAATGCGAACGTCTGCAGATAGCTGGCAGCCAGAAGGGGCTAGCCTGGAAAGCTGTTGCTCAGCCTCATCTGCCCATGGCACTGTTCGCATAGAGGCACAGAGAATGGGGCTCCTTGCTTATCTTGCCACTTCAAATTTCAAACGCATGCTGGGAATGGTGGTGTCCCTGCCAGGCTCCTATCCCAGCCCTGCTCCGAAAGTGCGAACGTCTGCAGATAGCTGGCAAGCAGAAGGGGCTAGCCTGGAAAGCTGTTGCTCAGCCTCATCTGCCCATGGCACTGTTCGCATAGAGGCACAGAGAATGGGGCTGCTTGCTTGTCTTGCCACCTCAAACTTCAAACGTAGCCTGGGAAAGTTGGTGTCCCTGCCAGGCTCCTTTCGCAGCCCTGCTCCGAAAGTGCGAACGTCTGCAGATAGCTGGCAGCCAGAAGGGGCTAGCCTGGAAAGCTGTTGCTCAGCCTCATCTGCCCATGGCAGTGCTCGCACAGAGGCACAGAGAATGGGGCTGCTTGCTTGTCTTGCCACCTCAAACTTCAAACGTAGCCTGGGAAACATGGTGTACCTGCTAGGCTCCTTTCGCAGCCCTGCTCTTGAAATGCGAACATCTGCAGATAGCTGGCAGCCAGAAGGGGCTATCCTGGAAAGCTGTTGCTCAGCCTCATCTGCCCATGGCACTGTTCGCATGGAGGCACAGAGAATGGGGCTGCTTGCTTATCTTGCCACTTGAAACTTCAAACGCATGCTGGGAATGGTGGTGTCCCTGCCAGGCTCCTATCACAGCCCTGCTCCGAAAGTGCGAACGTCTGTAGATAGCTGGCAGGCAGAAGGGGCTAGCCTGGAAAGCTGTTGCTCAGCCTCATCTGCCCATGGCACTGCTCGCACAGAGGCACAGAGAATGGGGCTGCTTGCTTGTCTTGCCACCTCAAACTTCAAACGTAGCCTGGGAAACATGGTGTACCTGATAGGCTCCTTTCGCAGCCCTGCTCTTGAAATGCGAACATCTGCAGATAGCTGGCAGCCAGAAGGGGCTATCCTGGAAAGCTGTTGCTCAGCCTCATCTGCCCATGGCACTGTTCGCATAGAGGCACAGAGAATGGGGCTGCTTGCTTATCTTGCCACTTGAAACTTCAAACGCATGCTGGGAATGGTGGTGTCCCTGCCAGGCTCCTATCACAGCCCTGCTCCGAAAGTGCGAACGTCTGCAGATAGCTGGCAGGCAGAAGGGGCTAGCCTGGAAAGCTGTTGCTCAGCCTCATCTGCCCATGGCACTGCTCGCACAGAGGCACAGAGAATGGGGCTCCTTGCTTGTCTTGCCACCTCAAACTTCAAACGTAGCCTGGGAAAGATGGTGTATCTGCTAGGCTCCTTTCGCAGCCCTGCTCTTAAAATGCGAACATCTGCAGATAGCTGGCAGCCAGAAGGGGCTATCCTGGAAAGCTGTTGCTCAGCCTCATCTGCCCATGGCAGTGCTCGCACAGAGGCACAGAGAATGGGGCTGCTTGCTTGTCTTGCCACCTCAAACTTCAAACGTAGCCTGGGAAAGTTGGTGTCCCTGCCAGGCTCCTTTCGCAGCCCTGCTCCGAAAGTGCGAACGTCTGCAGATAGCTGGCAAGCAGAAGGGGCTAGCCTGGAAAGCTGTTGCTCAGCCTCATCTGCCCATGGCACTGCTCGCACAGAGGCACAGAGAATGGGGCTGCTTGCTTGTCTTGCCACCTCAAACTTCAAACGTAGCCTGGGAAAGATGGTGTACCTGCTAGGCTCCTTTCGCAGCCCTGCTCTTGAAATGCGAACGTCTGCAGATAGCTGGCAGGCAGAAGGGGCTAGCCTGGAAAGCTGTTGCTCAGCCTCATCTGCCCATGGCACTGTTCGCATAGAGGCACAGAGAATGGGGCTGCTTGCTTATCTTGCCACTTGAAACTTCAAACGCATGCTGGGAATGGTCGTGTCCCTGCCAGGCTCCTATCCCAGCCCTGCTCCGAAAGTGCGAACGTCTGCAGATAGCTGGCAGGCAGAAGGGGCTATCCTGGAAAGCTGTTGCTCAGCCTCATCTGCCCATGGCAGTGCTCGCACAGAGGCACAGAGAATGGGGCTCCTTGCTTGTCTTGCCACCTCAAACTTCAAACGCATGCTGGGAATAGTGGTGTCCCTGCCAGGCTCCTTTTGCAGCCCTGCTCCGAAAGTGCGAACGTCTGCAGATAGCTGGCAGCCAGAAGGGGCTAGCCTGGAAAGCTGTTGCTCAGCCTCATCTGCCCATGGCACGGATCGCACAGAGGCACAGAGAATGGGGCTGCTTGCTTGCTTGCCACCTCAAACTTCAAACGCATGCTGGGAATGGTGGTGTCCCTGCCAGGCTCCTTTCGCAGCCCTGCTCCGAAAGTGCGAACGTCTGCAGCTAGCTGGCAGGCAGAAGGGGCTAGCCTGGAAAGCTGTTGCTCAGCCTCATCTGCCCATGGCAGTGCTCGCACAGAGGCACAGAGAATGGGGCTGCTTGCTTGTCTTGCCACCTCAAACTTCAAAGGTAGCCTGGGAAAGTTGGTGTCCCAGCCAGGCTCCTTTCGCAGCCCTGCTCCGAAAGTGCGAACGTCTGCAGATAGCTGGCAGCCAGAAGGGGCTTCCCTGGAAAGCTGTTGCTCAGCCTCATCTGCCCATGGCACGGCTCGCACAGAGGCACAGAGAATGGGGCTGCTTGCTTATCTTGCCACTTGAAACTTCAAACGCATGCTGGGAATGGTGGTGTCCCTGCCAGGCTCCTATCACAGCCCTGCTCCGAAAGTGCGAACGTCTGCAGATAGCTGGCAGGCAGAAGGGGCTATCCTGGAAAGCTGTTGCTCAGCCTCATCTGCCCATGGCACTGTTCGCATAGAGGCACAGAGAATGGGGCTCCTTGCTTGTCTTGCCACTTGAAACTTCAAACGCATGCTGGGAATGGTGGTGTCCCTGCCAGGCTCCTTTCGCAGCCCTGCTCCGAAAGTGCGAACGTCTGCAGATAGCTGGCAGGCAGAAGGGGCTAGCCTGGAAAGCTGTTGCTCAGCCTCATCTGCCCATGGCAGTGCTCGCACAGAGGCACAGAGATTGGGGCTGCTTGCTTGTCTTGCCACCTCAAACTTCAAACGTAGCCTGGGAAACATGGTGTACCTGCTAGGCTCCTTTCGCAGCCCTGCTCTTGAAATGCGAACATCTGCAGATAGCTGGCAGCCAGAAGGGGCTATCCTGGAAAGCTGTTGCTCAGCCTCATCTGCCCATGGCACTGTTCGCATAGAGGCACAGAGAATGGGGCTGCTTGCTTATCTTGCCACTTGAAACTTCAAACGCATGCTGGGAATGGTGGTGTCCCTGCCAGGCTCCTATCACAGCCCTGCTCCGAAAGTGCGAACGTCTGCAGATAGCTGGCAGGCAGAAGGGGCTAGCCTGGAAAGCTGTTGCTCAGCCTCATCTGCCCATGGCACTGCTCGCACAGAGGCACAGAGAATGGGGCTCCTTGCTTGTCTTGCCACCTCAAACTTCAAACGTAGCCTGGGAAAGATGGTGTATCTGCTAGGCTCCTTTCGCAGTCCTGCTCTTAAAATGCGAACATCTGCAGATAGCTGGCAGCCAGAAGGGGCTATCCTGGAAAGCTGTTGCTCAGCCTCATCTGCCCATGGCAGTGCTCGCACAGAGGCACAGAGAATGGGGCTGCTTGCTTGTCTTGCCACCTCAAACTTCAAACGTAGCCTGGGAAAGTTGGTGTCCCTGCCAGGCTCCTTTCGCAGCCCTGCTCCGAAAGTGCGAACGTCTGCAGATAGCTGGCAGGCAAAAGGGGCTAGCCTGGAAAGCTGTTGCTCAGCCTCATCTGCCCATGGCACTGCTCGCACAGAGGCACAGAGAATGGGGCTGCTTGCTTGTCTTGCCACCTCAAACTTCAAACGTAGCCTGGGAAAGATGGTGTACCTGCTAGGCTCCTTTCGCAGCCCTGCTCTTGAAATGCGAACGTCTGCAGATAGCTGGCAGGCAGAAGGGGCTAGCCTGGAAAGCTGTTGCTCAGCCTCATCTGCCCATGGCACTGTTCGCATAGAGGCACAGAGAATGGGGCTGCTTGCTTATCTTGCCACTTGAAACTTCAAACGCATGCTGGGAATGGTCGTGTCCCTGCCAGGCTCCTATCCCAGCCCTGCTCCGAAAGTGCGAACGTCTGCAGATAGCTGGCAGGCAGAAGGGGCTATCCTGGAAAGCTGTTGCTCAGCCTCATCTGCCCATGGCAGTGCTCGCACAGAGGCACAGAGAATGGGGCGCCTTGCTTGTCTTGCCACCTCAAACTTCAAAGGTAGCCTGGGAAAGTTGGTGTCCCTGCCAGGCTCCTTTTGCATCCCTGCTCGGAAAGTGCGAACGTCTGCAGATAGCTGGCAGCCAGAAGGGGCTAGCCTGGAAAGCTGTTGCTCAGCCTCATCTGCCCATGGCACGGATCGCACAGAGGCACAGAGAATGGGGCTGCTTGCTTGCTTGCCACCTCAAACTTCAAACGCATGCTGGGAATGGTGGTGTCCCTGCCAGGCTCCTTTCGCAGCCCTGCTCCGAAAGTGCGAACGTCTGCAGCTAGCTGGCAGGCAGAAGGTGCTAGCCTGGAAAGCTGTTGCTCAGCCTCATCTGCCCATGGCAGTGCTCGCACAGAGGCACAGAGAATGGGGCTCCTTGCTTGTCTTGCCACCTCAAACTTCAAACGTAGCCTGGGAAAGTTGGTGTCCTAGCCAGGCTCCTTTCGCAGCCCTGCTCCGAAAGTGCGAACGTCTGCAGATAGCTGGCAGCCAGAAGGGGCTATCCTGGAAAGCTGTTGCTCAGCCTCATCTGCCCATGGCACGGATCGCACAGAGGCACAGAGAATGGGGCTGCTTGCTTGTCTTGCCACCTCAAACTTCAAAGGTAGCCTGGGAAAGTTGGTGTCCCAGCCAGGCTCCTTTCGCAGCCCTGCTCCGAAAGTGCGAACGTCTGCAGATAGCTGGCAGCCAGAAGGGGCTAGCCTGGAAAGCTGTTGCTCAGCCTCATCTGCCCATGGCACGGATCGCACAGAGGCACAGAGAATGGGGCTGCTTGCTTATCTTGCCACTTGAAACTTCAAACGCATGCTGGGAATGGTGGTGTCCCAGCCAGGCTCCTTTCGCAGCCCTGCTCTTGAAATGCGAACATCTACAGATAGCTGTCAAGCAGAAGGGGCTAGCCTGGAAAGCTTTTGCTCAGCCTCATCTGCCCATGGCACTGTTCGCATAGAGGCACAGAGAATGGGGCTGCTTGCTTACCTTGCCACTTGAAACTTCAAACGCATGCTGGGAATGGTGGTGTCCCAGCCAGGCTCCTTTCGCAGCCCTGCTCTTGAAGTGCGAACGTCTGCAGATAGCTGGCAGCCAGAAGGGGCTAGCCTGGAAAGCTGTTGCTCAGCCTCATCTGCCCATGGCACTATTCGCATAGAGGCACAGAGAATGGGGCTCCTTGCTTGTCTTGCCACCTCAAACTTCAAAGGTAGCCTGGGAAAGTTGGTGTCCCAGCCAGGCTCCTTTCGCAGCCCTGCTCCGAAAGTGCGAACGTCTGCAGATAGCTGGCAGCCAGAAGGTGCTAGCCTGTAAAGCTGTTGCTCAGCCTCATCTGCCCATGGCACGGCTCGCACAGAGGCACAGAGAATGGGGCGCCTTGCTTGTCTTGCCACCTCAAACTTCAAACGTAGCATGAGAAAGATGGTGTACCTGCTAGGCTCCTTTCGCAGCCCTGCTCTTGAAATGCGAACGTCTGCAGATAGCTGGCAGCCAGAAGGGGCTAGCCTGGAAAGCTGTTGCTCAGCCTCATCTGCCCATGGCACTGTTCGCATAGAGGCACAGAGAATGGGGCTGCTTGCTTATCTTGCCACTTGAAACTTCAAACGCATGCTGGGAATGGTGGTGTCCCTGCCAGGCTCCTTTCCCAGCCCTGCTCCGAAAGTGCGAACGTCTGCAGATAGCTGGCAGGCAGAAGGGGCTAGCCTGGAAAGCTGTTGCTCAGCCTCATCTGCCCATGGCACTGTTCGCATAGAGGCACAGAGAATGGGGCTGCTTGCTTGTCTTGCCACCTCAAACTTCAAAGGTAGCCTGGGAAAGTTGGTGTCCCAGCCAGGCTCCTTTCGCAGCCCTGCTCTTGAAGTGCGAACGTCTGCAGATAGCTGGCAGCCAGAAGAGGCTAGCCTGGAAAGCTGTTGCTCAGCCTCATCTGCCCATGGCAGTGCTCGCACAGAGGCACAGAGAATGGGGCTGCTTGCTTGTCTTGCCACTTGAAACTTCAAACGTAGCCTGGGAAAGATGGTGTACCTGCTAGGCTCCTTTCGCAGCCCTGCTCTTGAAGTGCGAACATCTGCAGATAGCTGGCAGGCAGAAGGGGCTAGCCTGGAAAGCTGTTGCTCAGCCTCATCTGCCCATGGCAGTGCTCGCACAGAGGCACAGAGAATGGGGCTGCTTGCTTGTCTTGCCACCTCAAACTTCAAACGTAGCCTGGGAAACATGGTGTACCTGCTAGGCTCCTTTCGCAGCCCTGCTCTTGAAATGCGAACGTCTGCAGATAGCTGGCAGGCAGAAGGGGCTATCCTGGAAAGCTGTTGCTCAGCCTCATCTGCCTATGGCACTGTTCGCATAGAGGCACAGAGAATGGGGCTGCTTGCTTATCTTGCCACTTGAAACTTCAAACGCATGCTGGGAATGGTGGTGTCACTGCCAGGCTCCTATCACAGCCCTGCTCCGAAAGTGCGAACGTCTGCAGATAGCTGGCAGGCAGAAGGGGCTAGCCTGGAAAGCTGTTGCTCAGCCTCATCTGCCCATGGCAGTGCTCGCACAGAGGCACAGAGAATGGGGCGCCTTGCTTGTCTTGCCACCTCAAACTTCAAACGTAGCCTGGGAAAGATGGTGTATCTGCTAGGCTCCTTTCGCAGCCCTGCTCTTAAAATGCGAACATCTGCAGATAGCTGGCAGGCAGAAGGGGCTATCCTTGAAAGCTGTTGCTCAGCCTCATCTGGCCATGGCAGTGCTCGCACAGAGGCACAGAGAATGGGGCTGCTTGCTTGTCTTGCCACCTCAAACTTCAAACGTAGCCTGGGAAAGTTGGTGTCCCTGCCAGGCTCCTTTCGCAGCCCTGCTCCGAAAGTGCGAACGTCTGCAGATAGCTGGCAGGCAAAAGGGCCTAGCCTGGAAAGCTGTTGCTCAGCCTCATCTGCCCATGGCACTGCTCGCACAGAGGCACAGAGAATGGGGCTGCTTGCTTGTCTTGCCACCTCAAACTTCAAACGTAGCCTGGGAAAGATGGTGTACCTGCTAGGCTCCTTTCGCAGCCCTGCTCTTGAAATGCGAACGTCTGCAGATAGCTGGCAGGCAGAAGGGGCTAGCCTGGAAAGCTGTTGCTCAGCCTCATCTGCCCATGGCACTGTTCGCATAGAGGCACCGAGAATGGGGCTGCTTGCTTATCTTGCCACTTGAAACTTCAAACGCATGCTGGGAATGGTCGTGTCCCTGCCAGGCTCCTATCCCAGCCCTGCTCCGAAAGTGCGAACGTCTGCAGATAGCTGGCAGGCAGAAGGGGCTATCCTGGAAAGCTGTTGCTCAGCCTCATCTGCCCATGGCAGTGCTCGCACAGAGGCACAGAGAATGGGGCGCCTTGCTTGTCTTGCCACCTCAAACTTCAAACGCATGCTGGGAATAGTGGTTTCCCTGCCAGGCTCCTTTTGCAGCCCTGCTCCGAAAGTGCGAACGTCTGCAGATAGCTGGCAGCCAGAAGGGGCTAGCCCGGAAAGCTGTTGCTCAGCCTCATCTGCCCATGGCACGGATCGCACAGAGGCACAGAGAATGGGGCTGCTTGCTTGCTTGCCACCTCAAACTTCAAACGTAGCCTGGGAAAGTTGGTGTCCCTGCCAGGCTCCTTTCGCAGCCCTGCTCCGAAAGTGCGAACGTCTGCAGATAGCTTCCAGTCAAAAGGGGCTAGCCTGGAAAGCTGTTGCTCAGCCTCATCTGCCCATGGCACTGCTCGCATAGAGGCACAGAGAATGGGGCTGCTTGCTTATCTTGCCACTTGAAACTTCAAACGCATGCTGGGAATGGTGGTGTCCCTGCCAGGCTCCTATCACAGCCCTGCTCCGAAAGTGCGAACGTCTGCAGATAGCTGGCAGCCAGAAGGTGCTATCCTGGAAAGCACTTGCTCAGCCTCATCTGCCCATGGCACTGTTCGCATAGAGGCACAGAGAATGGGGCTGCTTGCTTACCTTGCCACTTGAAACTTCAAACGCATGCTGGGAATGGTGGTGTCCCAGCCAGGCTCCTTTCGCAGCCCTGCTCCGAAAGTGCGAACGTCTGCAGATAGCTGGCAGCCAGAAGGGGCTAGCCTGGAAAGCTGTTGCTCAGCCTCATCTGCCCATGGCACTGTTCGCATAGAGGCACAGAGAATGGGGCTGCTTGCTTGTCTTGCCACCTCAAACTTCAAAGGTAGCCTGGGAAAGTTGGTGTCCCAGCCAGGCTCCTTTCGCAGCCCTGCTCCGAAAGTGCGAACGTCTGCAGATAGCTGGCAGCCAGAAGGGGCTAGCCTGGAAAGCTGTTGCTCAGCCTCATCTGCCCATGGCACGGCTCGCACAGAGGCACAGAGAATGGGGCTCCTTGCTTGTCTTGCCACCTCAAACTTCAAACGTAGCCTGGGAAAGATGGTGTACCTGCTAGGCTCCTTTCGCAGCCCTGCTCTTGAAATGCGAACGTCTGCAGATAGCTGGCAGCCAGAAGGGGCTAGCCTGGAAAGCACTTGCTCAGCCTCATCTGCCCATGGCACTGTTCGCATAGAGGCACAGAGAATGGGGCTGCTTGCTTATCTTGCCACTTGAAACTTCAAACGCATGCTGGGAATGGTGGTGTCCCAGGCAGGCTCCTATCCCAGCCCTGCTCCGAAAGTGCGAACGTCTGCAGATAGCTGGCAGCCAGAAGGGGCTAGCCTGGAAAGCTGTTGCTCAGCCTCATCTGCCCATGGCAGTGCTCGCACAGAGGCACAGAGAATGGGGCTGCTTGCTTGTCTTGCCACCTCAAACTTCAAACGTAGCCTGGGAAAGTTGGTGTCCCAGCCAGGCTCCTTTCGCAGCCCTGCTCTTGAAATGCGAACGTCTGCAGATAGCTGGCAGCCAGAAGGTGCTAGCCTGGAAAGCTGTTGCTCAGCCTCATCTGCCCATGGCAGTGCTCGCACAGAGGCACAGAGAATGGGGCTGCTTGCTTGTCTTGCCACCTCAAACTTCAAACGTAGCCTGGGAAAGATGGTGTACCTGCTAGGCTCCTTTCGCAGCCCTGCTCTTGAAGTGCGAACATCTGCAGATAGCTGGCAGGCAGAAGGGTCTAGCCTGGAAAGCTGTTGCTCAGCCTCATCTGCCCATGGCATTGCTCGCACAGAGGCACAGAGAATGGGGCTGCTTGCTTGTCTTGCCACCTCCAACTTCAAACGTAGCCTGGGAAAGATGGTGTACCTGCTAGGCTCCTTTCGCAGCCCTGCTCTTGAAGTGCGAACATCTGCAGATAGCTGGCAGGCAGAAGGGTCTAGCCTGGAAAGCTGTTGCTCAGCCTCATCTGCCCATGGCATTGCTCGCACAGAGGCACAGAGAATGGGGCTGCTTGCTTATCTTGCCACCTCAAACTTCAAACGCAAGGTGGGAATGGTAGTGTCCCTGTCAGGCTCCTTTCACAGCCCTGCTCCGAAAGTGCGAACGTCTGCAGATAGCTGGCAGCCAGAAGGTGCTAGCCTGGAAAGCTGTTGCTCAGCCTCATCTGCCCATGGCACGGCTCGCACAGAGGCACAGAGAATGGGGCTGCTTGCTTGTCTTGCCACCTCAAACTTCAAACGTAGCCTGGGAAAGATGGTGTACCTGCTAGGCTCCTTTCGCAGCCCTGCTCTTGAAATGCGAACATCTGCAGATAGCTGGCAGCCAGAAGGGGCTAGCCTGGAAAGCTGTTGCTCAGCCTCATCTGCCCATGGCACTGTTCGCATAGAGGCACAGAGAATGGGGCTGCTTGCTGATCTTGCCACTTGAAACTTCAAACGCATGCTGGGAATGGTGGTGTCCCTGCCAGGCTCCTATCACAGCCCTGCTCCGAAAGTGCGAACGTCTGCAGATAGCTGGCAGGCAGAAGGGGCTAGCCTGGAAAGCTCTTGCTCAGCCTCATCTGCCCATGGCACGGCTCGCACAGAGGCACAGAGAATGGGGCGGCTTGCTTGTCTTGCCACCTCAAACTTCAAACGTAGCCTGGGAAAGTTGGTGTCCCAGCCAGGCTCCTTTCGCAGCCCTGCTCCGAAAGTGCGAACGTCTGCAGATAGCTGGCAGCCAGAAGGGGCTATCCTGGAAAGCTGTTGCTCAGCCTCATCTGCCCATGGCAGTGCTCGCACAGAGGCACAGAGAATGGGGCTCCTTGCTTGTCTTGCCACCTCAAACTTCAAACGTAGCCTGGGAAAGTTGGTGTCCCAGCCAGGCTCCTTTCGCAGCCCTGCTCCGAAAGTGCGAACGTCTGCAGATAGCTGGCAGGCAGAAGGGGCTAGCCTGGAAAGCTGTTGCTCAGCCTCATCTGCCCATGGCACGGATCGCACAGAGGCACAGAGAATGGGGCTGCTTGCTTGCTTGCCACCTCAAACTTCAAACGTAGCCTGGGAAAGTTGGTGTCCCTGCCAGGCTCCTTTCGCAGCCCTGCTCCGAAAGTGCGAACGTCTGCAGATAGCTGGCAGGCAAAAGGGGTTAGCCTGGAAAGCTGTTGCTCAGCCTCATCTGCCCATGGCACTGCTCGCATAGAGGCACAGAGAATGGGGCTCCTTGCTTATCTTGCCACTTGAAACTTCAAACGCATGCTGGGAAGGGTGGTGTACCTGCCAGGCTCCTTTCGCAGCCCTGCTCCGAAAGTGCGAACGTCTGCAGCTAGCTGGCAGGCAGAAGGGGCTAGCCTGGAAAGCTGTTGCTCAGCCTCATCTGCCCATGGCAGTGCTCGCACAGAGGCACAGAGAATGGGGCTCCTTCCTTGTCTTGCCACCTCAAACTTCAAAGGTAGCCTGGGAAAGTTGGTGTCCCAGCCAGGCTCCTTTCGCAGCCCTGCTCCGAAAGTGCGAACGTCTGCAGATAGCTGGCAGCCAGAAGGTGCTAGCCTGGAAAGCTGTTGCTCAGCCTCATCTGCCCATGGCAGTGCTCGCACAGAGGCACAGAGAATGGGGCTGCTTGCTTATCTTGCCACTTGAAACTTCAAACGCATGCTGGGAAGGGTGGTGTACCTGCCAGGCTCCTATCCCAGCCCTGCTCCGAAAGTGCGAACGTCTGCAGATAGCTGGCAAGCAGAAGGGGCTAGCCTGGAAAGCTGTTGCTCAGCCTCATCTGCCCATGGCACTGTTCGCATAGAGGCACAGAGAATGGGGCTCCTTGCTTATCTTGCCACTTGAAACTTCAAACGCATGCTGGGAATGGTGGTGTCCCAGCCAGGCTCCTTTCGCAGCCCTGCTCCGAAAGTGCGAACGTCTGCAGCTAGCTGGCAGGCAGAAGGGGCTAGCCTGGAAAGCTGTTTCTCACCCTCATCTGCCCATGGCAGTGCTCGCACAGAGGCACAAAGAATGGGGCTCCTTGCTTGTCTTGCCACCTCAAACTTCAAAGGTAGCCTGGCAAAGTTGGTGTCCCAGCCAGGCTCCTTTCGCAGCCCTGCTCTTGAAGTGCGAACATCTGCAGATAGCTGGCAGCCAGAAGGGGCTAGCCTGGAAAGCTGTTGCTCAGCCTCATCTGCCCATGGCAGTGCTCGCACAGAGGCACAGAGAATGGGGCGCCTTGCTTGTCTTGCCACCTCAAACTTCAAACGTAGCCTGGGAAAGTTGGTGTCCCAGCCAGGCTCCTTTCGCAGCCCTGCTCCGAAAGTGCGAACGTCTGCAGATAGCTGGCAGCCAGAAGGGGCTAGCCTGGAAAGCTGTTGCTCAGCCTCATCTGCCCATGGCAGTGCTCGCACAGAGGCACAGAGAATGGGGCTGCTTGCTTGCTTGCCACCTCAAACTTCAAACGTAGCCTGGGAAAGTTGGTGTCCCTGCCAGGCTCCTTTCGCAGCCCTGCTCCGAAAGTGCGAACGTCTGCAGATAGCTGGCAGCCAGAAGGGGCTAGCCTGGAAAGCTGTTGCTCAGCCTCATCTGCCCATGGCACTGCTCGCATAGAGGCACAGAGAATGGGGCTCCTTGCTTATCTTGCCACTTGAAACTTCAAACGCATGCTGGGAAGGGTGGTGTACCTGCCAGGCTCCTTACGCAGCCCTGCTCCGAAAGTGCGAACGTCTGCAGATAGCTGGCAGCCAGAAGGTGCTAGCCTGGAAAGCTCTTGCTCAGCCTCATCTGCCCATGGCACGGCTCGCACAGAGGCACAGAGAATGGGGCGGCTTGCTTGTCTTGCCACCTCAAACTTCAAACGTAGCCTGGGAAAGTTGGTGTCCCAGCCAGGCTCCTTTCGCAGCCCTGCTCCGAAAGTGCGAACGTCTGCAGATAACTGGCAGCCAGAAGGGGCTATCCTGGAAAGCTGTTGCTCAGCCTCATCTGCCCATGGCAGTGCTCGCACAGAGGCACAGAGAATGGGGCTCCTTGCTTGTCTTGCCACCTCAAACTTCAAAGGTAGCCTGGGAAAGTTGGTGTCCCAGCCAGGCTCCTTTCGCAGCCCTGCTCCGAAAGTGCGAACGTCTGCAGATAGCTGGCAGGCAGAAGGGGCTAGCCTGGAAAGCTGTTGCTCAGCCTCATCTGCCCATGGCACGGATCGCACAGAGGCACAGAGAATGGGGCTGCTTGCTTGCTTGCCACCTCAAACTTCAAACGTAGCCTGGGAAAGTTGGTGTCCCTGCCAGGCTCCTTTCGCAGCCCTGCTCCGAAAGTGCGAACGTCTGCAGATAGCTGGCAGGCAAAAGGGGTTAGCCTGGAAAGCTGTTGCTCAGCCTCATCTGCCCATGGCACTGCTCGCATAGAGGCACAGAGAATGGGGCTCCTTGCTTATCTTGCCACTTGAAACTTCAAACGCATGCTGGGAAGGGTGGTGTACCTGCCAGGCTCCTTTCGCAGCCCTGCTCCGAAAGTGCGAACGTCTGCAGCTAGCTGGCAGGCAGAAGGGGCTAGCCTGGAAAGCTGTTGCTCAGCCTCATCTGCCCATGGCAGTGCTCGCACAGAGGCACAGAGAATGGGGCTCCTTCCTTGTCTTGCCACCTCAAACTTCAAAGGTAGCCTGGGAAAGTTGGTGTCCCAGCCAGGCTCCTTTCGCAGCCCTGCTCCGAAAGTGCGAACGTCTGCAGATAGCTGGCAGCCAGAAGGTGCTAGCCTGGAAAGCTGTTGCTCAGCCTCATCTGCCCATGGCAGTGCTCGCACAGAGGCACAGAGAATGGGGCTGCTTGCTTATCTTGCCACTTGAAACTTCAAACGCATGCTGGGAAGGGTGTTGTCCCTGCCAGGCTCCTATCCCAGCCCTGCTCCGAAAGTGCGAACGTCTGCAGATAGCTGGCAAGCAGAAGGGGCTAGCCTGGAAAGCTGTTGCTCAGCCTCATCTGCCCATGGCACTGTTCGCATAGAGGCACAGAGAATGGGGCTCCTTGCTTATCTTGCCACTTGAAACTTCAAACGCATGCTGGGAATGGTGGTGTCCCAGCCAGGCTCCTTTCGCAGCCCTGCTCTTGAAGTGCGAACATCTGCAGATAGCTGGCAGCCAGAAGGGGCTAGCCTGGAAAGCTGTTGCTCAGCCTCATCTGCCCATGGCAGTGCTCGCACAGAGGCACAGAGAATGGGGCTGCTTGCTTGCTTGCCACCTCAAACTTCAAACGTAGCCTGGGAAAGTTGGTGTCCCTGCCAGGCTCCTTTCGCAGCCCTGCTCCGAAAGTGCGAACGTCTGCAGATAGCTGGCAGGCAAAAGGGGCTAGCCTGGAAAGCTGTTGCTCAGCCTCATCTGCCCATGGCACTGCTCGCATAGAGGCACAGAGAATGGGGCTCCTTGCTTATCTTGCCACTTGAAACTTCAAACGCATGCTGGGAAGGGTGGTGTACCTGCCAGGCTCCTTTCGCAGCCCTGCTCCGAAAGTGCGAACGTCTGCAGATAGCTGGCAGCCAGAAGGTGCTAGCCTGGAAAGCTGTTGCTCAGCCTCATCTGCCCATGGCAGTGCTCGCACAGAGGCACAGAGAATGGGGCTCCTTGCTTGTCTTGCCACCTCAAACTTCAAACGTAGCCTGGGAAAGTTGGTGTCCTAGCCAGGCTCCTTTCGCAGCCCTGCTCCGAAAGTGCGAACGTCTGCAGATAGCTGGCAGGCAGAAGGGGCTAGCCTGGAAAGCTGTTGCTCAGCCTCATCTGCCCATGGCACTGTTCGCATAGAGGTACAGAGAATGGGGCTGCTTGCTTATCTTGCCACTTGAAACTTCAAACGCATGCTGGGAATGGTGGTGTCCCTGCCAGGCTCCTATCACAGCCCTGCTCCGAAAGTGCGAACGTCTGCAGATAGCTGGCAGGCAGAAGGGTCTATCCTGGAAAGCTGTTGCTCAGCCTCATCTGCCCATGGCAGTGCTCGCACAGAGGCACAGAGAATGGGGCTGCTTGCTTGTCTTGCCACCTCAAACTTCAAACGTAGCCTGGGAAAGTTGGTGTACCTACTAGGCTCCTTTCGCAGCCCTGCTCTTAAAATGCGAACGTCTGCAGATAGCTGGCAGGCAGAAGGGGCTAGCCTGGAAAGCTGTTGCTCAGCCTCATCTGCCCATGGCACGGATCGCACAGAGGCACAGAGAATGGGGCTGCTTGCTTGCTTGCCACCTCAAACTTCAAACGTAGCCTGGGAAAGTTGGTGTCCCTGCCAGGCTCCTATCACAGCCCTGCTCCGAAAGTGCGAACGTCTGCAGATAGCTGGCAGGCAAAAGAGGCTAGCCTGGAAAGCTGTTGCTCAGCCTCATCTGCCCATGGCACTGCTCGCACAGAGGCACAGAGAATGGGGCTCCTTGCTTATCTTGCCACTTGAAACTTCAAACGCATGCTGGGAAGGGTGGCGTACCTGCCAGGCTCCTATCCCAGCCCTGCTCCGAAAGTGCGAACGTCTGCAGATAGCTGGCAAGCAGAAGGGGCTAGCCTGGAAAGCTGTTGCTCAGCCTCATCTGCCCATGGCACTGTTCGCATAGAGGTACAGAGAATGGGGCTGCTTGCTTATCTTGCCACTTGAAACTTCAAACGCATGCTGGGAATGGTGGTGTCCCAGCCAGGCTCCTTTCGCAGCCCTGCTCCGAAAGTGCGAACGTCTGCAGCTAGCTGGCAGGCAGAAGGGTCTATCCTGGAAAGCTGTTGCTCAGCCTCATCTGCCCATGGCAGTGCTCGCACAGAGGCACAGAGAATGGGGCTCCTTGCTTGTCTTGCCACCTCAAACTTCAAACGTAGCCTGGGAAAGTTGGTGTCCTAGCCAGGCTCCTTTCGCAGCCCTGCTCCGAAAGTGCGAACGTCTGCAGATAGCTGGCAGCCAGAAGGTGCTATCCTGGAAAGCACTTGCTCAGCCTCATCTGCCCATGGCACTGCTCGCACAGAGGCACAGAGAATGGGGCTGCTTGCTTGTCTTGCCACCTCAAACTTCAAACGTAGCCTGGGAAAGATGGTGTACCTGCTAGGATCCTTTCGCAGCCCTGCTCTTGAAATGCGAACGTCTGCAGATAGCTGGCAGGCAGAAGGGGCTAGCCTGGAAAGCTGTTGCTCAGCCTCATCTGCCCATGGCACTGTTCGCATAGAGGCACAGAGAATGGGGCTGCTTGCTTATCTTGCCACTTGAAACTTCAAACGCATGCTGGGAATGGTCGTGTCCCTGCTAGGCTCCTATCCCAGCCCTGCTCCGAAAGTGCGAACGTCTGCAGATAGCTGGCAGGCAGAAGGGGCTATCCTGGAAAGCTGTTGCTCAGCCTCATCTGCCCATGGCAGTGCTCGCACAGAGGCACAGAGAATGGGGCTCCTTGCTTGTCTTGCCACCTCAAACTTCAAACGTAGCCTGGGAAAGTTGGTGTCCCAGCCAGGCTCCTTTCGCAGCCCTGCTCCGAAAGTGCGAACGTCTGCAGATAGCTGGCAGCCAGAAGGGGCTAGCCTGGAAAGCTGTTGCTCAGCCTCATCTGCCCATGGCACGGATCGCACAGAGGCACAGAGAATGGGGCTGCTTGCTTGCTTGCCACCTAAAACTTCAAACGTAGCCTGGGAAAGTTGGTGTCCCAGCCAGGCTCCTTTCGCAGCCCTGCTCCGAAAGTGCGAACGTCTGCAGATAGCTGGCAGCCAGAAGGTGCTATCCTGGAAAGCACTTGCTCAGCCTCATCTGCCCATGGCACTGTTCGCACAGAGGCACAGAGAATGGGGCTGCTTGCTTATCTTGCCACTTGAAACTTCAAACGCATGCTGGGAATGGTGGTGTCCCAGCCAGGCTCCTTTCGCAGCCCTGCTCCGAAAGTGCGAACGTCTGCAGATAGCTGGCAAGCAGAAGGGGCTAGCCTGGAAAGCACTTGCTCAGCCTCATCTGCTCATGGCACTGTTCGCATAGAGGCACAGAGAATGGGGCTGCTTGCTTATCTTGCCACTTGAAACTTCAAACGCATGCTGGGAATGGTGGTGTCCGAGCCAGGCTCCTTTCGCAGCCCTGCTCCGAAAGTGCGAACGTCTGCAGATAGCTGGCGGGCAGAAGGGGCTAGCCTGGAAAGCTGTTGCTCAGCCTCATCTGCCCATGGCACGGCTCGCACAGAGGCACAGAGAATGGGGCTCCTTGCTTGTCTTGCCACCTCAAACTTCAAACGTAGCCTGGGAAAGATGGTGTACCTGCTAGGCTCCTTTCGCAGCCCTGCTCTTGAAATGCGAACGTCTGCAGATAGCTGGCAGCCAGAAGGGGCTAGCCTGGAAAGCACTTGCTCAGCCTCATCTGCCCATGGCACTGTTCGCACAGAGGCACAGAGAATGGGGCTGCTTCCTTGTCTTGCCACCTCAAACTTCAAACGTAGCCTGGGAATGGTGGTGTCCCTGCCAGGCTCCTTTCGCAGCCCTGCTCCGAAAATGCGAACGTCTGCAGATAGCTGGCAGGCAAAAGGGGCTAGCCTGGAAAGCTGTTGCTCAGCCTCATCTGCCCATGGCACTGTTCGCATAGAGGCACAGAGAATGGGGCTGCTTGCTGATCTTGCCACTTGGAACTTCAAACGCATGCTGGGAATGGTGGTGTCCCTGCCAGGCTCCTATCACAGCCCTGCTCCGAAAGTGCGAGCGTCTGCAGATAGCTGGCAGGCAGAAGGGGCTAGCCTGGAAAGCTGTTGCTCAGCCTCATCTGCCCATGGCACGGCTCGCACAGAGGCACAGAGAATGGGGCGCCTTGCTTGTCTTGCCACCTCAAACTTCAAACGTAGCCTGGGAAAGATGGTGTCCCAGCCAGGCTCCTTTCGCAGCCCTGCTCCGAAAGTGCGAACGTCTGCAGATAGCTGGCAGGCAGAAGGTGCTATCCTGGAAAGCACTTGCTCAGCCTCATCTGCCCATGGCACTGTTCGCACAGAGGCACAGAGAATGGGGCTGCTTGCTTATCTTGCCACTTGAAACTTCAAACGCATGCTGGGAATGGTGGTGTCCCTGCCAGGGTCCTTTCGCACCCCTGCTCCGAAAGTGCGAACGTCTGCAGATAGCTGGCAAGCAGAAGGGGCTAGCCTGGAAAGCACTTGCTCAGCCTCATCTGCTCATGGCACTGTTCGCATAGAGGCACAGAGAATGGGGCTGCTTGCTTATCTTGCCACTTGAAACTTCAAACGCATGCTGGGAATGGTGGTGTCCCTACCAGGCTCCTTTCGCAGCCCTGCTCTTGAAATGCGAACATCTGCAGATAGCTGGCAAGCAGAAGGGGCTAGCCTGGAAAGCTGTTGCTCAGCCTCATCTGCCCATGGCACTGTTCGCATAGAGGCACAGAGAATGGGGCTGCTTGCTTACCTTGCCACTTGAAACTTCAAACGCATGCTGGGAATGGTGGTGTCCCAGCCAGGCTCCTTTCGCAGCCCTGCTCCGAAAGTGCGAACGTCTGCAGATAGCTGGCAGCCAGAAGGTGCTAGCCTGGAAAGCTGTTGCTCAGCCTCATCTGCCCATGGCAGTGCTCGCACAGAGGCACAGAGAATGGGGCTGCTTGCTTGTCTTGCCACCTCAAACTTCAAACGTAGCCTGGGAAACATGGTGTACCTGCTAGGCTCCTTTCGCAGCCCTGCTCTTGAAATGCGAACGTCTGCAGATAGCTGGCAGCCAGAAGGGGCTAGCCTGGAAAGCTGTTGCTCAGCCTCATCTGCCCATGGCACTGTTCGCATAGAGGTACAGAGAATGGGGCTGCTTGCTTATCTTGCCACTTGAAACTTCAAACGCATGCTGGGAATGGTGGTGTCCCTGCCAGGCTCCTATCACAGCCCTGCTCCGAAAGTGCGAACGTCTGCAGATAGCTGGCAGCCAGAAGGGGCTAGCCTGGAAAGCTGTTGCTCAGCCTCATCTGCCCATGGCAGTGCTCGCACAGAGGCACAGAGAATGGGGCTGCTTGCTTGTCTTGCCACCTCAAACTTCAAACGTAGCCTGGGAAAGTTGGTGTCCCAGCCAGGCTCCTTTCGCAGCCCTGCTCCGAAAGTGCGAACGTCTGCAGATAGCTGGCAGGCAGAAGGGGCTAGCCTGGAAAGCTGTTGCTCAGCCTCATCTGCCCATGGCACGGCTCGCACAGAGGCACAGAGAATGGGGCTGCTTGCTTGTCTTGCCACCTCAAACTTCAAACGTAGCCTGGGAAAGATGGTGTACCTGCTAGGCTCCTTTCGCAGCCCTGCTCTTGAAATGCGAACGTCTGCAGATAGCTGGCAGGCAGAAGGGGCTAGCCTGGAAAGCTGTTGCTCAGCCTCATCTGCCCATGGCACTGTTCGCATAGAGGCACAGAGAATGGGGCTGCTTGCTTATCTTGCCACTTGAAACTTCAAACGCATGCTGGGAATGGTGGTGACCCTGCCAGGCTCCTATCCCAGCCCTGCTCCGAAAGTGCGAACGTCTGCAGATAGCTGGCAGGCAGAAGGGGCTATCCTGGAAAGCTGTTGCTCAGCCTCATCTGCCCATGGCAGTGCTCGCACAGAGGCACAGAGAATGGGGCGCCTTGCTTGTCTTGCCACCTCAAACTTCAAACGTAGCCTGGGAAAGTTGGTGTCCCAGCCAGGCTCCTTTCGCAGCCCTGCTCCGAAAGTGCGAACGTCTGCAGATAGCTGGCAGCCAGAAGGGGCTAGCCTGGAAAGCTGTTGCTCAGCCTCATCTGCCCATGGCACGGCTCGCACAGAGGCACAGAGAATGGGGCTGCTTGCTTGCTTGCCACCTCAAACTTCAAACGTAGCCTGGGAAAGTTGGTGTCCCTGCCAGGCTCCTTTCGCAGCCCTCCTCCGAAAGTGCGAACGTCTGCAGATAGCTGGCAGGCAGAAGGGGCTAGCCTGGAAAGCTGTTGCTCAGCCTCATCTGCCCATGGCACTGTTCGCATAGAGGCACAGAGAATGGGGCTGCTTGCTGATCTTGCCACTTGGAACTTCAAACGCATGCTGGGAATGGTGGTGTCCCAGCCAGGCTCCTATCACAGCCCTGCTCCGAAAGTGCGAGCGTCTGCAGATAGCTGGCAGGCAGAAGGGGCTATCCTGGAAAGCTGTTGCTCAGCCTCATCTGCCCATGGCAGTGCTCGCACAGAGGCACAGAGAATGGGGCTCCTTGCTTGTCTTGCCACCTCAAACTTCAAACGTAGCCTGGGAAAGTTGGTGTCCTAACCAGGCTCCTTTCGCAGCCCTGCTCCGAAAGTGCGAACGTCTGCAGATAGCTGGCAGCCAGAAGGTGCTATCCTGGAAAGCACTTGCTCAGCCTCATCTGCCCATGGCACTGTTCGCACAGAGGCACAGAGAATGGGGCTGCTTGCTTATCTTGCCACTTGAAACTTCAAACGCATGCTGGGAATGGTGGTGTCCCTGCCAGGCTCCTATCCCAGCCCTGCTCCGAAAGTGCGAACGTCTGCAGATAGCTGGCAGGCAGAAGGGGCTATCCTGGAAAGCACTTGCTCAGCCTCATCTGCTCATGGCACTGTTCGCATAGAGGCACAGAGAATGGGGCTGCTTGCTTATCTTGCCACTTGAAACTTCAAACGCATGCTGGGAATGGTGGTGTCCCTGCCAGGCTCCTTTCGCAGCCCTGCTCTTGAAATGCGAACATCTGCAGATAGCTGGCAAGCAGAAGGGGCTAGCCTGGAAAGCTGTTGCTCAGCCTCATCTGCCCATGGCACTGTTCGCATAGAGGCACAGAGAATGGGGCTGCTTGCTTACCTTGCCACTTGAAACTTCAAACGCATGCTGGGAATGGTGGTGTCCCAGCCAGGCTCCTTTCGCAGCCCTGCTCCGAAAGTGCGAACGTCTGCAGATAGCTGGCAGGCAGAAGGGGCTAGCCTGGAAAGCTGTTGCTCAGCCTCATCTGCCCATGGCACTGTTCGCATAGAGGCACAGAGAATGGGGCTCCTTGCTTGTCTTGCCACCTCAAACTTCAAACGTAGCCTGGGAAAGTTGGTGTCCCAGCCAGGCTCCTTTCGCAGCCCTGCTCTGAAAGTGCGAACGTCTGCAGATAGCTGGCAGCCAGAAGGGGCTAGCCTGGAAAGCACTTGCTCAGCCTCATCTGCCCATGGCACTGTTCGCACAGAGGCACAGAGAATGGGGCTGCTTGCTTGTCTTGCCACCTCAAACTTCAAACTTAGCCTGGGAAAGATGGTGTAGCTGCTAGGCTCCTTTCGCAACCCTGCTCTTGAAATGCGAACGTCTGCAGATAGCTGGCAGCCAGAAGGGGCTAGCCTGGAAAGCTGTTGCTCAGCCTCATCTGCCCATGGCACTGTTCGCATAGAGGCACAGAGAATGGGGCTGCTTGCTTATCTTGCCACTTGAAACTTCAAACGCATGCTGGGAATGGTGGTGTCCCTGCCAGGCTCCTATCCCAGCCCTGCTCCGAAAGTGCGAACGTCTGCAGATAGCTGGCAGGCAGAAGGGGCTATCCTGGAAAGCTGTTGCTCAGCCTCATCTGCCCATGGCAGTGCTCGCACAGAGGCACAGAGAATGGGGCTGCTTGCTTGTCTTGCCACCTCAAACTTCAAACGTAGCCTGGGAAAGTTGGTGTCCCAGCCAGGCTCCTTTCGCAGCCCTGCTCCGAAAGTGCGAACGTCTGCAGATAGCTGGCAGCCAGAAGGTGCTATCCTGGAAAGCACTTGCTCAGCCTCATCTGCCCATGGCACTGTTCGCACAGAGGCACAGAGAATGGGGCTGCTTGATTATCTTGCCACTTGAAACTTCAAACGCATGCTGGGAATGGTGGTGTCCCTGCCAGGCTCCTATCCCAGCCCTGCTCCGAAAGTGCGAACGTCTGCAGATAGCTGGCAGGCAGAAGGGGCTATCCTGGAAAGCACTTGCTCAGCCTCATCTGCTCATGGCACTGTTCGCATAGAGGCACAGAGAATGGGGCTGCTTGCTTATCTTGCCACTTGAAACTTCAAACGCATGCTGGGAATGGTGGTGTCCCTGCCAGGCTCCTTTCGCAGCCCTGCTCTTGAAATGCGAACATCTGCAGATAGCTGGCAAGCAGAAGGGGCTAGCCTGGAAAGCTGTTGCTCAGCCTCATCTGGCCATGGCACTGTTCGCATAGAGGCACAGAGAATGGGGCTGCTTGCTTACCTTGCCACTTGAAACTTCAAACGCATGCTGGGAATGGTGGTGTCCCTGCCAGGCTCCTTTCGCAGCCCTGCTCCGAAAGTGCGAACGTCTGCAGATAGCTGGCAGGCAGAAGGGGCTAGCCTGGAAAGCTGTTGCTCAGCCTCATCTGCCCATGGCACTGTTCGCATAGAGGCACAGAGAATGGGGCTCCTTGCTTGTCTTGCCACCTCAAACTTCAAACGTAGCCTGGGAAAGTTGGTGTCCCAGCCAGGCTCCTTTCGCAGCCCTGCTCTGAAAGTGCGAACGTCTGCAGATAGCTGGCAGCCAGAAGGGGCTAGCCTGGAAAGCACTTGCTCAGCCTCATCTGCCCATGGCACTGTTCGCACAGAGGCACAGAGAATGGGGCTGCTTGCTTGTCTTGCCACCTCAAACTTCAAACTTAGCCTGGGAAAGATGGTGTAGCTGCTAGGCTCCTTTCGCAAGCCTGCTCTTGAAATGCGAACGTCTGCAGATAGCTGGCAGCCAGAAGGGGCTAGCCTGGAAAGCTGTTGCTCAGCCTCATCTGCCCATGGCACTGTTCGCATAGAGGCACAGAGAATGGGGCTGCTTGCTTATCTTGCCACTTGAAACTTCAAACGCATGCTGGGAATGGTGGTGTCCCTGCCAGGCTCCTATCCCAGCCCTGCTCCGAAAGTGCGAACGTCTGCAGATAGCTGGCAGGCAGAAGGGGCTATCCTGGAAAGCTGTTGCTCAGCCTCATCTGCCCATGGCACGGCTCGCATAGAGGCACAGAGAATGGGGCGCCTTGCTTGTCTTGCCACCTCAAACTTCAAACGTAGCCTGGGAAAGTTGGTGTCCCAGCCAGGCTCCTTTCGCAGCCCTGCTCCGAAAGTGCGAACGTCTGCAGATAGCTGGCAGGCAGAAGGTGCTAGCCTGGAAAGCACTTGCTCAGCCTCATCTGCCCATGGCACTGTTCGCACAGAGGCACAGAGAATGGGGCTGCTTGCTTATCTTGCCACTTGAAACTTCAAACGCATGCTGGGAATGGTGGTGTCCCTGCCAGGCTCCTTTCGCAGCCCTGCTCTTGAAATGCGAACATCTGCAGATAACTGGCAAGCAGAAGGGGCTAGCCTGGAAAGCTGTTGCTCAGCCTCATCTGCCCATGGCACTGTTCGCATAGAGGCACAGAGAATGGGGCTGCTTTCTTACCTTGCCACTTGAAACTTCAAACGCATGCTGGGAATGGTGGTGTCCCAGCCAGGCTCCTTTCGCAGCCCTGCTCCGAAAGTGCGAACGTCTGCAGATAGCTGGCAGGCAGAAGGGGCTAGCCTGGAAAGCTGTTGCTCAGCCTCATCTGCCCATGGCACTGTTCGCATAGAGGCACAGAGAATGGGGCTCCTTGCTTGTCTTGCCACCTCAAACTTCAAACGTAGCCTGGGAAAGATGGTGTACCTGCTAGGCTCCTTTCGCAGCCCTGCTCTTGAAATGCGAACGTCTGCAGATAGCTGGCAGCCAGAAGGGGCTAGCCTGGAAAGCTGTTGCTCAGCCTCATCTGCCCATGGCACTGTTCGCATAGAGGCACAGAGAATGGGGCTGCTTGCTTATCTTGCCACTTGAAACTTCAAACGCATGCTGGGAAGGGTGGTGTCCCTGCCAGGCTCCTATCCCAGCCCTGCTCCGCAAGTGCGAACGTCTGCAGATAGCTGGCAGGCAGAAGGGGCTAGCCTGGAAAGCTGTTGCTCAGCCTCATCTGCCCATGGCAGTGCTCGCACAGAGGCACAGAGAATGGGGCTGCTTGCTTGTCTTGCCACCTCAAACTTCAAACGTAGCCTGGGAAAGTTGGTGTCCCTGCCAGGCTCCTTTCGCAGCCCTGCTCTTGAAATGCGAACGTCTGCAGATAGCTGGCAGGCAGAAGGGGCTAGCCTGGAAAGCTGTTGCTCAGCCTCATCTGCCCATGGCACTGTCCGCATAGAGGCACAGAGAATGGGGCTGCTTGCTTATCTTGCCACTTGAAACTTCAAACGCATGCTGGGAATGGTGGTGTCCCTGCCAGGCTCCTATCACAGCCCTGCTCCGAAAGTGCGAACGTCTGCAGATAGCTGGCAGGCAGAAGGGGCTAGCCTGGAAAGCTCTTGCTCAGCCTCATCTGCCCATGGCACGGCTCGCACAGAGGCACAGAGAATGGGGCGCCTTGCTTGTCTTGCCACCTCAAACTTCAAACGTAGCCTGGGAAAGTTGGTGTCCCAGCCAGGCTCCTTTCGCAGCCCTGCTCCGAAAGTGCGAACGTCTGCAGATAGCTGGCAGGCAGAAGGGGCTATCCTGGAAAGCTGTTGCTCAGCCTCATCTGCCCATGGCAGTGCTCGCACAGAGGCACAGAGAATGGGGCTGCTTGCTTGTCTTGCCACCTCAAACTTCAAACGTAGCCTGGGAAAGTTGGTGTCCCAGCCAGGCTCCTTTCGCAGCCCTGCTCCGAAAGTGCGAACGTCTGCAGATAGCTGGCAGCCAGAAGGGGCTAGCCTGGAAAGCTGTTGCTCAGCCTCATCTGCCCATGGCACTGTTCGCATAGAGGCACAGAGAATGGGGCTCCTTGCTTGTCTTGCCACCTCAAACTTCAAACGTAGCCTGGGAAAGATGGTGTACCTGCTAGGCTCCTTTCGCAGCCCTGCTCTTGAAATGCGAACGTCTGCAGATAGCTGGCAGCCAGAATGGGCTAGCCTGGAAAGCTGTTGCTCAGCCTCATCTGCCCATGGCACTGTTCGCATAGAGGCACAGAGAATGGGGCTGCTTGCTTATCTTGCCACTTGAAACTTCAAACGCATGCTGGGAAGGGTGGTGTCCCTGCCAGGCTCCTATCCCAGCCCTGCTCCGCAAGTGCGAACGTCTGCAGATAGCTGGCAGGCAGAAGGGGCTAGCCTGGAAAGCTGTTGCTCAGCCTCATCTGCCCATGGCAGTGCTCGCACAGAGGCACAGAGAATGGGGCTGCTTGCTTGTCTTGCCACCTCAAACTTCAAACGTAGCCTGGGAAAGTTGGTGTCCCTGCCAGGCTCCTTTCGCAGCCCTGCTCTTGAAATGCGAACGTCTGCAGATAGCTGGCAGGCAGAAGGGGCTATCCTGGAAAGCTGTTGCTCAGCCTCATCTGCCCATGGCACTGTCCGCATAGAGGCACAGAGAATGGGGCTGCTTGCTTATCTTGCCACTTGAAACTTCAAACGCATGCTGGGAATGGTCGTGTCCCTGCCAGGCTCCTATCACAGCCCTGCTCCGAAAGTGCGAACGTCTGCAGATAGCTGGCAGGCAGAAGGGGCTATCCTGGAAAGCTGTTGCTCAGCCTCATCTGCCCATGGCAGTGCTCGCACAGAGGCACAGAGAATGGGGCTGCTTGCTTGTCTTGCCACCTCAAACTTCAAACGTAGCCTGGGAAAGTTGGTGTCCCAGCCAGGCTCCTATCACAGCCCTGCTCCGAAAGTGCGAACGTCTGCAGATAGCTGGCAGCCAGAAGGGGCTAGCCTGGAAAGCTGTTGCTCAGCCTCATCTGCGCATGGCACGGATCGCACAGAGGCACAGAGAATGGGGCTGCTTGCTTGTCTTGCCACCTCAAACTTCAAACGTAGCCTGGGAAAGTTGGTGTCCCTGCCAGGCTCCTTTCGCAGCCCTGCTCCGAAAGTGCGAACGTCTGCAGATAGCTGGCAGGCAAAAGGGGCTAGCCTGGAAAGCTGTTGCTCAGCCTCATCTGCCCATGGCACTGCTCGCACAGAGGCACAGAGAATGGGGCTGCTTGCTTGTCTTGCCACCTCAAACTTCAAACGTAGCCTGGGAAAGATGGTGTACCTGCTAGGCTCCTTTCGCAGCCCTGCTCTTAAAATGCCAACGTCTGCAGATAGCTGGCAGGCAGAAGGGGCTAGCCTGGAAAGCTGTTGCTCAGCCTCATCTGCCCATGGCACTGTTCGCATAGAGGCACAGAGAATGGGGCTGCTTGCTGATCTTGCCACTTGAAACTTCAAACGCATGCTGGGAATGGTGGTGTCCCTGCCAGGCTCCTATCACAGCCCTGCTCCGAAAGTGCGAACGTCTGCAGATAGCTGGCAGGCAGAAGGGGCTAGCCTGGAAAGCTCTTGCTCAGCCTCATCTGCCCATGGCACGGCTCGCACAGAGGCACAGAGAATGGGGCGCCTTGCTTGTCTTGCCACCTCAAACTTCAAACGTAGCCTGGGAAAGTTGGTGTCCCAGCCAGGCTCCTTTCGCAGCCCTGCTCCGAAAGTGCGAACGTCTGCAGATAGCTGGCAGGCAGAAGGGGCTAGCCTGGAAAGCTGTTGCTCAGCCTCATCTGCCCATGGCACTGTTCGCATAGAGGCACAGAGAATGGGGCTCCTTGCTTGTCTTGCCACCTCAAACTTCAAACGTAGCCTGGGAAAGATGGTGTACCTGCTAGGCTCCTATCACAGCCCTGCTCTTGAAATGCGAACATCTGCAGATAGCTGGCAGGCAGAAGGGGCTAGCCTGGAAAGCTGTTGCTCAGCCTCATCTGCCCATGGCACTGTTCGCATAGAGGCACAGAGAATGGGGCTGCTTGCTTACCTTGCCACTTGAAACTTCAAACGCATGCTGGGAATGGTGGTGTCCCAGCCAGGCTCCTTTCGCAGCCCTGCTCCGAAAGTGCGAACGTCTGCAGATAGCTGGCAGGCAAAAGGGGCTAGCCTGGAAAGCTGTTGCTCAGCCTCATCTGCCCATGGCAGTGCTCGCACAGAGGCACAGAGAATGGGGCTGCTTGCTTGTCTTGCCACCTCAAACTTCAAACGTAGCCTGGGAAAGATGGTGTACCTGCTAGGCTCCTTTCGCAGCCCTGCTCTTGAAATGCGAACGTCTGCAGATAGCTGGCAGCCAGAAGGGGCTAGCCTGGAAAGCTGTTGCTCAGCCTCATCTGCCCATGGCACTGTTCGCATAGAGGCACAGAGAATGGGGCTGCTTGCTTATCTTGCCACTTAAAACTTCAAACGCATGCTGGGAATGGTCGTGTCCCTGCCAGGCTCCTATCACAGCCCTGCTCCGAAAGTGCGAACGTCTGCAGATAGCTGGCAGGCAGAAGGGGCTATCCTGGAAAGCTGTTGCTCAGCCTCATCTGCCCATGGCAGTGCTCGCACAGAGGCACAGAGAATGGGGCTGCTTGCTTGTCTTGCCACCTCAAACTTCAAAGGTAGCCTGGGAAAGTTGGTGTCCCTGCCAGGCTCCTTTCGCAGCCCTGCTCCGAAAGTGCGAACGTCTGCAGATAGCTGGCAGCCAGAAGGGGCTAGCCTGGAAAGCTGTTGCTCAGCCTCATCTGCCCATGGCACGGATCGCACAGAGGCACAGAGAATGGGGCTGCTTGCTTGTCTTGCCACCTCAAACTTCAAACGTAGCCTGGGAAAGTTGGTGTCCCTGCCAGGCTCCTTTCGCAGCCCTGCTCTTGAAATGCGAACATCTGCAGATAGCTGGCAGGCAGAAGGGGCTAGCCTGGAAAGCTGCTGCTCAGCCTCATCTGCCCATGGCACTGTTCGCATAGAGGCACAGAGAATGGGGCTCCTTGCTGATCTTGCCACTTGAAACTTCAAACGCATGCTGGGAATGGTGGTGTCCCTGCCAGGCTCCTTTCGCAGCCCTGCTCTTGAAATGCGAACATCTGCAGATAGCTGGCAAGCAGAAGGGGCTAGCCTGGAAAGCTGTTGCTCAGCCTCATCTGCCCATGGCACTGTTCGCATAGAGGCACAGAGAATGGGGCTGCTTGCTTATCTTGCCACTTGAAACTTCAAACGCATGCTGGGAATGGTGGTGTCCCAGCCAGGCTCCTTTCGCAGCCCTGCTCCGAAAGTGCGAACGTCTGCAGATAGCTGGCAGGCAGAAGGGGCTAGCCTGGAAAGCTGTTGCTCAGCCTCATCTGCCCATGGCACTCTTCGCATAGAGGCACAGAGAATGGGGCTCCTTGCTTGTCTTGCAACCTCAAACTTCAAACGTAGCCTGGGAAAGTTGGTGTCCCAGCCAGGCTCCTTTCGCAGCCCTGCTCCGAAAGTGCGAACGTCTGCAGATAGCTGGCAGGCAGAAGGGGCTAGCCTGGAAAGCACTTGCTCAGCCTCATCTGCTCATGGCACTGTTCGCATAGAGGCACAGAGAATGGGGCTGCTTGCTTATCTTGCCACTTGAAACTTCAAACGCATGCTGGGAAGGGTGGTGTCCCTGCCAGGTTCCTTTCGCAGCCCTGCTCTTCAAATGCGAACATCTGCAGATAGCTGGCAGCCAGAAGGTGCTATCCTGGAAAGCACTTGCTCAGCCTCATCTGCCCATGGCACTGTTCGCACAGAGGCACAGAGAATGGGGCTGCTTGCTGATCTTGCCACTTGGAACTTCAAACGCATGCTGGGAATGGTGGTGTCCCTGCTAGGCTCCTTTCGCAGCCCTGCTCCGAAAGTGCGAACGTCTGCAGATAGCTGGCAGCCAGAAGGTGCTAGCCTGGAAAGCTGTTGCTCAGCCTCATCTGCCCATGGCACTGTTCGCATAGAGGCACAGAGAATGGGGCTCCTTGCTTGTCTTGCCACCTCAAACTTCAACCGTAGCCTGGGAAAGATGGTGTACCTGCTAGGCTCCTTTCGCAGCCCTGCTCTTTAAATGCGAACGTCTGCAGATAGCTGGCAGCCAGAATGGGCTAGCCTGGAAAGCTGTTGCTCAGCCTCATCTGCCCATGGCACTGTTCGCATAGAGGCACAGAGAATGGGGCTGCTTGCTTATCTTGCCACTTGAAACTTCAAACGCATGCTGGGAAGGGTGGTGTCCCTGCCAGGCTCCTATCCCAGCCCTGCTCCGCAAGTGCTAACGTCTGCAGATAGCTGGCAGGCAGAAGGGGCTAGCCTGGAAAGCTGTTGCTCAGCCTCATCTGCCCATGGCAGTGCTCGCACAGAGGCACAGAGAATGGGGCTGCTTGCTTGTCTTGCCACCTCAAACTTCAAACGTAGCCTGGGAAAGTTGGTGTCCCTGCCAGGCTCCTTTCGCAGCCCTGCTCTTGAAATGCGAACGTCTGCAGATAGCTGGCAGGCAGAAGGGGCTAGCCTGGAAAGCTGTTGCTCAGCCTCATCTGCCCATGGCACTGTCCGCATAGAGGCACAGAGAATGGGGCTGCTTGCTTATCTTGCCACTTGAAACTTCAAACGCATGCTGGGAATGGTCGTGTCCCTGCCAGGCTCCTATCACAGCCCTGCTCCGAAAGTGCGAACGTCTGCAGATAGCTGGCAGGCAGAAGGGGCTATCCTGGAAAGCTGTTGCTCAGCCTCATCTGCCCATGGCAGTGCTCGCACAGAGGCACAGAGAATGGGGCTGCTTGCTTGTCTTGCCACCTCAAACTTCAAACGTAGCCTGGGAAAGTTGGTGTCCCAGCCAGGCTCCTATCACAGCCCTGCTCCGAAAGTGCGAACGTCTGCAGATAGCTGGCAGCCAGAAGGGGCTAGCCTGGAAAGCTGTTGCTCAGCCTCACCTGCGCATGGCACGGATCGCACAGAGGCACAGAGAATGGGGCTGCTTGCTTGTCTTGCCACCTCAAACTTCAAACGTAGCCTGGGAAAGTTGGTGTCCCTGCCAGGCTCCTTTCGCAGCCCTGCTCCGAAAGTGCGAACGTCTGCAGATAGCTGGCAGGCAAAAGGGGCTAGCCTGGAAAGCTGTTGCTCAGCCTCATCTGCCCATGGCACTGCTCGCACAGAGGCACAGAGAATGGGGCTGCTTGCTTGTCTTGCCACCTCAAACTTCAAACGTAGCCTGGGAAAGATGGTGTACCTGCTAGGCTCCTTTCGCAGCCCTGCTCTTAAAATGCCAACGTCTGCAGATAGCTGGCAGGCAGAAGGGGCTAGCCTGGAAAGCTGTTGCTCAGCCTCATCTGCCCATGGCACTGTTCGCATAGAGGCACAGAGAATGGGGCTGCTTGCTGATCTTGCCACTTGAAACTTCAAACGCATGCTGGGTATGGTGGTGTCCCTGCCAGGCTCCTATCACAGCCCTGCTCCGAAAGTGCGAACGTCTGCAGATAGCTGGCAGGCAGAAGGGGCTAGCCTGGAAAGCTCTTGCTCAGCCTCATCTGCCCATGGCACGGCTCGCACAGAGGCACAGAGAATGGGGCGCCTTGCTTGTCTTGCCACCTCAAACTTCAAACGTAGCCTGGGAAAGTTGGTGTCCCAGCCAGGCTCCTTTCGCAGCCCTGCTCCGAAAGTGCGAACGTCTGCAGATAGCTGGCAGGCAGAAGGGGCTATCCTGGAAAGCTGTTGCTCAGCCTCATCTGCCCATGGCAGTGCTCGCACAGAGGCACAGAGAATGGGGCTGCTTGCTTGTCTTGCCACCTCAAACTTCAAACGTAGCCTGGGAAAGTTGGTGTCCCAGCCAGGCTCCTTTCGCAGCCCTGCTCCGAAAGTGCGAACGTCTGCAGATAGCTGGCAGGCAGAAGGGGCTAGCCTGGAAAGCTGTTGCTCAGCCTCATCTGCCCATGGCACTGTTCGCATAGAGGCACAGAGAATGGGGCTCCTTGCTTGTCTTGCCACCTCAAACTTCAAACGTAGCCTGGGAAAGATGGTGTACCTGCTAGGCTCCTATCACAGCCCTGCTCTTGAAATGCGAACATCTGCAGATAGCTGGCAGGCAGAAGGGGCTAGCCTGGAAAGCTGTTGCTCAGCCTCATCTGCCCATGGCAGTGCTCGCACAGAGGCACAGAGAATGGGGCTGCTTGCTTGTCTTGCCACCTCAAACTTCAAACGTAGCCTGGGAAAGATGGTGTCCCTGCCAGGCTCCTTTCGCAGCCCTGCTCCGAAAGTGCGAACGTCTGCAGATAGCTGGCAGCCAGAAGGTGCTATCCTGGAAAGCTGTTGCTCAGCCTCATCTGCCCATGGTACTGTTCGCACAGAGGCACAGAGAATGGGGCTGCTTGCTTATCTTGCCACTTGAAACTTCAAACGCATGCTGGGAATGGTGGTGTCCCTGCCAGGGTCCTTTCGCAGCCCTGCTCCGAAAGTGCGAACGTCTGCAGATAGCTGGCAGCCAGAAGGTGCTATCCTGGAAAGCATTGCTCAGCCTCATCTGCTCATGGCACTGTTCGCATAGAGGCACAGAGAATGGGGCTCCTTGCTTATCTTGCCACTTGAAACTTCAAACGCATGCTGGGAAGGGTGGTGTCCCTGCCAGGTTCCTTTCGCAGCCCTGCTCTTGAAATGCGAACATCTGCAGATAGCTGGCAAGCAGAAGGGGCTAGCCTGGAAAGCTGTTGCTGAGCCTCATCTGCCCATGGCACTGTTCGCATAAAGGCACAGAGAATGGGGCTGCTTGCTTATCTTGCCACTTGAAACTTCAAACGCATGCTGGGAATGGTGGTGTCCCTGCCAGGCTCCTATCACAGCCCTGCTCCGAAAGTGCGAACGTCTGCAGATAGCTGGCAGGCAGAAGAGGCTATCCTGGAAAGCTGTTGCTCAGCCTCATCTGCCCATGGCAGTGCTCACACAGAGGCACAGAGAATGGTGCTGCTTGCTTGTCTTGCCACCTCAAACTTCAAAGGTAGCCTGGGAAAGTTGGTGTCCCAGCCAGGCTCCTTTCGCAGCCCTGCTCTGAAAGTGCGAACGTCTGCAGATAGCTGGCAGCCAGAAGGGGCTAGCCTGGAAAGCTGTTGCTCAGCCTCATCTGCCCATGGCACGGATCGCACAGAGGCACAGAGAATGGGGCTGCTTGCTTATCTTGCCACTTGAAACTTCAAACGCATGCTGGGAATGGTGGTGTCCCTGCCAGGCTCCTTTCGCAGCCCTGCTCTTGAAATGCGAACATCTGCAGATAGCTGGCAAGCAGAAGGGGCTTGCCTGGAAAGCTGTTGCTCAGCCTCATCTGCCCATGGCACTGTTCGCATAGAGGCACAGAGAATGGGGCTGCTTGCTTACCTTGCCACTTGAAACTTCAAACGCATGCTGGGAATGGTGGTGTCCCAGCCAGGCTCCTTTCGCAGCCCTGCTCCGAAAGTGCGAACGTCTGCAGATAGCTGGCAGGCAGAAGGGGCTAGCCTGGAAAGCTGTTGCTCAGCCTCATCTGCCCATGGCACTGTTCGCATAGAGGCACAGAGAATGGGGCTCCTTGCTTGTCTTGCCACCTCAAACTTCAAACGTAGCCTGGGAAAGTTGGTGTCCCAGCCAGGCTCCTTTCGCAGCCCTGCTCCGAAAGTGCGAACGTCTGCAGATAGCTGGCAGGCAGAAGGGGCTAGCCTGGAAAGCACTTGCTCAGCCTCATCTGCTCATGGCACTGTTCGCATAGAGGCACAGAGAATGGGGCTGCTTGCTTATCTTGCCACTTGAAACTTCAAACGCATGCTGGGAAGGGTGGTGTCCCTGCCAGGTTCCTTTCGCAGCCCTGCTCTTGAAATGCGAACATCTGCAGATAGCTGGCAAGCAGAAGGGGCTAGCCCGGAAAGCTGTTGCTGAGCCTCATCTGCCCATGGCACTGTTCGCATAAAGGCACAGAGAATGGGGCTGCTTGCTTATCTTGCCACTTGAAACTTCAAACGCATGCTGGGAATGGTGGTGTCCCTGCCAGGCTCCTATCACAGCCCTGCTCCGAAAGTGCGAACGTCTGCAGATAGCTGGCAGCCAGAAGGGGCTAGCCTGGAAAGCTGTTGCTCAGCCTCATCTGCCCATGGCAGTGCTCACACAGAGGCACAGAGAATGGTGCTGCTTGCTTGTCTTGCCACCTCAAACTTCAAAGGTAGCCTGGGAAAGTTGGTGTCCCAGCCAGGCTCCTTTCGCAGCCCTGCTCCGAAAGTGCGAACGTCTGCAGATAGCTGGCAGCCAGAAGGGGCTAGCCTGGAAAGCTGTTGCTCAGCCTCATCTGCCCATGGCACGGATCGCACAGAGGCACAGAGAATGGGGCTCCTTGCTTGTCTTGCGACCTCAAACTTCAAACGTAGCCTGGGAAAGTTGGTGTCCCAGCCAGGCTCCTTTCGCAGCCCTGCTCCGAAAGTGCGAACGTCTGCAGATAGCTGGCAGGCAGAAGAGGCTATCCTGGAAAGCTGTTGCTCAGCCTCATCTGCCCATGGCACGGCTCGCACAGAGGCACAGAGAATGGGGCGCCTTGCTTGTCTTGCCACCTCAAACTTCAAAGGTAGCCTGGGAAAGTTGGTGTCCCAGCCAGGCTCCTTTCGCAGCCCTGCTCCGAAAGTGCGAACGTCTGCAGATAGCTGGCAGCCAGAAGGTGCTAGCCTGGAAAGCACTTGCTCAGCCTCATCTGCCCATGGCACTGTTCGCACAGAGGCACAGAGAATGGGGCTGCTTGCTGATCTTGCCACTTGGAACTTCAAACGCATGCTGGGAATGGTGGTGTCCCTGCTAGGCTCCTTTCGCAGCCCTGCTCCGAAAGTGCGAACGTCTGCAGATAGCTGGCAGCCAGAAGGTGCTAGCCTGGAAAGCACTTGCTCAGCCTCATCTGCTCATGGCACTGTTCGCATAGAGGCACAGAGAATGGGGCTGCTTGCTTATCTTGCCACTTGAAACTTCAAACACATGCTGGGAATAGTGGTGTGCCTGCCAGGTTCCTTTCGCAGCCCTGCTCTTGAAATGCGAACATCTGCAGATAGCTGGCAAGCAGAAGGGGCTAGCCTGGAAAGCTGTTGCTGAGCCTCATCTGCCCATGGCACTGTTCGCATAGAGGCACAGAGAATGGGGCTGCTTGCTTATCTTGCCACTTGAAACTTCAAACGCATGCTGGGAATGGTGGTGTCCCTGCCAGGCTCCTATCCCAGCCCTGCTCCGCAAGTGCGAACGTCTGCAGATAGCTGGCAGGCAGAAGAGGCTATCCTGGAAAGCTGTTGCTCAGCCTCATCTGCCCATGGCAGTGCTCACACAGAGGCACAGAGAATGGTGCTGCTTGCTTGTCTTGCCACCTCAAACTTCAAAGGTATCCTGGGAAAGTTGGTGTCCCAGCCAGGCTCCTTTCGCAGCCCTTCTCCGAAAGTGCGAACGTCTGCAGATAGCTGGCAGCCAGAAGGGACTAGCCTGGAAAGCTGTTGCTCAGCCTCATCTGCCCATGGCACGGATCGCACAGAGGCACAGAGAATGGAGCTGCTTGCTTGTCTTGCCACCTCAAACTTCAAACGTAGCCTGGGAAAGATGGTGTACCTGCTAGGCTCCTTTCGCAGCCCTGCTCTTGAAATGCGAACGTCTGCAGATAGCTGGCAGCCAGAAGGGGCTAGCCTGGAAAGCTGTTGCTCAGCCTCATCTGCCCATGGCACTGTTCGCATAGAGGCACAGAGAATGGGGCTGCTTGCTTATCTTGCCACTTGAAACTTCAAACGCATGCTGGGAATGGTCGTGTCCCTGCCAGGCTCCTATCACAGCCCTGCTCCGAAAGTGCGAACGTCTGCAGATAGTGGCAGGCAGAAGGGGCTAGCCTGGAAAGCTGTTGCTCAGCCTCATCTGCCCATGGCACTGTTCGCATAGAGGCACAGAGAATGGGGCTGCTTGCTTGTCTTGCCACCTCAAACTTCAAAGGTAGCCTGGGAAAGTTGGTGTCCCAGCCAGGCTCCTTTCGCAGCCCTGCTCCGAAAGTGCGAACGTCTGCAGATAGCTGGCAGCCAGAAGGGGCTAGCCTGGAAAGCTGTTGCTCAGCCTCATCTGCCCATGGCACTGTTCGCATAGAGGCACAGAGAATGGGGCTGCTTGCTGATCTTGCCACTTGAAACTTCAAACGCATGCTGGGAATGGTGGTGTCCCTGCCAGGCTCCTATCACAGCCCTGCTCCGAAAGTGCGAACGTCTGCAGATAGCTGGCAGCCAGAAGGTGCCATCCTGGAAAGCACTTGCTCAGCCTCATCTGCTCATGGCACTGTTCGCATAGAGGCACAGAGAATGGGGCTGCTTGCTTATCTTGCCACTTGAAACTTCAAACGCATGCTGGGAATGGTGGTGTCCCTGCCAGGCTCCTTTCGCAGCCCTGCTCTTGAAATGCGAACATCTGCAGATAGCTGGCAAGCAGAAGGGGCTAGCCTGGAAAGCTGTTGCTCAGCCTCATCTGCCCATGGCACTCTTCGCATAGAGGCACAGAGAATGGGGCTCCTTGCTTGTCTTGCCACCTCAAACTTCAAACGTAGCCTGGGAAAGTTGGTGTCCCAGCCAGGCTCCTTTCGCAGCCCTGCTCCGAAAGTGCGAACGTCTGCAGATAGCTGGCAGGCAGAAGGGGCTAGCCTGTAAAGCTGTTGCTCAGCCTCATCTGCCCATGGCACGGCTCGCACAGAGGCACAGAGAATGGGGCTCCTTGCTTGTCTTGCCACCTCAAACTTCAAACGTAGCCTGGGAAAGATGGTGTACCTGCTAGGCTCCTTTCGCAGCCCTGCTCTTGAAATGCGAACGTCTGCAGATAGCTGGCAGCCAGAAGGGGCTAGCCTGGAAAGCTGTTGCTCAACCTCATCTGCCCATGGCACTGTTCGCATAGAGGCACAGAGAATGGGGCTCCTTGCTTATCTTGCCACTTGAAACTTCAAACGCATGCTGGGAAAGGTGGTGTCCCTGCCAGGGTCCTATCCCAGCCCTGCTCCGAAAGTGCGAACGTCTGCAGATAGCTGGCAAGCAGAAGGTGCTAGCCTGGAAAGCTGTTGCTCAGCCTCATCTGCCCATGGCAGTGCTCGCACAGAGGCACAGAGAATGGGGCGCCTTGCTTGTCTTGCCACCTCAAACTTCAAAGGTAGCCTGGGAAAGTTGGTGTCCCAGCCAGGCTCCTTTCGCAGCCCTGCTCCGAAAGTGCGAACGTCTGCAGATAGCTGGCAGACAGAAGGTGCTAGCCTGGAAAGCTGTTGCTCAGCCTCATCTGCCCATGGCAGTGCTCGCACAGAGGCACAGAGAATGGGGCGCCTTGCTTGTCTTGCCACCTCAAACTTCAAAGGTATCCTGGGAAAGTTGGTGTCCCAGCCAGGCTCCTTTCGCAGCCCTGCTCCGAAAGTGCGAACGTCTGCAGATAGCTGGCAGACAGAAGGTGCTAGCCTGTAAAGCTGTTGCTCAGCCTCATCTGCCCATGGCAGTGCTCGCACAGAGGCACAGAGAATGGGGCGCCTTGCTTGTCTTGCCACCTCAAACTTCAAACGTAGCCTGGGAAAGTTGGTGTCCCAGCCAGGCTCCTTTCGCAGCCCTGCTCCGAAAGTGCGAACGTCTGCAGATAGCTGGCAGCCAGAAGGGGCTAGCCTGGAAAGCTCTTGCTCAGCCTCATCTGCCCATGGCACTGTTCGCATAGAGGCACAGAGAATGGGGCTGCTTGCTGATCTTGCCACTTGAAACTTCAAACGCATGCTGGGAATGGTGGTGTCCCTGCCAGGCTCCTATCACAGCCCTGCTCCGAAAGTGCGAACGTCTGCAGATAGCTGGCAGCCAGAAGGTACCATCCTGGAAAGCACTTGCTCAGCCTCATCTGCTCATGGCACTGTTCGCATAGAGGCACAGAGAATGGGGCTGCTTGCTTATCTTGCCACTTGAAACTTCAAACGCATGCTGGGAATGGTGGTGTCCCTGCCAGGCTCCTTTCGCAGCCCTGCTCTTGAAATGCGAACATCTGCAGATAGCTGGCAAGCAGAAGGGGCTAGCCTGGAAAGCTGTTGCTCAGCCTCATCTGCCCATGGCAGTGCTCGCACAGAGGCACAGAGAATGGGGCGCCTTGCTTGTCTTGCCACCTCAAACTTCAAAGGTATCCTGGGAAAGTTGGTGTCCCAGCCAGGCTCCTTTCGCAGCCCTGCTCCGAAAGTGCGAACGTCTGCAGATAGCTGGCAGACAGAAGGTGCTAGCCTGGAAAGCTGTTGTTCAGCCTCATCTGCCCATGGCAGTGCTCGCACAGAGGCACAGAGAATGGGGCGCCTTGCTTGTCTTGCCACCTCAAACTTCAAAGGTATCCGGGAAAGTTGGTGTCCCAGCCAGGCTCCTTTCGCAGCCCTGCTCCGAAAGTGCGAACGTCTGCAGATAGCTGGCAGACAGAAGGTGCTAGCCTGTAAAGCTGTTGCTCAGCCTCATCTGCCCATGGCAGTGCTCGCACAGAGGCACAGAGAATGGGGCGCCTTGCTTGTCTTGCCACCTCAAACTTCAAAGGTAGCCTGGGAAATTTGGTGTCCCATCCAGGCTCCTTTCGCAGCCCTGCTCCGAAAGTGCGAACGTCTGCAGATAGCTGGCAGCCAGAAGGGGCTAGCCTGGAAAGCTGTTGCTCAGCCTCATCTGCCCATGGCACTGTTCGCATAGAGGCACAGAGAATGGGGCTGCTTGCTGATCTTGCCACTTGAAACTTCAAACGCATGCTGGGATGGTGGTGTCCCTGCCAGGCTCCTATCCCAGCCCTGCTCCGAAAGTGCGAACGTCTGCAGATAGCTGGCAAGCAGAAGGTGCTAGCCTGGAAAGCTATTGCTCAGCCTCATCTGCCCATGGCAGTGCTCGCACAGAGGCACAGAGAATGGGGCTGCTTGCTTGTCTTGCCACCTCAAACTTCAAAGGTAGCCTGGGAAAGTTGGTGTCCCAGCCAGGCTCCTTTCGCAGCCCTGCTCCGAAAGTGCGAACGTCTGCAGATAGCTGGCAGCCAGAAGGGGCTAGCCTGGAAAGCTGTTGCTCAGCCTCATCTGCCCATGGCACTGTTCGCATAGAGGCACAGAGAATGGGGCTCCTTGCTTATCTTGCCACTTGAAACTTCAAACGCATGCTGGGATGGTGGTGTCCCTGCCAGGCTCCTATCCCAGCCCTGCTCCGAAAGTGCGAACGTCTGCAGATAGCTGGCAAGCAGAAGGTGCTAGCCTGGAAAGCTGTTGCTCAGCCTCATCTGCCCATGGCAGTGCTCGCACAGAGGCACAGAGAATGGGGCTGCTTGCTTGTCTTGCCACCTCAGACTTCAAAGGTAGCCTGGGAAAGTTGGTGTCCCAGCCAGGCTCCTTTCGCAGCCCTGCTCCGAAAGTGCGAACGTCTGCAGATAGCTGGCAGACAGAAGGTGCTATCCTGGAAAGCACTTGCTCAGCCTCATCTGCCCATGGCAGTGCTCGCACAGAGGCACAGAGAATGGGGCTGCTTGCTTGTCTTGCCACCTCAAACTTCAAACGTAGCCTGGGAAAGATGGTATACCTGCTAGGCTCCTTTCGCAGCCCTGCTCTTGAAGTGCGAACGTCTGCAGATAGCTGGCAGGCAGAAGGGGCTAGCCTGGAAAGCTGTTGCTCAGCCTCATCTGCCCATGGCAGTGCTCGCACACAGGCACAGAGAATGGGGCTCCTTGCTTATCTTGCCACCTCAAACTTCAAACGTAGCCTGGGAAAGATGGTGTACCTGCTAGGCTCCTTTCGCAGCCCTGCTCTTGAAATGCGAACGTCTGCAGATAGCTGGCAGCCAGAAGGGGTTAGCCTGGAAAGCTGTTGCTCAGCCTCATCTGCCCATGGCACTGTTCGCATAGAGGCACAGAGAATGGGGCTCCTTGCTTGTCTTGCCACCTCAAACTTCAAACGTAGCCTGGGAAAGTTGGTGTCCCAGCCAGGCTCCTTTCGCAGCCCTGCTCCGAAAGTGCGAACGTCTGCAGATAGCTGGCAGCCAGAAGGTGCTAGCCTGTAAAGCTGTTGCTCAGCCTCATCTGCCCATGGCACGGCTCGCACAGAGGCACAGAGAATGGGGCTCCTTGCTTGTCTTGCCACCTCAAACTTCAAACGTAGCCTGGGAAAGATGGTGTACCTGCTAGGCTCCTTTCGCAGCCCTGCTCTTGAAATGCGAACGTCTGCAGATAGCTGGCAGCCAGAAGGGGCTAGCCTGGAAAGCTGTTGCTCAACCTCATCTGCCCATGGCACTGTTCGCATAGAGGCACAGAGAATGGGGCTCCTTGCTTATCTTGCCACTTGAAACTTCAAACGCATGCTGGGAATGGTGGTGTCCCTGCCAGGCTCCTATCCCAGCCCTGCTCCGAAAGTGCGAACGTCTGCAGATAGCTGGCAAGCAGAAGGTGCTAGCCTGGAAAGCTGTTGCTCAGCCTCATCTGCCCATGGCAGTGCTCGCACAGAGGCACAGAGAATGGGGCGCCTTGCTTGTCTTGCCACCTCAAACTTGAAAGGTAGCCTGGGAAAGTTGGTGTCCCAGCCAGGCTCCTTTCGCAGCCCTGCTCCGAAAGTGCGAACGTCTGCAGCTAGCTGGCAGACAGAAGGTGCTAGCCTGTAAAGCTGTTGCTCAGCCTCATCTGCCCATGGCAGTGCTCGCACAGAGGCACAGAGAATGGGGCGCCTTGCTTGTCTTGCCACCTCAAACTTCAAACGTAGCCTGGGAAAGTTGGTGTCCCAGCCAGGCTCCTTTCGCAGCCCTGCTCCGAAAGTGCGAACGTCTGCAGATAGCTGGCAGCCAGAAGGGGCTAGCCTGGAAAGCTGTTGCTCAGCCTCATCTGCCCATGGCACTGTTCGCATAGAGGCACAGAGAATGGGGCTGCTTGCTGATCTTGCCACTTGAAACTTCAAACGCATGCTGGGAATGGTGGTGTCCCTGCCAGGCTCCTATCACAGCCCTGCTCCGAAAGTGCGAACGTCTGCAGATAGCTGGCAGCCAGAAGGTGCCATCCTGGAAAGCACTTGCTCAGCCTCATCTGCTCATGGCACTGTTCGCATAGAGGCACAGAGAATGGGGCTGCTTGCTTACCTTGCCACTTGAAACTTCAAACGCATGCTGGGAATAGTGGTGTCCCAGCCAGGCTCCTTTCGCAGCCCTGCTCCGAAAGTGCGAACGTCTGCAGATAGCTGGCAGGCAGAAGGGGCTAGCCTGGAAAGCTGTTGCTCAGCCTCATCTGCCGATGGCACTCTTCGCATAGAGGCACAGAGAATGGGGCTCCTTGCTTGTCTTGCCACCTCAAACTTCAAACGTAGCCTGGGAAAGTTGGTGTCCCAGCCAGGCTCCTTTCGCAGCCCTGCTCCGAAAGTGCGAACGTCTGCAGATAGCTGGCAGGCAGAAGGGGCTAGCCTGGAAAGCACTTGCTCAGCCTCATCTGCTCATGGCACTGTTCGCATAGAGGCACAGAGAATGGGGCTGCTTGCTTATCTTGCCACTTGAAACTTCAAACGCATGCTGGGAAGGGTGGTGTCCCTGCCAGGTTCCTTTCGCAGCCCTGCTCTTGAAATGCGAACATCTGCAGATAGCTGGCAAGCAGAAGGGGCTAGCCTGGAAAGCTGTTGCTGAGCCTCATCTGCCCATGGCACTGTTCGCATAAAGGCACAGAGAATGGGGCTGCTTGCTGATCTTGCCACTTGAAACTTCAAACGCATGCTGGGAATGGTGGTGTCCCTGCCAGGCTCCTATCACAGCCCTGCTCCGAAAGTGCGAACGTCTGCAGATAGCTGGCAGGCAGAAGAGGCTATCCTGGAAAGCTGTTGCTCAGCCTCATCTGCCCATGGCAGTGCTCACACAGAGGCACAGAGAATGGTGCTGCTTGCTTGTCTTGCCACCTCAAACTTCAAAGGTAGCCTGGGAAAGTTGGTGTCCCAGCCAGGCTCCTTTCGCAGCCCTGCTCCGAAAGTGCGAACGTCTGCAGATAGCTGGCAGCCAGAAGGGGCTAGCCTGGAAAGCTGTTGCTCAGCCTCATCTGCCCATGGCACGGATCGCACAGAGGCACAGAGAATGGGGCTCCTTGCTTGTCTTGCGACCTCAAACTTCAAACGTAGCCTGGGAAAGTTGGTGTCCCAGCCAGGCTCCTTTCGCAGCCCTGCTCCGAAAGTGCGAACGTCTGCAGATAGCTGGCAGGCAGAAGAGGCTATCCTGGAAAGCTGTTGCTCAGCCTCATCTGCCCATGGCACGGCTCGCACAGAGGCACAGAGAATGGGGCGCCTTGCTTGTCTTGCCACCTCAAACTTCAAAGGTAGCCTGGGAAAGTTGGTGTCCCAGCCAGGCTCCTTTCGCAGCCCTGCTCCGAAAGTGCGAACGTCTGCAGATAGCTGGCAGCCAGAAGGTGCTATCCTGGAAAGCACTTGCTCAGCCTCATCTGCCCATGGCACTGTTCGCACAGAGGCACAGAGAATGGGGCTGCTTGCTGATCTTGCCACTTGGAACTTCAAACGCATGCTGGGAATGGTGGTGTCCCTGCTAGGCTCCTTTCGCAGCCCTGCTCCGAAAGTGCGAACGTCTGCAGATAGCTGGCAGCCAGAAGGTGCTAGCCTGGAAAGCACTTGCTCAGCCTCATCTGCTCATGGCACTGTTCGCATAGAGGCACAGAGAATGGGGCTGCTTGCTTATCTTGCCACTTGAAACTTCAAACACATGCTGGGAATAGTGGTGTGCCTGCCAGGTTCCTTTCGCAGCCCTGCTCTTGAAATGCGAACATCTGCAGATAGCTGGCAAGCAGAAGGGGCTAGCCTGGAAAGCTGTTGCTGAGCCTCATCTGCCCATGGCACTGTTCGCATAGAGGCACAGAGAATGGGGCTGCTTGCTTATCTTGCCACTTGAAACTTCAAACGCATGCTGGGAATGGTGGTGTCCCTGCCAGGCTCCTATCCCAGCCCTGCTCCGCAAGTGCGAACGTCTGCAGATAGCTGGCAGGCAGAAGAGGCTATCCTGGAAAGCTGTTGCTCAGCCTCATCTGCCCATGGCAGTGCTCACACAGAGGCACAGAGAATGGTGCTGCTTGCTTGTCTTGCCACCTCAAACTTCAAAGGTATCCTGGGAAAGTTGGTGTCCCAGCCAGGCTCCTTTCGCAGCCCTTCTCCGAAAGTGCGAACGTCTGCAGATAGCTGGCAGCCAGAAGGGGCTAGCCTGGAAAGCTGTTGCTCAGCCTCATCTGCCCATGGCACGGATCGCACAGAGGCACAGAGAATGGAGCTGCTTGCTTGTCTTGCCACCTCAAACTTCAAACGTAGCCTGGGAAAGATGGTGTACCTGCTAGGCTCCTTTCGCAGCCCTGCTCTTGAAATGCGAACGTCTGCAGATAGCTGGCAGGCAGAAGGGGCTAGCCTGGAAAGCTGTTGCTCAGCCTCATCTGCCCATGGCACTGTTCGCATAGAGGCACAGAGAATGGGGCTGCTTGCTTATCTTGCCACTTGAAACTTCAAACGCATGCTGGGAATGGTCGTGTCCCTGCCAGGCTCCTATCACAGCCCTGCTCCGAAAGTGCGAACGTCTGCAGATAGTGGCAGGCAGAAGGGGCTAGCCTGGAAAGCTGTTGCTCAGCCTCATCTGCCCATGGCACTGTTCGCATAGAGGCACAGAGAATGGGGCTGCTTGCTTGTCTTGCCACCTCAAACTTCAAAGGTAGCCTGGGAAAGTTGGTGTCCCAGCCAGGCTCCTTTCGCAGCCCTGCTCCGAAAGTGCGAACGTCTGCAGATAGCTGGCAGCCAGAAGGGGCTAGCCTGGAAAGCTGTTGCTCAGCCTCATCTGCCCATGGCACTGTTCGCATAGAGGCACAGAGAATGGGGCTGCTTGCTGATCTTGCCACTTGAAACTTCAAACGCATGCTGGGAATGGTGGTGTCCCTGCCAGGCTCCTATCACAGCCCTGCTCCAAAAGTGCGAACGTCTGCAGATAGCTGGCAGCCAGAAGGTGCCATCCTGGAAAGCACTTGCTCAGCCTCATCTGCTCATGGCACTGTTCGCATAGAGGCACAGAGAATGGGGCTGCTTGCTTATCTTGCCACTTGAAACTTCAAACGCATGCTGGGAATGGTGGTGTCCCTGCCAGGCTCCTTTCGCAGCCCTGCTCTTGAAATGCGAACATCTGCAGATAGCTGGCAAGCAGAAGGGGCTAGCCTGGAAAGCTGTTGCTCAGCCTCATCTGCCCATGGCACTCTTCGCATAGAGGCACACAGAATGGGGCTCCTTGCTTGTCTTGCCACCTCAAACTTCAAACGTAGCCTGGGAAAGTTGGTGTCCCAGCCAGGCTCCTTTCGCAGCCCTGCTCCGAAAGTGCGAACGTCTGCAGATAGCTGGCAGCCAGAAGGTGCTAGCCTGTAAAGCTGTTGCTCAGCCTCATCTGCCCATGGCACGGCTCGCACAGAGGCACAGAGAATGGGGCTCCTTGCTTGTCTTGCCACCTCAAACTTCAAACGTAGCCTGGGAAAGATGGTGTACCTGCTAGGCTCCTTTCGCAGCCCTGCTCTTGAAATGCGAACGTCTGCAGATAGCTGGCAGCCAGAAGGGGCTAGCCTGGAAAGCTGTTGCTCAACCTCATCTGCCCATGGCACTGTTCGCATAGAGGCACAGAGAATGGGGCTCCTTGCTTATCTTGCCACTTGAAACTTCAAACGCATGCTGGGAAAGGTGGTGTCCCTGCCAGGGTCCTATCCCAGCCCTGCTCCGAAAGTGCGAACGTCTGCAGATAGCTGGCAAGCAGAAGGTGCTAGCCTGGAAAGCTGTTGCTCAGCCTCATCTGCCCATGGCAGTGCTCGCACAGAGGCACAGAGAATGGGGCGCCTTGCTTGTCTTGCCACCTCAAACTTCAAAGGTAGCCTGGGAAAGTTGGTGTCCCAGCCAGGCTCCTTTCGCAGCCCTGCTCCGAAAGTGCGAACGTCTGCAGATAGCTGGCAGACAGAAGGTGCTAGCCTGGAAAGCTGTTGCTCAGCCTCATCTGCCCATGGCAGTGCTCGCACAGAGGCACAGAGAATGGGGCGCCTTGCTTGTCTTGCCACCTCAAACTTCAAAGGTATCCTGGGAAAGATGGTGTCCCAGCCAGGCTCCTTTCGCAGCCCTGCTCCGAAAGTGCGAACGTCTGCAGATAGCTGGCAGACAGAAGGTGCTAGCCTGGAAAGCTGTTGCTCAGCCTCATCTGCCCATGGCAGTGCTCGCACAGAGGCACAGAGAATGGGGCGCCTTGCTTGTCTTGCCACCTCAAACTTCAAAGGTAGCCTGGGAAAGTTGGTGTCCCAGCCAGGCTCCTTTCGCAGCCCTGCTCCGAAAGTGCGAACGTCTGCAGATAGCTGGCAGACAGAAGGTGCTAGCCTGGAAAGCTGTTGCTCAGCCTCATCTGCCCATGGCAGTGCTCGCACAGAGGCACAGAGAATGGGGCGCCTTGCTTGTCTTGCCACCTCAAACTTCAAAGGTATCCTGGGAAAGTTGGTGTCCCAGCCAGGCTCCTTTCGCAGCCCTGCTCCGAAAGTGCGAACGTCTGCAGATAGCTGGCAGCCAGAAGGGGCTAGCCTGGAAAGCTGTTGCTCAGCCTCATCTGCCCATGGCACTGTTCGCATAGAGGCACAGAGAATGGGGCTGCTTGCTGATCTTGCCACTTGAAACTTCAAATGCATGCTGGGAATGGTGGTGTCCCTGCCAGGCTCCTATCACAGCCCTGCTCCGAAAGTGCGAACGTCTGCAGATAGCTGGCAGCCAGAAGGTGCCATCCTGGAAAGCACTTGCTCAGCCTCATCTGCTCATGGCACTGTTCGCATAGAGGCACAGAGAATGGGGCTGCTTGCTTATCTTGCCACTTGAAACTTCAAACGCATGCTGGGAATGGTGGTGTCCCTGCCAGGCTCCTTTCGCAGCCCTGCTCTTGAAATGCGAACATCTGCAGATAGCTGGCAAGCAGAAGGGGCTAGCCTGGAAAGCTGTTGCTCAGCCTCATCTGCCCATGGCAGTGCTCGCACAGAGGCACAGAGAATGGGGCGCCTTGCTTGTCTTGCCACCTCAAACTTCAAAGGTAGCCTGGGAAAGTTGGTGTCCCAGCCAGGCTCCTTTCGCAGCCCTGCTCCGAAAGTGCGAACGTCTGCAGATAGCTGGCAGACAGAAGGTGCTAGCCTGGAAAGCTGTTGTTCAGCCTCATCTGCCCATGGCAGTGCTCGCACAGAGGCACAGAGAATGGGGCGCCTTGCTTGTCTTGCCACCTCAAACTTCAAAGGTATCCTGGGAAAGTTGGTGTCCCAGCCAGGCTCCTTTCGCAGCCCTGCTCCGAAAGTGCGAACGTCTGCAGATAGCTGGCAGACAGAAGGTGCTAGCCTGTAAAGCTGTTGCTCAGCCTCATCTGCCCATGGCAGTGCTCGCACAGAGGCACAGAGAATGGGGCGCCTTGCTTGTCTTGCCACCTCAAACTTCAAACGTAGCCTGGGAAAGTTGGTGTCCCAGCCAGGCTCCTTTCGCAGCCCTGCTCCGAAAGTGCGAACGTCTGCAGATAGCTGGCAGCCAGAAGGGGCTAGCCTGGAAAGCTGTTGCTCAGCCTCATCTGCCCATGGCACTGTTCGCATAGAGGCACAGAGAATGGGGCTGCTTGCTGATCTTGCCACTTGAAACTTCAAACGCATGCTGGGATGGTGGTGTCCCTGCCAGGCTCCTATCCCAGCCCTGCTCCGAAAGTGCGAACGTCTGCAGATAGCTGGCAAGCAGAAGGTGCTAGCCTGGAAAGCTATTGCTCAGCCTCATCTGCCCATGGCAGTGCTCGCACAGAGGCACAGAGAATGGGGCTGCTTGCTTGTCTTGCCACCTCAAACTTCAAAGGTAGCCTGGGAAAGTTGGTGTCCCAGCCAGGCTCCTTTCGCAGCCCTGCTCCGAAAGTGCGAACGTCTGCAGATAGCTGGCAGCCAGAAGGGGCTAGCCTGGAAAGCTGTTGCTCAGCCTCATCTGCCCATGGCAGTGCTCGCACAGAGGCACAGAGAATGGGGCTCCTTGCTTGCCTTGCCACCTCAAACTTCAAACGTAGCCTGGGAAAGATGGTGTACCTGCTAGGCTCCTTTCGCAGCCCTGCTCTTGAAATGCGAACGTCTGCAGATAGCTGGCAGCCAGAAGGGGCTAGCCTGGAAAGCTGTTGCTCAGCCTCATCTGCCCATGGCACTGTTCGCATAGAGGCACAGAGAATGGGGCTCCTTGCTTATCTTGCCACTTGAAACTTCAAACGCATGCTGGGATGGTGGTGTCCCTGCCAGGCTCCTATCCCAGCCCTGCTCCGAAAGTGCGAACGTCTGCAGATAGCTGGCAAGCAGAAGGTGCTAGCCTGGAAAGCTGTTGCTCAGCCTCATCTGCCCATGGCAGTGCTCGCACAGAGGCACAGAGAATGGGGCTGCTTGCTTGTCTTGCCACCTCAAACTTCAAAGGTAGCCTGGGAAAGTTGGTGTCCCAGCCAGGCTCCTTTCGCAGCCCTGCTCCGAAAGTGCGAACGTCTGCAGATAGCTGGCAGACAGAAGGTGCTATCCTGGAAAGCACTTGCTCAGCCTCATCTGCCCATGGCAGTGCTCGCACAGAGGCACAGAGAATGGGGCTGCTTGCTTGTCTTGACACCTCAAACTTCAAACGTAGCCTGGGAAAGATGGTGTACCTGCTAGGCTCCTTTCGCAGCCCTGCTCTTGAAATGCGAACGTCTGCAGATAGCTGGCAGCCAGAAGGGGTTAGCCTGGAAAGCTGTTGCTCAGCCTCATCTGCCCATGGCACTGTTCGCATAGAGGCACAGAGAATGGGGCTCCTTGCTTGTCTTGCCACCTCAAACTTCAAACGTAGCCTGGGAAAGTTGGTGTCCCAGCCAGGCTCCTTTCGCAGCCCTGCTCCGAAAGTGCGAACGTCTGCAGATAGCTGGCAGCCAGAAGGTGCTAGCCTGTAAAGCTGTTGCTCAGCCTCATCTGCCCATGGCAGTGCTCGCACAGAGGCACAGAGAATGGGGCTCCTTGCTTGTCTTGCCACCTCAAACTTCAAACGTAGCCTGGGAAAGATGGTGTACCTGCTAGGCTCCTTTCGCAGCCCTGCTCTTGAAATGCGAACGTCTGCAGATAGCTGGCAGCCAGAAGGGGCTAGCCTGGAAAGCTGTTGCTCAACCTCATCTGCCCATGGCACTGTTCGCATAGAGGCACAGAGAATGGGGCTCCTTGCTTATCTTGCCACTTGAAACTTCAAACGCATGCTGGGAAAGGTGGTGTCCCTGCCAGGGTCCTATCCCAGCCCAGCTCCGAAAGTGCGAACGTCTGCAGATAGCTGGCAAGCAGAAGGTGCTAGCCTGGAAAGCTGTTGTTCAGCCTCATCTGCCCATGGCAGTGCTCGCACAGAGGCACAGAGAATGGGGCGCCTTGCTTGTCTTGCCACCTCAAACTTCAAACGTAGCCTGGGAAAGTTGGTGTCCCAGCCAGGCTCCTTTCGCAGCCCTGCTCCGAAAGTGCGAACGTCTGCAGATAGCTGGCAGACAGAAGGTGCTAGCCTGGAAAGCTGTTGCTCAGCCTCATCTGCCCATGGCAGTGCTCGCACAGAGGCACAGAGAATGGGGCGCCTTGCTTGTCTTGCCACCTCAAACTTCAAAGGTATCCTGGGAAAGTTGGTGTCCCAGCCAGGCTCCTTTCGCAGCCCTGCTCCGAAAGTGCGAACGTCTGCAGATAGCTGGCAGACAGAAGGTGCTAGCCTGTAAAGCTGTTGCTCAGCCTCATCTGCCCATGGCAGTGCTCGCACAGAGGCACAGAGAATGGGGCGCCTTGCTTGTCTTGCCACCTCAAACTTCAAACGTAGCCTGGGAAAGTTGGTGTCCCAGCCAGGCTCCTTTCGCAGCCCTGCTCCGAAAGTGCGAACGTCTGCAGATAGCTGGCAGCCAGAAGGGGCTAGCCTGGAAAGCTGTTGCTCAGCCTCATCTGCCCATGGCACTGTTCGCATAGAGGCACAGAGAATGGGGCTGCTTGCTGATCTTGCCACTTGAAACTTCAAACGCATGCTGGGAATGGTGGTGTCCCTGCCAGGCTCCTATCACAGCCCTGCTCCGAAAGTGCGAACGTCTGCAGATAGCTGGCAGCCAGAAGGTGCCATCCTGGAAAGCACTTGCTCAGCCTCATCTGCTCATGGCACTGTTCGCATAGAGGCACAGAGAATGGGGCTGCTTGCTTATCTTGCCACTTGAAACTTCAAACGCATGCTGGGAATGGTGGTGTCCCTGCCAGGCTCCTTTCGCAGCCCTGCTCCGAAAGTGCGAACGTCTGCAGATAGCTGGCAGGCAGAAGGGGCTAGCCTGGAAAGCTGTTGCTCAGCCTCATCTGCCCATGGCACTCTTCGCATAGAGGCACAGAGAATGGGGCTCCTTGCTTGTCTTGCCACCTCAAACTTCAAACGTAGCCTGGGAAAGTTGGTGTCCCAGCCAGGCTCCTTTCGCAGCCCTGCTCCGAAAGTGCGAACGTCTGCAGATAGCTGGCAGCCAGAAGGGGCTAGCCTGGAAAGCTGTTGCTCAGCCTCATCTGCCCATGGCAGTGCTCGCACAGAGGCACAGAGAATGGGGCTCCTTGCTTGCCTTGCCACCTCAAACTTCAAACGCATGCTGGGAAAGATGGTGTACCTGCTAGGCTCCTTTCGCAGCCCTGCTCTTGAAATGCGAACGTCTGCAGATAGCTGGCAGCCAGAAGGGGCTAGCCTGGAAAGCTGTTGCTCAGCCTCATCTGCCCATGGCACTGTTCGCATAGAGGCACAGAGAATGGGGCTCCTTGCTTATCTTGCCACTTGAAACTTCAAACGCATGCTGGGATGGTGGTGTCCCTGCCAGGCTCCTATCACAGCCCTGCTCCGAAAGTGCGAACGTCTGCAGATAGCTGGCAAGCAGAAGGTGCTAGCCTGGAAAGCTGTTGCTCAGCCTCATCTGCCCATGGCAGTGCTCGCACAGAGGCACAGAGAATGGGGCTGCTTGCTTGTCTTGCCACCTCAAACTTCAAAGGTAGCCTGGGAAAGTTGGTGTCCCAGCCAGGCTCCTTTCGCAGCCCTGCTCCGAAAGTGCGAACGTCTGCAGATAGCTGGCAGACAGAAGGTGCTATCCTGGAAAGCACTTGCTCAGCCTCATCTGCCCATGGCAGTGCTCGCACAGAGGCACAGAGAATGGGGCTGCTTGCTTGTCTTGCCACCTCAAACTTCAAACGTAGCCTGGGAAAGATGGTATACCTGCTAGGCTCCTTTCGCAGCCCTGCTCTTGAAGTGTGAACATCTGCAGATAGCTGGCAGGCAGAAGGGGCTAGCCTGGAAAGCTGTTGCTCAGCCTCATCTGCCCATGGCAGTGCTCGCACACAGGCACAGAGAATGGGGCTGCTTGCTTGTCTTGCCACCTCAAACTTCAAACGTAGCCTGGGAAAGATGGTGTACCTGCTAGGCTCCTTTCGCAGCCCTGCTCTTGAAATGCGAACGTCTGCAGATAGCTGGCAGCCAGAAGGGGTTAGCCTGGAAAGCTGTTGCTCAGCCTCATCTGCCCATGGCACTGTTCGCATAGAGGCACAGAGAATGGGGCTGCTTGCTTATCTTGCCACTTGAAACTTCAAACGCATGCTGGGAATGGTCGTGTCCCTGCCAGGCTCCTATCACAGCCCTGCTCCGAAAGTGCGAACGTCTGCAGATAGCTGGCAGGCAGAAGGGGCTAGCCTGGAAAGCTGTTGCTCAGCCTCATCTGCCCATGGCAGTGCTCGCACAGAGGCACAGAGAATGGGGCGCCTTGCTTGTCTTGCCACCTCAAACTTCAAACGTAGCCTGGGAAAGTTGGTGTCCCAGCCAGGCTCCTTTCGCAGCCCTGCTCCGAAAGTGCGAACGTCTGCAGATAGCTGGCAGCCAGAAGGGGCTAGCCTGGAAAGCTGTTGCTCAGCCTCATCTGCCCATGGCACTGTTCGCATAGAGGCACAGAGAATGGGGCTCCTTGCTTATCTTGCCACTTGAAACTTCAAACGCATGCTGGGAATGGTGGTGTCCCTGCCAGGCTCCTATCACAGCCCTGCTCCGAAAGTGCGAACGTCTGCAGATAGCTGGCAGGCAGAAGGGGCTAGCCTGGAAAGCTCTTGCTCAGCCTCATCTGCCCATGGCACGGCTCGCACAGAGGCACAGAGAATGGGGCGCCTTGCTTGTCTTGCCACCTCAAACTTCAAACGTAGACTGGGAAAGTTGGTGTCCCAGCCAGACTCCTTTCGCAGCCCTGCTCCGAAAGTGCGAACGTCTGCAGATAGCTGGCAGCCAGAAGGTGCTATCCTGGAAAGCACTTGCTCAGCCTCATCTGCCCATGGCACTGTTCGCACAGAGGCACAGAGAATGGGGCTGCTTGCTTATCTTGCCACTTGAAACTTCAAACGCATGCTGGGAATGGTGGTGTCCCTGCCAGGGTCCTTTCGCAGCCCTGCTCCGAAAGTGCGAACGTCTGCAGATAGCTGGCAGCCAGAAGGTGCTATCCTGGAAAGCACTTGCTCAGCCTCATCTGCCCATGGCACTGTTCGCATAGAGGCACAGAGAATGGGGCTGCTTGCTTATCTTGCCACTTGAAACTTCAAACGCATGCTGGGAAGGGTGGTGTCCCTGCCAGGTTCCTTTCGCAGCCCTGCTCTTGAAATGCGAACATCTGCAGATAGATGGCAAGCAGAAGAGGCTAGCCTGGAAAGCTGTTGCTCAGCCTCATCTGCCCATGGCACTGTTCGCATAGAGGCACAGAGAATGGGGCTGCTTGCTTACTTTGCCACTTCAAACTTCAAACGCATGCTGGGAATGGTGGTGTCCCAGCCAGGCTCCTTTCGCAGCCCTGCTCCGAAAGTGCGAACGTCTGCAGATAGCTGGCAGGCAGAAGGTGCTATCCTGGAAAGCTGTTGCTCAGCCTCATCTGCCCATGGCACGGCTCGCACAGAGGCACAGAGAATGGGGCTCCTTGCTTGTCTTGCCACCTCAAACTTCAAACGTAGCCTGGGAAAGATGGTGTACCTGCTAGGCTCCTTTCGCAGCCCTGCTCTTGAAATGCGAACGTCTGCAGATAGCTGGCAGGCAGAAGGGGCTAGCCTGGAAAGCTGTTGCTCAGCCTCATCTGCCCATGGCACTGTTCGCATAGAGGCACAGAGAATGGTGCTCCTTGCTTATCTTGCCACTTGAAACTAGAAACGCATGCTGCGAAGGGTGGTGTCCCTGCCAGGCTCCTATCACAGCCCTGCTCCGAAAGTGCGAACGTCTGCAGATAGCTGGCAGCCAGAAGGGGCTATCCTGGAAAGCTGTTGCTCAGCCTCATCTGCCCATGGCAGTGCTCGCACAGAGGCACAGAGAATGGTGCTGCTTGCTTGTCTTGCCACCTCAAACTTCAAAGGTAGCCTGGGAAAGTTGGTGTCCCAGCCAGGCTCCTTTCGCAGCCCTGCTCCGAAAGTGCGAACGTCTGCAGATAGCTGGCAGCCAGAAGGGGTAGCCTGGAAAGCTGTTGCTCAGCCTCATCTGCCCATGGCACGGATCGCACAGAGGCACAGAGAATGGGGCTCCTTGCTTGTCTTGCCACCTCAAACTTCAAACGTAGCCTGGGAAAGATGGTGTACCTGCTAGGCTCCTTTCGCAGCCCTGCTCTTAAAATGCGAACATCTGCAGATAGCTGGCAGGCAGAAGGGGCTAGCCTGGAAAGCTGTTGCTCAGCCTCATCTGCCCATGGCAGTGCTCGCACAGAGGCACAGAGAATGGGGCTGCTTGCTTGTCTTGCCACCTCAAACTTCAAACGTAGCCTGGGAAATTTGGTGTCCCTGCCAGGCTCCTTTCGCAGCCCTGCTCCGAAAGTGCGAACGTCTGCAGATAGCTGGCAGGCAGAAGGGGCTATCCTGGAAAGCTGTTGCTCAACCACATCTGCCCATGGCAGTGCTCGCACAGAGGCACAGAGAATGGGGCTGCTTGCTTGTCTTGCCACCTCAAACTTCAAACGTAGCCTGGGAAAGTTGGTGTACCTGCTAGGCTCCTTTCGCAGCCCTGCTCTTGAAGTGCGAACATCTGCAGATAGCTGGCAGGCAGAAGGTGCTAGCCTGGAAAGCTGTTGCTCAGCCTCATCTGCCCATGGCAGTGCTCGCACAGAGGCACAGAGAATGAGGCTGCTTGCTTGTCTTGCCACCTCAAACTTCAAACGCAGCCTGGGAAAGATGGTGTACCTGCTAGCCTCCTTTCGCAGCCCTGCTCTTGAAATGCGAACGTCTGCAGATAGCTGGCAGCCAGAAGGGGCTAGCCTGGAAAGCTGTTGCTCAGCCTCATCTGCCCATGGCACTGTTCGCATAGAGGCACAGAGAATGGGGCTGCTTGCTTATCTTGCCACTTGAAACTTCAAACGCATGCTGGGAATGGTCGTGTCCCTGCCAGGCTCCTATCACAGCCCTGCTCCGAAAGTGCGAACGTCTGCAGATAGCTGACAGGCAGAAGGGGCTAGCCTGGAAAGCTGTTGCTCAGCCTCATCTGCCCATGGCAGTGCTCGCACAGAGGCACAGAGAATGGGGCTCCTTGCTTGTCTTGCCACCTCAAACTTCAAACGTATCCTGGGAAAGTTGGTGTCCCAGCCAGGCTCCTTTCGCAGCCCTGCTCTTGAAATGCGAACATCTGCAGATAGCTGGCAGGCAGAAGGGGCTATCCTGGAAAGCTGTTGCTCAGCCTCATCTGCCCATGGCACTGTTCGCATAGAGGCACAGAGAATGGGGCTGCTTGCTGATCTTGCCACTTGAAACTTCAAACGCATGGTGGGAATGGTGGTGTCCCTGCCAGGCTCCTATCACAGCCCTGCTCCTAAAGTGCGAACGTCTGCAGATAGCTGGCAGGCAGAAGGGGCTAGCCTGGAAAGCTCTTGCTCAGCCTCATCTGCCCATGGCACGGCTCGCACAGAGGCACAGAGAATGGGGCGCCTTGCTTGTCTTGCCACCTCAAACTTCAAACGTAGCCTGGGAAAGTTGGTGTCCCAGCCAGGCTCCTTTCGCAGCCCTGCTCCGAAAGTGCGAACGTCTGCAGATAGCTGGCAGCCAGAAGGTGCTATCCTGGAAAGCACTTGCTCAGCCTCATCTGCCCATGGCACTGTTCGCACAGAGGCACAGAGAATGGGGCTGCTTGCTTATCTTGCCACTTGAAACTTCAAACGCATGCTGGGAATGGTGGTGTCCCTGCCAGGCTCCTTTCGCAGCCCTGCTCCGAAAGTGCGAACGTCTGCAGATAGCTGGCAGCCAGAAGGTGCTATCCTGGAAAGCACTTGCTCAGCCTCATCTGCTCATGGCACTGTTCGCATAGAGGCACAGAGAATGGGGCTGCTTGCTTATCTTGCCACTTGAAACTTCAAACGCATGCTGGGAAGGGTGGTGTCCCTGCCAGGTTCCTTTCGCAGCCCTGCTCTTGAAATGCGAACATCTGCAGATAGCTGGCAAGCAGAAGAGGCTAGCCTGGAAAGCTGTTGCTCAGCCTCATCTGCCCATGGCACTGTTCGCATAGAGGCACAGAGAATGGGGCTGCTTGCTTACCTTGCCACTTGAAACTTCAAACGCATGCTGGGAATGGTGGTGTCCCAGCCAGGCTCCTTTCGCAGCCCTGCTCCGAAAGTGCGAACGTCTGCAGATAGCTGGCAGGCAGAAGGGGCTATCCTGGAAAGCTGTTGCTCAGCCTCATCTGCCCATGGCAGTGCTCGCACAGAGGCACAGAGAATGGTGCTGCTTGCTTGTCTTGCCACCTCAAACTTCAAAGGTAGCCTGGGAAAGTTGGTGTCCCAGCCAGGCTCCTTTCGCAGCCCTGCTCCGAAAGTGCGAACGTCTGCAGATAGCTGGCAGGCAGAAGGTGCTAGCCTGTAAAGCTGTTGCTCAGCCTCATCTGCCCATGGCACGGCTCGCACAGAGGCACAGAGAATGGAGCTGCTTGCTTGTCTTGCCACTTGAAAATTCAAACGCATGCTGGGAATGGTGGTGTCCCAGCCAGGCTCCTTTCGCAGCCCTGCTCCGAAAGTGTGAACGTCTGCAGATAGCTGGCAGGCAGAAGGGGCTAGCCTGGAAAGCTGTTGCTCAGCCTCATCTGCCCATGGCACTGTTCGCATAGAGGAACAGAGAATGGGGCTCCTTGCTTGTCTTGCCACCTCAAACTTCAAACGTAGCCTGGGAAAGATGGTGTACCTGCTAGGCTCCTTTCGCAGCCCTGCTCTTGAAATGCGAACGTCTGCAGATAGCTGGCAGCCAGAAGGGGCTAGCCTGGAAAGCTGTTGCTCAGCCTCATCTGCCCATGGCACTGTTCGCATAGAGGCACAGAGAATGGGGCTCCTTGCTTATCTTGCCACTTGAAACTTCAAACGCATGCTGGGAAGGGTGGTGTCCCTGCCAGGCTCCTATCCCAGCCCTGCTCCGAAAGTGCGAACGTCTGCAGATAGCTGGCAAGCAGAAGGGGCTAGCCTGGAAAGCTGTTGCTCAGCCTCATCTGCCCATGGCAGTGCTCGCACAGAGGCACAGAGAATGGGGCTGCTTGCTTGTCTTGCCACCTCAAACTTCAAACGTAGCCTGGGAAAGATGGTGTACCTGCTAGGCTCCTTTCGCAGCCCTGCTCTTGAAATGCGAACGTCTGCAGATAGCTGGCAGGCAGAAGGGGCTAGCCTGGAAAGCTGTTGCTCAGCCTCATCTGCCCATGGCACTGTTCTCATAGAGGCACAGAGAATGGGGCGCCTTGCTTGTCTTGCCACCTCAAACTTCAAACGTAGCCTGGGAAAGTTGGTGTCCCAGCCAGGCTCCTTTCGCAGCCCTGCTCCGGAAGTGCGAACGTCTGCAGATAGCTGGCAGCCAGAAGGTGCTATCCTGGAAAGCTGTTGCTCAGCCTCATCTGCCCATGGCACTGTTCGCACAGAGGCACAGAGAATGGGGCTGCTTGCTTATCTTGCCACTTGAAACTTCAAACGCATGCTGGGAATGGTGGTGTCCCTGCCAGGCTCCTATCCCAGCCCTGCTCCGAAAGTGCGAACGTCTGCAGATAGCTGGCAGGCAGAAGGGGCTAGCCTGGAAAGCTGTTGCTCAGCCTCATCTGCCCATGGCACTGTTCGCATAGAGGCACAGAGAATGGTGCTCCTTGCTTATCTTGCCACTTGAAACTAGAAACGCATGCTGCGAAGGGTGGTGTCCCTGCCAGGCTCCTATCACAGCCCTGCTCCGAAAGTGCGAACGTCTGCAGATAGCTGGCAGCCAGAAGGGGCTATCCTGGAAAGCTGTTGCTCAGCCTCATCTGCCCATGGCAGTGCTCGCACAGAGGCACAGAGAATGGTGCTGCTTGCTTGTCTTGCCACCTCAAACTTCAAAGGTAGCCTGGGAAATTTGGTGTCCCAGCCAGGCTCCTTTCGCAGCCCTGCTCCGAAAGTGCGAACGTCTGCAGATAGCTGGCAGCCAGAAGGGGTAGCCTGGAAAGCTGTTGCTCAGCCTCATCTGCCCATGGCACGGATCGCACAGAGGCACAGAGAATGGGGCTCCTTGCTTGTCTTGCCACCTCAAACTTCAAACGTAGTCTGGGAAAGATGGTGTACCTGCTAGGCTCCTTTCGCAGCCCTGCTCTTAAAATGCGAACATCTGCAGATAGCTGGCAGGCAGAAGGGGCTAGCCTGGAAAGCTGTTGCTCAGCCTCATCTGCCCATGGCAGTGCTCGCACAGAGGCACAGAGAATGGGGCTGCTTGCTTGTCTTGCCACCTCAAACTTCAAACGTAGCCTGGGAAAGTTGGTGTCCCTGCCAGGCTCCTTTCGCAGCCCTGCTCCGAAAGTGCGAACGTCTGCAGATAGCTGGCAGCCAGAAGGTGCTAGCCTGTAAAGCTGTTGCTCAGCCTCATCTGCCCATGGCACTGCTCGCACAGAGGCACAGAGAATGGGGCTGCTTGCTTGTCTTGCCACCTCAAACTTCAAAGGTAGCCTGGGAAAGTTGGTGTCCCAGCCAGGCTCCTTTCGCAGCCCTGCTCCGAAAGTGCGAACGTCTGCAGATAGCTGGCAGCCAGAAGGTGCTATCCTGGAAAGCACTTGCTCAGCCTCATCTGCCCATGGCACTGTTCGCACAGAGGCACAGAGAATGGGGCTGCTTGCTTATCTTGCCACTTGAAACTTCAAACGCATGCTGGGAATGGTGGTGTCCCTGCCAGGCTCCTTTCGCAGCCCTGCTCCGAAAGCGCGAACGTCTGCAGATAGCTGGCAAGCAGAAGGGGCTAGCCTGGAAAGCTGTTGCTCAGCCTCATCTGCTCATGGCACTGTTCGCATAGAGGCACAGAGAATGGGGCTGCTTGCTTACCTTGCCACTTGAAACTTCAAACGCATGCTGGGAATGGTGGTGTCCCAGCCAGGCTCCTTTCGCAGCCCTGCTCCGAAAGTGCGAACGTCTGCAGATAGCTGGCAGGCAGAAGGGGCTATCCTGGAAAGCTGTTGCTCAGCCTCATCTGCCCATGGCAGTGCTCGCACAGAGGCACAGAGAATGGGGCTGCTTGCTTGTCTTGCCACCTCAGACTTCAAAGGTAGCCTGGGAAAGTTGGTGTCCCAGCCAGGCTCCTTTCGCAGCCCTGCTCCGAAAGTGCGAACGTCTGCAGATAGCTGGCAGCCAGAAGGTGATAGCCTGGAAAGCTGTTGCTCAGCCTCATCTGCCCAAGGCACGGCTCGCACAGAGGCACAGAGAATGGGGCTCCTTGCTTGTCTTGCCACCTCAAACTTCAAACGTAGCCTGGGAAAGATGGTGTACCTGCTAGGCTCCTTTCGCAGCCCTGCTCCGAAAGTGCGAACGTCTGCAGATAGCTGGCAGGCAGAAGGGGCTAGCCTGGAAAGCTGTTGCTCAGCCTCATCTGCCCATGGCACTGTTCGCATAGAGGCACAGAGAATGGGGCTCCTTGCTTATCTTGCCACTTGAAACTTCAAACGCATGCTGGGAATGGTGGTGTCCCTGCCAGGCTCCTATCACAGCCCTGCTCCGAAAGTGCGAACGTCTGCAGATAGCTGGCAGGCAGAAGGGGCTATCCTGGAAAGCTGTTGCTCAGCCTCATCTGCCCATGGCAGTGCTCGCACAGAGGCACAGAGAATGGTGCTGCTTGCTTGTCTTGCCACCTCAAACTTCAAAGGTAGCCTGGGAAAGTTGGTGTCCCAGCCAGGCTCCTTTCGCAGCCCTGCTCCGAAAGTGCGAACGTCTGCAGATAGCTGGCAGCCAGAAGTGGCTAGCCTGGAAAGCTGTTGCTCAGCCTCATCTGCCCATGGCACGGATCGCACAGAGGCACAGAGAATGGGGCTCCTTGCTTGTCTTGCCACCTCAAACTTCAAACGTAGCCTGGGAAAGATGGTGTACCTGCTAGGCTCCTTTCGCAGCCCTGCTCTTAAAATGCGAACATCTGCAGATAGCTGGCAGGCAGAAGGGGCTAGCCTGGAAAGCTGTTGCTCAGCCTCATCTGCCCATGGCAGTGCTCGCACAGAGGCACAGAGAATGGGGCTGCTTGCTTGTCTTGCCACCTCAAACTTCAAACGTATCCTGGGAAAGTTGGTGTCCCTGCCAGGCTCCTTTCGCAGCCCTGCTCCGAAAGTGCGAACGTCTGCAGATAGCTGGCAGGCAGAAGGGGCTAGCCTGGAAAGCTGTTGCTCAGCCTCATCTGCCCATGGCACTGTTCTCATAGAGGCACAGAGAATGGGGCTCCTTGCTTGTCTTGCCACCTCAAACTTCAAAGGTAGCCTGGGAAAGTTGGTGTCCCAGCCAGGCTCCTTTCGCAGCCCTGCTCCGAAAGTGCGAACGTCTGCAGATAGCTGGCAGGCAGAAGGGGCTATCCTGGAAAGCTGTTGCTCAGCCTCATCTGCCCATGGCAGTGCTCGCACAGAGGCACAGAGAATGGTGCTGCTTGCTTGTCTTGCCACCTCAAACTTCAAAGGTAGCCTGGGAAAGTTGGTGTCCCAGCCAGGCTCCTTTCGCAGCCCTGCTCCGAAAGTGCGAACGTCTGCAGATAGCTGGCAGCCAGAAGGGGCTAGCCTGGAAAGCTGTTGCACAGCCTCATCTGCCCATGGCACGCATCGCACAGAGGCACAGAGAATGGGGCTGCTTGCTTGTCTTGCCACCTCAAACTTCAAACGTAGCCTGGGAAAGATGGTGTACCTGCTAGGCTCCTTTCGCAGCCCTGCTCTTAAAATGCGAACATCTGCAGATAGATGGCAGGCAGAAGAGGCTAGCCTGGAAAGCTGTTGCTCAGCCTCATCTGCCCATGGCAGTGCTCGCACAGAGGCACAGAGAATGGGGCTGCTTGCTTGTCTTGCCACCTCAAACTTCAAACGTAGCCTGGGAAAGTTGGTGTCCCTGCCAGGCTCCTTTCGCAGCCCTGCTCCGAAAGTGCGAACGTCTGCAGATAGCTGGCAGCCAGAAGGTGCTATCCTGGAAAGCACTTGCTCAGCCTCATCTGCTCATGGCACTGTTCGCATAGAGGCACAGAGGATGGGGCTGCTTGCTTATCTTGCCACTTGAAACTTCAAACGCATGCTGGGAAGGGTGGTGTCCCTGCCAGATTCCTTTCGCAGCCCTGCTCTTAAAATGCGAACATCTGCAGATAGCTGGCAAGCAGAAGAGGCTAGCCTGGAAAGCTGTTGCTCAGCCTCATCTGCCCATGGCACTGTTCGCATAGAGGCACAGAGAATGGGGCTGCTTGCTTACCTTGCCACTTGAAACTTCAAACGCATGCTGGGAATGGTGGTGTCCCAGCCAGGCTCCTTTCGCAGCCCTGCTCCGAAAGTGCGAACGTCTGCAGATAGCTGGCAGGCAGAAGGGGCTATCCTGGAAAGCTGTTGCTCAGCCTCATCTGCCCATGGCAGTGCTCGCACAGAGGCACAGAGAATGGTGCTGCTTGCTTGTCTTGCCACCTCAAACTTCAAAGGTAGCCTGGGAAAGTTGGTGTCCCAGCCAGGCTCCTTTCGCAGCCCTGCTCCGAAAGTGCGAACGTCTGCAGATAGCTGGCAGCCAGAAGGTGCTAGCCTGTAAAGCTGTTGCTCAGACTCATCTGCCCATGGCACGGCTCGCACAGAGGCACAGAGAATGGGGCTGCTTGCTTGTCTTGCCACCTCAAACTTCAAACGTAGCCTGGGAAAGATGGTGTACCTGCTAGGCTCCTTTCGCAGCCCTGCTCTTGAAACGCGAACGTCTGCAGATAGCTGGCAGGCAGAAGGGGCTAGCCTGGAAAGCTGTTGCTCAGCCTCATCTGCCCATGGCACTGTTCGCATAGAGGCACAGAGAATGGGGCTGCTTGCTTATCTTGCCACTTGAAACTTCAAACGCATGCTGGGAATGGTCGTGTCCCTGCCAGGCTCCTATCACAGCCCTGCTCCGAAAGTGCGAACGTCTGCAGATAGCTGGCAGGCAGAAGGGGCTAGCCTGGAAAGCTGTTGCTCAGCCTCATCTGCCCATGGCAGTGCTCGCACAGAGGCACAGAGAATGGGGCGCCTTGCTTGTCTTGCCACCTCAAACTTCAAAGGTAGCCTGGGAAAGTTGGTGTCCCAGCCAGGCTCCTTTCGCAGCCCTGCTCCGAAAGTGCGAACGTCTGCAGATAGCTGGCAGCCAGAAGGTGCCATCCTGGAAAGCACTTGCTCAGCCTCATCTGCTCATGGCACTGTTCGCATAGAGGCACAGAGAATGGGGCTGCTTGCTTACCTTGCCACTTGAAACTTCAAACGCATGCTGGGAATGGTGGTGTCCCTGCCAGGCTCCTTTCGCAGCCCTGCTCTTGAAATGCGAACATCTGCAGATAGCTGGCAAGCAGAAGGGGCTAGCCTGGAAAGCTGTTGCTCAGCCTCATCTGCCCATGGCACTGTTCGCATAGAGGCACAGAGAATGGGGCTGCTTGCTTACCTTGCCACTTGAAAATTCAAATGCATGCTGGGAATGGTGGTGTCCCAGCCAGGCTCCTTTCGCAGCCCTGCTCCGAAAGTGTGAACGTCTGCAGATAGCTGGCAGGCAGAAGGGGCTAGCCTGGAAAGCTGTTGCTCAGCCTCATCTGCCCATGGCACTGTTCGCATAGAGGCACAGAGAATGGGGCTCCTTGCTTGTCTTGCCACCTCAAACTTCAAACGTAGCCTGGGAAAGATGGCGTACCTGCTAGGCTCCTTTCGCAGCCCTGCTCTTGAAATGCGAACGTCTGCAGATAGCTGGCAGGCAGAAGGGGCTAGGCTGGAAAGCTGTTGCTCAGCCTCATCTGCCCATGGCACTGTTCGCATAGAGGCACAGAGAATGGGGCTGCTTGCTGATCTTGCCACTTGAAACTTCAAACGCATGCTGGGAAGGGTGGTGTCCCTGCCAGGCTCCTATCCCAGCCCTGCTCCGAAAGTGCGAACGTCTGCAGATAGCTGGCAAGCAGAAGGGGCTAGCCTGGAAAGCTGTTGCTCAGCCTCATCTGCCCATGGCAGTGCTCGCACAGAGGCACAGAGAATGGGGCTGCTTGCTTGTCTTGCCACCTCAAACTTCAAACGAGGCCTGGGAAAGATGGTGTACCTGCTAGGCTCCTTTCGCAGCCCTGCTCTTGAAATGCGAACGTCTGCAGATAGCTGGCAGGCAGAAGGGACTAGCCTGGAAAGCTGTTGCTCAGCCTCATCTGCCCATGGCACTGTTCTCATAGAGGCACAGAGAATGGGGCTGCTTGCTGATCTTGCCACTTGGAACTTCAAACGCATGCTGGGAATGGTGGTGTCCCTGCCAGGCTCCTATCACAGCCCTGCTCTGAAAGTGCGAGCGTCTGCAGATAGCTGGCAGGCAGAAGGGGCTAGCCTGGAAAGCTCTTGCTCAGCCTCATCTGCCCATGGCACTGCTCGCACAGAGGCACAGAGAATGGGGCGCCTTGCTTGTCTTGCCACCTCAAACTTCAAACGTAGCCTGGGAAAGTTTGTGTCCCAGCCAGGCTCCTTTCGCAGCCCTGCTCCAAAAGTGCGAACGTCTGCAGATAGCTGGCAGCCAGAAGGTGCTATCCTGGAAAGCACTTGCTCAGCCTCATCTGCCCATGGCACTGTTCGCACAGAGGCACAGAGAATGGGGCTGCTTGCTTATCTTGCCACTTGAAACTTCAAACGCATGCTGGGAATGGTGGTGTCCCTGCCAGGGTCCTTTCGCAGCCCTGCTCCGCAAGCGCGAACGTCTGCAGATAGCTGGCAAGCAGAAGGGGCTAGCCTGGAAAGCTGTTGCTCAGCCTCATCTGCTCATGGCACTGTTCGCATAGAGGCACAGAGAATGGGGCTGCTTGCTTACCTTGCCACTTGAAACTTCAAACGCATGCTGGGAATGGTGGTGTCCCAGCCAGGCTCCTTTCGCAGCCCTGCTCCGAAAGTGCGAACGTCTGCAGATAGCTGGCAGGCAGAAGGGGCTATCCTGGAAAGCTGTTGCTCAGCCTCATCTGCCCATGGCAGTGCTCGCACAGAGGCACAGAGAATGGGGCTGCTTGCTTGTCTTGCCACCTCAAACTTCAAAGGTAGCCTGGGAAAGTTGGTGTCCCAGCCAGGCTCCTTTCGCAGCCCTGCTCCGAAAGTGCGAACGTCTGCAGATAGCTGGCAGCCAGAAGGTGCTAGCCTGTAAAGCTGTTACTCAGCCTCATCTGCCCAAGGCACGGCTCGCATAGAGGCACAGAGAATGGGGCTCCTTGCTTGTCTTGCCACCTCAAACTTCAAACGTAGCCTGGGAAAGATGGTGTACCTGCTAGGCTCCTTTCGCAGCCCTGCTCCGAAAGTGCGAACGTCTGCAGATAGCTGGCAGGCAGAAGGGGCTAGCCTGGAAAGCTGTTGCTCAGCCTCATCTGCCCATGGCACTGTTCGCATAGAGGCACAGAGAATGGGGCTCCTTGCTTATCTTGCCACTTGAAACTTCAAACGCATGCTGGGAATGGTGGTGTCCCTGCCAGGCTCCTATCACAGCCCTGCTCCGAAAGTGCGAACGTCTGCAGATAGCTGGCAGGCAGAAGGGGCTAGCCTGGAAAGCTGTTGCTCAGCCTCATCTGCCCATGGCACTGTTCTCATAGAGGCACAGAGAATGGGGCTCCTTGCTTGTCTTGCCACCTCAAACTTCAAAGGTAGCCTGGGAAAGTTGGTGTCCCAGCCAGGCTCCTTTCGCAGCCCTGCTCCGAAAGTGCGAACGTCTGCAGATAGCTGGCAGCCAGAAGGGGCTATCCTGGAAAGCTGTTGCTCAGCCTCATCTGCCCATGGCAGTGCTCGCACAGAGGCACAGAGAATGGTGCTGCTTGCTTGTCTTGCCACCTCAAACTTCAAAGGTAGCCTGGGAAATTTGGTGTCCCAGCAAGGCTCCTTTCGCAGCCCTGCTCCGAAAGTGCGAACGTCTGCAGATAGCTGGCAGCCAGAAGGGGCTAGCCTGGAAAGCTGTTGCTCAGCCTCATCTGCCCATGGCACGGATCGCACAGAGGCACAGAGAATGGGGCTCCTTGCTTGTCTTGCCACCTCAAACTTCAAACGTAGCCTGGGAAAGATGGTGTACCTGCTAGGCTCCTTTCGCAGCCCTGCTCTTAAAATGCGAACATCTGCAGATAGCTGGCAGGCAGAAGGGGCTAGCCTGGAAAGCTGTTGCTCAGCCTCATCTGCCCATGGCAGTGCTCGCACAGAGGCACAGAAAATGGGGCTGCTTGCTTGTCTTGCCACCTCAAACTTCAAACGTAGCCTGGGAAAGATGGTGTCCCTGCCAGGCTCCTTTCGCAGCCCTGCTCCGAAAGTGCGAACGTCTGCAGATAGCTGGCAGCCAGAAGGTGCTAGCCTGGAAAGCTGTTGCTCAGCCTCATCTGCCCATGGCACTGCTCGCACAGAGGCACAGAGAATGGGGCGCCTTGCTTGTCTTGCCACCTCAAACTTCAAACGTAGCCTGGGAAAGATGGTGTACCTGCTAGGCTCCTTTCGCATCCCTGCTCTTGAAATGCGAACGTCTGCAGATAGCTGGCAGCCAGAAGGGGCTAGCCTGGAAAGCTGTTGCTTAGCCTCATCTGCCCATGGCACTGTTCGCATAGAGGCACAGAGAATGGGGCTGCTTGCTTATCTTGCCACTTCAAACTTCAAACGCATGCTGGCAATGGTCGTGTCCCTGCCAGGCTCCTATCACAGCCCTGCTCCGAAAGTGCGAACGTCTGCAGATAGCTGGCAGCCAGAAGGGGCTAGCCTGGAAAGCTGTTGCTCAGCCTCATCTGCCCATGGCAGTGCTCACACAGAGGCACAGAGAATGGGGCGCCTTGCTTGTCTTGCCACCTCAAACTTCAAACGTAGCCTGGGAAAGTTGGTGTCCCAGCCAGGCTCCTTTCGCAGCCCTGCTCCGAAAGTGCGAACGTCTGCAGATAGCTGGCAGCCAGAAGGTGCCATCCTGGAAAGCACTTGCTCAGCCTCATCTGCTCATGGCACTGTTCGCATAGAGGCACAGAGAATGGGGCTCCTTGCTTATCTTGCCACTTGAAACTTCAAACGCATGCTGGGAATGGTGGTGTCCCTGCCAGGCTCCTTTCGCAGCCCTGCTCTTGAAATGCGAACATCTGCAGATAGCTGGGAAGCAGAAGGGGCTAGCCTGGAAAGCTGTTGCTCAGCCTCATCTGCCCATGGCACTGTTCGCATAGAGGCACAGAGAATGGGGCTGCTTGCTTACCTTGCCACTTGAAACTTCAAACGCATGCTGGGAATGGTGGTGTCCCAGCCAGGCTCCTTTCGCAGCCCTGCTCCGAAAGTGCGAACGTCTGCAGATAGCTGGCAGGCAGAAGGGGCTAGCCTGGAAAGCTGTTGCTCAGCCTCATCTGCCCATGGCACTCTTCGCATAGAGGCACAGAGAATGGGGCTGCTTGCTTGTCTTGCCACCTCAAACTTCAAAGGTAGCCTGGGAAAGTTGGTATCCCAGCCAGGCTCCTTTCGCAGCCCTGCTCCGAAAGTGCGAACGTCTGCAGATAGCTGGCAGGCAGAAGGTGCTAGCCTGTAAAGCTGTTGCTCAGCCTCATCTGCCCATGGCACGGCTCGCACAGAGGCACAGAGAATGGGGCTCCTTGCTTGTCTTGCCACCTCAAACTTCAAACGTAGCCCGGGAAAGATGGTGTACCTGCTAGGCTCCTTTCGCAGCCCTGCTCTTGAAATGCGAACGTCTGCAGATAGCTGGCAGGCAGAAGGGGCTAGCCTGGAAAGCTGTTGCTCAGCCTCATCTGCCCAAGGCACTGTTCGCATAGAGGCACAGAGAATGGGGCTGCTTGCTTATCTTGCCACCTCAAACTTCAAACGCATGCTGGGAATGGTGGTGTCCCTGCCAGGCTCCTATCACAGCCCTGCTCCGAAAGTGCGAACGTCTGCAGCTAGCTGGCAGGCAGAAGGGGCTATCCTGGAAAGCTGTTGCTCAGCCTCATCTGCCCATGGCAGTGCTCGCACAGAGGCACAGAGAATGGGGCTGCTTGCTTGTCTTGCCACCTCAAACTTCAAACGTAGCCTGGGAAAGATGGTGTACCTGCTAGGCTCCTTTCGCAGCCCTGCTCCGAAAGTGCGAACGTCTGCAGATAGCTGGCAGGCAGAAGGGGCTATCCTGGAAAGCTGTTGCTCAGCCTCATCTGCCCATGGCAGTGCTCGCACAGAGGCACAGAGAATGGTGCTGCTTGCTTGTCTTGCCACCTCAAACTTCAAAGGTAGCCTGGGAAAGTTGGTGTCCCAGCCAGGCTCCTTTCGCAGCCCTGCTCCGAAAGTGCGAAGGTCTGCAGATAGCTGGCAGGCAGAAGGGGCTATCCTGGAAAGCTGTTGCTCAGCCTCATCTGCCCATGGCACGGATCGCACAGAGGCACAGAGAATGGGGCTCCTTGCTTGTCTTGCCACCTCAAACTTCAAACGTAGCCTGGGAAAAATGGTGTACCTGCTAGGCTCCTTTCGCAGCCCTGCTCTTAAAATGCGAACATCTGCAGATAGCTGGCAGGCAGAAGGGGCTAGCCTGGAAAGCTGTTGCTCAGCCTCATCTGCCCATGGCAGTGCTCGCACAGAGGCACAGAGAATGGGGCTGCTTGCTTGTCTTGCCACCTCAAACTTCAAACGTAGCCTGGGAAAGTTGGTGTCCCAGCCAGGCTCCTTTCGCAGCCCTGCTCCGAAAGTGCGAACGTCTGCAGATAGCTGGCAGCCAGAAGGTGCTAGCCTGGAAAGCTGTTGCTCAGCCTCATCTGCCCATGGCACTGCTCGCACAGAGGCACAGAGAATGGGGCTGCTTGCTTGTCTTGCCACCTCAAACTTCAAACGTAGCCTGGGAAAGATGGTGTACCTGCTAGGCTCCTTTCGCAGCCCTGCTCTTGAAATGCGAACGTCTGCAGATAGCTGGCAGGCAGAAGGGGCTAGCCTGGAAAGCTCTTGCTCAGCCTCATCTGCCCATGGCACTGTTCGCATAGAGGCACAGAGAATGGGGCTGCTTGCTTATCTTGCCACTTGAAACTTCAAACGCATGCTGGGAATGGTGGTGTCCCTGCCAGGCTCCTATCACAGCCCTGCTCCAAAAGTGCGAACGTCTGCAGATAGCTGGCAGGCAGAAGGGGCTAGCCTGGAAAGCTGTTGCTCAGCCTCATCTGCCCATGGCAGTGCTCGCACAGAGGCACAGAGAATGGGGCGCCTTGCTTGTCTTGCCACCTCAAACTTCAAACGTAGCCTGGGAAAGTTGGTGTACCTGCTAGGCTCCTTTCGCAGCCCTGCTCCGAAAGTGCGAACGTCTGCAGATAGCTGGCAGCCAGAAGGGGCTAGCCTGGAAAGCTGTTGCTCAGCCTCATCTGCCCATGGCACGGATCGCACAGAGGCACAGAGAATGGGGCTGCTTGCTTGTCTTGCCACCTCAAACTTCAAACGTAGCCTGGGAAAGTTGGTGTCCCTGCCAGGCTCCTTTCGCAGCCCTGCTCTTGAAATGCGAACGTCTGCAGATATCTGGCAGGCAGAAGGGGCTAGCCTGGAAAGCTGTTGCTCAGCCTCATCTGCCCATGGCACTGTTCGCATAGAGGCACAGAGAATGGGGCTGCTTGCTGATCTTGCCACTTGAAACTTCAAACGCATGCTGGGAATGGTGGTGTCCCTGCCAGGCTCCTATCACAGCCCTGCTCCGAAAGTGCGAACGTCTGCAGATAGCTGGCAGCCAGAAGGTGCCATCCTGGAAAGCACTTGCTCAGCCTCATCTGCTCATGGCACTGTTCGCATAGAGGCACAGAGAATGGGGCTGCTTGCTTATCTTGCCACTTGAAACTTCAAACGCATGCTGGGAATGGTGGTGTCCCTGCCAGGCTCCTTTCGCAGCCCTGCTCTTGAAATGCGAACATCGGCAGATAGCTGGCAAGCAGAAGGGGCTAGCCTGGAAAGCTGTTGCTCAGCCTCATCTGCCCATGGCACTGTTCGCATAGAGGCACAGAGAATGGGGCTGCTTGCTTACCTTGCCACCTCAAACTTCAAACGCATGCTGGGAATGGTGGTGTCCCAGCCAGGCTCCTTTCGCAGCCCTGCTCCGAAAGTGCGAACGTCTGCAGATAGCTGGCAGGCAGAAGGGGCTAGCCTGGAAAGCTGTTGCTCAGCCTCATCTGCCCATGGCACTCTTCGCATAGAGGCACAGAGAATGGGGCTGCTTGCTTGTCTTACCACCTCAAACTTCAAAGGTAGCCTGGGAAAGTTGGTGTCCCAGCCAGGCTCCTTTCGCAGCCCTGCTCCGAAAGTGCGAACGTCTGCAGATAGCTGGCAGGCAGAAGGGGCTAGCCTGGAAAGCTGTTGCTCAGCCTCATCTGCCCATGGCAGTGCTCGCACAGAGGCACAGAGAATGGGGCTGCTTGCTTGTCTTGCCACCTCAAACTTCAAAGGTAGCCTGGGAAAGATGGTGTACCTGCTAGGCTTCTTTCACAGCCCTGCTCTTGAAATGCGAACATCTGCAGATAGCTGGCAGCCAGAAGGGGCTAGCCTGGAAAGATGTTGCTCAGCCTCATCTGCCCATGGCACTGTTCGCATAGAGGCACAGAGAATGGGGCTGCTTGCTGATCTTGCCACTTGAAACTTCAAACACATGCTGGGAATGGTGGTGTCCCTGCCAGGCTCCTACCACAGCCCTGCTCTGGAAGTGCGAGCGTCTGCAGATAGCTGGCAGGCAGAAGGGGCTAGCCTGGAAAGCTCTTGCTCAGCCTCATCTGCTCATGGCACGGCTCGCACAGAGGCACAGAGAATGGGGCGCCTTGCTTGTCTTGCCACCTCAAACTTCAAACGTAGCCTGGGAAAGTTGGTGTCCCAGCCAGGCTCCTTTCGCAGCCCTGCTCCGAAAGTGCGAACGTCTGCAGATAGCTGGCAGCCAGAAGGTGCTATCCTGGAAAGCACTTGCTCAGCCTCATCTGCCCATGGCACTGTTCGCACAGAGGCACAGAGAATGGAGCTGCTTGCTTATCTTGCCACTTGAAACTTCAAACGCATGCTGGGAATGGTGGTGTCCCTGCTAGGGTCCTTTCGCAGCCCTGCTCCGAAAGTGCGAACGTCTGCAGATAGCTGGCAAGCAGAAGGGGCTAGCCTGGAAAGCTGTTGCTCAGCCTCATCTGCCCATGGCAGTGCTCGCACAGAGGCACAGAGAATGGGGCGCCTTGCTTGTCTTGCCACCTCAAACTTCAAACGTAGCCTGGGAATGTTGGTGTCCCTGCCAGGGTCCTTTCGCAGCCCTGCTCCGAAAGTGCGAACGTCTGCAGATAGCTGGCAGACAGAAGGTGCTAGCCTGGAAAGCTGTTGCTCAGCCTCATCTGCCCATGGCACTGCTCGCACAGAGGCACAGAGAATGGGGCTGCTTGCTTGTCTTGCCACCTCAAACTTCAAACGTAGCCTGGGAAAGATGGTGTACCTGCTAGGCTCCTTTCGCAGCCCTGCTCTTCAAATGCGAACATCGGCAGATAGCTGGCAAGCAGAAGAGGCTAGCCTGGAAAGCTGTTGCTCAGCCTCATCTGCCCATGGCACTGTTCGCATAGAGGCACAGAGAATGGGGCTGCTTGCTTACCTTGCCACTTGAAACTTCAAACGCATGCTGGGAATGGTGGTGTCCCAGCCAGGCTCCTTTCGCAGCCCTGCTCCGAAAGTGCGAACGTCTGCAGATAGCTGGCAGGCAGAAGGGGCTAGCCTGGAAAGCTGTTGCTCAGCCTCATCTGCCCATGGCACTCTTCGCATAGAGGCACAGAGAATGGGGCTTCTTGCTTGTCTTGCCACCTCAAACTTCAAAGGTAGCCTGGGAAAGTTGGTGTCCCAGCCAGGCTCCTTTCGCAGCCCTGCTCCGAAAGTGCGAACGTCTGCAGATAGCTGGCAAGCAGAAGGGGCTAGCCTGGAAAGCTGTTGCTCAGCCTCATCTGCCCATGGCACTGTTCGCATAGAGGCACAGAGAATGGGGCTCCTTGCTTATCTTGCCACTTGAAACTTCAAACGCATGCTGGGAAGGGTGGTGTCCCTGCCAGGCTCCTATCACAGCCCTGCTCCGAAAGTGCGAACGTCTGCAGATAGCTGGCAAGCAGAAGGGGCTATCCTGGAAAGCTGTTGCTCAGCCTCATCTGCCCATGGCAGTGCTCGCACAGAGGCACAGAGAATGCGGCTGCTTGCTTGTCTTGCCACCTCAAACTTCAAAGGTAGCCTGGGAAAGTTGGTGTCCCAGCCAGGCTCCTTTCGCAGCCCTGCTCCGAAAGTGCGAACGTCTGCAGATAGCTGGCAGGCAGAAGGGGCTAGCCTGGAAAGCTGTTGCTCAGCCTCATCTGCCCATGGCACTGCTCGCACAGAGGCACAGAGAATGGGGCTGCTTGCTTGTCTTGCCACCTCAAACTTCAAACATAGCCTGGGAAAGATGGTGTACCTGCTAGGCTCCTTTCGCAGCCCTGCTCTTGAAATGTGAACGTCTGCAGATAGCTGGCAAGCAGAAGGGGCTAGCCTGGAAAGCTGTTGCTCAGCCTCATCTGCCCATGGCACTGTTCGCATAGAGGCACAGAGAATGGGGCTGCTTGCTTACCTTGCCACTTGAAACTTCAAACGCATGCTGGGAATGGTCGTGTCCCTGCCAGGCTCCTTTCGCAGCCCTGCTCCGAAAGTGCGAACGTCTGCAGATAGCTGGCAGCCAGAAGGTGCTATCCTGGAAAGCACTTGCTCAGCCTCATCTGCCCATGGCACTGTTCGCACAGAGGCACAGAGAATGGGGCTGCTTGCTTATCTTGCCACTTGAAACTTCAAACACATGCTGGGAATGGTGGTGTCCAGCCAGGCCCCTTTCGCAGCCCTGCTCTTGAAATGCGAACGTCTGCAGATAGCTGGCAAGCAGAAGGGGCTAGCCTGGAAAGCTGTTGCTCAGCCTCATCTGCCCATGGCACTGCTCGCACAGAGGCACAGAGAATGGGGCTGCTTGCTTATCTTGCCACTTGAAACTTCAAACGCATGCTGGGAATGGTGGTGTCCCTGCCAGGCTCCTATCACAGCCCTGCTCCAAAAGTGCGAACGTCTGCAGATAGCTGGCAGGCAGAAGGGGCTATCCTGGAAAGCTGTTGCTCAGCCTCATCTGCCCATGGCAGTGCTCGCACAGAGGCACAGAGAATGGGGCGCCTTGCTTGTCTTGCCACCTCAAACTTCAAACGTAGCCTGGGAAAGTTGGTGTACCTGCTAGGCTCCTTTCGCAGCCCTGCTCCGAAAGTGCGAACGTCTGCAGATAGCTGGCAGCCAGAAGGGGCTAGCCTGGAAAGCTGTTGCTCAGCCTCATCTGCCCATGGCACGGATCGCACAGAGGCACAGAGAATGGGGCTGCTTGCTTGTCTTGCCACCTCAAACTTCAAACGTAGCCTGGGAAAGTTGGTGTCCCTGCCAGGCTCCTTTCGCAGCCCTGCTCTTGAAATGCGAACGTCTGCAGATATCTGGCAGGCAGAAGGGGCTAGCCTGGAAAGCTGTTGCTCAGCCTCATCTGCCCATGGCACTGTTCGCATAGAGGCACAGAGAATGGGGCTGCTTGCTGATCTTGCCACTTGAAACTTCAAACGCATGCTGGGAATGGTGGTGTCCCTGCCAGGCTCCTATCACAGCCCTGCTCCGAAAGTGCGAACGTCTGCAGATAGCTGGCAGCCAGAAGGTGCCATCCTGGAAAGCACTTGCTCAGCCTCATCTGCTCATGGCACTGTTCGCATAGAGGCACAGAGAATGGGGCTGCTTGCTTATCTTGCCACTTGAAACTTCAAACGCATGCTGGGAATGGTGGTGTCCCTGCCAGGCTCCTTTCGCAGCCCTGCTCTTGAAATGCGAACATCGGCAGATAGCTGGCAAGCAGAAGGGGCTAGCCTGGAAAGCTGTTGCTCAGCCTCATCTGCCCATGGCACTGTTCGCATAGAGGCACAGAGAATGGGGCTGCTTGCTTACCTTGCCACCTCAAACTTCAAACGCATGCTGGGAATGGTGGTGTCCCAGCCAGGCTCCTTTCGCAGCCCTGCTCCGAAAGTGCGAACGTCTGCAGATAGCTGGCAGGCAGAAGGGGCTAGCCTGGAAAGCTGTTGCTCAGCCTCATCTGCCCATGGCACTCTTCGCATAGAGGCACAGAGAATGGGGCTGCTTGCTTGTCTTACCACCTCAAACTTCAAAGGTAGCCTGGGAAAGTTGGTGTCCCAGCCAGGCTCCTTTCGCAGCCCTGCTCCGAAAGTGCGAACGTCTGCAGATAGCTGGCAGGCAGAAGGGGCTAGCCTGGAAAGCTGTTGCTCAGCCTCATCTGCCCATGGCAGTGCTCGCACAGAGGCACAGAGAATGGGGCTGCTTGCTTGTCTTGCCACCTCAAACTTCAAAGGTAGCCTGGGAAAGATGGTGTACCTGCTAGGCTTCTTTCACAGCCCTGCTCTTGAAATGCGAACATCTGCAGATAGCTGGCAGCCAGAAGAGGCTAGCCTGGAAAGATGTTGCTCAGCCTCATCTGCCCATGGCACTGTTCGCATAGAGGCACAGAGAATGGGGCTGCTTGCTGATCTTGCCACTTGAAACTTCAAACACATGCTGGGAATGGTGGTGTCCCTGCCAGGCTCCTACCACAGCCCTGCTCTGGAAGTGCGAGCGTCTGCAGATAGCTGGCAGGCAGAAGGGGCTAGCCTGGAAAGCTCTTGCTCAGCCTCATCTGCTCATGGCACGGCTCGCACAGAGGCACAGAGAATGGGGCGCCTTGCTTGTCTTGCCACCTCAAACTTCAAACGTAGCCTGGGAAAGTTGGTGTCCCAGCCAGGCTCCTTTCGCAGCCCTGCTCCGAAAGTGCGAACGTCTGCAGATAGCTGGCAGCCAGAAGGTGCTATCCTGGAAAGCACTTGCTCAGCCTCATCTGCCCATGGCACTGTTCGCACAGAGGCACAGAGAATGGAGCTGCTTGCTTATCTTGCCACTTGAAACTTCAAACGCATGCTGGGAATGGTGGTGTCCCTGCTAGGGTCCTTTCGCAGCCCTGCTCCGAAAGTGCGAACGTCTGCAGATAGCTGGCAAGCAGAAGGGGCTAGCCTGGAAAGCTGTTGCTCAGCCTCATCTGCCCATGGCAGTGCTCGCACAGAGGCACAGAGAATGGGGCGCCTTGCTTGTCTTGCCACCTCAAACTTCAAACGTAGCCTGGGAATGTTGGTGTCCCTGCCAGGGTCCTTTCGCAGCCCTGCTCCGAAAGTGCGAACGTCTGCAGATAGCTGGCAGACAGAAGGTGCTAGCCTGGAAAGCTGTTGCTCAGCCTCATCTGCCCATGGCACTGCTCGCACAGAGGCACAGAGAATGGGGCTGCTTGCTTGTCTTGCCACCTCAAACTTCAAACGTAGCCTGGGAAAGATGGTGTACCTGCTAGGCTCCTTTCGCAGCCCTGCTCTTGAAATGCGAACGTCTGCAGATAGCTGGCAGGCAGAAGGGGCTAGCCTGGAAAGCTGTTGCTCAGCCTCATCTGCCCATGGCACTGTTCGCATAGAGGCACAGAGAATGGGGCTGCTTGCTTATCTTGCCACTTGAAACTTCAAACGCATGCTGGGAATGGTCGTGTCCCTGCCAGGCTCCTATCACAGCCCTGCTCCGAAAGTGCGAACGTCTGCAGCTAGCTGGCAGGCAGAAGGGGCTAGCCTGGAAAGCTGTTGCTCAGCCTCATCTGCCCATGGCAGTGCTCACACAGAGGCACAGAGAATGGGGCGCCTTGCTTGTCTTGCCACCTCAAACTTCAAACGTAGCCTGGGAAAGTTGGTGTCCCAGCCAGGCTCCTTTCGCAGCCCTGCTCCGAAAGTGCGAACGTCTGCAGATAGCTGGCAGCCAGAAGGGGCTAGCCTGGAAAGCTGTTGCTCAGCCTCATCTGCCCATGGCACGGATCGCACAGAGGCACAGAGAATGGGGCTGCTTGCTTGTCTTGCCACCTCAAACTTCAAACGTAGCCTGGGAAAGTTGGTGTCCCTGCCAGGCTCCTTTCGCAGCCCTGCTCTTGAAATGCGAACATCTGCAGATAGCTGGCAGGCAGAAGGGGCTAGCCTGGAAAGCTGTTGCTCAGCCTCATCTGCCCATGGCACTGTTCGCATAGAGGCACAGAGAATGGGGCTGCTTGCTGATCTTGCCACTTGAAACTTCAAACGCATGCTGGGAATGGTGGTGTCCCTGCCAGGCTCCTATCACAGCCCTGCTCCGAAAGTGCGAACGTCTGCAGATAGCTGGCAGCCAGAAGGTGCCATCCTGGAAAGCACTTGCTCAGCCTCATCTGCTCATGGCACTGTTCGCATAGAGGCACAGAGAATGGGGCTGCTTGCTTATCTTGCCACTTGAAACTTCAAACGCATGCTGGGAATGGTGGTGTCCCTGCCAGGCTCCTTTCGCAGCCCTGCTCTTCAAATGCGAACATCGGCAGATAGCTGGCAAGCAGAAGAGGCTAGCCTGGAAAGCTGTTGCTCAGCCTCATCTGCCCATGGCACTGTTCGCATAGAGGCACAGAGAATGGGGCTGCTTGCTTACCTTGCCACTTGAAACTTCAAACGCATGCTGGGAATGGTGGTGTCCCAGCCAGGCTCCTTTCGCAGCCCTGCTCCGAAAGTGCGAACGTCTGCAGATAGCTGGCAAGCAGAAGGGGCTAGCCTGGAAAGCTGTTGCTCAGCCTCATCTGCCCATGGCACTGTTCGCATAGAGGCACAGAGAATGGGGCTCCTTGCTTATCTTGCCACTTGAAACTTCAAACGCATGCTGGGAAGGGTGGTGTCCCTGCCAGGCTCCTATCACAGCCCTGCTCCGAAAGTGCGAACGTCTGCAGATAGCTGGCAAGCAGAAGGGGCTATCCTGGAAAGCTGTTGCTCAGCCTCATCTGCCCATGGCAGTGCTCGCACAGAGGCACAGAGAATGCGGCTGCTTGCTTGTCTTGCCACCTCAAACTTCAAAGGTAGCCTGGGAAAGTTGGTGTCCCAGCCAGGCTCCTTTCGCAGCCCTGCTCCGAAAGTGCGAACGTCTGCAGATAGCTGGCAGGCAGAAGGGGCTAGCCTGGAAAGCTGTTGCTCAGCCTCATCTGCCCATGGCACTGCTCGCACAGAGGCACAGAGAATGGGGCTGCTTGCTTGTCTTGCCACCTCAAACTTCAAACATAGCCTGGGAAAGATGGTGTACCTGCTAGGCTCCTTTCGCAGCCCTGCTCTTGAAATGTGAACGTCTGCAGATAGCTGGCAAGCAGAAGGGGCTAGCCTGGAAAGCTGTTGCTCAGCCTCATCTGCCCATGGCACTGTTCGCATAGAGGCACAGAGAATGGGGCTTCTTGCTTACCTTGCCACTTGAAACTTCAAACGCATGCTGGGAATGGTCGTGTCCCTGCCAGGCTCCTTTCGCAGCCCTGCTCCGAAAGTGCGAACGTCTGCAGATAGCTGGCAGCCAGAAGGTGCTATCCTGGAAAGCACTTGCTCAGCCTCATCTGCCCATGGCACTGTTCGCACAGAGGCACAGAGAATGGGGCTGCTTGCTTATCTTGCCACTTGAAACTTCAAACACATGCTGGGAATGGTGGTGTCCAGCCAGGCCCCTTTCGCAGCCCTGCTCTTGAAATGCGAACGTCTGCAGATAGCTGGCAAGCAGAAGGGGCTAGCCTGGAAAGCTGTTGCTCAGCCTCATCTGCCCATGGCACTGTTCGCATAGAGGCACAGAGAATGGGGCTGCTTGCTTACCTTGCCACTTGAAACTTCAAACGCATGCTGGGAATGGTGGTGTCCCAGCCAGGGTCCTATCACAGCCCTGCTCTTAAAATGCGAACGTCTGCAGATAGCTGGCAGGCAGAAGGGGCTAGCCTGGAAAGCTGTTGCTCAGCCTCATCTGCCCATGGCAGTGCTCGCACAGAGGCACAGAGAATGGGGCTGCTTGCTTGTCTTGCCACCTCAAACTTCAAACGTATCCTGGGAAAGTTGGTGTCCCTGCCAGGCTCCTTTCGCAGCCCTGCTCCGAAAGTGCGAACGTCTGCAGATAGCTGGCAGCCAGAAGGTGCTAGCCTGGAAAGCTGTTGCTCAGCCTCATCTGCCCATGGCACTGCTCGCACAGAGGCACAGAGAATGTGGCTGCTTGCTTGTCTTGCCACCTCAAACTTCAAACGTAGCCTGGGAAAGATGGTGTACCTGCTAGGCTCCTTTCGCAGCCCTGCTCTTGAAATGCGAACGTCTGCAGATAGCTGGCAGGCAGAAGGGGCTAGCCTGGAAAGCTGTTGCTCAGCCTCATCTGCCCATGGCACTGTTCGCATAGAGGCACAGAGAATGGGGCTGCTTGCTTATCTTGCCACTTGAAACTTCAAACGCATGCTGGGAATGGTCGTGTCCCTGCCAGGCTCCTATCACAGCCCTGCTCCGAAAGTGCGAACGTCTGCAGATATCTGGCAGACAGAAGGTGCTAGCCTGGAAAGCTGTTGCTCAGCCTCATCTGCCCATGGCAGTGCTCGCACAGAGGCACAGAGAATGGGGCTGCTTGCTTGTCTTGCCACCTCAAACTTCAAACGTAGCCTGGGAAAGTTGGTGTCCCAGCCAGGCTCCTTTCGCAGCCCTGCTCCGAAAGTGCGAACGTCTGCAGATAGCTGGCAGCCAGAAGGGGCTAGCCTGGAAAGCTGTTGCTCAGCCTCATCTGCCCATGGCACTGTTCGCATAGAGGCACAGAGAATGGGGCTGCTTGCTTACCTTGCCACTTGAAACTTCAAACGCATGCTGGGAATGGTCGTGTCCCTGCCAGGCTCCTTTCGCAGCCCTGCTCCGAAAGTGCGAACGTCTGCAGATAGCTGGCAGCCAGAAGGTGCTATCCTGGAAAGCACTTGCTCAGCCTCATCTGCCCATGGCACTGTTCGCACAGAGGCACAGAGAATGGGGCTGCTTGCTTATCTTGCCACTTGAAACTTCAAACACATGCTGGGAATGGTGGTGTCCAGCCAGGCCCCTTTCGCAGCCCTGCTCTTGAAATGCGAACATCTGCAGATAGCTGGCAAGCAGAAGGGGCTAGCCTGGAAAGCTGTTGCTCAGCCTCATCTGCCCATGGCACTGTTCGCATAGAGGCACAGAGAATGGGGCTGCTTGCTTACCTTGCCACTTGAAACTTCAAACGCATGCTGGGAATGGTGGTGTCCCAGCCAGGGTCCTATCACAGCCCTGCTCTTAAAATGCGAACGTCTGCAGATAGCTGGCAGGCAGAAGGGGCTAGCCTGGAAAGCTGTTGCTCAGCCTCATCTGCCCATGGCAGTGCTCGCACAGAGGCACAGAGAATGGGGCTGCTTGCTTGTCTTGCCACCTCAAACTTCAAACGTATCCTGGGAAAGTTGGTGTCCCTGCCAGGCTCCTTTCGCAGCCCTGCTCCGAAAGTGCGAACGTCTGCAGATAGCTGGCAAGCAGAAGGGGCTAGCCTGGAAAGCTGTTGCTCAGCCTCATCTGCCCATGGCAGTGCTCGCACAGAGGCACAGAGAATGGGGCGCCTTGCTTGTCTTGCCACCTCAAACTTCAAACGTAGCCTGGGAATGTTGGTGTCCCTGCCAGGGTCCTTTCGCAGCCCTGCTCCGAAAGTGCGAACGTCTGCAGATAGCTGGCAGACAGAAGGTGCTAGCCTGGAAAGCTGTTGCTCAGCCTCATCTGCCCATGGCACTGCTCGCACAGAGGCACAGAGAATGGGGCTACTTGCTTGTCTTGCCACCTCAAACTTCAAACGTAGCCTGGGAAAGATGGTGTACCTGCTAGGCTCCTTTCGCAGCCCTGCTCTTGAAATGCGAACGTCTGCAGATAGCTGGCAGGCAGAAGGGGCTAGCCTGGAAAGCTGTTGCTCAGCCTCATCTGCCCATGGCACTGTTCGCATAGAGGCACAGAGAATGGGGCTGCTTGCTTATCTTGCCACTTGAAACTTCAAACGCATGCTGGGAATGGTCGTGTCCCTGCCAGGCTCCTATCACAGCCCTGCTCCGAAAGTGCGAACGTCTGCAGCTAGCTGGCAGGCAGAAGGGGCTAGCCTGGAAAGCTGTTGCTCAGCCTCATCTGCCCATGGCAGTGCTCACACAGAGGCACAGAGAATGGGGCGCCTTGCTTGTCTTGCCACCTCAAACTTCAAACGTAGCCTGGGAAAGTTGGTGTCCCTGCCAGGCTCCTTTCGCAGCCCTGCTCTTGAAATGCGAACATCTGCAGATAGCTGGCAGGCAGAAGGGGCTAGCCTGGAAAGCTGTTGCTCAGCCTCATCTGCCCATGGCACTGTTCGCATAGAGGCACAGAGAATGGGGCTGCTTGCTGATCTTGCCACTTGAAACTTCAAACGCATGCTGGGAATGGTGGTGTCCCTGCCAGGCTCCTATCACAGCCCTGCTCCGAAAGTGCGAACGTCTGCAGATAGCTGGCAGCCAGAAGGTGCCATCCTGGAAAGCACTTGCTCAGCCTCATCTGCTCATGGCACTGTTCGCATAGAGGCACAGAGAATGGGGCTGCTTGCTTATCTTGCCACTTGAAACTTCAAACGCATGCTGGGAATGGTGGTGTCCCTGCCAGGCTCCTTTCGCAGCCCTGCTCTTCAAATGCGAACATCGGCAGATAGCTGGCAAGCAGAAGAGGCTAGCCTGGAAAGCTGTTGCTCAGCCTCATCTGCCCATGGCACTGTTCGCATAGAGGCACAGAGAATGGGGCTGCTTGCTTACCTTGCCACTTGAAACTTCAAACGCATGCTGGGAATGGTGGTGTCCCAGCCAGGCTCCTTTCGCAGCCCTGCTCCGAAAGTGCGAACGTCTGCAGATAGCTGGCAGGCAGAAGGGGCTAGCCTGGAAAGCTGTTGCTCAGCCTCATCTGCCCATGGCACTCTTCGCATAGAGGCACAGAGAATGGGGCTGCTTGCTTGTCTTGCCACCTCAAACTTCAAAGGTAGCCTGGGAAAGTTGGTGTCCCAGCCAGGCTCCTTTCGCAGCCCTGCTCCGAAAGTGCGAACGTCTGCAGATAGCTGGCAAGCAGAAGGGGCTATCCTGGAAAGCTGTTGCTCAGCCTCATCTGCCCATGGCACTGTTCGCATAGAGGCACAGAGAATGGGGCTCCTTGCTTATCTTGCCACTTGAAACTTCAAACGCATGCTGGGAAGGGTGGTGTCCCTGCCAGGCTCCTATCACAGCCCTGCTCCGAAAGTGCGAACGTCTGCAGATAGCTGGCAAGCAGAAGGGGGTATCCTGGAAAGCTGTTGCTCAGCCTCATCTGCCCATGGCAGTGCTCGCACAGAGGCACAGAGAATGCGGCTGCTTGCTTGTCTTGCCACCTCAAACTTCAAAGGTAGCCTGGGAAAGTTGGTGTCCCAGCCAGGCTCCTTTCGCAGCCCTGCTCCCAAAGTGCGAACGTCTGCAGATAGCTGGCAGGCAGAAGGGGCTAGCCTGGAAAGCTGTTGCTCAGCCTCATCTGCCCATGGCACTGCTCGCACAGAGGCACAGAGAATGGGGCTGCTTGCTTGTCTTGCCACCTCAAACTTCAAACATAGCCTGGGAAAGATGGTGTACCTGCTAGGCTCCTTTCGCAGCCCTGCTCTTGAAATGTGAACGTCTGCAGATAGCTGGCAAGCAGAAGGGGCTAGCCTGGAAAGCTGTTGCTCAGCCTCATCTGCCCATGGCACTGTTCGCATAGAGGCACAGAGAATGGGGCTGCTTGCTTACCTTGCCACTTGAAACTTCAAACGCATGCTGGGAATGGTCGTGTCCCTGCCAGGCTCCTTTCGCAGCCCTGCTCCGAAAGTGCGAACGTCTGCAGATAGCTGGCAGCCAGAAGGTGCTATCCTGGAAAGCACTTGCTCAGCCTCATCTGCCCATGGCACTGTTCGCACAGAGGCACAGAGAATGGGGCTGCTTGCTTATCTTGCCACTTGAAACTTCAAACACATGCTGGGAATGGTGGTGTCCAGCCAGGCCCCTTTCGCAGCCCTGCTCTTGAAATGCGAACGTCTGCAGATAGCTGGCAAGCAGAAGGGGCTAGCCTGGAAAGCTGTTGCTCAGCCTCATCTGCCCATGGCACTGTTCGCATAGAGGCACAGAGAATGGGGCTGCTTGCTTACCTTGCCACTTGAAACTTCAAACGCATGCTGGGAATGGTGGTGTCCCAGCCAGGGTCCTATCACAGCCCTGCTCTTAAAATGCGAACGTCTGCAGATAGCTGGCAGGCAGAAGGGGCTAGCCTGGAAAGCTGTTGCTCAGCCTCATCTGCCCATGGCAGTGCTCGCACAGAGGCACAGAGAATGGGGCTGCTTGCTTGTCTTGCCACCTCAAACTTCAAACGTATCCTGGGAAAGTTGGTGTCCCTGCCAGGCTCCTTTCGCAGCCCTGCTCCGAAAGTGCGAACGTCTGCAGATAGCTGGCAGCCAGAAGGTGCTAGCCTGGAAAGCTGTTGCTCAGCCTCATCTGCCCATGGCACTGCTCGCACAGAGGCACAGAGAATGTGGCTGCTTGCTTGTCTTGCCACCTCAAACTTCAAACGTAGCCTGGGAAAGATGGTGTACCTGCTAGGCTCCTTTCGCAGCCCTGCTCTTGAAATGCGAACGTCTGCAGATAGCTGGCAGGCAGAAGGGGCTAGCCTGGAAAGCTGTTGCTCAGCCTCATCTGCCCATGGCACTGTTCGCATAGAGGCACAGAGAATGGGGCTGCTTGCTTATCTTGCCACTTGAAACTTCAAACGCATGCTGGGAATGGTCGTGTCCCTGCCAGGCTCCTATCACAGCCCTGCTCCGAAAGTGCGAACGTCTGCAGATATCTGGCAGACAGAAGGTGCTAGCCTGGAAAGCTGTTGCTCAGCCTCATCTGCCCATGGCAGTGCTCGCACAGAGGCACAGAGAATGGGGCTGCTTGCTTGTCTTGCCACCTCAAACTTCAAACGTAGCCTGGGAAAGTTGGTGTCCCAGCCAGGCTCCTTTCGCAGCCCTGCTCCGAAAGTGCGAACGTCTGCAGATAGCTGGCAGCCAGAAGGGGCTAGCCTGGAAAGCTGTTGCTCAGCCTCATCTGCCCATGGCACTGTTCGCATAGAGGCACAGAGAATGGGGCTGCTTGCTTACCTTGCCACTTGAAACTTCAAACGCATGCTGGGAATGGTCGTGTCCCTGCCAGGCTCCTTTCGCAGCCCTGCTCCGAAAGTGCGAACGTCTGCAGATAGCTGGCAGCCAGAAGGTGCTATCCTGGAAAGCACTTGCTCAGCCTCATCTGCCCATGGCACTGTTCGCACAGAGGCACAGAGAATGGGGCTGCTTGCTTATCTTGCCACTTGAAACTTCAAACACATGCTGGGAATGGTGGTGTCCAGCCAGGCCCCTTTCGCAGCCCTGCTCTTGAAATGCGAACATCTGCAGATAGCTGGCAAGCAGAAGGGGCTAGCCTGGAAAGCTGTTGCTCAGCCTCATCTGCCCATGGCACTGTTCGCATAGAGGCACAGAGAATGGGGCTGCTTGCTTACCTTGCCACTTGAAACTTCAAACGCATGCTGGGAATGGTGGTGTCCCAGCCAGGGTCCTATCACAGCCCTGCTCTTAAAATGCGAACGTCTGCAGATAGCTGGCAGGCAGAAGGGGCTAGCCTGGAAAGCTGTTGCTCAGCCTCATCTGCCCATGGCAGTGCTCGCACAGAGGCACAGAGAATGGGGCTGCTTGCTTGTCTTGCCACCTCAAACTTCAAACGTATCCTGGGAAAGTTGGTGTCCCTGCCAGGCTCCTTTCGCAGCCCTGCTCCGAAAGTGCGAACGTCTGCAGATAGCTGGCAGCCAGAAGGTGCTATCCTGGAAAGCTGTTGCTCAGCCTCATCTGCCCATGGCACTGCTCGCACAGAGGCACAGAGAATGTGGCTGCTTGCTTGTCTTGCCACCTCAAACTTCAAACGTAGCCTGGGAAAGATGGTGTACCTGCTAGGCTCCTTTCGCAGCCCTGCTCTTGAAATGCGAACGTCTGCAGATAGCTGGCAGGCAGAAGGGGCTAGCCTGGAAAGCTGTTGCTCAGCCTCATCTGCCCATGGCACTGTTCGCATAGAGGCACAGAGAATGGGGCTGCTTGCTTATCTTGCCACTTGAAACTTCAAACGCATGCTGGGAATGGTCGTGTCCCTGCCAGGCTCCTATCACAGCCCTGCTCCGAAAGTGCGAACGTCTGCAGATATCTGGCAGACAGAAGGTGCTAGCCTGGAAAGCTGTTGCTCAGCCTCATCTGCCCATGGCAGTGCTCGCACAGAGGCACAGAGAATGGGGCTGCTTGCTTGTCTTGCCACCTCAAACTTCAAACGTAGCCTGGGAAAGTTGGTGTCCCAGCCAGGCTCCTTTCGCAGCCCTGCTCCGAAAGTGCGAACGTCTGCAGATAGCTGGCAGCCAGAAGGGGCTAGCCTGGAAAGCTGTTGCTCAGCCTCATCTGCCCATGGCACGGATCGCACAGAGGCACAGAGAATGGGGCTGCTTGCTTGTCTTGCCACCTCAAACTTCAAACGTAGCCTGGGAAAGTTGGTGTCCCTGCCAGGCTCCTTTCGCAGCCCTGCTCTTGAAATGCGAACATCTGCAGATAGCTGGCAGGCAGAAGGGGCTAGCCTGGAAAGCTGTTGCTCAGCCTCATCTGCCCATGGCACTGTTCGCATAGAGGCACAGAGAATGGGGCTGCTGGCTGATCTTGCCACTTGAAACTTCAAACGCATGCTGGGAATGGTGGTGTCCCTGCCAGGGTCCTATCACAGCCCTGCTCCGAAAGTGCGAACGTCTGCAGATAGCTGGCAGCCAGAAGGTGCCATCCTGGAAAGCACTTGCTCAGCCTCATCTGCTCATGGCACTGTTCACATAGAGGCACAGAGAATGGGGCTCCTTGCTTATCTTGCCACTTGAAACTTCAAACGCATGCTGGGAATGGTGGTGTCCCTGCCAGGCTCCTTTCGCAGCCCTACTCTTGAAATGCGAACATCTGCAGATAGCTGGCAAGCAGAAGGGGCTAGCCTGGAAAGCTGTTGCTCAGCCTCATCTGCCCATGGCACGGTTCGCATAGAGGCACAGAGAATGGGGCTGCTTGCTTACCTTGCCACTTGAAACTTCAAACGCATGCTGGGAATGGTGGTGTCCCAGCCAGGCTCCTTTCGCAGCCCTGCTCCGAAAGTGCGAACGTCTGCAGATAGCTGGCAGGCAGAAGGGGCTAGCCTGGAAAGCTGTTGCTCAGCCTCATCTGCCCATGGCACTCTTCGCATAGAGGCACAGAGAATGGGGCTCCTTGCTTGTCTTGCCACCTCAAACTTCAAACGTAGCCTGGGAAAGTTGGTGTCCCAGCCAGGCTCCTTTCGCAGCCCTTCTCCGAAAGTGCGAACATCTGCAGATAGCTGGCAGGCAGAAGGTGCTAGCCTGTAAAGCTGTTGCTCAGCCTCATCTGCCCATGGCACGGCTCGCACAGAGGCACAGAGAATGGGGCTGCTTGCTTGTCTTGCCACCTCAAACTTCAAACGTAGCCTGGGAAAGATGGTGTACCTGCTAGGCTCCTTTCGCAGCCCTGCTCTTGAAATGCGAACGTCTGCAGATAGCTGGCAGCCAGAAGGGGCTAGCCTGGAAAGCTGTTGCTCAGCCTCATCTGCCCATGGCACTGTTCGCATAGAGGCACAGAGAATGGGGCTGCTTGCTTATCTTGCCACTTGAAACTTCAGACGCATGCTGGGAAGGGTGGTGTCCCTGCCAGGCTCCTATCACAGCCCTGCTCCGAAAGTGCGAACGTCTGCAGATAGCTGGCAGGCAGAAGGGGCTAGCCTGGAAAGCTGTTGCTCTGCCTTATCTGCCCATGGCAGTGCTCGCACAGAGGCACAGAGAATGAGGCTGCTTGCTTGTCTTGCCACCTCAAACTTCAAAGGTAGCCTGGGAAAGTTGGTGTCCCAGCCAGGCTCCTTTCGCAGCCCTGCTCCGAAAGTGCGAACGTCTGCAGATATCTGGCAGACAGAAGGTGCTAGCCTGGAAAGCTGTTGCTCAGCCTCATCTGCCCATGGCAGTGCTCGCACAGAGGCACAGAGAATGGGGCTGCTTGCTTGTCTTGCCACCTCAAACTTCAAACGTAGCCTGGGAAAGATGGTGTACCTGCTAGGCTCCTTTCGCAGCCCTGCTCTTGAAGTGTGAACATCTGCAGATAGCTGGCAGCCAGAAGGGGCTAGCCTGGAAAGCTGTTGCTCAGCCTCATCTGCCCATGGCAGTGCTCGCACAGAGGCACAGAGAATGGGGCTGCTTGCTTGTCTTGCCACCTCAAACTTCAAACGTAGCCTGGGAAAGATGGTGTACCTGCTAGGCTCCTTTCGCAGCCCTGCTCTTGAAATGCGAACGTCTACAGATAGCTGGCAGCCAGAAGGGGCTAGCCTGGAAAGCTGTTGCTCAGCCTCATCTGCCCATGGCACTGTTCGCATAGAGGCACAGAGAATGGGGCTGCTTGCTTATCTTGCCACTTGAAACTTCAAACGCATGCTGGGAATGGTCGTGTCCCTGCCAGGCTCCTATCACAGCCCTGCTCCGAAAGTGCGAACGTCTGCAGATAGCTGGCAGCCAGAAGGGGCTAGCCTGGAAAGCTGTTGCTCAGCCTCATCTGCCCATGGCAGTGCTCGCACAGAGGCACAGAGAATGGGGCTGCTTGCTTGTCTTGCCACCTCAAACTTCAAAGGTAGCCTGGGAAAGATGGTGTACCTGCTAGGCTCCTTTCACAGCCCTGCTCTTGAAATGCGAACATCTGCAGATAGCTGGCAGGCAGAAGGGGCTAGCCTGGAAAGCTGTTGCTCAGCCTCATCTGCCCATGGCACTGTTCGCATAGAGGCACAGAGAATGGGGCTGCTTGCTGATCTTGCCACTTGGAACTTCAAACGCATGCTGGGAATGGTGGTGTCCCTGCCAGGCTCCTATCACAGCCCTGCTCCGAAAGTGCGAGCGTCTGCAGATAGCTGGCAGGCAGAAGGGGCTAGCCTGGAAAGCTCTTGCTCAGCCTCATCTGCCCATGGCACGGCTCGCACAGAGGCACAGAGAATGGGGCGCCTTGCTTGTCTTGCCACCTCAAACTTCAAACGTAGCCTGGGAAAGTTGGTGTCCCAGCCAGGCTCCTTTCGCAGCCCTGCTCCGAAAGTGCGAACGTCTGCAGATAGCTGGCAGCCAGAAGGTGCTATCCTGGAAAGCACTTGCTCAGCCTCATCTGCCCATGGCACTGTTCGCACAGAGGCACAGAGAATGGGGCTGCTTGCTTATCTTGCCACTTGAAACTTCAAACGCATGCTGGGAATGGTGGTGTCCCTGCCAGGCTCCTTTCGCAGCCCTGCTCCGAAAGTGCGAACGTCTGCAGATAGCTGGCAAGCAGAAGGGGCTAGCCTGGAAAGCACTTGCTCAGCCTCATCTGCTCATGGCACTGTTCGCATAGAGGCACAGAGAATGGGGCTGCTTGCTTATCTTGCCACTTGAAACTTCAAACGCATGCTGGGAATGGTGGTGTCCCTGCCAGGCTCCTTTCGCAGCCCTGCTCTTGAAATGCGAACGTCTGCAGATATCTGGCAGACAGAAGGTGCTAGCCTGGAAAGCTGTTGCTCAGCCTCATCTGCCCATGGCAATGCTCGCACAGAGGCACAGAGAATGGGGCTGCTTGCTTGTCTTGCCACCTCAAACTTCAAACGTAGCCTGGGAAAGTTGGTGTCCCAGCCAGGCTCCTTTCGCAGCCCTGCTCCGAAAGTGCGAACGTCTGCAGATAGCTGGCAGCCAGAAGGGGCTAGCCTGGAAAGCTGTTGCTCAGCCTCATCTGCCCATGGCACGGATCGCACAGAGGCACAGAGAATGGGGCTCCTTGCTTGTCTTGCCACCTCAAACTTCAAACGTAGCCTGGGAAAGTTGGTGTCCCTGCCAGGCTCCTTTCGCAGCCCTGCTCTTGAAATGCGAACATCTGCAGATAGCTGGCAGGCAGAAGGGGCTAGCCTGGAAAGCTGTTGCTCAGCCTCATCTGCCCATGGCACTGTTCGCATAGAGGCACAGAGAATGGGGCTGCTTGCTGATCTTGCCACTTGAAACTTCAAACGCATGCTGGAAATGGTGGTGTCCCTGCCAGGGTCCTATCACAGCCCTGCTCCGAAAGTGCGAACGTCTGCAGATAGCTGGCAGCCAGAAGGTGCCATCCTGGAAAGCACTTGCTCAGCCTCATCTGCTCATGGCACTGTTCACATAGAGGCACAGAGAATGGGGCTGCTTGCTTATCTTGCCACTTGAAACTTCAAACGCATGCTGGGAATGGTGGTGTCCCTGCTAGGCTCCTTTCGCAGCCCTACTCTTGAAATGCGAACATCTGCAGATAGCTGGCAAGCAGAAGGGGCTAGCCTGGAAAGCTGTTGCTCAGCCTCATCTGCCCATGGCACGGTTCGCATAGAGGCACAGAGAATGGGGCTGCTTGCTTACCTTGCCACTTGAAACTTCAAACGCATGCTGGGAATGGTGGTGTCCCAGCCAGGCTCCTTTCGCAGCCCTGCTCCGAAAGTGCGAACGTCTGCAGATAGCTGGCAGGCAGAAGGGGCTAGCCTGGAAAGCTGTTGCTCAGCCTCATCTGCCCATGGCACTCTTCGCATAGAGGCACAGAGAATGAGGCTGCTTGCTTGTCTTGCCACCTCAAACTTCAAACGTAGCCTGGGAAAGTTGGTGTCCCAGCCAGGCTCCTTTCGCAGCCCTGCTCCGAAAGTGCGAACGTCTGCAGATAGCTGGCAGCCAGAAGGGGCTAGCCTGGAAAGCTGTTGCTCAGCCTCATCTGCCCATGGCACGGATCGCACAGAGGCACAGAGAATGGGGCTGCTTGCTTGTCTTGCCACCTCAAACTTCAAACGTAGCCTGGGAAAGTTGGTGTCCCTGCCAGGCTCCTTTCGCAGCCCTGCTCTTAAAATGCGAACATCTGCAGATAGCTGGCAGGCAGAAGGGGCTAGCCTGGAAAGCTGTTGCTCAGCCTCATCTGCCCATGGCACTGTTCGCATAGAGGCACAGAGAATGGGGCTGCTTGCTGATCTTGCCACTTGAAACTTCAAACGCATGCTGGGAATGGTGGTGTCCCTGCCAGGGTCCTATCACAGCCCTGCTCCGGAAGTGCGAACGTCTGCAGATAGCTGGCAGCCAGAAGGTGCCATCCTGGAAAGCACTTGCTCAGCCTCATCTGCTCATGGCACTGTTCACATAGAGGCACAGAGAATGGGGCTGCTTGCTTACCTTGCCACTTGAAACTTCAAACGCATGCTGGGAATGGTGGTGTCCCAGCCAGGCTCCTTTCGCAGCCCTGCTCCGAAAGTGCGAACGTCTGCAGATAGCTGGCAGGCAGAAGGGGCTAGCCTGGAAAGCTGTTGCTCAGCCTCATCTGCCCATGGCACTCTTCGCATAGAGGCACAGAGAATGGGGCTCCTTGCTTGTCTTGCCACCTCAAACTTCAAACGTAGCCTGGGAAAGTTGGTGTCCCAGCCAGGCTCCTTTCGCAGCCCTGCTCCGAAAGTGCGAACATCTGCAGATAGCTGGCAGCCAGAAGGTGCTAGCCTGTAAAGCTGTTGCTCAGCCTCATCTGCCCATGGCACGGCTCGCACAGAGGCACAGAGAATGGGGCTGCTTGCTTGTCTTGCCACCTCAAACTTCAAACGTAGCCTGGGAAATATGGTGTACCTGCTAGGCTCCTTTCGCAGCCCTGCTCTTGAAATGCGAACGTCTGCAGATAGCTGGCAGCCAGAAGGGGCTAGCCTGGAAAGCTGTTGCTCAGCCTCATCTGCCCATGGCACTGTTCGCATAGAGGCACAGAGAATGGGGCTGCTTGCTTATCTTGCCACTTGAAACTTCAAACGCATGCTGGGAAGGGTGGTGTCCCTGCCAGGCTCCTATCACAGCCCTGCTCCGAAAGTGCGAACGTCTGCAGATAGCTGGCAGGCAGAAGGGGCTAGCCTGGAAAGCTGTTGCTCAGCCTCATCTGCCCATGGCAGTGCTCGCACAGAGGCACAGAGAATGGGGCTGCTTGCTTGTCTTGCCACCTCAAACTTCAAACGTAGCCTGGGAAAGATGGTGTACCTGCTAGGCTCCTTTCGCAGCCCTGCTCTTGAAATGCGAACGTCTACAGATAGCTGGCAGCCAGAAGGGGCTAGCCTGGAAAGCTGTTGCTCAGCCTCATCTGCCCATGGCACTGTTCGCATAGAGGCACAGAGAATGGGGCTGCTTGCTTATCTTGCCACTTGAAACTTCAAACGCATGCTGGGAATGGTCGTGTCCCTGCCAGGCTCCTATCACAGCCCTGCTCCGAAAGTGCGAACGTCTGCAGATAGCTGGCAGCCAGAAGGGGCTAGCCTGGAAAGCTGTTGCTCAGCCTCATCTGCCCATGGCAGTGCTCGCACAGAGGCACAGAGAATGGGGCTGCTTGCTTGTCTTGCCACCTCAAACTTCAAACGTAGCCTGGGAAAGATGGTGTACCTGCTAGGCTCCTTTCACAGCCCTGCTCTTGAAATGCGAACATCTGCAGATAGCTGGCAGGCAGAAGGGGCTAGCCTGGAAAGCTGTTGCTCAGCCTCATCTGCCCATGGCACTGTTCGCATAGAGGCACAGAGAATGGGGCTGCTTGCTGATCTTGCCACTTGGAACTTCAAACGCATGCTGGGAATGGTGGTGTCCCTGCCAGGCTCCTATCACAGCCCTGCTCCGAAAGTGCGAGCGTCTGCAGATAGCTGGCAGGCAGAAGGGGCTAGCCTGGAAAGCTCTTGCTCAGCCTCATCTGCCCATGGCACGGCTCGCACAGAGGCACAGAGAATGGGGCGCCTTGCTTGTCTTGCCACCTCAAACTTCAAACGTAGCCTGGGAAAGTTGGTGTCCCAGCCAGGCTCCTTTCGCAGCCCTGCTCCGAAAGTGCGAACGTCTGCAGATAGCTGGCAGCCAGAAGGTGCTATCCTGGAAAGCACTTGCTCAGCCTCATCTGCCCATGGCACTGTTCGCACAGAGGCACAGAGAATGCGGCTGCTTGCTTATCTTGCCACTTGAAACTTCAAACGCATGCTGGGAATGGTGGTGTCCCTGCCAGGCTCCTTTCGCAGCCCTGCTCCGAAAGTGCGAACGTCTGCAGATAGCTGGCAAGCAGAAGGGGCTAGCCTGGAAAGCACTTGCTCAGCCTCATCTGCTCATGGCACTGTTCGCATAGAGGCACAGAGAATGGGGCTGCTTGCTTATCTTGCCACTTGAAACTTCAAACGCATGCTGGGAATGGTGGTGTCCCTGCCAGGCTCCTTTCGCAGCCCTGCTCTTGAAATGCGAACATCTGCAGATAGCTGGCAGCCAGAAGGTACTAGCCTGTAAAGCTGTTGCTCAGCCTCATCTGCCCATGGCACGGCTCGCACAGAGGCACAGAGAATGGGGCTGCTTGCTGATCTTGCCACTTGAAACTTCAAACGCATGCTGGGAAGGGTGGTGTCCCTGCCAGGCTCCTATCCCAGCCCTGCTCCGAAAGTGCGAGCGTCTGCAGATAGCTGGCAGGCAGAAGGGGCTAGCCTGGAAAGCTCTTGCTCAGCCTCATCTGCCCATGGCACGGCTCGCACAGAGGCACAGAGAATGGGGCGCCTTGCTTGTCTTGCCACCTCAAACTTCAAACGTATCCTGGGAAAGTTGGTGTCCCAGCCAGGCTCCTTTCGCAGCCCTGCTCCGAAAGTGCGAACGTCTGCAGATAGCTGGGAGCCAGAAGGTGCTATCCTGGAAAGCACTTGCTCAGCCTCATCTGCCCATGGCACTGTTCGCACAGAGGCACAGAGAATGGGGCTGCTTGCTTATCTTACCACTTGAAACTTCAAACGTAGCCTGGGAAAGTTGGTGTCCCTGCCAGGGTCCTTTCGCAGCCCTGCTTCGAAAGTGCGAACGTCTGCAGGTAGCTGGCAGGCAGAAGGGGCTAGCCTGGAAAGCTGTTGCTCAGCCTCATCTGCCCATGGCACGGATCGCACAGAGGCACAGAGAATGGGGCTGCTTGCTTGTCTTGCCACCTCAAACTTCAAACGTAGCCTGGGAAAGTTGGTGTCCCTGCCAGGCTCCTTTCGCAGCCCTGCTCTTGAAATGCGAACATCTGCAGATAGCTGGCAGGCAGAAGGGGCTAGCCTGGAAAGCTGTTGCTCAGCCTCATCTGCCCATGGCACTGTTCGCATAGAGGCACAGAGAATGGGGCTGCTTGCTGATCTTGCCACTTGAAACTTCAAACGCATGCTGGGAATGGTGGTGTCCCTGCCAGGCTCCTATCACAGCCCTGCTCCGAAAGTGCGAACGTCTGCAGATAGCTGGCAGCCAGAAGGTGCCATCCTGGAAAGCACTTGCTCAGCCTCATCTGCTCATGGCACTGTTCGCATAGAGGCACAGAGAATGGGGCTCCTTGCTTATCTTGCCACTTGAAACTTCAAACGCATGCTGGGAATGGTGGTGTCCCTGCCAGGCTCCTTTCGCAGCCCTGCTCTTGAAATGCGAACATCTGCAGATAGCTGGCAGGCAGAAGGGGCTAGCCTGGAAAGCTGTTGCTCAGCCTCATCTGCCCATGGCACTGTTCGCATAGAGGCACAGAGAATGGGGCTGCTTGCTTACCCTGCCACTTGAAACTTCAAACGCATGCTGGGAATGGTGGTGTCCCAGCCAGGCTCCTTTCGCAGCCCTGCTCCGAAAGTGCGAACGTCTGCAGATAGCTGGCAGGCAGAAGGGGCTAGCCTGGAAAGCTGTTGCTCAGCCTCATCTGCCCATGGCACTCTTCGCATAGAGGCACAGAGAATGGGGCTGCTTGCTTGTCTTGCCACCTCAAACTTCAAAGGTAGCCTGGGAAAGTTGGTGTCCCAGCCAGGCTCCTTTCGCAGCCCTGCTCCGAAAGTGCGAACGTCTGCAGATAGCTGGCAGGCAGAAGGTGCTAGCCTGTAAAGCTGTTGCTCAGCCTCATCTGCCCATGGCACGGCTCGCACAGAGGCACAGAGAATGGGGCTCCTTGCTTGTCTTGCCACCTCAAACTTCAAACGTAGCCCGGGAAAGATGGTGTACCTGCTAGGCTCCTTTCGCAGCCCTGCTCTTGAAATGCGAACGTCTGCAGATAGCTGGCAGCCAGAAGGGGCTAGCCTGGAAAGCTGTTGCTCAGCCTCATCTGCCCATGGCACTGTTCGCATAGAGGCACAGAGAATGGGGCTGCTTGCTTATCTTGCCACCTCAAACTTCAAACGCATGCTGGGAATGGTGGTGTCCCTGCCAGGCTCCTATCACAGCCCTGCTCCGAAAGTGCGAACGTCTGCAGATAGCTGGCAGCCAGAAGGGGCTAGCCTGGAAAGCTGTTGCTCAGCCTCATCTGCCCATGGCACTGCTCGCACAGAGGCACAGAGAATGGGGCTGCTTGCTTGTCTTGCCACCTCAAACTTCAAACGTAGCCTGGGAAAGATGGTGTACCTGCTAGGCTCCTTTCACAGCCCTGCTTTTGAAATGCGAACATCTGCAGATAGCTGGCAGGCAGAAGGGTCTAGCCTGGAAAGCTGTTGCTCAGCCTCATCTGCCCATGGCAGTGCTCGCACAGAGGCACAGAGAATGGGGCTGCTTGCTTGTCTTGCCACCTCAAACTTCAAACGTAGCCTGGGAAAGTTGGTGTCCCTGCCAGGCTCCTTTCGCAGCCCTGCTCCGAAAGTGCGAACGTCTGCAGCTAGCTGGCAGGCAGAAGGTGCTATCCTGGAAAGCTGTTGCTCAGCCTCATCTGCCCATGGCACGGCTCACACAGAGGCACAGAGAATGGGGCTCCTTGCTTGTCTTGCCACCTCAAACTTCAAAGGTAGCCTGGGAAAGTTGGTGTCCCAGCCAGGCTCCTTTCGCAGCCCTGCTCCGAAAGTGCGAACGTCTGCAGATAGCTGGCAGCCAGAAGGGGCTAGCCTGGAAAGCTGTTGCTCAGCCTCATCTGCCCATGGCAGTGCTCGCACAGAGGCACAGAGAATGGTGCTGCTTGCTTGTCTTGCCACCTCAAACTTCAAAGGTAGCCTGGGAAAGTTGGTGTCCCAGCCAGGCTCCTTTCGCAGCCCTGCTCCGAAAGTGCGAAGGTCTGCAGATAGCTGGCAGGCAGAAGGGGCTATCCTGGAAAGCTGTTGCTCAGCCTCATCTGCCCATGGCACGGATCGCACAGAGGCACAGAGAATGGGGCTCCTTGCTTGTCTTGCCACCTCAAACTTCAAACGTAGCCTGGGAAAAATGGTGTACCTGCTAGGCTCCTTTCGCAGCCCTGCTCTTAAAATGCGAACATCTGCAGATAGCTGGCAGGCAGAAGGGGCTAGCCTGGAAAGCTGTTGCTCAGCCTCATCTGCCCATGGCAGTGCTCGCACAGAGGCACAGAGAATGGGGCTGCTTGCTTATCTTGCCACTTGAAACTTCAAACGCATGCTGGGAATGGTCGTGTCCCTGCCAGGCTCCTATCACAGCCCTGCTCCGAAAGTGCGAACGTCTGCAGCTAGCTGGCAGCCAGAAGGGGCTAGCCTGGAAAGCTGTTGCTCAGCCTCATCTGCCCATGGCAGTGCTCACACAGAGGCACAGAGAATGGGGCGCCTTGCTTGTCTTGCCACCTCAAACTTCAAACGTAGCCTGGGAAAGTTGGTGTCCCAGCCAGGCTCCTTTCGCAGCCCTGCTCCGAAAGTGCGAACGTCTGCAGATAGCTGGCAGCCAGAAGGGGCTAGCCTGTAAAGCTGTTGCTCAGCCTCATCTGCCCATGGCACGGATCGCACAGAGGCACAGAGAATGGGGCTGCTTGCTTGTCTTGCCACCTCAAACTTCAAAGGTAGCCTGGGAAAGTTGGTGTCCCTGCCAGGCTCCTTTCGCAGCCCTGCTCTTGAAATGCGAACATCTGCAGATAGCTGGCAGGCAGAAGGGGCTAGCCTGGAAAGCTGTTGCTCAGCCTCATCTGCCCATGGCACTGTTCGCATAGAGGCACAGAGAATGGGGCTGCTTGCTGATCTTGCCACTTGAAACTTCAAACGCATGCTGGGAATGGTGGTGTCCCTGCCAGGCTCCTATCACAGCCCTGCTCCGAAAGTGCGAACGTCTGCAGATAGCTGGCAGTCAGAAGGTGCCATCCTGGAAAGCACTTGCTCAGCCTCATCTGCTCATGGCACTGTTCGCATAGAGGCACAGAGAATGGGGCTGCTTGCTTATCTTGCCACTTGAAACTTCAAACGCATGCTGGGAATGGTGGTGTCCCTGCCAGGCTCCTTTCGCAGCCCTGCTCTTCAAATGCGAACATCGGCAGATAGCTGGCAAGCAGAAGAGGCTAGCCTGGAAAGCTGTTGCTCAGCCTCATCTGCCCATGGCACTGTTCGCATAGAGGCACAGAGAATGGGGCTGCTTGCTTACCTTGCCACTTGAAACTTCAAACGCATGCTGGGAATGGTGGTGTCCCAGCCAGGCTCCTTTCGCAGCCCTGCTCCGAAAGTGCGAACGTCTGCAGATAGCTGGCAGGCAGAAGGGGCTAGCCTGGAAAGCTGTTGCTCAGCCTCATCTGCCCATGGCACTCTTCGCATAGAGGCACAGAGAATGGGGCTGCTTGCTTGTCTTGCCACCTCAAACTTCAAAGGTAGCCTGGGAAAGTTGGTGTCCCAGCCAGGCTCCTTTCGCAGCCCTGCTCCGAAAGTGCGAACGTCTGCAGATAGCTGGCAAGCAGAAGGTGCTAGCCTGGAAAGCTGTTGCTCAGCCTCATCTGCCCATGGCACTGTTCGCATAGAGGCACAGAGAATGGGGCTGCTTGCTTATCTTGACACTTGAAACTTCAAACGCATGCTGGGAAGGGTGGTGTCCCTGCCAGGCTCCTATCCCAGCCCTGCTCCGAAAGTGCGAACGTCTGCAGATAGCTGGCAAGCAGAAGGGGCTAGCCTGGAAAGCTGTTGCTCAGCCTCATCTGCCCATGGCAGTGCTCGCACAGAGGCACAGAGAATGGGGCTGCTTGCTTGTCTTGCCACCTCAAACTTCAAACGTAGCCTGGGAAAGATGGTGTACCTGCTAGGCTCCTTTCGCAGCCCTGCTCTTGAAATGCGAACGTCTGCAGATAGCTGGCAGGCAGAAGGGGCTAGCCTGGAAAGCTGTTGCTCAGCCTCATCTGCCCATGGCACTGTTCGCATAGAGGCACAGAGAATGGGGCTGCTTGCTTACCTTGCCACTTGAAACTTCAAACGCATGCTGGGAATGGTCGTGTCCCTGCCAGGCTCCTATCACAGCCCTGCTCCGAAAGTGCGAGCGTCTGCAGATAGCTGGCAGCCAGAAGGGGCTAGCCTGGAAAGCTCTTGCTCAGCCTCATCTGCCCATGGCACGGCTCGCACAGAGGCACAGAGAATGGGGCGCCTTGCTTGTCTTGCCACCTCAAACTTCAAACGTAGCCTGGGAAAGTTGGTGTCCCAGCCAGGCTCCTTTCGCAGCCCTGCTCCGAAAGTGCGAACGTCTGCAGATAGCTGGCAGCCAGAAGGTGCTATCCTGGAAAGCACTTGCTCAGCCTCATCTGCCCATGGCACTGTTGGCACAGAGGCACAGAGAATGGGGCTGCTTGCTTATCTTGCCACTTGAAACTTCAAACACATGCTGGGAATGGTGGTGTCCAGCCAGGCTTCTTTCGCAGCCCTGCTCTTGAAATGCGAACATCTGCAGATAGCTGGCAAGCAGAAGGGGCTAGCCTGGAAAGCTGTTGCTCAGCCTCATCTGCCCATGGCACTGTTCGCATAGAGGCACAGAGAATGGGGCTGCTTGCTTACCTTGCCACTTGAAACTTCAAACGCATGCTGGGAATGGTGGTGTCCCAGCCAGGGTCCTATCACAGCCCTGCTCTTAAAATGCGAACGTCTGCAGATAGCTGGCAGGCAGAAGGGGCTAGCCTGGAAAGCTGTTGCTCAGCCTCATCTGCCCATGGCAGTGCTCGCACAGAGGCACAGAGAATGGGGCTGCTTGCTTGTCTTGCCACCTCAAACTTCAAACGTATCCTGGGAAAGTTGGTGTCCCTGCCAGGCTCCTTTCGCAGCCCTGCTCCAAAAGTGCGAACGTCTGCAGATAGCTGGCAGCCAGAAGGTGCTAGCCTGGAAAGCTGTTGCTCAGCCTCATCTGCCCATGGCACTGCTCGCATAGAGGCACAGAGAATGTGGCTGCTTGCTTGTCTTGCCACCTCAAACTTCAAACGTAGCCTGGGAAAGATGGTGTACCTGCTAGGCTCCTTTCGCAGCCCTGCTCTTGAAATGCGAACGTCTGCAGATAGCTGGCAGGCAGAAGGGGCTAGCCTGGAAAGCTGTTGCTCAGCCTCATCTGCCCATGGCACTGTTCGCATAGAGGCACAGAGAATGGGGCTGCTTGCTTATCTTGGCACTTGGAACTTCAAACGCATGCTGGGAATGGTCGTGTCCCTGCCAGGCTCCTATCACAGCCCTGCTCCGAAAGTGCGAACGTCTGCAGATATCTGGCAGACAGAAGGTGCTAGCCTGGAAAGCTGTTGCTCAGCCTCATCTGCCCATGGCAGTGCTCGCACAGAGGCACAGAGAATGGGGCTGCTTGCTTGTCTTGCCACCTCAAACTTCAAACGTAGCCTGGGAAAGTTGGTGTCCCAGCCAGGCTCCTTTCGCAGCCCTGCTCCGAAAGTGCGAACGTCTGCAGATAGCTGGCAGCCAGAAGGGGCTAGCCTGGAAAGCTGTTGCTCAGCCTCATCTGCCCATGGCACGGATCGCGCAGAGGCACAGAGAATGGGGCTGCTTGCTTGTCTTGCCACCTCAAACTTCAAACGTAGCCTGGGAAAGTTGGTGTCCCTGCCAGGCTCCTTTCGCAGCCCTGCTCTTGAAATGCGAACATCTGCAGATAGCTGGCAGGCAGAAGGGGCTAGCCTGGAAAGCTGTTGCTCAGCCTCATCTGCCCATGGCACTGTTCGCATAGAGGCACAGAGAATGGGGCTGCTTGCTGATCTTGCCACTTGAAACTTCAAACGCATGCTGGGAATGGTGGTGTCCCTGCCAGGGTCCTATCACAGCCCTGCTCCGAAAGTGCGAACGTCTGCAGATAGCTGGCAGCCAGAAGGGGCTAGCCTGGAAAGCTGTTGCTCAGCCTCATCTGCCCATGGCAGTGCTCGCACAGAGGCACAGAGAATGGGGCGCCTTGCTTGTCTTGCCACCTCAAACTTCAAACGTAGCCTGGGAAAGATGGTGTACCTGCTAGGCTCCTTTCACAGCCCTGCTCTTGAAATGCGAACATCTGCAGATAGCTGGCAGGCAGAAGGGGCTAGCCTGGAAAGCTGTTGCTCAGCCTCATCTGCCCATGGCACTGTTCGCATAGAGGCACAGAGAATGGGGCTGCTTGCTGATCTTGCCACTTGGAACTTCAAACGCATGCTGGGAATGGTGGTGTCCCAGCCAGGGTCCTATCACAGCCCTGCTCTTAAAATGCGAACGTCTGCAGATAGCTGGCAGGCAGAAGGGGCTAGCCTGGAAAGCTGTTGCTCAGCCTCATCTGCCCATGGCAGTGCTCGCACAGAGGCACAGAGAATGGGGCTGCTTGCTTGTCTTGCCACCTCAAACTTCAAACGTAGCCTGGGAAAGTTGGTGTCCCTGCCAGGCTCCTTTCGCAGCCTTGCTCCGAAAGTGCGAACGTCTGCAGATAGCTGGCAGCCAGAAGGTGCTAGCCTGGAAAGCTGTTGCTCAGCCTCATCTGCCCATGGCACTGCTCGCACAGAGGCACAGAGAATGTGGCTGCTTGCTTGTCTTGCCACCTCAAACTTCAAACGTAGCCTGGGAAAGATGGTGTACCTGCTAGGCTCCTTTCGCAGCCCTGCTCTTGAAATGCGAACGTCTGCAGATAGCTGGCAGGCAGAAGGGGCTAGCCTGGAAAGCTGTTGCTCAGCCTCATCTGCCCATGGCACTGTTCGCATAGAGGCACAGAGAATGGGGCTGCTTGCTTATCTTGCCACTTGAAACTTCAAACGCATGCTGGGAATGGTCGTGTCCCTGCCAGGCTCCTATCACAGCCCTGCTCCGAAAGTGCGAACGTCTGCAGATATCTGGCAGACAGAAGGTGCTAGCCTGGAAAGCTGTTGCTCAGCCTCATCTGCCCATGGCAGTGCTCGCACAGAGGCACAGAGAATGGGGCTGCTTGCTTGTCTTGCCACCTCAAACTTCAAACGTAGCCTGGGAAAGTTGGTGTCCCAGCCAGGCTCCTTTCGCAGCCCTGCTCCGAAAGTGCGAACGTCTGCAGATAGCTGGCAGCCAGAAGGGGCTAGCCTGGAAAGCTGTTGCTCAGCCTCATCTGCCCATGGCACGGATCGCACAGAGGCACAGAGAATGGGGCTGCTTGCTTGTCTTGCCACCTCAAACTTCAAACGTAGCCTGGGAAAGTTGGTGTCCCTGCCAGGCTCCTTTCGCAGCCCTGCTCTTGAAATGCGAACATCTGCAGATAGCTGGCAGGCAGAAGGGGCTAGCCTGGAAAGCTGTTGCTCAGCCTCATCTGCCCATGGCACTGTTCGCATAGAGGCACAGAGAATGGGGCTGCTTGCTGATCTTGCCACTTGAAACTTCAAACGCATGCTGGGAATGGTGGTGTCCCTGCCAGGGTCCTATCACAGCCCTGCTCCGAAAGTGCGAACGTCTGCAGATAGCTGGCAGCCAGAAGGTGCCATCCTGGAAAGCACTTGCTCAGCCTCATCTGCTCATGGCACTGTTCACATAGAGGCACAGAGAATGGGGCTGCTTGCTTATCTTGCCACTTGAAACTTCAAACGCATGCTGGGAATGGTGGTGTCCCTGCCAGGCTCCTTTCGCAGCCCTACTCTTGAAATGCGAACATCTGCAGATAGCTGGCAAGCAGAAGGGGCTAGCCTGCAAAGCTGTTGCTCAGCCTCATCTGCCCATGGCACGGTTCGCATAGAGGCACAGAGAATGGGGCTGCTTGCTTACCTTGCCACTTGAAACTTCAAACGCATGCTGGGAATGGTGGTGTCCCAGCCAGGATCTTTTCGCAGCCCTGCTCCGAAAGTGCGAATGTCTGCAGATAGCTGGCAGGCAGAAGGGGCTAGCCTGGAAAGCTGTTGCTCAGCCTCATCTGCCCATGGCACTCTTCGCATAGAGGCACAGAGAATGAGGCTGCTTGCTTGTCTTGCCACCTCAAACTTCAAAGGTAGCCTGGGAAAGTTGGTGTCCCAGCCAGGCTCCTTTCGCAGCCCTGCTCCGAAAGTGCGAACGTCTGCAGATATCTGGCAGACAGAAGGTGCTAGCCTGGAAAGCTGTTGCTCAGCCTCATCTGCCCATGGCAGTGCTCGCACAGAGGCACAGAGAATGGGGCTGCTTGCTTGTCTTGCCACCTCAAACTTCAAACGTAGCCTGGGAAAGATGGTGTACCTGCTAGGCTCCTTTCGCAGCCCTGCTCTTGAAGTGCGAACATCTGCAGATAGCTGGCAGGCAGAAGGGGCTAGCCTGGAAAGCTGTTGCTCAGCCTCATCTGCCCATGGCAGTGCTCGCACAGAGGCACAGAGAATGGGGCTCCTTGCTTGTGTTGCCACCTCAAACTTCAAACGTAGCCTGGGAAAGATGGTGTACCTGCTAGGCTCCTTTCGCAGCCCTGCTCTTGAAATGCGAACGTCTACAGATAGCTGGCAGCCAGAAGGGGCTAGCCTGGAAAGCTGTTGCTCAGCCTCATCTGCCCATGGCACTGTTCGCATAGAGGCACAGAGAATGGGGCTGCTTGCTTATCTTGCCACTTGAAACTTCAAACGCATGCTGGGAATGGTCGTGTCCCTGCCAGGCTCCTATCACAGCCCTGCTCCGAAAGTGCGAACGTCTGCAGATAGCTGGCAGCCAGAAGGGGCTAGCCTGGAAAGCTGTTGCTCAGCCTCATCTGCCCATGGCAGTGCTCGCACAGAGGCACAGAGAATGGGGCTGCTTGCTTGTCTTGCCACCTCAAACTTCAAACGTAGCCTGGGAAAGATGGTGTACCTGCTAGGCTCCTTTCACAGCCCTGCTCTTGAAATGCGAACATCTGCAGATAGCTGGCAGGCAGAAGGGGCTAGCCTGGAAAGCTGTTGCTCAGCCTCATCTGCCCATGGCACTGTTCGCATAGAGGCACAGAGAATGGGGCTGCTTGCTGATCTTGCCACTTGGAACTTCAAACGCATGCTGGGAATGGTCGTGTCCCTGCCAGGCTCCTATCACAGCCCTGCTCCGAAAGTGCGAGCGTCTGCAGATAGCTGGCAGGCAGAAGGGGCTAGCCTGGAAAGCTCTTGCTCAGCCTCATCTGCCCATGGCACGGCTCGCACAGAGGCACAGAGAATGGGGCGCCTTGCTTGTCTTGCCACCTCAAACTTCAAACGTAGCCTGGGAAAGTTGGTGTCCCAGCCAGGCTCCTTTCGCAGCCCTGCTCCGAAAGTGCGAACGTCTGCAGATAGCTGGCAGCCAGAAGGGGCTAGCCTGGAAAGCTGTTGCTCAGCCTCATCTGCCCATGGCACGGATCGCACAGAGGCACAGAGAATGGGGCTGCTTGCTTGTCTTGCCACCTCAAACTTCAAACGTAGCCTGGGAAAGTTGGTGTCCCTGCCAGGCTCCTTTCGCAGCCCTGCTCTTGAAATGCGAACATCTGCAGATAGCTGGCAGGCAGAAGGGGCTAGCCTGGAAAGCTGTTGCTCAGCCTCATCTGCCCATGGCACTGTTCGCATAGAGGCACAGAGAATGGGGCTGCTTGCTGATCTTGCCACTTGAAACTTCAAACGCATGCTGGGAATGGTGGTGTCCCTGCCAGGGTCCTATCACAGCCCTGCTCCGAAAGTGCGAACGTCTGCAGATAGCTGGCAGCCAGAAGGTGCCATCCTGGAAAGCACTTGCTCAGCCTCATCTGCTCATGGCACTGTTCGCATAGAGGCACAGAGAATGGGGCTGCTTGCTTATCTTGCCACTTGAAACTTCAAACGCATGCTGGGAATGGTGGTGTCCCTGCCAGGCTCCTTTCGCAGCCCTACTCTTGAAATGCGAACATCTGCAGATAGCTGGCAAGCAGAAGGGGCTAGCCTGGAAAGCTGTTGCTCAGCCTCATCTGCCCATGGCACGGTTCGCATAGAGGCACAGAGAATGGGGCTGCTTGCTTACCTTGCCACTTGAAACTTCAAACGCATGCTGGGAATGGTGGTGTCCCAGCCAGGATCCTTTCGCAGCCCTGCTCCGAAAGTGCGAATGTCTGCAGATAGCTGGCAGGCAGAAGGGGCTAGCCTGGAAAGCTGTTGCTCAGCCTCATCTGCCCATGGCACTCTTCGCATAGAGGCACAGAGAATGGGGCTCCTTGCTTGTCTTGCCACCTCAAACTTCAAACGTAGCCTGGGAAAGTTGGTGTCCCAGCCAGGCTCCTTTCGCAGCCCTTCTCCGAAAGTGCGAACATCTGCAGATAGCTGGCAGGCAGAAGGTGCTAGCCTGTAAAGCTGTTGCTCAGCCTCATCTGCCCATGGCACGGCTCGCACAGAGGCACAGAGAATGGGGCTGCTTGCTTGTCTTGCCACCTCAAACTTCAAACGTAGCCTGGGAAAGATGGTGTACCTGCTAGGCTCCTTTCGCAGCCCTGCTCTTGAAATGCGAACGTCTGCAGATAGCTGGCAGCCAGAAGGGGCTAGCCTGGAAAGCTGTTGCTCAGCCTCATCTGCCCATGGCACTGTTCGCATAGAGGCACAGAGAATGGGGCTGCTTGCTTATCTTGCCACTTGAAACTTCAAACGCATGCTGGGAAGGGTGGTGTCCCTGCCAGGCTCCTATCACAGCCCTGCTCCGAAAGTGCGAACGTCTGCAGATAGCTGGCAGCCAGAAGGGGCTAGCCTGGAAAGCTGTTGCTCTGCCTCATCTGCCCATGGCAGTGCTCGCACAGAGGCACAGAGAATGAGGCTGCTTGCTTGTCTTGCCACCTCAAACTTCAAAGGTAGCCTGGGAAAGTTGGTGTCCCAGCCAGGCTCCTTTCGCAGCCCTGCTCCGAAAGTGCGAACGTCTGCAGATATCTGGCAGACAGAAGGTGCTAGCCTGTAAAGCTGTTGCTCAGCCTCATCTGCCCATGGCAGTGCTCGCACAGAGGCACAGAGAATGGGGCTGCTTGCTTGTCTTGCCACCTCAAACTTCAAACGTAGCCTGGGAAAGATGGTGTACCTGCTAGGCTCCTTTCGCAGCCCTGCTCTTGAAGTGCGAACATCTGCAGATAGCTGGCAGGCAGAAGGGGCTAGCCTGGAAAGCTGTTGCTCAGCCTCATCTGCCCATGGCAGTGCTCGCACAGAGGCACAGAGAATGGGGCTCCTTGCTTGTGTTGCCACCTCAAACTTCAAACGTAGCCTGGGAAAGATGGTGTACCTGCTAGGCTCCTTTCGCAGCCCTGCTCTTGAAATGCGAACGTCTACAGATAGCTGGCAGGCAGAAGGGGCTAGCCTGGAAAGCTGTTGCTCAGCCTCATCTGCCCATGGCACTGTTCGCATAGAGGCACAGAGAATGGGGCTGCTTGCTTATCTTGCCACTTGAAACTTCAAACGCATGCTGGGAATGGTCGTGTCCCTGCCAGGCTCCTATCACAGCCCTGCTCCGAAAGTGCGAACGTCTGCAGATAGCTGGCAGGCAGAAGGGGCTAGCCTGGAAAGCTGTTGCTCAGCCTCATCTGCCCATGGCAGTGCTCGCACAGAGGCACAGAGAATGGGGCTGCTTGCTTGTCTTGCCACCTCAAACTTCAAACGTAGCCTGGGAAAGATGGTGTACCTGCTAGGCTCCTTTCACAGCCCTGCTCTTGAAATGCGAACATCTGCAGATAGCTGGCAGGCAGAAGGGGCTAGCCTGGAAAGCTGTTGCTCAGCCTCATCTGCCCATGGCACTGTTCGCATAGAGGCACAGAGAATGGGGCTGCTTGCTGATCTTGCCACTTGGAACTTCAAACGCATGCTGGGAATGGTGGTGTCCCTGCCAGGCTCCTATCACAGCCCTGCTCCGAAAGTGCGAGCGTCTGCAGATAGCTGGCAGGCAGAAGGGGCTAGCCTGGAAAGCTCTTGCTCAGCCTCATCTGCCCATGGCACGGCTCGCACAGAGGCACAGAGAATGGGGCGCCTTGCTTGTCTTGCCACCTCAAACTTCAAACGTAGCCTGGGAAAGTTGGTGTCCCAGCCAGGCTCCTTTCGCAGCCCTGCTCCGAAAGTGCGAACGTCTGCAGATAGCTGGCAGCCAGAAGGTGCTATCCTGGAAAGCACTTGCTCAGCCTCATCTGCCCATGGCACTGTTCGCACAGAGGCACAGAGAATGGGGCTGCTTGCTTATCTTGCCACTTGAAACTTCAAACGCATGCTGGGAATGGTGGTGTCCCTGCCAGGCTCCTTTCGCAGCCCTGCTCCGAAAGTGCGAACGTCTGCAGATAGCTGGCAAGCAGAAGGGGCTAGCCTGGAAAGCACTTACTCAGCCTCATCTGCTCATGGCACTGTTCGCATAGAGGCACAGAGAATGGGGCTGCTTGCTTATCTTGCCACTTGAAACTTCAAACGCATGCTGGGAATGGTGGTGTCCCTGCCAGGCTCCTTTCGCAGCCCTGCTCTTGAAATGCGAACATCTGCAGATAGCTGGCAAGCAGAAGGGGCTAGCCTGGAAAGCTGTTGCTCAGCCTCATCTGCCCATGGCACTGTTCGCATAGAGGCACAGAGAATGGGGCTGCTTGCTTACCTTGCCACTTGAAACTTCAAACGCATGCTGGTAATGGTGGTGTCCCAGCCAGGCTCCTTTCGCATCCCTGCTCCGAAAGTGCGAACGTCTGCAGATAGCTGGCAGGCAGAAGGGGCTATCCTGGAAAGCTCTTGCTCAGCCTCATCTGCCCATGGCACTGTTCGCATAGAGGCACAGAGAATGGGGCTCCTTGCTTGTCTTGCCACCTCAAACTTCAAAGGTAGCCTGGGAAAGGTGGTGTCCCTGCCAGGCTCCTTTCGCAGCCCTGCTCCGAAAGTGCGAACGTCTGCAGATAGCTGGCAGCCAGAAGGTGCTAGCCTGTAAAGCTGTTGCTCAGCCTCATCTGCCCATGGCACGGCTCGCACAGAGGCACAGAGAATGGGGCTTCTTGCTGATCTTCCCACTTGAAACTTCAAACGCATGCTGGGAAGGGTGGTGTCCCTGCCAGGCTCCTATCCCAGCCCTGCTCCGAAAGTGCGAGCGTCTGCAGATAGCTGGCAGGCAGAAGGGGCTAGCCTGGAAAGCTCTTGCTCAGCCTCATCTGCCCATGGCACGGCTCGCACAGAGGCACAGAGAATGGGGCGCCTTGCTTGTCTTGCCACCTCAAACTTCAAACGTAGCCTGGGAAAGTTGGTGTCCCAGCCAGGCTCCTTTCGCAGCCCTGCTCCGAAAGTGCGAACGTCTGCAGATAGCTGGCAGCCAGAAGGTGCTATCCTGGAAAGCACTTGCTCAGCCTCATCTGCCCATGGCACTGTTCGCACAGAGGCACAGAGAATGGGGCTGCTTGCTTATCTTGCCACTTGAAACTTCAAACGTAGCCTGGGAAAGTTGGTGTCCCTGCCAGGGTCCTTTCGCAGCCCTGCTTCGAAAGTGCGAACGTCTGCAGGTAGCTGGCAAGCAGAAGGGGCTAGCCTGGAAAGCACTTGCTCAGCCTCATCTGCTCATGGCACTGTTCGCATAGAGGCGCAGAGAATGGGGCTGCTTGCTTATCTTGCCACTTGAAACTTCAAACGCATGCTGGGAATGGTGGTGTCCCTGCCAGGCTCCTTTCGCAGCCCTGCTCTTGAAATGCGAACATCTGCAGATAGCTGGCAAGCAGAAGGGGCTACCCTGGAAAACTGTTGCTCAGCCTCATCTGCCCATGGCACTGTTCTCATAGAGGCACAGAGAATGGGGCTGCTTGCTTACCTTGCCACTTGAAACTTCAAACGCATGCTGGGAATGGTGGTGTCCCAGCCAGGCTCCTACCACAGCCCTGCTCCGAAAGTGCGAACGTCTGCAGATAGCTGGCAGGCAGAAGGGGCTAGCCTGGAAAGCTGTTGCTCAGCCTCATCTGCCCATGGCACTGTTCGCATAGAGGCACAGAGAATGGGGCTCCTTGCTTGTCTTGCCACCTCAAACTTCAAAGGTAGCCTGGGAAAGTTGGTGTCCCAGCCAGGCTCCTTTCGCAGCCCTGCTCCGAAAGTGCGAACGTCTGCAGATAGCTGGCAGGCAGAAGGTGCTAGCCTGTAAAGCTGTTGCTCAGCCTCATCTGCCCATGGCACGTCTCGCACAGAGGCACAGAGAATGGGGCTGCTTGCTTGTCTTGCCACCTCAAACTTCAAACGTAGCCTGGGAAAGATGGTGTACCTGCTAGGCTCCTTTCGCAGCCCTGCTCTTGAAATGCGAACGTCTGCAGATAGCTGGCAGGCAGAAGGGGCTAGCCTGGAAAGCTGTTGCTCAGCCTCATCTGCCCATGGCACTGTTCGCATAGAGGCACAGAGAATGGGGCTGCTTGCTTATCTTGCCACTTGAAACTTCAAACGCATGCTGGGAATGGTCGTGTCCCTGCCAGGCTCCTATCACAGCCCTGCTCCGAAAGTGCGAGCGTCTGCAGATAGCTGGCAGGCAGAAGGGGCTATCCTGGTAAGCTGTTGCTCAGCCTCATCTGCCCATGGCACTCCTCGCACAGAGGCACAGAGAATGGGGCGCCTTGCTTGTCTTGCCACCTCAAACTTCAAACGTAGCCTGGGAAAGTTGGTGTCCCAGCCAGGCTCCTTTCGCAGCCCTGCTCCGAAAGTGCGAACGTCTGCAGATAGCTGGCAGCCAGAAGGGGCTAGCCTGGAAAGCTGTTGCTCAGCCTCATCTGCCCATGGCACGGATCGCACAGAGGCACAGAGAATGGGGCTGCTTGCTTGTCTTGCCACCTCAAACTTCAAACGTAGCCTGGGAAAGTTGGTGTCCCTGCCAGGCTCCTTTCGCAGCCCTGCTCTTGAAATGCGAACATCTGCAGATAGCTGGCAGGCAGAAGGGGCTAGCCTGGAAAGCTGTTGCTCAGCCTCATCTGCCCATGGCACTGTTCGCATAGAGGCACAGAGAATGGGGCTGCTTGCTGATCTTGCCACTTGAAACTTCAAACGCATGCTGGGAATGGTGGTGTCCCTGCCAGGCTCCTATCACAGCCCTGCTCCGAAAGTGCGAACGTCTGCAGATAGCTGGCAGCCAGAAGGTGCCATCCTGGAAAGCACTTGCTCAGCCTCATCTGCTCATGGCACTGTTCGCATAGAGGCACAGAGAATGGGGCTGCTTGCTTACCTTGCCACTTGAAACTTCAAACGCATGCTGGGAATGGTGGTGTCCCTGCCAGGCTCCTTTCGCAGCCCTGCTCCGAAAGTGCGAACGTCTGCAGATAGCTGGCAGGCAGAAGGGGCTAGCCTGGAAAGCTGTTGCTCAACCTCATCTGCCCATGGCACTCTTCGCATAGAGGCACAGAGAATGGGGCTCCTTGCTTGTCTTGCCACCTCAAACTTCAAACGTAGCCTGGGAAAGTTGGTGTCCCAGCCAGGCTCCTTTCGCAGCCCTGCTCCGAAAGTGCGAACGTCTGCAGATAGCTGGCAGGCAGAAGGGGCTAGCCTGGAAAGCTGTTGCTCAGCCTCATCTGCCCATGGCACGGCTCGCACAGAGGCACAGAGAATGGGGCTGCTTGCTTGTGTTGCCACCTCAAACTTCAAACATAGCCTGGGAAATATGGTGTACCTGCTAGGCTCCTTTCGCAGCCCTGCTCTTGAAATGCGAACGTCTGCAGATAGCTGGCAGGCAGAAGGGGCTAGCCTGGAAAGCTGTTGCTCAGCCTCATCTGCCCATGGCACTGTTCGCATAGAGGCACAGAGAATGGGGCTCCTTGCTTATCTTGCCACTTGAAACTTCAAACGCATGCTGGGAAGGGTGGTGTCCCTGCCAGGCTCCTATCACAGCCCTGCTCCGAAAGTGCGAACGTCTGCAGATAGCTGACAAGCAGAAGGGGCTAGCCTGGAAAGCACTTGCTCAGCCTCATCTGCCCATGGCAGTGCTCGCACAGAGACACAGAGAATGGGGCTGCTTGCTTGTCTTGCCACCTCAAACTTCAAAGGTAGCCTGGGAAAGTTGGTGTCCCAGCCAGGCTCCTTTCGCAGCCCTGCTCCGAAAGTGCGAACGTCTGCAGATAGCTGGCAGACAGAAGGTGCTAGCCTGGAAAGCTGTTGCTCAGCCTCATCTGCCCATGGCAGTGCTCGCACAGAGGCACAGAGAATGGGGCTCCTTGCTTGTCTTGCCACCTCAAACTTCAAACGTAGCCTGGGAAAGATGGTGTACCTGCTAGGCTCCTTTCGCAGCCCTGCTCTTGAAGTGCGAACATCTGCAGATAGCTGGCAGGCAGAAGGGGCTAGCCTGGAAAGCTGTTGCTCAGCCTCATCTGCCCATGGCAGTGCTCGCACAGAGGCACAGAGAATGGGGCTGCTTGCTTGTCTTGCCACCTCAAACTTCAAACGTAGGCTGGGAAAGATGGTGTACCTGCTAGGCTCCTTTCACAGCCCTGCTCTTGAAATGCGAACATCTGCAGATAGCTGGCAGGCAGAAGGGGCTAGCCTGGAAAGCTGTTGCTCAGCCTCATCTGCCCATGGCACTGTTCGCATAGAGGCACAGAGAATGGGGCTGCTTGCTGATCTTGCCACTTGGAACTTCAAACGCATGCTGGGAATGGTGGTGTCCCTGCCAGGCTCCTATCACAGCCCTGCTCCGAAAGTGCGAGCGTCTGCAGATAGCTGGCAGGCAGAAGGGGCTAGCCTGGAAAGCTCTTGCTCAGCCTCATCTGCCCATGGCACGGCTCGCACAGAGGCACAGAGAATGGGGCGCCTTGCTTGTCTTGCCACCTCAAACTTCAAACGCATGCTGGGAATGATGGTGTCCCAGCCAGGCTCCTTTCGCAGCCCTGCTCCGAAAGTGCGAACGTCTGCAGATAGCTGGCAGCCAGAAGGTGCTATCCTGGAAAGCACTTGCTCAGCCTCATCTGCCCATGGCACTGTTCGCACAGAGGCACAGAGAATGGGGCTGCTTGCTTATCTTGCCACTTGAAACTTCAAACGCATGCTGGGAATGGTGGTGTCCCTGCCAGGGTCCTTTCGCAGCCCTGCTCCGAAAGTGCGAACGTCTGCAGATAGCTGGCAAGAAGAAGGGGCTAGCCTGGAAAGCACTTGCTCAGCCTCATCTGCCCATGGCACTGTTCGCATAGAGGCACAGAGAATTGGGCTCCTTGCTTATCTTGCCTCTTGAAACTTCAAACGCATGCTGGGAAAGTTTGTGTCCCAGCAAGGCTCCTTTCGCAGCCCTGCTCTTGAAATGCGAACATCTGCAGATAGCTGGCAAGCAGAAGGGGCTAGCCTGGAAAGCTGTTGCTCAGCCTCATCTGCCCATGGCACTGTTCGCATAGAGGCACAGAGAATGGGGCTGCTTGCTTACCTTGCCACTTGAAACTTCAGACGCATGCTGGGAATGGTGGTGTCCCAGCCAGGCTCCTTTCGCAGCCCTGCTCCGAAAGTGCGAACGTCTGCAGATAGCTGGCAGGCAGAAGGGGCTAGCCTGGAAAGCTGTTGCTCAGCCTCATCTGCCCATGGCACGGCTCGCACAGAGGCACAGAGAATGGGGCTCCTTGCTTGTCTTGCCACCTCAAACTTCAAACGTAGCCTGGGAAAGATGGTGTACCTGTTAGGCTCCTTTCGCAGCCCTGCTCTTGAAATGCGAACGTCTGCAGATAGCTGGCAGGCAGAAGGGGCTAGCCTGGAAAGCTGTTGCTCAGCCTCATCTGCCCATGGCACTGTTCGCATAGAGGCACAGAGAATGGGGCTCCTTGCTTATCTTGCCACTTGAAACTTCAAACGCATGCTGGGAAGGGTGGTGTCCCTGCCAGGCTCCTATCACAGCCCTGCTCCGAAAGTGCGAGCGTCTGCAGATAGCTGGCAGGCAGAAGGGGCTAGCCTGGAAAGCTCTTGCTCAGCCTCATCTGCCCATGGCACGGCTCGCACAGAGGCACAGAGAATGGGGCGCCTTGCTTGTCTTGCCACCTCAAACTTCAAACGTATCCTGGGAAAGTTGGTGTCCCAGCCAGGCTCCTTTCGCAGCCCTGCTCCGAAAGTGCGAACGTCTGCAGATAGCTGGCAGCCAGAAGGTGCTATCCTGGAAAGCACTTGCTCAGCCTCATCTGCCCATGGCACTGTTCGCACAGAGGCACAGAGAATGGGGCTGCTTGCTTATCTTGCCACTTGAAACTTCAAACGTAGCCTGGGAAACTTGGTGTCCCTGCCAGGGTCCTTTCGCAGCCCTGCTTCGAAAGTGCGAACGTCTGCAGGTAGCTGGCAAGCAGAAGGAGCTAGCCTGGAAAGCACTTGCTCAGCCTCATCTGCTCATGGCACTGTTCGCATAGAGGCACAGAGAATGGGGCTGCTTGCTGATCTTGCCACTTGAAACTTCAAACGCGTGCTGGGAATGGTGGTGTCCCTGCCAGGCTCCTATCACAGCCCTGCTCCGAAAGTGCGAACGTCTGCAGATAGCTGGCAGCCAGAAGGTGCCATCCTGGAAAGCACTTGCTCAGCCTCATCTGCTCATGGCACTGTTCGCATAGAGGCACAGAGAATGGGGCTGCTTGCTTACCTTGCCACTTGAAACTTCAAACGCATGCTGGGAATGGTGGTGTCCCAGCCAGGCTCCTTTCGCAGCCCTGCTCCGTAAGTGCGAACGTCTGCAGATAGCTGGCAGGCAGAAGGGGCTAGCCTGGAAAGCTGTTGCTCAGCCTCATCTGCCCATGGCACTCTTCGCATAGAGGCACAGAGAATGGGGCTCCTTGCTTGTCTTGCCACCTCAAACTTCAAAGGTAGCCTGGGAAAGTTGGTGTCCCAGCCAGGCTCCTTTCGCAGCCCTGCTCCGAAAGTGCGAACGTCTGCAGATAGCTGGCAGGCAGAAGGTGCTAGCCTGTAAAGCTGTTGCTCAGCCTCATCTGCCCATGGCAGTGCTCGCACAGAGGCACAGAGAATGGGGCTCCTTGCTTGTGTTGTCACCTCAAACTTCAAACGTAGCCTGGGAAAGATGGTGTACCTGCTAGGCTCCTTTCGCAGCCCTGCTCTTGAAATGCGAACGTCTGCAGATAGCTGGCAGGCAGAAGGGGCTAGCCTGGAAAGCTGTTGCTCAGCCTCATCTGCCCATGGCACTGTTCGTATAGAGGCACAGAGAATGGGGCTCCTTGCTTATCTTGCCACTTGAAACTTCAAACGCATGCTGGGAAGGGTGGTGTCCCTGCCAGGCTCCTATCCCAGCCCTGCTCCGAAAGTGCGAACGTCTGCAGATAGCTGGCAAGCAGAAGGGGCTAGCCTGGAAAGCTGTTGCTCAGCCTCATCTGCCCATGGCACGGCTCGCACAGAGGCACAGAGAATGGGGCGCCTTGCTTGTCTTGCCACCTGAAACTTCAAACGTATCCTGGGAAAGTTGGTGTCCCAGCCAGGCTCCTTTCGCAGCCCTGCTCCGAAACTGTGAACGTCTGCAGATAGCTGGCAGCCAGAAGGTGCTATCCTGGAAAGCACTTGCTCAGCCTCATCTGCCCATGGCACTGTTCGCACAGAGGCACAGAGAATGGGGCTGCTTGCTTATCTTGCCACTTGAAACTTCAAACGTAGCCTGGGAAAGTTGGTGTCCCTGCCAGGGTCCTTTCGCAGCCCTGCTTCGAAAGTGCGAACGTCTGCAGGTAGCTGGCAAGCAGAAGGGGCTAGCCTGGAAAGCACTTGCTCAGCCTCATCTGCTCATGGCACTGTTCGCATAGAGGCACAGAGAATGGGGCTGCTTGCTTATCTTGCCACTTGAAACTTCAAACGCATGCTGGGAATGGTGGTGTCCCTGCCAGGCTCCTTTCGCAGCCCTGCTCTTGAAATGCGAACATCTGCAGATAGCTGGCAAGCAGAAGGGGCTAGCCTGGAAAACTGTTGCTCAGCCTCATCTGCCCATGGCACTGTTCTCATAGAGGCACAGAGAATGGGGCTGCTTGCTTACCTTGCCACTTGAAACTTCAAACGCATGCTGGGAATGGTGGTGTCCCAGCCAGGCTCCTTTCGCAGCCCTGCTCCGAAAGTGCGAACGTCTGCAGATAGCTGGCAGGCAGAAGGGGCTAGCCTGGAAAGCTGTTGCTCAGCCTCATCTGCCCATGGCACTGTTCGCATAGAGGTACAGAGAATGGGGCTCCTTGCTTGTCTTGCCACCTCAAACTTCAAAGGTAGCCTGGGAAAGTTGGTGTCCCAGCCAGGCTCCTTTCGCAGCCCTGCTCCGAAAGTGCGAACGTCTGCAGATAGCTGGCAGACAGAAGGTGCTAGCCTGTAAAGCTGTTGCTCAGCCTCATCTGCCCATGGCACGTCTCGCACAGAGGCACAGAGAATGGGGCTGCTTGCTTGTCTTGCCACCTCAAACTTCAAACGTAGCCTGGGAAAGATGGTGTACCTGCTAGACTCCTTTCGCAGCCCTGCTCTTGAAATACGAACGTCTGCAGATAGCTGGCAGGCAGAAGGGGCTAGCCTGGAAAGCTGTTGCTCAGCCTCATCTGCCCATGGCACGGATCGCACAGAGGCACAGAGAATGGGGCTGCTTGCTTGTCTTGCCACCTCAAACTTCAAACGTAGCCTGGGAAAGTTGGTGTCCCTGCCAGGCTCCTTTCACAGCCCTGCTCTTGAAATGCGAACATCTGCAGATAGCTGGCAGGCAGAAGGGGCTAGCCTGGAAAGCTGTTGCTCAGCCTCATCTGCCCATGGCACTGTTCGCATAGAGGCACAGAGAACGGGGCTGCTTGCTGATCTTGCCACTTGAAACTTCAAACGCATGCTGGGAATGGTGGTGTCCCTGCCAGGCTCCTATCACAGCCCTGCTCCGAAAGTGCGAGCGTCTGCAGATAGCTGGCAGGCAGAAGGGGCTAGCCTGGAAAGCTCTTGCTCAGCCTCATCTGCCCATGGCAGTGCTCACACAGAGGCACAGAGAATGGGGCGCCTTGCTTGTCTTGCCACCTCAAACTTCAAACGTATCCTGGGAAAGTTGGTGTCCCAGCCAGGCTCCTTTCGCAGCCCTGCTCCGAAAGTGCGAACGTCTGCAGATAGCTGGCAGCCAGAAGGTGCTATCCTGGAAAGCACTTGCTCAGCCTCATCTGCCCATGGCACTGTTCGCACAGAGGCACAGAGAATGGGGCTGCTTGCTTATCTTGCCACTTGAAACTTCAAACGTAGCCTGGGAAAGTTGGTGTCCCTGCCAGGGTCCTTTCGCAGCCCTGCTTCGAAAGTGCGAACGTCTGCAGGTAGCTGGCAAGCAGAAGGGGCTAGCCTGGAAAGCACTTGCTCAGCCTCATCTGCTCATGGCACTGTTCGCATAGAGGCACAGAGAATGGGGCTGCTTGCTGATCTTGCCACTTGAAACTTCAAACGCATGCTGGGAATGGTGGTGTCCCTGCCAGGCTCCTATCACAGCCCTGCTCCGAAAGTGCGAACGTCTGCAGATAGCTGGCAGCCAGAAGGTGCCATCCTGGAAAGCACTTGCTCAGCCTCATCTGCTCATGGCACTGTTCGCATAGAGGCACAGAGAATGGGGCTGCTTGCTTACCTTGCCACTTGAAACTTCAAACGCATGCTGGGAATGGTGGTGTCCCAGCCAGGCTCCTTTCGCAGCCCTGCTCCGAAAGTGCGAACGTCTGCAGATAGCTGGCAGGCAGAAGGGGCTAGCCTGGAAAGCTGTTGCTCAGCCTCATCTGCCCATGGCACTCTTCGCATAGAGGCACAGAGAATGGGGCTCCTTGCTTGTCTTGCCACCTCAAACTTCAAAGGTAGCCTGGGAAAGTTGGTGTCCCAGCCAGGCTCCTTTCGCAGCCCTGCTCCGAAAGTGCGAACGTCTGCAGATAGCTGGCAGCCAGAAGGTGCTATCCTGGAAAGCACTTGCTCAGCCTCATCTGCCCATGGCAGTGCTCGCACAGAGGCACAGAGAATGGGGCTGCTTGCTTATCTTGCCACTTGAAACTTCAAACGTAGCCTGGGAAAGTTGGTGTCCCTGCCAGGGTCCTTTCGCAGCCCTGCTTCGAAAGTGCGAACGTCTGCAGGTAGCTGGCAAGCAGAAGGGGCTAGCCTGGAAAGCACTTGCTCAGCCTCATCTGCTCATGGCACTGTTCGCATAGAGGCACAGAGAATGGGGCTGCTTGCTTATCTTGCTACTTGAAACTTCAAACGCATGCTGGGAATGGTGGTGTCCCTGCCAGGCTCCTTTCGCAGCCCTGCTCTTGAAATGCGAACATCTGCAGATAGCTGGCAAGCAGAAGGGGCTAGCCTGGAAAACTGTTGCTCAGCCTCATCTGCCCATGGCACTGTTCTCATAGAGGCACAGAGAATGGGGCTGCTTGCTTACCTTGCCACTTGAAACTTCAAACGCATGCTGGGAATGGTGGTGTCCCAGCCAGGCTCCTTTCGCAGCCCTGCTCCGAAAGTGCGAACGTCTGCAGATAGCTGGCAGGCAGAAGGGGCTAGCCTGGAAAGCTGTTGCTCAGCCTCATCTGCCCATGGCACTGTTCGCATAGAGGTACAGAGAATGGGGCTCCTTGCTTGTCTTGCCACCTCAAACTTCAAAGGTAGCCTGGGAAAGTTGGTGTCCCAGCCAGGCTCCTTTCGCAGCCCTGCTCCGAAAGTGCGAACGTCTGCAGATAGCTGGCAGCCAGAAGGTGCTAGCCTGTAAAGCTGTTGCTCAGCCTCATCTGCCCATGGCACGTCTCGCACAGAGGCACAGAGAATGGGGCTGCTTGCTTGTCTTGCCACCTCAAACTTCAAACGTAGCCTGGGAAAGATGGTGTACCTGCTAGGCTCCTTTCGCAGCCCTGCTCTTGAAATACGAACGTCTGCAGATAGCTGGCAGCCAGAAGGGGCTAGCCTGGAAAGCTGTTGCTCAGCCTCATCTGCCCATGGCACTGTTCGCATAGAGGCACAGAGAATGGGGCTGCTTGCTTATCTTGCCACTTGAAACTTCAAACGCATGCTGGGAATGGTGGTGTCCCTGCCAGGCTCCTATCACAGCCCTGCTCTGAAAGTGCGAGCGTCTGCAGATAGCTGGCAGGCAGAAGGGGCTAGCCTGGAAAGCTGTTGCTCAGCCTCATCTGCCCATGGCACTGCTCGCACAGAGGCACAGAGAATGGGGCGCCTTGCTTGTCTTGCCACCTCAAACTTCAAACGTAGCCTGGGAAAGTTGGTGTCCCAGCCAGGCTTCTTTCGCAGCCCTGCTCCGAAAGTGCGAACGTCTGCAGATAGCTGGCAGCCAGAAGGGGCTAGCCTGGAAAGCTGTTGCTCAGCCTCATCTGCCCATGGCACGGATCGCACAGAGGCACAGAGAATGGGGCTGCTTGCTTGTCTTGCCACCTCAAACTTCAAACGTAGCCTGGGAAAGTTGGTGTCCCTGCCAGGCTCCTTTCACAGCCCTGCTCTTGAAATGCGAACATCTGCAGATAGCTGGCAGGCAGAAGGGGCTAGCCTGGAAAGCTGTTGCTCAGCCTCATCTGCCCATGGCACTGTTCGCATAGAGGCACAGAGAATGGGGCTGCTTGCTGATCTTGCCACTTGAAACTTCAAACGCATGCTGGGAATGGTGGTGTCCCTGCCAGGCTCCTATCACAGCCCTGCTCCGAAAGTGCGAACGTCTGCAGATAGCTGGCAGCCAGAAGGTGCCATCCTGGAAAGCACTTGCTCAGCCTCATCTGCTCATGGCACTGTTCGCATAGAGGCACAGAGAATGGGGCTGCTTGCTTACCTTGCCACTTGAAACTTCAAACGCATGCTGGGAATGGTGGTGTCCCAGCCAGGCTCCTTTCGCATCCCTGCTCCGAAAGTGCGAACGTCTGCAGATAGCTGGCAGGCAGAAGGGGCTAGCCTGGAAAGCTGTTGCTCAGCCTCATCTGCCCATGGCACTCTTCGCATAGAGGCACAGAGAATGGGGCTCCTTGCTTGTCTTGCCACCTCAAACTTCAAAGGTAGCCTGGGAAAGTTGGTGTCCCAGCCAGGCTCCTTTCGCAGCCCTGCTCCGAAAGTGCGAACGTCTGCAGATAGCTGGCAGGCAGAAGGTGCTAGCCTGTAAAGCTGTTGCTCAGCCTCATCTGCCCATGGCACGGCTCGCACAGAGGCACAGAGAATGGGGCTCCTTGCTTGTCTTGCCACCTCAAACTTCAAACGTAGCCTGGGAAAGATGGTGTACCTGCTAGGCTCCTTTCGCAGCCCTGCTCTTGAAATGCGAACGTCTGCAGATAGCAGGCAGGCAGAAGGGGCTAGCCTGGAAAGCTGTTGCTCAGCCTCATCTGCCCATGGCACTGTTCGCATAGAGGCACAGAGAATGGGGCTCCTTGCTTATCTTGCCACTTGAAACTTCAAACGCATGCTGGGAAGGGTGGTGTCCCTGCCAGGCTCCTATCCCAGCCCTGCTCCGAAAGTGCGAACGTCTGCAGATAGCTGGCAAGCAGAAGGGGCTAGCCTGGAAAGCACTTGCTCAGCCTCATCTGCCCATGGCAGTGCTCGCACAGAGGCACAGAGAATGGGGCTGCTTGCTTGTCTTGCCACCTCAAACTTCAAAGGTAGCCTGGGAAAGTTGGTGTCCCAGCCAGGCTCCTTTCGCAGCCCTGCTCCGAAAGTGCGAACGTCTGCAGATAGCTGGCAGACAGAAGGTGCTACCCTGGAAAGCTGTTGCTCAGCCTCATCTGCCCATGGCAGTGCTCGCACAGAGGCACAGAGAATGGGGCTCCTTGCTTGTCTTGCCACCTCAAACTTCAAACGTAGCCTGGGAAAGATGGTGTACCTGCTAGGCTCCTTTCGCAGCCCTGCTCTTGAAGTGCGAACATCTGCAGATAGCTGGCAGGCAGAAGGGGCTAGCCTGGAAAGCTGTTGCTCAGCCTCATCTGCCCATGGCAGTGCTCGCATAGAGGCACAGAGAATGGGGCTGCTTGCTTGTCTTGCCACCTCAAACTTCAAACGTAGCCTGGGAAAGATGGTGTACCTGCTAGGCTCCTTTCGCAGCCCTGCTCTTGAAATGCGAACGTCTGCAGATAGCTGGCAGGCAGAAGGGGCTAGCCTGGAAAGCTGTTGCTCAGCCTCATCTGCCCATGGCACTGTTCGCATAGAGGCACAGAGAATGGGGCTGCTTGCTTATCTTGCCACTTGAAACTTCAAACGCATGCTGGGAATGGTCGTGTCCCTGCCAGGCTCCTATCACAGCCCTGCTCCGAAAGTGCGAACGTCTGCAGATAGCTGGCAGCCAGAAGGGGCTAGCCTGGAAAGCTGTTGCTCAGCCTCATCTGCCCATGGCAGTGCTCGCACAGAGGCACAGAGAATGGGGCTGCTTGCTTGTCTTGCCACCTCAAACTTCATACGTAGGCTGGGAAAGATGGTGTACCTGCTAGGCTCCTTTCACAGCCCTGCTCTTGAAATGCGAACATCTGCAGATAGCTGGCAGGCAGAAGGGGCTAGCCTGGAAAGCTGTTGCTCAGCCTCATCTGCCCATGGCACTGTTCGCATAGAGGCACAGAGAATGGGGCTGCTTGCTGATCTTGCCACTTGGAACTTCAAACGCATGCTGGGAATGGTGGTGTCCCTGCCAGGCTCCTATCACAGCCCTGCTCCAAAAGTGCGAGCGTCTGCAGATAGCTGGCAGGCAGAAGGGGCTAGCCTGGAAAGCTCTTGCTCAGCCTCATCTGCCCATGGCACTGCTCGCACAGAGGCACAGAGAATGGGGCGCCTTGCTTGTCTTGCCACCTCAAACTTCAAACGCATGCTGGGAATGGTGGTGTCCCAGCCAGGCTCCTTTCGCAGCCCTGCTCCGAAAGTGCGAACGTCTGCAGATAGCTGGCAGCCAGAAGGTGCTATCCTGGAAAGCACTTGCTCAGCCTCATCTGCCCATGGCACTGTTCGCACAGAGGCACAGAGAATGGGGCTGCTTGCTTATCTTGCCACTTGAAACTTCAAACGCATGCTGGGAATGGTGGTGTCCTTGCCAGGGTCCTTTCGCAGCCCTGCTCCGAAAGTGCGAACGTCTGCAGATAGCTGGCAAGCAGAAGGGGCTAGCCTGGAAAGCACTTGCTCAGCCTCATCTGCTCATGGCACTGTTCGCATAGAGGCACAGAGAATGGGGCTCCTTGCTTATCTTGCCTCTTGAAACTTCAAACGCATGCTGGGAAAGTTTGTGTCCCAGCAAGGCTCCTTTCGCAGCCCTGCTCTTGAAATGCGAACATCTGCAGATATCTGGCAAGCAGAAGGGGCTAGCCTGGAAAGCTGTTGCTCAGCCTCATCTGCCCATGGCACTGTTCGCATAGAGGCACAGAGAATGGGGCTGCTTGCTTACCTTGCCACTTCAAACTTCAGACGCATGCTGGGAATGGTGGTGTCCCAGCCAGGCTCCTTTCGCAGCCCTGCTCCGAAAGTGCGAACGTCTGCAGATAGGTGGCAGGCAGAAGGGGCTAGCCTGGAAAGCTGTTGCTCAGCCTCATCTGCCCATGGCACGGCTCGCACAGAGGCACAGAGAATGGGGCTCCTTGCTTGTCTTGCCACCTCAAACTTCAAACGTAGCCTGGGAAAGATGGTGTACCTGCTAGGCTTCTTTCGCAGCCCTGCTCTTGAAATGCGAACGTCTGCAGATAGCTGGCAGGCAGAAGGGGCTAGCCTGGAAAGCTGTTGCTCAGCCTCATCTGCCCATGGCACTGTTCGCATAGAGGCACAGAGAATGGGGCTGCTTGCTGATCTTGCCACTTGAAACTTCAAACGCATGCTGGGAATGGTGGTGTCCCTGCCAGGCTCCTATCACAGCCCTGCTCCGAAAGTGCGAACGTCTGCAGATAGCTGGCAGCCAGAAGGTGCCATCCTGGAAAGCACTTGCTCAGCCTCATCTGCTCATGGCACTGTTCGCATAGAGGCACAGAGAATGGGGCTGCTTGCTTATCTTGCCACTTGAAACTTCAAACGCATGCTGGGAATGGTGGTGTCCCAGCCAGGCTCCTTTCGCAGCCCTGCTCCGAAAGTGCGAACGTCTGCAGATAGCTGGCAGGCAGAAGGGGCTATCCTGGAAAGCTGTTGCTCAGCCTCATCTGCCCATGGCACTCTTCGCATAGAGGCACAGAGAATGGGGCTCCTTGCTTGTCTTGCCACCTCAAACTTCAAAGGTAGCCTGGGAAAGTTGGTGTCCCAGCCAGGCTCCTTTCGCAGCCCTGCTCCGAAAGTGCGAACGTCTGCAGATAGCTGGCAGGCAGAAGGTGCTAGCCTGTAAAGCTGTTGCTCAGCCTCATCTGCCCATGGCACGGATCGCACAGAGGCACAGAGAATGGGGCTCCTTGCTTGTGTTGCCACCTCAAACTTCAAACGTAGCCTGGGAAAGATGGTGTACCTGCTAGGCTCCTTTCGCAGCCCTGCTCTTGAAATGCGAACGTCTGCAGATAGCTGGCAGGCAGAAGGGGCTAGCCTGGAAAGCTGTTGCTCAGCCTCATCTGCCCATGGCACTGTTCGCATAGAGGCACAGAGAATGGGGCTCCTTGCTTATCTTGCCACTTGAAACTTCAAACGCATGCTGGGAAGGGTGGTGTCCCTGCCAGGCTCCTATCCCAGCCCTGCTCCGAAAGTGCGAACGTCTGCAGATAGCTGGCAAGCAGAAGGGGCTAGCCTGGAAAGCACTTGCTCAGCCTCATCTGCCCATGGCAGTGCTCGCACAGAGGCACAGAGAATGGGGCTGCTTGCTTGTCTTGCCACCTCAAACTTCAAAGGTAGCCTGGGAAAGTTGGTGTCCCAGCCAGGCTCCTTTCGCAGCCCTGCTCCGAAAGTGTGAACGTCTGCAGATAGCTGGCAGACAGAAGGTGCTACCCTGGAAAGCTGTTGCTCAGCCTCATCTGCCCATGGCACTGTTCGCATAGAGGCACAGAGAATGGGGCTGCTTGCTTACCTTGCCACTTGAAACTTCAGACGCATGCTGGGAATGGTGGTGTCCCAGCCAGGCTCCTTTCGCAGCCCTGCTCCGAAAGTGCGAACGTCTGCAGATAGGTGGCAGGCAGAAGGGGCTAGCCTGGAAAGCTGTTGCTCAGCCTCATCTGCCCATGGCACGGCTCGCACAGAGGCACAGAGAATGGGGCTCCTTGCTTGTCTTGCCACCTCAAACTTCAAACGTAGCCTGGGAAAGATGGTGTACCTGCTAGGCTCCTTTCGCAGCCCTGCTCTTGAAGTGCGAACATCTGCAGATAGCTGGCAGGCAGAAGGGCCTAGCCTGGAAAGCTGTTGCTCAGCCTCATCTGCCCATGGCAGTGCTCGCATAGAGGCACAGAGAATGGGGCTGCTTGCTTGTCTTGCCACCTCAAACTTCAAACGTAGCCTGGGAAAGATGGTGTACCTGCTAGGCTCCTTTCGCAGCCCTGCTCTTGAAATGCGAACGTCTGCAGATAGCTGGCAGCCAGAAGGGGCTAGCCTGGAAAGCTGTTGCTCAGCCTCATCTGCCCATGGCACTGTTCGCATAGAGGCACAGAGAATGGGGCTGCTTGCTTATCTTGCCACTTGAAACTTCAAACGCATGCTGGGAATGGTCGTGTCCCTGCCAGGCTCCTATCACAGCCCTGCTCCAAAAGTGCGAGCGTCTGCAGATAGCTGGCAGGCAGAAGGGGCTAGCCTGGAAAGCTCTTGCTCAGCCTCATCTGCCCATGGCACGGCTCGCACAGAGGCACAGAGAATGGGGCGCCTTGCTTGTCTTGCCACCTCAAACTTCAAACGCATGCTGGGAATGGTGGTGTCCCAGCCAGGCTCCTTTCGCAGCCCTGCTCCGAAAGTGCGAACGTCTGCAGATAGCTGGCAGCCAGAAGGTGCTATCCTGGAAAGCACTTGCTCAGCCTCATCTGCCCATGGCACTGTTCGCACAGAGGCACAGAGAATGGGGCTGCTTGCTTATCTTGCCACTTGAAACTTCAAACGCATGCTGGGAATGGTGGTGTCCTTGCCAGGGTCCTTTCGCAGCCCTGCTCCGAAAGTGCGAACGTCTGCAGATAGCTGGCAAGCAGAAGGGGCTAGCCTGGAAAGCACTTGCTCAGCCTCATCTGCTCATGGCACTGTTCGCATAGAGGCACAGAGAATGGGGCTCCTTGCTTATCTTGCCTCTTGAAACTTCAAACGCATGCTGGGAAAGTTTGTGTCCCAGCAAGGCTCCTTTCGCAGCCCTGCTCTTGAAATGCGAACATCTGCAGATATCTGGCAAGCAGAAGGGGCTAGCCTGGAAAGCTGTTGCTCAGCCTCATCTGCCCATGGCACTGTTCGCATAGAGGCACAGAGAATGGGGCTGCTTGCTTACCTTGCCACTTGAAACTTCAGACGCATGCTGGGAATGGTGGTGTCCCAGCCAGGCTCCTTTCGCAGCCCTGCTCCGAAAGTGCGAACGTCTGCAGATAGGTGGCAGGCAGAAGGGGCTAGCCTGGAAAGCTGTTGCTCAGCCTCATCTGCCCATGGCACGGCTCGCACAGAGGCACAGAGAATGGGGCTCCTTGCTTGTCTTGCCACCTCAAACTTCAAACGTAGCCTGGGAAAGATGGTGTACCTGCTAGGCTCCTTTCGCAGCCCTGCTCTTGAAATGCGAACGTCTGCAGATAGCTGGCAGGCAGAAGGGGCTAGCCTGGAAAGCTGTTGCTCAGCCTCATCTGCCCATGGCACTGTTCGCATAGAGGCACAGAGAATGGGGCTGCTTGCTGATCTTGCCACTTGAAACTTCAAACGCATGCTGGGAATGGTGGTGTCCCTGCCAGGCTCCTATCACAGCCCTGCTCCGAAAGTGCGAACGTCTGCAGATAGCTGGCAGCCAGAAGGTGCCATCCTGGAAAGCACTTGCTCAGCCTCATCTGCTCATGGCACTGTTCGCATAGAGGCACAGAGAATGGGGCTGCTTGCTTACCTTGCCACTTGAAACTTCAAACGCATGCTGGGAATGGTGGTGTCCCAGCCAGGCTCCTTTCGCAGCCCTGCTCCGAAAGTGCGAACATCTGCAGATAGCTGGCAGGCAGAAGGGGCTAGCCTGGAAAGCTGTTGCTCAGCCTCATCTGCCCATGGCACTCTTCGCATAGAGGCACAGAGAATGGGGCTCCTTGCTTGTCTTGCCACCTCAAACTTCAAAGGTAGCCTGGGAAAGTTGGTGTCCCAGCCAGGCTCCTTTCGCAGCCCTGCTCCGAAAGTGCGAACGTCTGCAGATAGCTGGCAGGCAGAAGGTGCTAGCCTGTAAAGCTGTTGCTCAGCCTCATCTGCCCATGGCACGGATCGCACAGAGGCACAGAGAATGGTGCTCCTTGCTTGTGTTGCCACCTCAAACTTCAAACGTAGCCTGGGAAAGATGGTGTACCTGCTAGGCTCCTTTCGCAGCCCTGCTCTTGAAATGCGAACGTCTGCAGATAGCTGGCAGGCAGAAGGGGCTAGCCTGGAAAGCTGTTGCTCAGCCTCATCTGCCCATGGCACTGTTCGCATAGAGGCACAGAGAATGGGGCTCCTTGCTTATCTTGCCACTTGAAACTTCAAACGCATGCTGGGAAGGGTGGTGTCCCTGCCAGGCTCCTATCCCAGCCCTGCTCCGAAAGTGCGAACGTCTGCAGATAGCTGGCAAGCAGAAGGGCCTAGCCTGGAAAGCACTTGCTCAGCCTCATCTGCCCATGGCAGTGCTCGCACAGAGGCACAGAGAATGGGGCTGCTTGCTTGTCTTGCCACCTCAAACTTCAAAGGTAGCCTGGGAAAGTTGGTGTCCCAGCCAGGCTCCTTTCGCAGCCCTACTCCGAAAGTGCGAACGTCTGCAGATAGCTGGCAGACAGAAGGTGCTACCCTGGAAAGCTGTTGCTCAGCCTCATCTGCCCATGGCAGTGCTCGCACAGAGGCACAGAGAATGGGGCTGCTTGCTTGTCTTGCCACCTCAAACTTCAAACGTAGCCTGGGAAAGATGGTGTACCTGCTAGGCTCCTTTCGCAGCCCTGCTCTTGAAGTGCGAACATCTGCAGATAGCTGGCAGGCAGAAGGGGCTAGCCTGTAAAGCTGTTGCTCAGCCTCATCTGCCCATGGCAGTGCTCGCATAGAGGCACAGAGAATGGGGCTGCTTGCTTGTCTTGCCACCTCAAACTTCAAACGTAGCCTGGGAAAGATGGTGTACCTGCTAGGCTCCTTTCGCAGCCCTGCTCTTGAAATGCGAACGTCTGCAGATAGCTGGCAGCCAGAAGGGGCTAGCCTGGAAAGCTGTTGCTCAGCCTCATCTGCCCATGGCACTGTTCGCATAGAGGCACAGAGAATGGGGCTGCTTGCTTATCTTGCCACTTGAAACTTCAGACGCATGCTGGGAATGGTCGTGTCCCTGCCAGGCTCCTATCACAGCCCTGCTCCGAAAGTGCGAACGTCTGCAGATAGCTGGCAGGCAGAAGGGGCTAGCCTGGAAAGCTGTTGCTCAGCCTCATCTGCCCATGGCAGTGCTCGCACAGAGGCACAGAGAATGGGGCTGCTTGCTTGTCTTGCCACCTCAAACTTCATACGTAGGCTGGGAAAGATGGTGTACCTGCTAGGCTCCTTTCACAGCCCTGCTCTTGAAATGCGAACATCTGCAGATAGCTGGCAGGCAGAAGGGGCTAGCCTGGAAAGCTGTTGCTCAGCCTCATCTGCCCATGGCACTGTTCGCATAGAGGCACAGAGAATGGGGCTGCTTGCTGATCTTGCCACTTGGAACTTCAAACGCATGCTGGGAATGGTGGTGTCCCTGCCAGGCTCCTATCACAGCCCTGCTCCGAAAGTGCGAGCGTCTGCAGATAGCTGGCAGGCAGAAGGGGCTAGCCTGGAAAGCTCTTGCTCAGCCTCATCTGCCCATGGCACGGCTCGCACAGAGGCACAGAGAATGGGGCGCCTTGCTTGTCTTGCCACCTCAAACTTCAAACGCATGCTGGGAATGGTGGTGTCCCAGCCAGGCTCCTTTCGCAGCCCTGCTCCGAAAGTGCAAACGTCTGCAGATAGCTGGCAGCCAGAAGGTGCTATCCTGGAAAGCACTTGCTCAGCCTCATCTGCCCATGGCACTGTTCGCACAGAGGCACAGAGAATGGGGCTGCTTGCTTATCTTGCCACTTGAAACTTCAAACGCATGCTGGGAATGGTGGTGTCCCTGCCAGGGTCCTTTCGCAGCCCTGCTCCGAAAGTGCGAACGTCTGCAGATAGCTGGCAAGCAGAAGGGGCTAGCCTGGAAAGCACTTGCTCAGCCTCATCTGCTCATGGCACTGTTCGCATAGAGGCACAGAGAATGGGGCTCCTTGCTTATCTTGCCTCTTGAAACTTCAAACGCATGCTGGGAAAGTTTGTGTCCCAGCAAGGCTCCTTTCGCAGCCCTGCTCTTGAAATGCGAACATCTGCAGATAGCTGGCAGGCAGAAGGGGCTAGCCTGGAAAGCTGTTGCTCAGCCTCATCTGCCCATGGCACTGTTCGCATAGAGGCACAGAGAATGGGGCTGCTTGCTTACCTTGCCACTTGAAACTTCAGACGCATGCTGGGAATGGTGGTGTCCCAGCCAGGCTCCTTTCGCAGCCCTGCTCCGAAAGTGCGAACGTCTGCAGATAGCTGGCAGGCAGAAGGGGCTAGCCTGGAAAGCTGTTGCTCAGCCTCATCTGCCCATGGCACAGCTCGCACAGAGGCACAGAGAATGGGGCTCCTTGCTTGTCTTGCCACCTCAAACTTCAAACGTAGCCTGGGAAAGATGGTGTACCTGCTAGGCTCCTTTCGCAGCCCTGCTCTTGAAATGCGAACGTCTGCAGATAGCTGGCAGGCAGAAGGGGCTAGCCTGGAAAGCTGTTGCTCAGCCTCATCTGCCCATGGCACTGTTCGCATAGAGGCACAGAGAATGGGGCTCCTTGCTTATCTTGCCACTTGAAACTTCAAACGCATGCTGGGAAGGGTGGTGTCCCTGCCAGGCTCCTATCACAGCCCTGCTCCGAAAGTGCGAGCGTCTGCAGATAGCTGGCAGGCAGAAGGGGCTAGCCTGGAAAGCTCTTGCTCAGCCTCATCTGCCCATGGCACGGCTCGCACAGAGGCACAGAGAATGGGGCGCCTTGCTTGTCTTGCCACCTCAAACTTCAAACGCATGCTGGGAAAGTTGGTGTCCCAGCCAGGCTCCTTTCGCAGCCCTGCTCCGAAAGTGCGAACGTCTGCAGATAGCTGGCAGCCAGAAGGTGCTATCCTGGAAAGCACTTGCTCAGCCTCATCTGCCCATGGCACTGTTCGCACAGAGGCACAGAGAATGGGGCTGCTTGCTTATCTTGCCACTTGAAACTTCAAACGTAGCCTGGGAAAGTTGGTGTCCCTGCCAGGGTCCTTTCGCAGCCCTGCTTCGGAAGTGCGCACGTCTGCAGGTAGCTGGCAAGCAGAAGGGGCTAGCCTGGAAAGCACTTGCTCAGCCTCATCTGCCCATGGCACTGTTCGCATAGAGGCACAGAGAATGGGGCTGCTTGCTTATCTTGCCACTTGAAACTTCAAACGCATGCTGGGAATGGTCGTGTCCCTGCCAGGCTCCTTTCGCAGCCCTGCTCTTGAAATGCGAACATCTGCAGATAGCTGGCAAGCAGAAGGGGCTAGCCTGGAAAACTGTTGCTCAGCCTCATCTGCCCATGGCACTGTTCTCATAGAGGCACAGAGAATGGGGCTGCTTGCTTACCTTGCCACTTGAAACTTCAAACGCATGCTGGGAATGGTGGTGTCCCAGCCAGGCTCCTTTCGCAGCCCTGCTCCGAAAGTGCGAACGTCTGCAGATAGCTGGCAGGCAGAAGGGGCTAGCCTGGAAAGCTGTTGCTCAGCCTCATCTGCCCATGGCACTGTTCGCATAGAGGCACAGAGAATGGGGCTGCTTGCTTATCTTGCCACTTGAAACTTCAAACGCATGCTGGGAATGGTGGTGTCCCTGCCAGGCTCCTATCACAGCCCTGCTCTGAAAGTGCGAGCGTCTGCAGATAGCTGGCAGGCAGAAGGGGCTAGCCTGGAAAGCTGTTGCTCAGCCTCATCTGCCCATGGCACTGCTCGCACAGAGGCACAGAGAATGGGGCGCCTTGCTTGTCTTGCCACCTCAAACTTCAAACGTAGCCTGTCAAAGTTGGTGTCCCAGCCAGGCTCGTTTCGCAGCCCTGCTCCGAAAGTGCGCACGTCTGCAGATAGCTGGCAGCCAGAAGGGGCTAGCCTGGAAAGCTGTTGCTCAGCCTCATCTGCCCATGGCACGGATCGCACAGAGGCACAGAGAATGGGGCTGCTTGCTTGTCTTGCCACCTCAAGCTTCAAACGTAGCCTGGGAAAGTTGGTGTCCCTGCCAGGCTCCTTTCGCAGCCCTGCTCTTGAAATGCGAACATCTGCAGATAGCTGGCAGGCAGAAGGGGCTAGCCTGTTAAGCTGTTGCTCAGCCTCATCTGCCCATGGCACTGTTCGCATAGAGGCACAGAGAATGGGGCTGCTGGCTGATCTTGCCACTTGAAACTTCAAACGCATGCTGGGAATGGTGGTGTCCCTGCCAGGCTCCTATCACAGCCCTGCTCCGAAAGTGCGAACGTCTGCAGATAGCTGGCAGCCAGAAGGTGCCATCCTGGAAAGCACTTGCTCAGCCTCATCTGCTCATGGCACTGTTCGCATAGAGGCACAGAGAATGGGGCTGCTTGCTTACCTTGCCACTTGAAACTTCAAACGCATGCTGGGAATGGTGGTGTCCCTGCCAGGCTCCTATCACAGCCCTGCTCCGAAAGTGCGAGCGTCTGCAGATAGCTGGCAGGCAGAAGGGGCTAGCCTGGAAAGCTGTTGCTCAGCCTCATCTGCCCATGGCACTGCTCGCACAGAGGCACAGAGAATGGGGCGCCTTGCTTGTCTTGCCACCTCAAACTTCAGACGCATGCTGGGAATGGTGGTGTCCCAGCCAGGCTCCTTTCGCAGCCCTGCTCCGAAAGTGCGAACGTCTGCAGATAGCTGGCAGGCAGAAGGGGCTAGCCTGGAAAGCTGTTGCTCAGCCTCATCTGCCCATGGCACGGCTCGCACAGAGGCACAGAGAATGGGGCTCCTTCCTTGTCTTGCCACCTCAAACTTCAAACGTAGCCTGGGAAAGATGGTGTACCTGCTAGGCTCCTTTCGCAGCCCTGCTCTTGAAATGCGAACGTCTGCAGATAGCTGGCAGGCAGAAGGGGCTAGCCTGGAAAGCTGTTGCTCAGCCTCATCTGCCCATGGCACTGTTCGCATAGAGGCACAGAGAATGGGGCTCCTTGCTTATCTTGCCACTTGAAACTTCAAACGCATGCTAGGAAGGGTGGTGTCCCTGCCAGGCTCCTATCACAGCCCTGCTCCGAAAGTGCGAGCGTCTGCAGATAGCTGGCAGGCAGAAGGGGCTAGCCTGGAAAGCTCTTGCTCAGCCTCATCTGCCCATGGCACGGCTCGCACAGAGGCACAGAGAATGGGGCGCCTTGCTTGTCTTGCCACCTCAAACTTCAAACGTAGCCTGGGAAAGATGGTGTACCTGCTAGGCTCCTTTCGCAGCCCTGCTCTTGAAATGCGAACGTCTGCAGATAGCTGGCAGCCAGAAGGGGCTAGCCTGGAAAGCTGTTGCTCAGCCTCATCTGCCCATGGCACTGTTCTCATAGAGGCACAGAGAATGGGGCTGCTTGCTTATCTTGCCACTTGAAACTTCAAACGCATGCTGGGAATGGTGGTGTCCCTGCCAGGCTCCTATCCCAGCCCTGCTCCGAAAGTGCGAACGTCTGCAGATAGCTGGCAGCCAGAAGGGGCTAGCCTGGAAAGCTCTTGCTCAGCCTCATCTGCCCATGGCACGGCTCGCATAGAGGCACAGAGAATGGGGCTGCTTGCTTATCTTGCCACTTGAAACTTCAAACGCATGCTGGGAATGGTGGTGTCCCTGCCAGGCTCCTTTCGCAGCCCTGCTCTTGAAATGCGAACATCTGCAGATAGCTGGCAAGCAGAAGGGGCTAGCCTGGAAAGCTGTTGCTCAGCCTCATCTGCCCATGGCACTGTTCTCATAGAGGCACAGAGAATGGGGCTGCTTGCTTACCTTGCCACTTGAAACTTCAAACGCATGCTGGGAATGGTGGTTTCCAGCCAGGCTCCTTTCGCAGCCCTGCTCCGAAAGTGCGAACGTCTGCAGATAGCTGGCAGGCAGAAGGGGCTAGCCTCAAAAGCTGTTGCTCAGCCTCATCTGCCCATGGCACTGTTCGCATAGAGGCACAGAGAATGGGGCTCCTTGCTTGTCTTGCCACCTCAAACTTCAAACGTAGCCTGGGAAAGATGGTGTACCTGCTAGGCTCCTTTCGCAGCCCTGCTCTTGAAATGCGAACGTCTGCAGATAGCTGGCAGCCAGAAGGGGCTAGCCTGGAAAGCTGTTGCTCAGCCTCATCTGCCCATGGCACTGTTCGCATAGAGGCACAGAGAATGGGGCTGCTTGCTTATCTTGCCACTTGAAACTTCAAACGCATGCTGGGAAGGGTGGTGTCCCTGCCAGGCTCCTATCCCAGCCCTGCTCCGAAAGTGCGAGCGTCTGCAGATAGCTGGCAGGCAGAAGGGGCTAGCCTGGAAAGCTCTTGCTCAGCCTCATCTGCCCATGGCACGGCTCGCACAGAGGCACAGAGAATGGGGCGCCTTGCTTGTCTTGCCACCTCAAACTTCAAACGCATGCTGGGAATGGTGGTGTCCCAGCCAGGCTCCTTTCGCAGCCCTGCTCCGAAAGTGCGAACGTCTGCAGATAGCTGGCAGCCAGAAGGTGCTATCCTGGAAAGCACTTGCTCAGCCTCATCTGCCCATGGCACTGTTCGCACAGAGGCACAGAGAATGGGGCTGCTTGCTTATCTTGCCACTTGAAACTTCAAACGCATGCTGGGAATGGTGGTGTCCCTGCCAGGGTCCTTTCGCAGCCCTGCTCCGAAAGTGCGAACGTCTGCAGATAGCTGGCAAGCAGAAGGGGCTAGCCTGGAAAGCACTTGCTCAGCCTCATCTGCTCATGGCACTGTTCGCATAGAGGCACAGAGAATGGGGCTGCTTGCTTATCTTGCCTCTTGAAACTTCAAACGCATGCTGGGAAAGTTTGTGTCCCAGCAAGGCTCCTTTCGCAGCCCTGCTCTTGAAATGCGAACAACTGCAGATAGCTGGCAAGCAGAAGGGGCTAGCCTGGAAAGCTGTTGCTCAGCCTCATCTGCCCATGGCAGTGCTCGCACAGAGGCACAGAGAATGGGGCTGCTTGCTTCTCTTGCCACTTGAAACTTCAAACGTAGCCTGGGAAAGATGGTGTACCTGCTAGGCTCCTTTCGCAGCCCTGCTCTTGAAGTGCGAACATCTGCAGATAGCTGCAGGCAGAAGGGGCTAGCCTGGAAAGCTGTTGCTCAGCCTCATCTGCCCATGGCAGTGCTCGCACAGAGGCACAGAGAATGGGGCTGCTTGCTTGTCTTGCCACCTCAAACTTCAAACGTAGCCTGGGAAACATGGTGTACCTGCTAGGCTCCTTTCGCAGCCCTGCTCTTGAAATGCGAACGTCTGCAGATAGCTGGCAGCCAGAAGGGGCTAGCCTGGAAAGCTGTTGCTCAGCCTCATCTGCCCATGGCACTGTTCGCATAGAGGTACAGAGAATGGGGCTGCTTGCTTATCTTGCCACTTGAAACTTCAAACGCATGCTGGGAATGGTGGTGTCCCTGCCAGGCTCCTATCACAGCCCTGCTCCGAAAGTGCGAACGTCTGCAGATAGCTGGCAGGCAGAAGGGGCTAGCCTGGAAAGCTGTTGCTCAGCCTCATCTGCCCATGGCACTGTTCGCATAGAGGCACAGAGAATGGGGCTCCTTGCTTGTCTTGCCACCTCAAACTTCAAACGTAGCCTGGGAAAGATGGTGTACCTGCTAGGCTCCTTTCGCAGCCCTGCTCTTGAAATGCGAACGTCTGCAGATAGCTGGCAGCCAGAAGGGCCTAGCCTGGAAAGCTGTTGCTCAGCCTCATCTGCCCATGGCACTGTTCGCATAGATTCACAGAGAATGGGGCTGCTTGCTTATCTTGCCACTTGAAACTTCAAACGCATGCTGGGAAGGGTGGTGTCCCTGCCAGGCTCCTATCCCAGCCCTGCTCCGAAAGTGCGAGCGTCTGCAGATAGCTGGCAGGCAGAAGGGGCTAGCCTGGAAAGCTCTTGCTCAGCCTCATCTGCCCATGGCACGGCTCGCACAGAGGCACAGAGAATGGGGCGCCTTGCTTGTCTTGCCACCTCAAACTTCAAACGCATGCTGGGAATGGTGGTGTCCCAGCCAGGCTCCTTTCGCAGCCCTGCTCCGAAAGTGCGAACGTCTGCAGATAGCTGGCAGCCAGAAGGTGCTATCCTGGAAAGCACTTGCTCAGCCTCATCTGCCCATGGCACTGTTCGCACAGAGGCACAGAGAATGGGGCTGCTTGCTTATCTTGCCACTTGAAACTTCAAACGCATGCTGGGAATGGTGGTGTCCCTGCCAGGCTCCTTTCGCAGCCCTGCTCCGAAAGTGCGAACGTCTGCAGATAGCTGGCAAGCAGAAGGGGCTAGCCTGGAAAGCACTTGCTCAGCCTCATCTGCTCATGGCACTGTTCGCATAGAGGCACAGAGAATGGGGCTGCTTGCTTATCTTGCCTCTTGAAACTTCAAACGCATGCTGGGAAAGTTTGTGTCCCAGCAAGGCTCCTTTCGCAGCCCTGCTCTTGAAATGCGAACATCTGCAGATAGCTGGCAAGCAGAAGGGGCTAGCCTGGAAAGCTGTTGCTCAGCCTCATCTGCCCATGGCAGTGCTCGCACAGAGGCACAGAGAATGGGGCTGCTTGCTTCTCTTGCCACTTGAAACTTCAAACGTAGCCTGGGAAAGATGGTGTACCTGCTAGGCTCCTTTCGCAGCCCTGCTCTTGAAGTGCGAACATCTGCAGATAGCTGCAGGCAGAAGGGGCTAGCCTGGAAAGCTGTTGCTCAGCCTCATCTGCCCATGGCAGTGCTCGCACAGAGGCACAGAGAATGGGGCTGCTTGCTTGTCTTGCCACCTCAAACTTCAAACGTAGCCTGGGAAACATGGTGTACCTGCTAGGCTCCTTTCGCAGCCCTGCTCTTGAAATGCGAACGTCTGCAGATAGCTGGCAGCCAGAAGGGGCTAGCCTGGAAAGCTGTTGCTCAGCCTCATCTGCCCATGGCACTGTTCGCATAGAGGTACAGAGAATGGGGCTGCTTGCTTATCTTGCCACTTGAAACTTCAAACGCATGCTGGGAATGGTGGTGTCCCTGCCAGGCTCCTATCACAGCCCTGCTCCGAAAGTGCGAACGTCTGCAGATAGCTGGCAGGCAGAAGGGGCTAGCCTGGAAAGCTGTTGCTCAGCCTCATCTGCCCATGGCACTGTTCGCATAGAGGCACAGAGAATGGGGCTCCTTGCTTGTCTTGCCACCTCAAACTTCAAACGTAGCCTGGGAAAGATGGTGTACCTGCTAGGCTCCTTTCGCAGCCCTGCTCTTGAAATGCGAACGTCTGCAGATAGCTGGCAGCCAGAAGGGCCTAGCCTGGAAAGCTGTTGCTCAGCCTCATCTGCCCATGGCACTGTTCGCATAGATTCACAGAGAATGGGGCTGCTTGCTTATCTTGCCACTTGAAACTTCAAACGCATGCTGGGAAGGGTGGTGTCCCTGCCAGGCTCCTATCCCAGCCCTGCTCCGAAAGTGCGAGCGTCTGCAGATAGCTGGCAGGCAGAAGGTGCTATCCTGGAAAGCACTTGCTCAGCCTCATCTGCCCATGGCACTGTTCGCACAGAGGCACAGAGAATGGGGCTCCTTGCTTATCTTGCCACTTGAAACTTCAAACGCATGCTGGGAATGGTGGTGTCCCTGCCAGGCTCCTTTCGCAGCCCTGCTCCGAAAGTGCGAACGTCTGCAGATAGCTGGCAAGCAGAAGGGGCTAGCCTGGAAAGCACTTGCTCAGCCTCATCTGCTCATGGCACTGTTCGCATAGAGGCACAGAGAATGGGGCTGCTTGCTTATCTTGCCTCTTGAAACTTCAAACGCATGCTGGGAAAGTTTGTGTCCCAGCAAGGCTCCTTTCGCAGCCCTGCTCTTGAAATGCGAACATCTGCAGATAGCTGGCAAGCAGAAGGGGCTAGCCTGGAAAGCTGTTGCTCAGCCTCATCTGCCCATGGCAGTGCTCGCACAGAGGCACAGAGAATGGGGCTGCTTGCTTGTCTTGCCACTTGAAACTTCAAACGTAGCCTGGGAAAGATGGTGTACCTGCTAGGCTCCTTTCGCAGCCCTGCTCTTGAAGTGCGAACATCTGCAGATAGCTGGCAGCCAGAAGGGGCTAGCCTGGAAAGCTCTTGCTCAGCCTCATCTGCCCATGGCACGGCTCGCACAGAGGCACAGAGAATGGGGCGCCTTGCTTGTCTTGCCACGTCAAACTTCAAAGGTAGCCTGGGAAAGTTGGTGTCCCAGCCAGGCTCCTTTCGCAGCCCTGCTCCGAAAGTGCGAACGTCTGCAGATAGCTGGCAGCCAGAAGGTGCTATCCTGGAAAGCACTTGCTCAGCCTCATCTGCTCATGGCACTGTTCGCATAGAGGCACAGAGAATGGGGCTGCTTGCTTATCTTGCCACTTGAAACTTCAAACGCATGCTGGGAATGGTGGTGTCCCTGCCAGGGTCCTTTCGCAGCCCTGCTCCGAAAGTGCGAACATCTGCACATAGCTGGCAAGCAGAAGGGGCTAGCCTGGAAAGCACTTGCTCAGCCTCATCTGCTCATGGCACTGTTCGCATAGAGGCACAGAGAATGGGGCTGCTTGCTTATCTTGCCACTTGAAACTTCAAACGCATGCTGGGAATGGTGGTGTCCCTGCCATGCTCCTTTCGCAGCCCTGCTCTTGAAATGCGAACATCTGCAGATAGCTGGCAAGCAGAAGGGGCTAGCCTGGAAAGCACTTGCTCAGCCTCATCTGCCCATGGCACTGTTCGCACAGAGGCACAGAGAATGGGGCTGCTTGCTTATCTTGCCACTTGAAACTTCAAACGCATGCTGGGAATGGTGGTGTCCCTGCCAGGGTCCTTTCGCAGCCCTGCTTCGAAAGTGCGAACGTCTGCAGGTAGCTGGCAAGCAGAAGGGGCTAGCCTGGAAAGCACTTGCTCAGCCTCATCTGCTCATGGCACTGTTCGCATAGAGGCACAGAGAATGGGGCTGCTTGCTTATCTTGCCTCTTGAAACTTCAAACGCATGCTGGGAAAGTTTGTGTCCCAGCAAGGCTCCTTTCGCAGCCCTGCTCTTGAAATGCGAACATCTGCAGATAGCTGGCAAGCAGAAGGGGCTAGCCTGGAAAGCTGTTGCTCAGCCTCATCTGCCCATGGCAGTGCTCGCACAGAGGCACAGAGAATGGGGCTGCTTGCTTGTCTTGCCACTTGAAACTTCAAACGTAGCCTGGGAAAGATGTTGTACCTGCTAGGCTCCTTTCGCAGCCCTGCTCTTGAAGTGCGAACATCTGCAGATAGCTGCAGGCAGAAGGGGCTAGCCTGGAAAGCTGTTGCTCAGCCTCATCTGCCCATGGCAGTGCTCGCACAGAGGCACAGAGAATGGGGCTGCTTGCTTGTCTTGCCACGTCAAACTTCAAACGTAGCCTGGGAAACATGGTGTACCTGCTAGGCTCCTTTCGCAGCCCTGCTCTTGAAATGCGAACGTCTGCAGATAGCTGGCAGCCAGAAGGGGCTAGCCTGGAAAGCTGTTGCTCAGCCTCATCTGCCCATGGCACTGTTCGCATAGAGGTACAGAGAATGGGGCTGCTTGCTTATCTTGCCACTTGAAACTTCAAACGCATGCTGGGAATGGTGGTGTCCCTGCCAGGCTCCTATCACAGCCCTGCTCCGAAAGTGCGAACGTCTGCAGATAGCTGGCAGGCAGAAGGGGCTAGCCTGGAAAGCTGTTGCTCAGCCTCATCTGCCCATGGCACTGTTCGCATAGAGGCACAGAGAATGGGGCTCCTTGCTTGTCTTGCCACCTCAAACTTCAAACGTAGCCTGGGAAAGATGGTGTACCTGCTAGGCTCCTTTCGCAGCCCTGCTCTTGAAATGAGAACGTCTGCAGATAGCTGGCAGCCAGAAGGGCCTAGCCTGGAAAGCTGTTGCTCAGCCTCATCTGCCCATGGCACTGTTCGCATAGATTCACAGAGAATGGGGCTGCTTGCTTATCTTGCCACTTGAAACCTCAAACGCATGCTGGGAAGGGTGGTGTCCCTGCCAGGCTCCTATCCCAGCCCTGCTCCGAAAGTGCGAGCGTCTGCAGATAGCTGGCAGGCAGAAGGGGCTAGCCTGGAAAGCTCTTGCTCAGCCTCATCTGCCCATGGCACGGCTCGCACAGAGGCACAGAGAATGGGGCGCCTTGCTTGTCTTGCCACCTCAAACTTCAAACGCATGCTGGGAATGGTGGTGTCCCAGCCAGGCTCCTTTCGCAGCCCTGCTCCGAAAGTGCGAACGTCTGCAGATAGCTGGCAGCCAGAAGGTGCTATCCTGGAAAGCACTTGCTCAGCCTCATCTGCCCATGGCACTGTTCGCACAGAGGCACAGAGAATGGGGCTGCTTGCTTATCTTGCCACTTGAAACTTCAAACGCATGCTGGGAATGGTGGTGTCCCTGCCAGGCTCCTTTCGCAGCCCTGCTCCGAAAGTGCGAACGTCTGCAGATAGCTGGCAAGCAGAAGGGGCTAGCCTGGAAAGCACTTGCTCAGCCTCATCTGCTCATGGCACTGTTCGCATAGAGGCACAGAGAATGGGGCTGCTTGCTTATCTTGCCTCTTGAAACTTCAAACGCATGCTGGGAAAGTTTGTGTCCCAGCAAGGCTCCTTTCGCAGCCCTGCTCTTTAAATGCGAACATCTGCAGATAGCTGGCAAGCAGAAGGGGCTAGCCTGGAAAGCTGTTGCTCAGCCTCATCTGCCCATGGCAGTGCTCGCACAGAGGCACAGAGAATGGGGCTGCTTGCTTGTCTTCCCACTTGAAACTTCAAACGTAGCCTGGGAAAGATCGTGTACCTGCTAGGCTCCTTTCGCAGCCCTGCTCTTGAAGTGCGAACATCTGCAGATAGCTGCAGGCAGAAGGGGCTAGCCTGGAAAGCTGTTGCTCAGCCTCATCTGCCCATGGCAGTGCTCGCACAGAGGCACAGAGAATGGGACTGCTTGCTTGTCTTGCCACCTCAAACTTCAAACGTAGCCTGGGAAACATGGTGTACCTGCTAGGCTCCTTTCGCAGCCCTGCTCTTGAAATGCGAACGTCTGCAGATAGCTGGCAGCCAGAAGGGGCTAGCCTGGAAAGCTGTTGCTCAGCCTCATCTGCCCATGGCACTGTTCGCATAGAGGTACAGAGAATGGGGCTGCTTGCTTATCTTGCCACTTGAAACTTCAAACGCATGCTGGGAATGGTGGTGTCCCTGCCAGGCTCCTATCACAGCCCTGCTCCGAAAGTGCGAACGTCTGCAGATAGCTGGCAGGCAGAAGGGGCTATCCTGGAAAGCTGTTGCTCAGCCTCATCTGCCCATGGCACTGTTCGCACAGAGGCACAGAGAATGGGGCTGCTTGCTGATCTTGCCACTTGGAACTTCAAACGCATGCTGGGAATGGTGGTGTCCCTGCCAGGCTCCTATCACAGCCCTGCTCCGAAAGTGCGAGCGTCTGCAGATAGCTGGCAGGCAGAAGGGGCTAGCCTGGAAAGCTCTTGCTCAGCCTCATCTGCCCATGGCACGGCTCGCACAGAGGCACAGAGAATGGGGCGCCTTGCTTGTCTTGCCACCTCAAACTTCAAACGCATGCTGGTAATGGTGGTGTCCCAGCCAGGCTCCTTTCGCAGCCCTGCTCCGAAAGTGCGAACGTCTGCAGATAGCTGGCAGCCAGAAGGTGCTATCCTGGAAAGCACTTGCTCAGCCTCATCTGCCCATGGCACTGTTCGCACAGAGGCACAGAGAGTGGGGCTGCTTGCTTATCTTGCCACTTGAAACTTCAAACGCATGCTGGGAATGGTGGTGTCCCTGCCAGGGTCCTTTCGCAGCCCTGCTCTTGAAATGCGAACGTCTGCAGATAGCTGGCAGCCAGAAGGGGCTAGCCTGCAAAGCTGTTGCTCAGCCTCATCTGCCCATGGCACTGTTCGCATAGAGGTACAGAGAATGGGGCTGCTTGCTTATCTTGCCACTTGAAACTTCAAACGCATGCTGGGAATGGTGGTGTCCCTGCCAGGCTCCTATCACAGCCCTGCTCCGAAAGTGCGAACGTCTGCAGATAGCTGGCAGGCAGAAGGGGCTAGCCTGGAAAGCTGTTGCTCAGCCTCATCTGCCCATGGCACTGCTCGCACAGAGGCACAGAGAATGGTGCTGCTTGCTGATCTTGCCACTTGGAACTTCAAACGCATGCTGGGAATGGTGGTGTCCCTGCCAGGCTCCTATCCCAGCCCTGCTCCGAAAGTGCGAGCGTCTGCAGATAGCTGGCAGGCAGAAGGGGCTAGCCTGGAAAGCTCTTGCTCAGCCTCATCTGCCCATGGCACGGCTTGCACAGAGGCACAGAGAATGGGGCGCCTTGCTTGTCTTGCCACCTCAAACTTCAAAGGTAGCCTGGGAAAGTTGGTGTCCCAGCCAGGCTCCTTTCGCAGCCCTGCTCCGAAAGTGCGAACGTCTGCAGATAGCTGGCAGCCAGAAGGTGCTATCCTGGAAAGCACTTGCTCAGCCTCATCTGCCCATGGCACTGTTCGCACAGAGGCACAGAGAATGGGGCTGCTTGCTTATCTTGCCACTTGAAACTTCAAACGCATGCTGGGAATGGTGGTGTCCCTGCCATGGTCCTTTCGCAGCCCTGCTCCGAAAGTGCGAACATCTGCAGATAGCTGGCAAGCAGAAGGGGCTAGCCTGGAAAGCACTTGCTCAGCCTCATCTGCTCATGGCACTGTTCGCATAGAGGCACAGAGAATGGGGCTGCTTGCTTATCTTGCCACTTGAAACTTCAAACGCATGCTGGGAATGGTGGTGTCCCTGCCATGCTCCTTTCGCAGCCCTGCTCTTGAAATGCGAACATCTGCAGATAGCTGGCAAGCAGAAGGGGCTAGCCTGGAAAGCACTTGCTCAGCCTCATCTGCCCATGGCACTGTTCGCACAGAGGCACAGAGAATGGGGCTGCTTGCTTATCTTGCCACTTGAAACTTCAAACGCATGCTGGGAATGGTGGTGTCCCTGCCAGGGTCCTTTCGCAGCCCTGCTTCGAAAGTGCGAACGTCTGCAGGTAGCTGGCAAGCAGAAGGGGCTAGCCTGGAAAGCACTTGCTCAGCCTCATCTGCCCATGGCACGGATCGCATAGAGGCACAGAGAATGGGGCTGCTTGCTTATCTTGCCACTTGAAACTTCAAACGCATGCTGGGAATGGTGGTGTCCCTGCCAGGCTCCTTTCGCAGCCCTGCTCTTGAAATGCGAACATCTGCAGATAGCTGGCAGGCAGAAGGGGCTAGCCTGGAAAGCTGTTGCTCAGCCTCATCTGCCCATGGCACTGTTCTCATAGAGGCACAGAGAATGGGGCTGCTTGCTTATCTTGCCACTTGAAACTTCAAACGCATGCTGGGAATGGTGGTGTCCAGCCAGGCTCCTTTCGCAGCCCTGCTCCGAAAGTGCGAACGTCTGCAGATAGCTGGCAGGCAGAAGGGGCTAGCCTGGAAAGCTGTTGCTCAGCCTCATCTGCCCATGGCACTGTTCGCATAGAGGCACAGAGAATGGGGCTCCTTGCTTGTCTTGCCACCTCAAACTTCAAACGTAGCCTGGGAAAGATGGTGTACCTGCTAGGCTCCTTTCGCAGCCCTGCTCTTGAAATGCGAACGTCTGCAGATAGCTGGCAGCCAGAAGGGGCTAGCCTGGAAAGCTGTTGCTCAGCCTCATCTGCCCATGGCACTGTTCGCATAGAGGCACAGAGAATGGGGCTGCTTGCTTATCTTGCCACTTGAAACTTCAAACGCATGCTGGGAAGGGTGGTGTCCCTGCCAGGCTCCTATCCCAGCCCTGCTCCGAAAGTGCGAACGTCTGCAGATAGCTGGCAGCCAGAAGGTGCTAGCCTGGAAAGCTGTTGCTCAGCCTCATCTGCCCATGGCAGTGCTCGCACAGAGGCACAGAGAATGGGGCGCCTTGCTTGTCTTGCCACCTCAAACTTCAAACGTAGCCTGGGAAACATGGTGTACCTGCTAGGCTCCTTTCGCAGCCCTGCTCTTGAAATGCGAACGTCTGCAGATAGCTGGCAGCCAGAAGGGGCTAGCCTGGAAAGCTGTTGCTCAGCCTCATCTGCCCATGGCACTGTTCGCATAGAGGTACAGAGAATGGGGCTGCTTGCTTATCTTGCCACTTGAAACTTCAAACGCATGCTGGGAATGGTGGTGTCCCTGCCAGGCTCCTATCACAGCCCTGCTCCGAAAGTGCGAACGTCTGCAGATAGCTGGCAGCCAGAAGGGGCTAGCCTGGAAAGCTGTTGCTCAGCCTCATCTGCCCATGGCAGTGCTCGCACAGAGGCACAGAGAATGGGGCTGCTTGCTTATCTTGCCACTTGAAACTTCAAACGCATGCTGGGAATGGTGGTGTCCCTGCCAGGCTCCTTTCGCAGCCCTGCTCTTGAAATGCGAACATCTGCAGATAGCTGGCAAGCAGAAGGTGCTAGCCTGGAAAGCACTTGCTCAGCCTCATCTGCCCATGGCACTGTTCGCATAGAGGCACAGAGAATGGGTCTGCTTGCTTATCTTGCCACTTGAAACTTCAAACGCATGCTGGGAATGGTGGTGTCCCTGCCAGGGTCCTTTCGCAGCCCTGCTTCGAAAGTGCGAACGTCTGCAGGTAGCTGGCAAGCAGAAGGGGCTAGCCTGGAAAGCACTTACTCAGCCTCATCTGCTCATGGCACTGTTCGCATAGAGGCACAGAGAATGGGGCTGCTTGCTTATCTTGCCACTTGAAACTTCAAACGCATGCTGGGAATGGTGGTGTCCCTGCCAGGCTCCTTTCGCAGCCCTGCTCTTGAAATGCGAACATCTGCAGATAGCTGGCAAGCAGAAGGGGCTAGCCTGGAAAGCTGTTGCTCAGCCTCATCTGCCCATGGCACTGTTCTCATAGAGGCACAGAGAATGGGGCTCCTTGCTTATCTTGCCACTTGAAACTTCAAACGCATGCTGGGAATGGTCGTGCCCCTGCCAGGCTCCTATCACAGCCCTGCTCCGAAAGTGCGAACGTCTGCAGATAGCTGGCAGGCAGAAGGGGCTATCCTGGAAAGCTGTTGCTCAGCCTCATCTGCCCATGGCACTGCTCGCACAGAGGCACAGAGAATGGGGCGCCTTGCTTGTCTTGCCACCTCAAACTTCAAAGGTAGCCTGGGAAAGTTGGTGTCCCAGCCAGGCTCCTTTCGCAGCCCTGCTCCGAAAGTGCGAACGTCTGCAGATAGCTGGCAGCCAGAAGGGGCTAGCCTGGAAAGCTGTTGCTCAGCCTCATCTGCCCATGGCACTGCTCGCACAGAGGCACAGAGAATGGGGCGCCTTGCTTGTCTTGCCACCTCAAACTTCAAACGTAGCCTGGGAAAGTTGGTGTCCCAGCCAGGCTCCTTTCGCAGCCCTGCTCCGAAAGTGCAAACGTCTGCAGATAGCTGGCAAGCAGAAGGGGCTAGCCTGGAAAGCACTTGCTCAGCCTCATCTGCCCATGGCTCTGTTCGCACAGAGGCACAGAGAATGGGGCTGCTTGCTTATCTTGCCACTTGAAACTTCAAACGCATGCTGGGAATGGTGGTGTCCCTGCCAGGGTCCTTTCGCATCCCTGCTTCGAAAGTGCGAACGTCTGCAGGTAGCTGGCAAGCAGAAGGGGCTAGCCTGGAAAGCACTTGCTCAGCCTCATCTGCCCATGGCAGTGCTCGCACAGAGGCACAGAGAATGGGGCTGCTTGCTTGTCTTGCCACCTCAAACTTCAAACGTAGCCTGGGAAAGTTGGTGTCCCTGCCAGGCTCCTTTCGCAGCCCTGCTCTTGAAATGCGAACATCTGCAGATAGCTGGCAGCCAGAAGGGGCTAGCCTGGAAAGCTGTTGCTCAGCCTCATCTGCCCATGGCACTGTTCGCATAGAGGCACAGAGAATGGGGCTGCTTGCTTACCTTGCCACTTGAAACTTCAAACGCATGCTGGGAATGGTGGTGTCCCAGCCAGGCTCCTTTCGCAGCCCTGCTCCGAAAGTGCGAACGTCTGCAGATAGCTGGCAGGCAGAAGGGGCTAGCCTGGAAAGCTGTTGCTCAGCCTCATCTGCCCATGGCACTCTTCGCATAGAGGCACAGAGAATGGAGCTCCTTGCTTGTCTTGCCACCTCAAACTTCAAAGGTAGCCTGGGAAAGTTGGTGTCCCAGCCAGGCTCCTTTCGCAGCCCTGCTCCGAAAGTGCGAACGTCTGCAGATAGCTGGCAGCCAGAAGGTGCTAGCCTGTAAAGCTGTTGCTCAGCCTCATCTGCCCATGGCACGGCTCGCACAGAGGCACAGAGAATGGGGCTGCTTGCTTGTCTTGCCACCTCAAACTTCAAACGTAGCCTGGGAAACATGGTGTCCCAGCCAGGCTCCTTTCGCAGCCCTGCTCTTGAAATGTGAACGTCTGCAGATAGCTGGCAGCCAGAAGGGGCTAGCCTGGAAAGCTGTTGCTCAGCCTCATCTGCCCATGGCACTGTTCGCATAGAGGCACAGAGAATGGGGCTCCTTGCTTATCTTGCCACTTGAAACTTCAAACGCATGCTGGGAAGGGTGGTGTCCCTGCCAGGCTCCTTTCGCAGCCCTGCTCCGAAAGTGCGAACGTCTGCAGATAGCTGGCAGGCAGAAGGGGCTAGCCTGGAAAGCTGTTGCTCTGCCTCATCTGCCCATGGCAGTGCTCACACAGAGGCACAGAGAATGGGGCTGCTTGCTTGTCTTGCCACCTCAAACTTCAAAGGTAGCCTGGGAAAGTTGGTGTCCCAGCCAGGCTCCTTTCGCAGCCCTGCTCCGAAAGTGCGAACATCTGCAGATAGCTGGCAGACAGAAGGTGCTAGCCTGGAAAGCTGTTGCTCAGCCTCATCTGCCCATGGCAGTGCTCGCACAGAGGCACAGAGAATGGGGCTGCTTGCTTGTCTTGCCACCTCAAACTTCAAACGTAGCCTGGAAAAGATGGTGTACCTGCTAGGCTCCTTTCGCAGCCCTGCTCTTGAAGTGCGAACATCTGCAGATAGCTGGCAGGCAGAAGGGGCTAGCCTGGAAAGCTGTTGCTCAGCCTCATCTGCCCATGGCAGTGCTCGCACAGAGGCACAGAGAATGGGGCTGCTTGCTTGTCTTGCGACCTCAAACTTCAAACGTAGCCTGGGAAAGATGGTGTACCTGCTAGGCTCCTTTCGCAGCCCTGCTCTTGAAATGCGAACGTCTGCAGATAGCTGGCAAGCAGAAGGGGCTAGCCTGGAAAGCACTTGCTCAGCCTCATCTGCCCATGGCACTGTTCGCACAGAGGCACAGAGAATGGGGCTGCTTGCTTATCTTGCCACTTGAAACTTCAAACGCATGCTGGGAATGGTGGTGTCCCTGCCAGGGTCCTTTCGCAGCCCTGCTTCGAAAGTGCGAACGTCTGCAGGTAGCTGGCAAGCAGAAGGGGCTAGCCTGGAAAGCACTTGCTCAGCCTCATCTGCCCATGGCACGGATCGCATAGAGGCACAGAGAATGGGGCTGCTTGCTTATCTTGCCACTTGAAACTTCAAACGCATGCTGGGAATGGTGGTGTCCCTGCCAGGCTCCTTTCGCAGCCCTGCTCTTGAAATGCGAACATCTGCAGATAGCTGGCAGGCAGAAGGGGCTAGCTTGGAAAGCTGTTGCTCAGCCTCATCTGCCCATGGCACTGTTCTCATAGAGGCACAGAGAATGGGGCTGCTTGCTTATCTTGCCACTTGAAACTTCAAACGCATGCTGGGAATGGTGGTGTCCAGCCAGGCTCCTTTCGCAGCCCTGCTCCGAAAGTGCGAACGTCTGCAGATAGCTGGCAGGCAGAAGGGGCTAGCCTGGAAAGCTGTTGCTCAGCCTCATCTGCCCATGGCACTGTTCGCATAGAGGCACAGAGAATGGGGCTCCTTGCTTGTCTTGCCACCTCAAACTTCAAACGTAGCCTGGGAAAGATGGTGTACCTGCTAGGCTCCTTTCGCAGCCCTGCTCTTGAAATGCGAACGTCTGCAGATAGCTGGCAGCCAGAAGGGGCTAGCCTGGAAAGCTGTTGCTCAGCCTCATCTGCCCATGGCACTGTTCGCATAGAGGCACAGAGAATGGGGCTGCTTGCTTATCTTGCCACTTGAAACTTCAAACGCATGCTGGGAAGGGTGGTGTCCCTGCCAGGCTCCTATCCCAGCCCTGCTCCGAAAGTGCGAACGTCTGCAGATAGCTGGCAGACAGAAGGTGCTAGCCTGGAAAGCTGTTGCTCAGCCTCATCTGCCCATGGCAGTGCTCGCACAGAGGCACAGAGAATGGGGCGCCTTGCTTGTCTTGCCACCTCAAACTTCAAACGTAGCCTGGGAAACATGGTGTACCTGCTAGGCTCCTTTCGCAGCCCTGCTCTTGAAATGCGAACGTCTGCAGATAGCTGGCAGCCAGAAGGGGCTAGCCTGGAAAGCTGTTGCTCAGCCTCATCTGCCCATGGCACTGTTCGCATAGAGGTACAGAGAATGGGGCTGCTTGCTTATCTTGCCACTTGAAACTTCAAACGCATGCTGGGAATGGTGGTGTCCCTGCCAGGCTCCTATCACAGCCCTGCTCCGAAAGTGCGAACGTCTGCAGATAGCTGGCAGCCAGAAGGGGCTAGCCTGGAAAGCTGTTGCTCAGCCTCATCTGCCCATGGCAGTGCTCGCACAGAGGCACAGAGAATGGGGCTGCTTGCTTATCTTGCCACTTGAAACTTCAAACGCATGCTGGGAATGGTGGTGTCCCTGCCAGGCTCCTTTCGCAGCCCTGCTCTTGAAATGCGAACATCTGCAGATAGCTGGCAAGCAGAAGGTGCTAGCCTGGAAAGCACTTGCTCAGCCTCATCTGCCCATGGCACTGTTCGCATAGAGGCACAGAGAATGGGTCTGCTTGCTTATCTTGCCACTTGAAACTTCAAACGCATGCTGGGAATGGTGGTGTCCCTGCCAGGGTCCTTTCGCAGCCCTGCTTCGAAAGTGCGAACGTCTGCAGGTAGCTGGCAAGCAGAAGGGGCTAGCCTGGAAAGCACTTACTCAGCCTCATCTGCTCATGGCACTGTTCGCATAGAGGCACAGAGAATGGGGCTGCTTGCTTATCTTGCCACTTGAAACTTCAAACGCATGCTGGGAATGGTGGTGTCCCTGCCAGGCTCCTTTCGCAGCCCTGCTCTTGAAATGCGAACATCTGCAGATAGCTGGCAAGCAGAAGGGGCTAGCCTGGAAAGCTGTTGCTCAGCCTCATCTGCCCATGGCACTGTTCTCATAGAGGCACAGAGAATGGGGCTCCTTGCTTATCTTGCCACTTGAAACTTCAAACGCATGCTGGGAATGGTCGTGCCCCTGCCAGGCTCCTATCACAGCCCTGCTCCGAAAGTGCGAACGTCTGCAGATAGCTGGCAGGCAGAAGGGGCTATCCTGGAAAGCTGTTGCTCAGCCTCATCTGCCCATGGCACTGCTCGCACAGAGGCACAGAGAATGGGGCGCCTTGCTTGTCTTGCCACCTCAAACTTCAAACGTAGCCTGGGAAAGTTGGTGTCCCAGCCAGGCTCCTTTCGCAGCCCTGCTCCGAAAGTGCGAACGTCTGCAGATAGCTGGCAGCCAGAAGGGGCTAGCCTGGAAAGCTGTTGCTCAGCCTCATCTGCCCATGGCACTGTTCGCATAGAGGCACAGAGAATGGGGCTCCTTGCTTGTCTTGCCACCTCAAACTTCAAACGTAGCCTGGGAAAGATGGTGTACCTGCTAGGCTCCTTTCGCAGCCCTGCTCTTGAAATGCGAACGTCTGCAGATAGCTGGCAGCCAGAAGGGGCTAGCCTGGAAAGCTGTTGCTCAGCCTCATCTGCCCATGGCACTGTTCGCATAGAGGCACAGAGAATGGGGCTGCTTGCTTATCTTGCCACTTGAAACTTCAAACGCATGCTGGGAAGGGTGGTGTCCCTGCCAGGCTCCTATCCCAGCCCTGCTCCGAAAGTGCGAACGTCTGCAGATAGCTGGCAGCCAGAAGGTGCTAGCCTGGAAAGCTGTTGCTCAGCCTCATCTGCCCATGGCAGTGCTCGCACAGAGGCACAGAGAATGGGGCGCCTTGCTTGTCTTGCCACCTCAAACTTCAAACGTAGCCTGGGAAACATGGTGTACCTGCTAGGCTCCTTTCGCAGCCCTGCTCTTGAAATGCGAACGTCTGCAGATAGCTGGCAGCCAGAAGGGGCTAGCCTGGAAAGCTGTTGCTCAGCCTCATCTGCCCATGGCACTGTTCGCATAGAGGTACAGAGAATGGGGCTGCTTGCTTATCTTGCCACTTGAAACTTCAAACGCATGCTGGGAATGGTGGTGTCCCTGCCAGGCTCCTATCACAGCCCTGCTCCGAAAGTGCGAACGTCTGCAGATAGCTGGCAGCCAGAAGGGGCTAGCCTGGAAAGCTGTTGCTCAGCCTCATCTGCCCATGGCAGTGCTCGCACAGAGGCACAGAGAATGGGGCTGCTTGCTTATCTTGCCACTTGAAACTTCAAACGCATGCTGGGAATGGTGGTGTCCCTGCCAGGCTCCTTTCGCAGCCCTGCTCTTGAAATGCGAACATCTGCAGATAGCTGGCAAGCAGAAGGTGCTAGCCTGGAAAGCACTTGCTCAGCCTCATCTGCCCATGGCACTGTTCGCATAGAGGCACAGAGAATGGGTCTGCTTGCTTATCTTGCCACTTGAAACTTCAAACGCATGCTGGGAATGGTGGTGTCCCTGCCAGGGTCCTTTCGCAGCCCTGCTTCGAAAGTGCGAACGTCTGCAGGTAGCTGGCAAGCAGAAGGGGCTAGCCTGGAAAGCACTTACTCAGCCTCATCTGCTCATGGCACTGTTCGCATAGAGGCACAGAGAATGGGGCTGCTTGCTTATCTTGCCACTTGAAACTTCAAACGCATGCTGGGAATGGTGGTGTCCCTGCCAGGCTCCTTTCGCAGCCCTGCTCTTGAAATGCGAACATCTGCAGATAGCTGGCAAGCAGAAGGGGCTAGCCTGGAAAGCTGTTGCTCAGCCTCATCTGCCCATGGCACTGTTCTCATAGAGGCACAGAGAATGGGGCTCCTTGCTTATCTTGCCACTTGAAACTTCAAACGCATGCTGGGAATGGTCGTGCCCCTGCCAGGCTCCTATCACAGCCCTGCTCCGAAAGTGCGAACGTCTGCAGATAGCTGGCAGGCAGAAGGGGCTATCCTGGAAAGCTGTTGCTCAGCCTCATCTGCCCATGGCACTGCTCGCACAGAGGCACAGAGAATGGGGCGCCTTGCTTGTCTTGCCACCTCAAACTTCAAACGTAGCCTGGGAAAGTTGGTGTCCCAGCCAGGCTCCTTTCGCAGCCCTGCTCCGAAAGTGCGAACGTCTGCAGATAGCTGGCAGCCAGAAGGGGCTAGCCTGGAAAGCTGTTGCTCAGCCTCATCTGCCCATGGCACTGCTCGCACAGAGGCACAGAGAATGGGGCGCCTTGCTTGTCTTGCCACCTCAAACTTCAAACGTAGCCTGGGAAAGTTGGTGTCCCAGCCAGGCTCCTTTCGCAGCCCTGCTCCGAAAGTGCAAACGTCTGCAGATAGCTGGCAAGCAGAAGGGGCTAGCCTGGAAAGCACTTGCTCAGCCTCATCTGCCCATGGCTCTGTTCGCACAGAGGCACAGAGAATGGGGCTGCTTGCTTATCTTGCCACTTGAAACTTCAAACGCATGCTGGGAATGGTGGTGTCCCTGCCAGGGTCCTTTCGCATCCCTGCTTCGAAAGTGCGAACGTCTGCAGGTAGCTGGCAAGCAGAAGGGGCTAGCCTGGAAAGCACTTGCTCAGCCTCATCTGCCCATGGCAGTGCTCGCACAGAGGCACAGAGAATGGGGCTGCTTGCTTGTCTTGCCACCTCAAACTTCAAACGTAGCCTGGGAAAGTTGGTGTCCCTGCCAGGCTCCTTTCGCAGCCCTGCTCTTGAAATGCGAACATCTGCAGATAGCTGGCAGCCAGAAGGGGCTAGCCTGGAAAGCTGTTGCTCAGCCTCATCTGCCCATGGCACTGTTCGCATAGAGGCACAGAGAATGGGGCTGCTTGCTTACCTTGCCACTTGAAACTTCAAACGCATGCTGGGAATGGTGGTGTCCCAGCCAGGCTCCTTTCGCAGCCCTGCTCCGAAAGTGCGAACGTCTGCAGATAGCTGGCAGGCAGAAGGGGCTAGCCTGGAAAGCTGTTGCTCAGCCTCATCTGCCCATGGCACTCTTCGCATAGAGGCACAGAGAATGGAGCTCCTTGCTTGTCTTGCCACCTCAAACTTCAAAGGTAGCCTGGGAAAGTTGGTGTCCCAGCCAGGCTCCTTTCGCAGCCCTGCTCCGAAAGTGCGAACGTCTGCAGATAGCTGGCAGCCAGAAGGTGCTAGCCTGTAAAGCTGTTGCTCAGCCTCATCTGCCCATGGCACGGCTCGCACAGAGGCACAGAGAATGGGGCTGCTTGCTTGTCTTGCCACCTCAAACTTCAAACGTAGCCTGGGAAACATGGTGTCCCAGCCAGGCTCCTTTCGCAGCCCTGCTCTTGAAATGTGAACGTCTGCAGATAGCTGGCAGCCAGAAGGGGCTAGCCTGGAAAGCTGTTGCTCAGCCTCATCTGCCCATGGCACTGTTCGCATAGAGGCACAGAGAATGGGGCTCCTTGCTTATCTTGCCACTTGAAACTTCAAACGCATGCTGGGAAGGGTGGTGTCCCTGCCAGGCTCCTTTCGCAGCCCTGCTCCGAAAGTGCGAACGTCTGCAGATAGCTGGCAGGCAGAAGGGGCTAGCCTGGAAAGCTGTTGCTCTGCCTCATCTGCCCATGGCAGTGCTCACACAGAGGCACAGAGAATGGGGCTGCTTGCTTGTCTTGCCACCTCAAACTTCAAAGGTAGCCTGGGAAAGTTGGTGTCCCAGCCAGGCTCCTTTCGCAGCCCTGCTCCGAAAGTGCGAACATCTGCAGATAGCTGGCAGACAGAAGGTGCTAGCCTGGAAAGCTGTTGCTCAGCCTCATCTGCCCATGGCAGTGCTCGCACAGAGGCACAGAGAATGGGGCTGCTTGCTTGTCTTGCCACCTCAAACTTCAAACGTAGCCTGGAAAAGATGGTGTACCTGCTAGGCTCCTTTCGCAGCCCTGCTCTTGAAGTGCGAACATCTGCAGATAGCTGGCAGGCAGAAGGGGCTAGCCTGGAAAGCTGTTGCTCAGCCTCATCTGCCCATGGCAGTGCTCGCACAGAGGCACAGAGAATGGGGCTGCTTGCTTGTCTTGCGACCTCAAACTTCAAACGTAGCCTGGGAAAGATGGTGTACCTGCTAGGCTCCTTTCGCAGCCCTGCTCTTGAAATGCGAACGTCTGCAGATAGCTGGCAAGCAGAAGGGGCTAGCCTGGAAAGCACTTGCTCAGCCTCATCTGCCCATGGCACTGTTCGCACAGAGGCACAGAGAATGGGGCTGCTTGCTTATCTTGCCACTTGAAACTTCAAACGCATGCTGGGAATGGTGGTGTCCCTGCCAGGGTCCTTTCGCAGCCCTGCTTCGAAAGTGCGAACGTCTGCAGGTAGCTGGCAAGCAGAAGGGGCTAGCCTGGAAAGCACTTGCTCAGCCTCATCTGCCCATGGCACGGATCGCATAGAGGCACAGAGAATGGGGCTGCTTGCTTATCTTGCCACTTGAAACTTCAAACGCATGCTGGGAATGGTGGTGTCCCTGCCAGGCTCCTTTCGCAGCCCTGCTCTTGAAATGCGAACATCTGCAGATAGCTGGCAGGCAGAAGGGGCTAGCTTGGAAAGCTGTTGCTCAGCCTCATCTGCCCATGGCACTGTTCTCATAGAGGCACAGAGAATGGGGCTGCTTGCTTATCTTGCCACTTGAAACTTCAAACGCATGCTGGGAATGGTGGTGTCCAGCCAGGCTCCTTTCGCAGCCCTGCTCCGAAAGTGCGAACGTCTGCAGATAGCTGGCAGGCAGAAGGGGCTAGCCTGGAAAGCTGTTGCTCAGCCTCATCTGCCCATGGCACTGTTCGCATAGAGGCACAGAGAATGGGGCTCCTTGCTTGTCTTGCCACCTCAAACTTCAAACGTAGCCTGGGAAAGATGGTGTACCTGCTAGGCTCCTTTCGCAGCCCTGCTCTTGAAATGCGAACGTCTGCAGATAGCTGGCAGCCAGAAGGGGCTAGCCTGGAAAGCTGTTGCTCAGCCTCATCTGCCCATGGCACTGTTCGCATAGAGGCACAGAGAATGGGGCTGCTTGCTTATCTTGCCACTTGAAACTTCAAACGCATGCTGGGAAGGGTGGTGTCCCTGCCAGGCTCCTATCCCAGCCCTGCTCCGAAAGTGCGAACGTCTGCAGATAGCTGGCAGACAGAAGGTGCTAGCCTGGAAAGCTGTTGCTCAGCCTCATCTGCCCATGGCAGTGCTCGCACAGAGGCACAGAGAATGGGGCGCCTTGCTTGTCTTGCCACCTCAAACTTCAAACGTAGCCTGGGAAACATGGTGTACCTGCTAGGCTCCTTTCGCAGCCCTGCTCTTGAAATGCGAACGTCTGCAGATAGCTGGCAGCCAGAAGGGGCTAGCCTGGAAAGCTGTTGCTCAGCCTCATCTGCCCATGGCACTGTTCGCATAGAGGTACAGAGAATGGGGCTGCTTGCTTATCTTGCCACTTGAAACTTCAAACGCATGCTGGGAATGGTGGTGTCCCTGCCAGGCTCCTATCACAGCCCTGCTCCGAAAGTGCGAACGTCTGCAGATAGCTGGCAGCCAGAAGGGGCTAGCCTGGAAAGCTGTTGCTCAGCCTCATCTGCCCATGGCAGTGCTCGCACAGAGGCACAGAGAATGGGGCTGCTTGCTTATCTTGCCACTTGAAACTTCAAACGCATGCTGGGAATGGTGGTGTCCCTGCCAGGCTCCTTTCGCAGCCCTGCTCTTGAAATGCGAACATCTGCAGATAGCTGGCAAGCAGAAGGTGCTAGCCTGGAAAGCACTTGCTCAGCCTCATCTGCCCATGGCACTGTTCGCATAGAGGCACAGAGAATGGGTCTGCTTGCTTATCTTGCCACTTGAAACTTCAAACGCATGCTGGGAATGGTGGTGTCCCTGCCAGGGTCCTTTCGCAGCCCTGCTTCGAAAGTGCGAACGTCTGCAGGTAGCTGGCAAGCAGAAGGGGCTAGCCTGGAAAGCACTTACTCAGCCTCATCTGCTCATGGCACTGTTCGCATAGAGGCACAGAGAATGGGGCTGCTTGCTTATCTTGCCACTTGAAACTTCAAACGCATGCTGGGAATGGTGGTGTCCCTGCCAGGCTCCTTTCGCAGCCCTGCTCTTGAAATGCGAACATCTGCAGATAGCTGGCAAGCAGAAGGGGCTAGCCTGGAAAGCTGTTGCTCAGCCTCATCTGCCCATGGCACTGTTCTCATAGAGGCACAGAGAATGGGGCTCCTTGCTTATCTTGCCACTTGAAACTTCAAACGCATGCTGGGAATGGTCGTGCCCCTGCCAGGCTCCTATCACAGCCCTGCTCCGAAAGTGCGAACGTCTGCAGATAGCTGGCAGGCAGAAGGGGCTATCCTGGAAAGCTGTTGCTCAGCCTCATCTGCCCATGGCACTGCTCGCACAGAGGCACAGAGAATGGGGCGCCTTGCTTGTCTTGCCACCTCAAACTTCAAACGTAGCCTGGGAAAGTTGGTGTCCCAGCCAGGCTCCTTTCGCAGCCCTGCTCCGAAAGTGCGAACGTCTGCAGATAGCTGGCAGCCAGAAGGGGCTAGCCTGGAAAGCTGTTGCTCAGCCTCATCTGCCCATGGCACTGCTCGCACAGAGGCCCAGAGAATGGGGCGCCTTGCTTGTCTTGCCACCTCAAACTTCAAACGTAGCCTGGGAAAGTTGGTGTCCCAGCCAGGCTCCTTTCGCAGCCCTGCTCCGAAAGTGCAAACGTCTGCAGATAGCTGGCAAGCAGAAGGGGCTAGCCTGGAAAGCACTTGCTCAGCCTCATCTGCCCATGGCTCTGTTCGCACAGAGGCACAGAGAATGGGGCTGCTTGCTTATCTTGCCACTTGAAACTTCAAACGCATGCTGGGAATGGTGGTGTCCCTGCCAGGGTCCTTTCGCATCCCTGCTTCGAAAGTGCGAACGTCTGCAGGTAGCTGGCAAGCAGAAGGGGCTAGCCTGGAAAGCACTTGCTCAGCCTCATCTGCCCATGGCAGTGCTCGCACAGAGGCACAGAGAATGGGGCTGCTTGCTTGTCTTGCCACCTCAAACTTCAAACGTAGCCTGGGAAAGTTGGTGTCCCTGCCAGGCTCCTTTCGCAGCCCTGCTCTTGAAATGCGAACATCTGCAGATAGCTGGCAGCCAGAAGGGGCTAGCCTGGAAAGCTGTTGCTCAGCCTCATCTGCCCATGGCACTGTTCGCATAGAGGCACAGAGAATGGGGCTGCTTGCTTACCTTGCCACTTGAAACTTCAAACGCATGCTGGGAATGGTGGTGTCCCAGCCAGGCTCCTTTCGCAGCCCTGCTCCGAAAGTGCGAACGTCTGCAGATAGCTGGCAGGCAGAAGGGGCTAGCCTGGAAAGCTGTTGCTCAGCCTCATCTGCCCATGGCACTCTTCGCATAGAGGCACAGAGAATGGAGCTCCTTGCTTGTCTTGCCACCTCAAACTTCAAAGGTAGCCTGGGAAAGTTGGTGTCCCAGCCAGGCTCCTTTCGCAGCCCTGCTCCGAAAGTGCGAACGTCTGCAGATAGCTGGCAGCCAGAAGGTGCTAGCCTGTAAAGCTGTTGCTCAGCCTCATCTGCCCATGGCACGGCTCGCACAGAGGCACAGAGAATGGGGCTGCTTGCTTGTCTTGCCACCTCAAACTTCAAACGTAGCCTGGGAAACATGGTGTCCCAGCCAGGCTCCTTTCGCAGCCCTGCTCTTGAAATGTGAACGTCTGCAGATAGCTGGCAGCCAGAAGGGGCTAGCCTGGAAAGCTGTTGCTCAGCCTCATCTGCCCATGGCACTGTTCGCATAGAGGCACAGAGAATGGGGCTCCTTGCTTATCTTGCCACTTGAAACTTCAAACGCATGCTGGGAAGGGTGGTGTCCCTGCCAGGCTCCTTTCGCAGCCCTGCTCCGAAAGTGCGAACGTCTGCAGATAGCTGGCAGGCAGAAGGGGCTAGCCTGGAAAGCTGTTGCTCTGCCTCATCTGCCCATGGCAGTGCTCGCACAGAGGCACAGAGAATGGGGCTGCTTGCTTGTCTTGCCACCTCAAACTTCAAAGGTAGCCTGGGAAAGTTGGTGTCCCAGCCAGGCTCCTTTCGCAGCCCTGCTCCGAAAGTGCGAACATCTGCAGATAGCTGGCAGACAGAAGGTGCTAGCCTGGAAAGCTGTTGCTCAGCCTCATCTGCCCATGGCAGTGCTCGCACAGAGGCACAGAGAATGGGGCTGCTTGCTTGTCTTGCCACCTCAAACTTCAAACGTAGCCTGGAAAAGATGGTGTACCTGCTAGGCTCCTTTCGCAGCCCTGCTCTTGAAGTGCGAACATCTGCAGATAGCTGGCAGGCAGAAGGGGCTAGCCTGGAAAGCTGTTGCTCAGCCTCATCTGCCCATGGCAGTGCTCGCACAGAGGCACAGAGAATGGGGCTGCTTGCTTGTCTTGCCACCTCAAACTTCAAACGTAGCCTGGGAAAGATGGTGTACCTGCTAGGCTCCTTTCGCAGCCCTGCTCTTGAAATGCGAACGTCTGCAGATAGCTGGCAGCCAGAAGGGGCTAGCCTGGAAAGCTGTTGCTCAGCCTCATCTGCCCATGGCACTGTTCGCATAGAGGCACAGAGAATGGGGCTGCTTGCTGATCTTGCCACTTGGAAATTCAAACGCATGCTGGGAATGGTGGTGTCCCTGCCAGGCTCCTATCACAGCCCTGCTCCGAAAGTGCGAGCGTCTGCAGACAGCTGGAAGGCAGAAGGGGCTAGCCTGGAAAGCTCTTGCTCAGCCTCATCTGCCCATGGCACTGTTCGCACAGAGGCACAGAGAATGGGGCGCCTTGCTTGTCTTGCCACCTCAAACTTCAAACGCATGCTGGGAAAGTTGGTGTCCCAGCCAGGCTCCTTTCGCAGCCCTGCTCCGAAAGTGCGAACGTCTGCAGATAGCTGGCAGCCAGAAGGGGCTAGCCTGGAAAGCTGTTGCTCAGCCTCATCTGCCCATGGCACGGATCGCACAGAGGCACAGAGAATGGGGCTGCTTGCTTGTCTTGCCACCTCAAACTTCAAACGTAGCCTGGGAAAGATGGTGTACCTGCTAGGCTCCTTTCACAGCCCTGCTCTTGAAATGCGAACGTCTGCAGATAGCTGGCAGGCAGAAGGGGCTAGCCTGGAAAGCTGTTGCTCAGCCTCATCTGCCCATGGCACTGTTCGCATAGAGGCACAGAGAATGGGGCTGCTTGCTGATCTTGCCACTTGGAACTTCAAACGCATGCTGGGAATGGTGGTGTCCCTGCCAGGCTCCTATCACAGTCCTGCTCTTGAAATGCGAACATCTGCAGATAGCTGGCAAGCAGAAGGGGCTAGCCTGGAAAGCTGTTGCTCAGCCTCATCTACCCATGGCACGGCTCGCATAGAGGCACAGAGAACGGGGCGCCTTGCTTGTCTTGCCACCTCAAACTTCAAACGCATGCTGGGAATGGTGGTGTCCCTGCCAGGCTCCTTTCGCATCCCTGCTCCGAAAGTGCGAACGTCTGCAGATAGCTGGCAGGCAGAAGGGGCTATCCTGGAAAGCTGTTGCTCAGCCTCGTCTGCCCATGGCACTGTTTGCATAGAGGCACAGAGAATGGGGCTCCTTGCTTGTCTTGCCACCTCAAACTTCAAAGGTAGCTGGGGAAAGTTGGTGTCCCAGCCAGGCTCCTTTCGCAGCCCTGCTCCGAAAGTGCGAACGTCTGCAGATAGCTGGCAGCCAGAAGGTGCTAGCCTGTAAAGCTGTTGCTCAGCCTCATCTGCCCATGGCACGGCTCGCACAGAGGCACAGAGAATGGGGCGCCTTGCTTGTCTTGCCACCTTAAACTTCAAACGTAGCCTGGGAAAGTTGGTGTCCCAGCCAGGCTCCTTTCGCAGCCCTGCTCCGAAAGTGCGAACGTCTGCAGATAGCTGGCAGCCAGAAGGTGCTATCCTGGAAAGCACTTGCTCAGCCTCATCTGCCCATGGCACTGTTCGCACAGAGGCACAGAGAATGGGGCTGCTTGCTTATCTTGCCACTTGAAACTTCAAACGCATGCTGGGAATGGTGGTGGTGTCCCTGCCAGGGTCCTTTCGCAGCCCTGCTCCGAAAGTGCGAACGTCTGCAGATAGCTGGCAAGCAGAAGGGGCTAGCCTGGAAAGCACTTGCTCAGCCTCATCTGCTCATGGCACTGTTCGCATAGAGGCACAGAGAATGGGGCTCCTTGCTTATCTTGCCACTTGAAACTTCAAACGCATGCTGGGAAAGTTGGTGTCCCAGCCAGGCTCCTTTCGCAGCCCTGCTCTTGAAATGCGAACGTCTGCAGATAGCTGGCAGCCAGAAGGGGCTAGCCTGGAAAGCTGTTGCTCAGCCTCATCTGCCCATGGCACTGTTCGCATAGAGGCACAGAGAATGGGGCTCCTTGCTTATCTTGCCACTTGAAACTTCAAACGCATGCTGGGAATGGTGGTGTCCCTGCCAGGCTCCTATCACAGCCCTGCTCCGAAAGTGCGAGCGTCTGCATATAGCTGGCAGGCAGAAGGGGCTAGCCTGGAAAGCTCTTGCTCAGCCTCATCTACCCATGGCACGGCTCGCACAGAGGCACAGAGAATGGGGCGCCTTGCTTGTCTTGCCACCTCAAACTTCAAACGTAGCCTGGGAAAGTTGGTGTCCCAGCCAGGCTCCTTTCGCAGCCCTGCTCCGAAAGTGCGAACGTCTGCAGATAGCTGGCAGCCAGAAGGTGCTATCCTGCAAAGCACTTGCTCAGCCTCATCTGCCCATGGCACTGTTCGCACAGAGGCACAGAGAATGGGGCTGCTTGCTTATCTTGCCACTTGAAACTTCAAACGCATGCTGGGAATGGTGGTGTCCCTGCCAGGGTCCTTTCGCAGCCCTGCTTCGAAAGTGCGAACGTCTGCAGATAGCTGGCAAGCAGAAGGGGCTAGCCTGGAAAGCTGTTGCTCAGCCTCATCTGCCCATGGCACTGCTCGCACAGAGGCACAGAGAATGGGGCTCCTTGCTTGTCTTGCCACCTCAAACTTCAAACGTAGCCTGGGAAACATTGTGTACCTGCTAGGCTCCTTTCGCAGCCCTGCTCTTGAAATGCGAACGTCTGCAGATAGCTGGCAGCCAGAAGGGGCTAGCCTGGAAAGCTGTTGCTCAGCCTCATCTGCCCATGGCACTGTTCGCATAGAGGTACAGAGAATGGGGCTGCTTGCTTATCTTGCCACTTGAAACTTCAAACGCATGCTGGGAATGGTGGTGTCCCTGCCAGGCTCCTATCACAGCCCTGCTCCGAAAGTGCGAACGTCTGCAGATAGCTGGCAGGCAGAAGGGGCTATCCTGGAAAGCTGTTGCTCAGCCTCATCTGCCCATGGCACTGCTCGCACAGAGGCACAGAGAATGGGGCTGCTTGCTTGTCTTGCCACCTCAAACTTCAAAGGTAGCCTGGGAAAGTTGGTGTCCCAGCCAGGCTCCTTTCGCAGCCCTGCTCCGAAAGTGCGAACGTCTGCAGATAGCTGGCAGGCAGAAGGGGCTAGCCTGGAAAGCTGTTGCTCAGCCTCATCTGCCCATGGCACTGTTCGCATAGAGGCACAGAGAATGGGGCTCCTTGCTTGTCTTGCCACCTCAAACTTCAAACGTAGCCTGGGAAAGATGGTGTACCTGCTAGGCTCCTTTCGCAGCCCTGCTCTTAAAATGCGAACATCTGCAGATAGCTGGCAGGCAAAAGGGGCTAGCCTGGAAAGCTGTTGCTCAGCCTCATCTGCCCATGGCAGTGCTCGCACAGAGGCACAGAGAATGGGGCTGCTTGCTTGTCTTGCCACCTCAAACTTCAAACGTAGCCTGGGAAAGTTGGTGTCCCTGCCAGGCTCCTTTCGCAGCCCTGCTCCGAAAGTGCGAACGTCTGCAGATAGCTGGCAGGCAGAAGGGGCTAGCCTGGAAAGCTGTTGCTCAGCCTCATCTGCCCATGGCACTGCTCGCACAGAGGCACAGAGAATGGGGCTGCTTGCTTGTCTTGCCACCTCAAACTTCAAAGGTAGCCTGGGAAGATGGTGTACCTGCTAGGCTCCTTTCGCAGTCCTGCTCTTGAAATGCGAACGTCTGCAGATAGCTGGCAGGCAGAAGGGGCTAACCTGGAAAGCTGTTGCTCAGCCTCATCTGCCCATGGCACTGTTCGCATAGAGGCACAGAGAATGGGGCTGCTTGCTTACCTTGCCACTTGAAACTTCAAACGCATGCTGGGAATGGTGGTGTCCCAGCCAGGCTCCTTTCGCAGCCCTGCTCCGAAAGTGTGAACGTCTGCAGATAGCTGGCAGGCAGAAGGGGCTATCCTGGAAAGCTGTTGATCAGCCTCATCTGCCCATGGCAGTGCTCGCACAGAGGCACAGAGAATGGGGCTGCTTGCTTGTCTTGCCACCTCAAACTTCAAACGTAGCCTGGGAAAGATGGTGTACCTGCTAGGCTCCTTTCGCAGCCCTGCTCTTGAAGTGCGAACATCTGCAGATAGCTGGCAGGCAGAAGGGGCTAGCCTGGAAAGCTGTTGCTCAGCCTCATCTGCCCATGGCAGTGCTCGCACAGAGGCACAGAGAATGGGGCGCCTTGCTTGTCTTGCCACCTCAAACTTCAATCGTAGCCTGGGAAAGTTGGTGTCCTAGCCAGGCTCCTTTCGCAGCCCTGCTCCGAAAGTGCGAACGTCTGCAGATAGCTGGCAGCCAGAAGTTGCTATCCTGGAAAGCACTTGCTCAGCCTCATCTGCCCATGGCACTGTTCGCATAGAGGCACAGAGAATGGGGCTGCTTGCTGATCTTGCCACTTGAAACTTCAAACGCATGCTGGGAATGGTGGTGTCCCTGCCAGGCTCCTATCACAGCCCTGCTCCGAAAGTGCGAACGTCTGCAGATAGCTGGCAGCCAGAAGGGGCTAGCCTGGAAAGCTGTTGATCAGCCTCATCTGCCCATGGCAGTGCTCGCACAGAGGCACAGAGAATGGGGCTGCTTGCTTGTCTTGCCACCTCAAACTTCAAACGTAGCCTGGGAAAGTTGGTGTCCCAGCCAGGCTCCTTTCGCAGCCCTGCTCAGAAAGTGCGAACGTCTGCAGATAGCTGGCAGCCAGAAGGGGCTAGCCTGGAAAGCTGTTGCTCAGCCTCATCTGCCCATGGCACTGTTCGCATAGAGGCACAGAGAATGGGGCTCCTTGCTTGTCTTGCCACCTCAAACTTCAAACGTAGCCTGGGAAAGATGGTGTACCTGCTAGGCTCCTTTCGCAGCCCTGCTCTTAAAATGCGAACATCTGCAGATAGCTGGCAGGCAGAAGGGGCTAGCCTGGAAAGCTGTTGCTCAGCCTCATCTGCCCATGGCAGTGCTCGCACAGAGGCACAGAGAATGGGGCTGCTTGCTTGTCTTGCCACCTCAAACTTCAAACGTAGCCTGGGAAAGTTGGTGTCCCTGCCAGGCTCCTTTCGCAGCCCTGCTCCGAAAGTGCGAACGTCTGCAGATAGCTGGCAGGCAAAAGGGGCTAGCCTGGAAAGCTGTTGCTCAGCCTCATCTGCCCATGGCAGTGCTCGCACAGAGGAACAGAGAATGGGGCTGCTTGCTTGTCTTGCCACCTCAAACTTCAAACGTAACCTGGGAAAGATGGTGTACCTGCTAGGCTCCTTTCGCAGCCCTGCTCTTGAAATGCGAACGTCTGCAGATAGCTGGCAGCCAGAAGGGGCTAACCTGGAAAGCTGTTGCTCAGCCTCATCTGCCCATGGCACTGTTCGCATAGAGGCACAGAGAATGGGGCTGCTTGCTTACCTTGCCACTTGAAACTTCAAACGCATGCTGGGAAAGTTGGTGTCCCAGCCAGGCTCCTTTCGCAGCCCTGCTCCGAAAGTGCGAACGTCTGCAGATAGCTAGCAGGCAGAAGGGGCTATCCTGGAAAGCTGTTGCTCAGCCTCATCTGCCCATGGCACTGTTCGCATAGAGGCACAGAGAATGGGGCTCCTTGCTTGTCTTGCCACCTCAAACTTCAAAGGTAGCCTGGGAAAGTTGGTGTCCCAGCCAGGCTCCTTTCGCAGCCCTGCTCCGAAAGTGCGAACGTCTGCAGATAGCTGGCAGCCAGAAGGTGCTAGCCTGTAAAGCTGTTGCTCAGCCTCATCTGCCCATGGCACGGCTCGCACAGAGGCACAGAGAATGGGGCTGCTTGCTTGTCTTGCCACCTCAAACTTCAAACGTAGCCTGGGAAAGATGGTGTACCTGCTAGGCTCCTTTCGCAGCCCTGCTCTTGAAATGCGAACGTCTGCAGATAGCTGGCAGCCAGAAGGGGCTAGCCTGGAAAGCTGTTGCTCAGCCTCATCTGCCCATGGCACTGTTCGCATAGAGGCACAGAGAATGGGGCTCCTTGCTTATCTTGCCACTTGAAACTTCAAACGCACGCTGGGAATGGTGGTGTTCCTGCCAGGCTCCTATCCCAGCCCTGCTCCGAAAGTGCGAACGTCTGCAGATAGCTGTCAAGCAGAAGGGGCTAGCCTGGAAAGCTGTTGCTCAGCCTCATCTGCCCATGGCACTGTTCACATAGAGGAACAGAGAATGGGGCTGCTTGCTTGTCTTGCCACCTCAAACTTCAAAGGTAGCCTGGGAAAGTTGGTGTCCCAGCCAGGCTCCTTTCGCAGCCCTGCTCCGAAAGTGCGAACGTCTGCAGATAGCTGGCAGCCAGAAGGTGCTAGCCTGGAAAGCTGTTGCTCAGCCTCATCTGCCCATGGCAGTGCTCGCACAGAGGCACAGAGAATGGGGCTGCTTGCTTGTCTTGCCACCTCAAACTTCAAACGTTGCCTGGGAAAGATGGTGTACCTGCTAGGCTCCTTTCGCAGCCCTGCTCTTGAAGTGCGAACATCTGCAGATAGCTGGCAGGCAGAAGGGGCTAGCCTGGAAAGCTGTTGCTCAGCCTCATCTGCCCATGGCAGTGCTCGCACAGAGGCACAGAGAATGGGGCTGCTTGCTTGTCTTGCCACCTCAAACTTCAAACGTAGCCTGGGAAACATGGTGTACCTGCTAGGCTCCTTTTGCAGCCCTGCTCTTGAAATGCGAACGTCTGCAGATAGCTGGCAGCCAGAAGGGGCTAGCCTGGAAAGCTGTTGCTCAGCCTCATCTGCCCATGGCACTGTTCACATAGAGGTACAGAGAATGGGGCTGCTTGCTTATCTTGCCACTTGAAACTTCAAACGCATGCTGGGAATGGTGGTGTCCCTGCCAGGCTCCTATCACAGCCCTGCTCCGAAAGTGCGAACGTCTGCAGATAGCTGGCAGGCAGAAGGGGCTAGCCTGGAAAGCTGTTGCTCAGCCTCATCTGCCCGTGGCACTGTTCGCATAGAGGCACAGAGAATGGGGCTCCTTGCTTGTCTTGTCACCTCAAACTTCAAACATAGCCTGGGAAAGATGGTGTACCTGCTAGGCTCCTTTCGCAGCCCTGCTCTTGAAATGCGAACGTCTGCAGATAGCTGGCAGCCAGAAGGTGCTATCCTGGAAAGCTGTTGCTCAGCCTCATCTGCCCATGGCACTGTTCGCATAGAGGCACAGAGAATGGGGCTCCTTGCTTATCTTGCCACTTGAAACTTCAAACGCATGCTGGGAATGGTGGTGTCCCTGCCAGGCTCCTATCCCAGCCCTGCTCCGAAAGTGCGAACGTCTGCAGATATCTGGCAGACAGAAGGTGCTAGCCTGGAAAGCTGTTGCTCAGCCTCATCTGCCCATGGCACTGCTCGCACAGAGGCACAGAGAATGGGGCTGCTTGCTTGTCTTGCCACCTCAAACCTCAAACGTAGCCTGGGAAAGATGGTGTACCTGCTAGGCTCCTTTCGCAGCCCTGCTCTTGAAGTGCGAACATCTGCAGATAGCTGGCAGGCAGAAGGGGCTAGCCTGGAAAGCTGTTGCTCAGCCTCATCTGCCCATGGCAGTGCTCGCACAGAGGCACAGAGAATGGGGCTGCTTGCTTGTCTTGCCACCTCAAACTTCAAACGTTGCCTGGGAAAGATGGTGTACCTGCTAGGCTCCTTTCGCAGCCCTGCTCTTGAAGTGCGAACGTCTGCAGATAGCTGGCAGGCAGAAGGGGCTAGCCTGGAAAGCTGTTGCTCAGCCTCATCTGCCCATGGCAGTGCTCGCACAGAGGCACAGAGAATGGGGCGCCTTGCTTGTCTTGCCACCTCAAACTTCAAACGTAGCCTGGGAAACATGGTGTACCTGCTAGGCTCCTTTTGCAGCCCTGCTCTTGAAATGCGAACGTCTGCAGATAGCTGGCAGCCAGAAGGGGCTAGCCTGGAAAGCTGTTGCTCAGCCTCATCTGCCCATGGCACTGTTCGCATAGAGGTACAGAGAATGGGGCTGCTTGCTTATCTTGCCACTTGAAACTTCAAACGCATGCTGGGAATGGTGGTGTCCCTGCCAGGCTCCTATCACAGCCCTGCTCCGAAAGTGCGAACGTCTGCAGATAGCTGGCAGGCAGAAGGGGCTAGCCTGGAAAGCTGTTGCTCAGCCTCATCTGCCCGTGGCACTGTTCGCATAGAGGCACAGAGAATGGGGCTCCTTGCTTGTCTTGTCACCTCAAACTTCAAACGTAGCCTGGGAAAGATGGTGTACCTGCTAGGCTCCTTTCGCAGCCCTGCTCTTGAAATGCGAACGTCTGCAGATAGCTGGCAAGCAGAAGGGGCTAGCCTGGAAAGCTGTTGCTCAGCCTCATCTGCCCATGGCACTGTTCGCATAGAGGCACAGAGAATGGGGCTCCTTGCTTATCTTGCCACTTGAAACTTCAAACGCATGCTGGGAATGGTGGTGTCCCTGCCAGGCTCCTATCCCAGCCCTGCTCCGAAAGTGCGAACGTCTGCAGATAGCTGGCAGACAGAAGGTGCTAGCCTGGAAAGCTGTTGCTCAGCCTCATCTGCCCATGGCACTGCTCGCACAGAGGCACAGAGAATGGGGCTGCTTGCTTGTCTTGCCACCTCAAACTTCAAACGTAGCCTGGGAAAGATGGTGTACCTGCTAGGCTCCTTTCGCAGCCCTGCTCTTGAAGTGCGAACATCTGCAGATAGCTGGCAGGCAGAAGGGGCTAGCCTGGAAAGCTGTTGCTCAGCCTCATCTGCCCATGGCAGTGCTCGCACAGAGGCACAGAGAATGGGGCTGCTTGCTTGTCTTGCCACCTCAAACTTCAAACGTTGCCTGGGAAAGATGGTGTACCTGCTAGGCTCCTTTCGCAGCCCTGCTCTTGAAGTGCGAACGTCTGCAGATAGCTGGCAGGCAGAAGGGGCTAGCCTGGAAAGCTGTTGCTCAGCCTCATCTGCCCATGCAAGTGCTCGCACAGAGGCACAGAGAATGGGGCGCCTTGCTTGTCTTGCCACCTCAAACTTCAAACGTAGCCTGGGAAACATGGTGTACCTGCTAGGCTCCTTTTGCAGCCCTGCTCTTGAAATGCGAACGTCTGCAGATAGCTGGCAGCCAGAAGGGGCTAGCCTGGAAAGCTGTTGCTCAGCCTCATCTGCCCATGGCACTGTTCGCATAGAGGTACAGAGAATGGGGCTGCTTGCTTATCTTGCCACTTGAAACTTCAAACGCATGCTGGGAATGGTGGTGTCCCTGCCAGGCTCCTATCACAGCCCTGCTCCGAAAGTGCGAACGTCTGCAGATAGCTGGCAGGCAGAAGGGGCTAGCCTGGAAAGCTGTTGCTCAGCCTCATCTGCCCGTGGCACTGTTCGCATAGAGGCACAGAGAATGGGGCTCCTTGCTTGTCTTGCCACCTCAAACTTCAAAGGTAGCCTGGGAAAGTTGGTGTCCCAGCCAGGCTCCTTTCGCAGCCCTGCTCCGAAAGTGCGAACGTCTGCAGATAGCTGGCAGCCAGAAGGTGCTAGCCTGTAAAGCTGTTGCTCAGCCTCATCTGCCCATGGCACTGCTCGCACAGAGGCACAGAGAATGGGGCTCCTTGCTTGTCTTGTCACCTCAAACTTCAAACGTAGCCTGGGAAAGATGGTGTACCTGCTAGGCTCCTTTCGCAGCCCTGCTCTTGAAGTGCGAACATCTGCAGATAGCTGGCAGGCAGAAGGGGCTAGCCTGGAAAGCTGTTGCTCAGCCTCATCTGCCCATGGCAGTGCTCGCACAGAGGCACAGAGAATGGGGCGCCTTGCTTGTCTTGCCACCTCAAACTTCAATCGTAGCCTGGGAAAGTTGGTGTCCTAGCCAGGCTCCTTTCGCAGCCCTGCTCCGAAAGTGCGAACGTCTGCAGATAGCTGGCAGCCAGAAGTTGCTATCCTGGAAAGCACTTGCTCAGCCTCATCTGCCCATGGCACTGTTCGCATAGAGGCACAGAGAATGGGGCTCCTTGCTGATCTTGCCACTTGAAACTTCAAACGCATGCTGGGAATGGTGGTGTCCCTGCCAGGCTCCTATCACAGCCCTGCTCCGAAAGTGCGAACGTCTGCAGATAGCTGGCAGCCAGAAGGGGCTAGCCTGGAAAGCTGTTGATCAGCCTCATCTGCCCATGGCAGTGCTCGCACAGAGGCACAGAGAATGGGGCTGCTTGCTTGTCTTGCCACCTCAAACTTCAAACGTAGCCTGGGAAAGTTGGTGTCCCAGCCAGGCTCCTTTCGCAGCCCTGCTCCGAAAGTGCGAACGTCTGCAGATAGCTGGCAGCCAGAAGTGGCTAGCCTGGAAAGCTGTTGCTCAGCCTCATCTGCCCATGGCACTGTTCGCATAGAGGCACAGAGAATGGGGCTCCTTGCTTGTCTTGCCACCTCAAACTTCAAACGTAGCCTGGGAAAGATGGTGTACCTGCTAGGATCCTTTCGCAGCCCTGCTCTTAAAATGCGAACATCTGCAGATAGCTGGCAGGCAGAAGGGGCTAGCCTGGAAAGCTGTTGCTCAGCCTCATCTGCCCATGGCAGTGCTCGCACAGAGGCACAGAGAATGGGGCTGCTTGCTTGTCTTGCCACCTCAAACTTCAAAGGTAGCCTGGGAAAGTTGGTGTCCCTGCCAGGCTCCTTTCGCAGCCCTGCTCCGAAAGTGCGAACGTCTGCAGATAGCTGGCAGGCAAAAGGGGCTAGCCTGGAAAGCTGTTGCTCAGCCTCATCTGCCCATGGCAGTGCTCGCACAGAGGCACAGAGAATGGGGCTGCTTGCTTGTCTTGCCACCTCAAACTTCAAAGGTAGCCTGGGAAAGATGGTGTACCTGCTAGGCTCCTTTCGCAGCCCTGCTCTTGAAATGCGAACGTCTGCAGATAGCTGGCAGCCAGAAGGGGCTAACCTGGAAAGCTGTTGCTCAGCCTCATCTGCCCATGGCACTGTTCGCATAGAGGCACAGAGAATGGGGCTGCTTGCTTACCTTGCCACTTGAAACATCAAACGCATGCTGGGAAAGTTGGTATCCCAGCCAGGCTCCTTTCGCAGCCCTGCTCCGAAAGTGCGAACGTCTGCAGATAGCTAGCAGGCAGAAGGGGCTATCCTGGAAAGCTGTTGCTCAGCCTCATCTGCCCATGCCACTGTTCGCATAGAGGCACAGAGAATGGGGCTCCTTGCTTGTCTTGCCACCTCAAACTTCAAAGGTAGCCTGGGAAAGTTGGTGTCCCAGCCAGGCTCCTTTCGCAGCCCTGCTCCGAAAGTGCGAACGTCTGCAGATAGCTGGCAGCCAGAAGGTGCTAGCCTGTAAAGCTGTTGCTCAGCCTCATCTGCCCATGGCAGTGCTCGCACAGAGGCACAGAGAATGGGGCTGCTTGCTTGTCTTGCCACCTCAAACTTCAAACGTAGCCTGGGAAAGATGGTGTACCTGCTAGGCTCCTTTCGCAGCCCTGCTCTTGAAATGCGAACGTCTGCAGATAGCTGGCAGCCAGAAGGGGCTAGCCTGGAAAGCTGTTGCTCAGCCTCATCTGCCCATGGCACTGTTCGCATAGAGGCACAGAGAATGGGGTTCCTTGCTTATCTTGCCACTTGAAACTTCAAACGCACGCTGGGAATGGTGGTGTCCCTGCCAGGCTCCTATCCCAGCCCTGCTCCGAAAGTGCGAACGTCTGCAGATAGCTGTCAAGCAGAAGGGGCTAGCCTGGAAAGCTGTTGCTCAGCCTCATCTGCCCATGGCACTGTTCACATAGAGGAACAGAGAATGGGGCTGCTTGCTTGTCTTGCCACCTCAAACTTCAAAGGTAGCCTGGGAAAGTTGGTGTCCCAGCCAGGCTCCTTTCGCAGCCCTGCTCCGAAAGTGCGAACGTCTGCAGATAGCTGGCAGCCAGAAGGTGCTAGCCTGGAAAGCTGTTGCTCAGCCTCATCTGCCCATGGCAGTGCTCGCACAGAGGCACAGAGAATGGGGCTGCTTGCTTGTCTTGCCACCTCAAACTTCAAACGTTGCCTGGGAAAGATGGTGTACCTGCTAGGCTCCTTTCGCAGCCCTGCTCTTGAAGTGCGAACATCTGCAGATAGCTGGCAGGCAGAAGGGGCTAGCCTGGAAAGCTGTTGCTCAGCCTCATCTGCCCATGGCAGTGCTCGCACAGAGGCACAGAGAATGGGGCTGCTTGCTTGTCTTGCCACCTCAAACTTCAAACGTAGCCTGGGAAACATGGTGTACCTGCTAGGCTCCTTTTGCAGCCCTGCTCTTGAAATGCGAACGTCTGCAGATAGCTGGCAGGCAAAAGGGGCTAGCCTGGAAAGCTGTTGCTCAGCCTCATCTGCCCATGGCACTGTTCACATAGAGGTACAGAGAATGGGGCTGCTTGCTTATCTTGCCACTTGAAACTTCAAACGCATGCTGGGAATGGTGGTGTCCCTGCCAGGCTCCTATCACAGCCCTGCTCCGAAAGTGCGAACGTCTGCAGATAGCTGGCAGGCAGAAGGGGCTAGCCTGGAAAGCTGTTGCTCAGCCTCATCTGCCCGTGGCACTGTTCGCATAGAGGCACAGAGAATGGGGCTCCTTGCTTGTCTTGTCACCTCAAACTTCAAACGTAGCCTGGGAAAGATGGTGTACCTGCTAGGCTCCTTTCGCAGCCCTGCTCTTGAAATGCGAACGTCTGCAGATAGCTGGCAGCCAGAAGGGGCTAGCCTGGAAAGCTGTTGCTCAGCCTCATCTGCCCATGGCACTGTTCGCATAGAGGCACAGAGAATGGGGCTCCTTGCTTATCTTGCCACTTGAAACTTCAAACGCATGCTGGGAATGGTGGTGTCCCTGCCAGGCTCCTATCCCAGCCCTGCTCCGAAAGTGCGAACGTCTGCAGATATCTGGCAGACAGAAGGTGCTAGCCTGGAAAGCTGTTGCTCAGCCTCATCTGCCCATGGCACTGCTCGCACAGAGGCACAGAGAATGGGGCTGCTTGCTTGTCTTGCCACCTCAAACTTCAAACGTAGCCTGGGAAAGATGGTGTACCTGCTAGGCTCCTTTCGCAGCCCTGCTCTTGAAGTGCGAACATCTGCAGATAGCTGGCAGGCAGAAGGGGCTAGCCTGGAAAGCTGTTGCTCAGCCTCATCTGCCCATGGCAGTGCTCGCACAGAGGCACAGAGAATGGGGCTGCTTGCTTGTCTTGCCACCTCAAACTTCAAACGTTGCCTGGGAAAGATGGTGTACCTGCTAGGCTCCTTTCGCAGCCCTGCTCTTGAAGTGCGAACGTCTGCAGATAGCTGGCAGGCAGAAGGGGCTAGCCTGGAAAGCTGTTGCTCAGCCTCATCTGCCCATGGCAGTGCTCGCACAGAGGCACAGAGAATGGGGCGCCTTGCTTGTCTTGCCACCTCAAACTTCAAACGTAGCCTGGGAAACATGGTGTACCTGCTAGGCTCCTTTCGCAGCCCTGCTCTTGAAATGCGAACGTCTGCAGATAGCTGGCAAGCAGAAGGGGCTAGCCTGGAAAGCTGTTGCTCAGCCTCATCTGCCCATGGCACTGTTCGCATAGAGGCACAGAGAATGGGGCTCCTTGCTTATCTTGCCACTTGAAACTTCAAACGCATGCTGGGAATGGTGGTGTCCCTGCCAGGCTCCTATCCCAGCCCTGCTCCGAAAGTGCGAACGTCTGCAGATAGCTGGCAGACAGAAGGTGCTAGCCTGGAAAGCTGTTGCTCAGCCTCATCTGCCCATGGCACTGCTCGCACAGAGGCACAGAGAATGGGGCTGCTTGCTTGTCTTGCCACCTCAAACTTCAAACGTAGCCTGGGAAAGATGGTGTACCTGCTAGGCTCCTTTCGCAGCCCTGCTCTTGAAGTGCGAACATCTGCAGATAGCTGGCAGGCAGAAGGGGCTAGCCTGGAAAGCTGTTGCTCAGCCTCATCTGCCCATGGCAGTGCTCGCACAGAGGCACAGAGAATGGGGCTGCTTGCTTGTCTTGCCACCTCAAACTTCAAACGTTGCCTGGGAAAGATGGTGTACCTGCTAGGCTCCTTTCGCAGCCCTGCTCTTGAAGTGCGAACGTCTGCAGATAGCTGGCAGGCAGAAGGGGCTAGCCTGGAAAGCTGTTGCTCAGCCTCATCTGCCCATGCAAGTGCTCGCACAGAGGCACAGAGAATGGGGCGCCTTGCTTGTCTTGCCACCTCAAACTTCAAACGTAGCCTGGGAAACATGGTGTACCTGCTAGGCTCCTTTTGCAGCCCTGCTCTTGAAATGCGAACGTCTGCAGATAGCTGGCAGCCAGAAGGGGCTAGCCTGGAAAGCTGTTGCTCAGCCTCATCTGCCCATGGCACTGTTCGCATAGAGGTACAGAGAATGGGGCTGCTTGCTTATCTTGCCACTTGAAACTTCAAACGCATGCTGGGAATGGTGGTGTCCCTGCCAGGCTCCTATCACAGCCCTGCTCCGAAAGTGCGAACGTCTGCAGATAGCTGGCAGGCAGAAGGGGCTAGCCTGGAAAGCTGTTGCTCAGCCTCATCTGCCCGTGGCACTGTTCGCATAGAGGCACAGAGAATGGGGCTCCTTGCTTGTCTTGCCACCTCAAACTTCAAAGGTAGCCTGGGAAAGTTGGTGTCCCAGCCAGGCTCCTTTCGCAGCCCTGCTCCGAAAGTGCGAACGTCTGCAGATAGCTGGCAGCCAGAAGGTGCTAGCCTGTAAAGCTGTTGCTCAGCCTCATCTGCCCATGGCACTGCTCGCACAGAGGCACAGAGAATGGGGCTCCTTGCTTGTCTTGTCACCTCAAACTTCAAACGTAGCCTGGGAAAGATGGTGTACCTGCTAGGCTCCTTTCGCAGCCCTGCTCTTGAAGTGCGAACATCTGCAGATAGCTGGCAGGCAGAAGGGGCTAGCCTGGAAAGCTGTTGCTCAGCCTCATCTGCCCATGGCAGTGCTCGCACAGAGGCACAGAGAATGGGGCGCCTTGCTTGTCTTGCCACCTCAAACTTCAATCGTAGCCTGGGAAAGTTGGTGTCCTAGCCAGGCTCCTTTCGCAGCCCTGCTCCGAAAGTGCGAACGTCTGCAGATAGCTGGCAGCCAGAAGTTGCTATCCTGGAAAGCACTTGCTCAGCCTCATCTGCCCATGGCACTGTTCGCATAGAGGCACAGAGAATGGGGCTCCTTGCTGATCTTGCCACTTGAAACTTCAAACGCATGCTGGGAATGGTGGTGTCCCTGCCAGGCTCCTATCACAGCCCTGCTCCGAAAGTGCGAACGTCTGCAGATAGCTGGCAGCCAGAAGGGGCTAGCCTGGAAAGCTGTTGATCAGCCTCATCTGCCCATGGCAGTGCTCGCACAGAGGCACAGAGAATGGGGCTGCTTGCTTGTCTTGCCACCTCAAACTTCAAACGTAGCCTGGGAAAGTTGGTGTCCCAGCCAGGCTCCTTTCGCAGCCCTGCTCCGAAAGTGCGAACGTCTGCAGATAGCTGGCAGCCAGAAGTGGCTAGCCTGGAAAGCTGTTGCTCAGCCTCATCTGCCCATGGCACTGTTCGCATAGAGGCACAGAGAATGGGGCTCCTTGCTTGTCTTGCCACCTCAAACTTCAAACGTAGCCTGGGAAAGATGGTGTACCTGCTAGGATCCTTTCGCAGCCCTGCTCTTAAAATGCGAACATCTGCAGATAGCTGGCAGGCAGAAGGGGCTAGCCTGGAAAGCTGTTGCTCAGCCTCATCTGCCCATGGCAGTGCTCGCACAGAGGCACAGAGAATGGGGCTGCTTGCTTGTCTTGCCACCTCAAACTTCAAACGTAGCCTGGGAAAGTTGGTGTCCCTGCCAGGCTCCTTTCGCAGCCCTGCTCCGAAAGTGCGAACGTCTGCAGATAGCTGGCAGGCAAAAGGGGCTAGCCTGGAAAGCTGTTGCTCAGCCTCATCTGCCCATGGCAGTGCTCGCACAGAGGCACAGAGAATGGGGCTGCTTGCTTGTCTTGCCACCTCAAACTTCAAAGGTAGCCTGGGAAAGATGGTGTACCTGCTAGGCTCCTTTCGCAGCCCTGCTCTTGAAATGCGAACGTCTGCAGATAGCTGGCAGCCAGAAGGGGCTAACCTGGAAAGCTGTTGCTCAGCCTCATCTGCCCATGGCACTGTTCGCATAGAGGCACAGAGAATGGGGCTGCTTGCTTACCTTGCCACTTGAAACATCAAACGCATGCTGGGAAAGTTGGTATCCCAGCCAGGCTCCTTTCGCAGCCCTGCTCCGAAAGTGCGAACGTCTGCAGATAGCTAGCAGGCAGAAGGGGCTATCCTGGAAAGCTGTTGCTCAGCCTCATCTGCCCATGCCACTGTTCGCATAGAGGCACAGAGAATGGGGCTCCTTGCTTGTCTTGCCACCTCAAACTTCAAAGGTAGCCTGGGAAAGTTGGTGTCCCAGCCAGGCTCCTTTCGCAGCCCTGCTCCGAAAGTGCGAACGTCTGCAGATAGCTGGCAGCCAGAAGGTGCTAGCCTGTAAAGCTGTTGCTCAGCCTCATCTGCCCATGGCAGTGCTCGCACAGAGGCACAGAGAATGGGGCTGCTTGCTTGTCTTGCCACCTCAAACTTCAAACGTAGCCTGGGAAAGATGGTGTACCTGCTAGGCTCCTTTCGCAGCCCTGCTCTTGAAATGCGAACGTCTGCAGATAGCTGGCAGCCAGAAGGGGCTAGCCTGGAAAGCTGTTGCTCAGCCTCATCTGCCCATGGCACTGTTCGCATAGAGGCACAGAGAATGGGGTTCCTTGCTTATCTTGCCACTTGAAACTTCAAACGCACGCTGGGAATGGTGGTGTCCCTGCCAGGCTCCTATCCCAGCCCTGCTCCGAAAGTGCGAACGTCTGCAGATAGCTGTCAAGCAGAAGGGGCTAGCCTGGAAAGCTGTTGCTCAGCCTCATCTGCCCATGGCACTGTTCACATAGAGGAACAGAGAATGGGGCTGCTTGCTTGTCTTGCCACCTCAAACTTCAAAGGTAGCCTGGGAAAGTTGGTGTCCCAGCCAGGCTCCTTTCGCAGCCCTGCTCCGAAAGTGCGAACGTCTGCAGATAGCTGGCAGCCAGAAGGTGCTAGCCTGGAAAGCTGTTGCTCAGCCTCATCTGCCCATGGCAGTGCTCGCACAGAGGCACAGAGAATGGGGCTGCTTGCTTGTCTTGCCACCTCAAACTTCAAACGTTGCCTGGGAAAGATGGTGTACCTGCTAGGCTCCTTTCGCAGCCCTGCTCTTGAAGTGCGAACATCTGCAGATAGCTGGCAGGCAGAAGGGGCTAGCCTGGAAAGCTGTTGCTCAGCCTCATCTGCCCATGGCAGTGCTCGCACAGAGGCACAGAGAATGGGGCTGCTTGCTTGTCTTGCCACCTCAAACTTCAAACGTAGCCTGGGAAACATGGTGTACCTGCTAGGCTCCTTTTGCAGCCCTGCTCTTGAAATGCGAACGTCTGCAGATAGCTGGCAGGCAAAAGGGGCTAGCCTGGAAAGCTGTTGCTCAGCCTCATCTGCCCATGGCACTGTTCACATAGAGGTACAGAGAATGGGGCTGCTTGCTTATCTTGCCACTTGAAACTTCAAACGCATGCTGGGAATGGTGGTGTCCCTGCCAGGCTCCTATCACAGCCCTGCTCCGAAAGTGCGAACGTCTGCAGATAGCTGGCAGGCAGAAGGGGCTAGCCTGGAAAGCTGTTGCTCAGCCTCATCTGCCCGTGGCACTGTTCGCATAGAGGCACAGAGAATGGGGCTCCTTGCTTGTCTTGTCACCTCAAACTTCAAACGTAGCCTGGGAAAGATGGTGTACCTGCTAGGCTCCTTTCGCAGCCCTGCTCTTGAAATGCGAACGTCTGCAGATAGCTGGCAGCCAGAAGGGGCTAGCCTGGAAAGCTGTTGCTCAGCCTCATCTGCCCATGGCACTGTTCGCATAGAGGCACAGAGAATGGGGCTCCTTGCTTATCTTGCCACTTGAAACTTCAAACGCATGCTGGGAATGGTGGTGTCCCTGCCAGGCTCCTATCCCAGCCCTGCTCCGAAAGTGCGAACGTCTGCAGATATCTGGCAGACAGAAGGTGCTAGCCTGGAAAGCTGTTGCTCAGCCTCATCTGCCCATGGCACTGCTCGCACAGAGGCACAGAGAATGGGGCTGCTTGCTTGTCTTGCCACCTCAAACTTCAAACGTAGCCTGGGAAAGATGGTGTACCTGCTAGGCTCCTTTCGCAGCCCTGCTCTTGAAGTGCGAACATCTGCAGATAGCTGGCAGGCAGAAGGGGCTAGCCTGGAAAGCTGTTGCTCAGCCTCATCTGCCCATGGCAGTGCTCGCACAGAGGCACAGAGAATGGGGCTGCTTGCTTGTCTTGCCACCTCAAACTTCAAACGTTGCCTGGGAAAGATGGTGTACCTGCTAGGCTCCTTTCGCAGCCCTGCTCTTGAAGTGCGAACGTCTGCAGATAGCTGGCAGGCAGAAGGGGCTAGCCTGGAAAGCTGTTGCTCAGCCTCATCTGCCCATGGCAGTGCTCGCACAGAGGCACAGAGAATGGGGCGCCTTGCTTGTCTTGCCACCTCAAACTTCAAACGTAGCCTGGGAAACATGGTGTACCTGCTAGGCTCCTTTTGCAGCCCTGCTCTTGAAATGCGAACGTCTGCAGATAGCTGGCAGGCAGAAGGGGCTAGCCTGGAAAGCTGTTGCTCAGCCTCATCTGCCCATGGCACTGTTCGCATAGAGGTACAGAGAATGGGGCTGCTTGCTTATCTTGCCACTTGAAACTTCAAACGCATGCTGGGAATGGTGGTGTCCCTGCCAGGCTCCTATCACAGCCCTGCTCCGAAAGTGCGAACGTCTGCAGATAGCTGGCAGGCAGAAGGGGCTAGCCTGGAAAGCTGTTGCTCAGCCTCATCTGCCCGTGGCACTGTTCGCATAGAGGCACAGAGAATGGGGCTCCTTGCTTGTCTTGTCACCTCAAACTTCAAACGTAGCCTGGGAAAGATGGTGTACCTGCTAGGCTCCTTTCGCAGCCCTGCTCTTGAAATGCGAACGTCTGCAGATAGCTGGCAGCCAGAAGGGGCTAGCCTGGAAAGCTGTTGCTCAGCCTCATCTGCCCATGGCACTGTTCGCATAGAGGCACAGAGAATGGGGCTCCTTGCTTATCTTGCCACTTGAAACTTCAAACGCATGCTGGGAATGGTGGTGTCCCTGCCAGGCTCCTATCCCAGCCCTGCTCCGAAAGTGCGAACGTCTGCAGATAGCTGGCAGACAGAAGGTGCTAGCCTGGAAAGCTGTTGCTCAGCCTCATCTGCCCATGGCACTGCTCGCACAGAGGCACAGAGAATGGGGCTGCTTGCTTGTCTTGCCACCTCAAACTTCAAACGTAGCCTGGGAAAGATGGTGTACCTGCTAGGCTCCTTTCGCAGCCCTGCTCTTGAAGTGCGAACATCTGCAGATAGCTGGCAGGCAGAAGGGGCTAGCCTGGAAAGCTGTTGCTCAGCCTCATCTGCCCATGGCAGTGCTCGCACAGAGGCACAGAGAATGGGGCTGCTTGCTTGTCTTGCCACCTCAAACTTCAAACGTTGCCTGGGAAAGATGGTGTACCTGCTAGGCTCCTTTCGCAGCCCTGCTCTTGAAGTGCGAACGTCTGCAGATAGCTGGCAGGCAGAAGGGGCTAGCCTGGAAAGCTGTTGCTCAGCCTCATCTGCCCATGCAAGTGCTCGCACAGAGGCACAGAGAATGGGGCGCCTTGCTTGTCTTGCCACCTCAAACTTCAAACGTAGCCTGGGAAACATGGTGTACCTGCTAGGCTCCTTTTGCAGCCCTGCTCTTGAAATGCGAACGTCTGCAGATAGCTGGCAGCCAGAAGGGGCTAGCCTGGAAAGCTGTTGCTCAGCCTCATCTGCCCATGGCACTGTTCGCATAGAGGTACAGAGAATGGGGCTGCTTGCTTATCTTGCCACTTGAAACTTCAAACGCATGCTGGGAATGGTGGTGTCCCTGCCAGGCTCCTATCACAGCCCTGCTCCGAAAGTGCGAACGTCTGCAGATAGCTGGCAGGCAGAAGGGGCTAGCCTGGAAAGCTGTTGCTCAGCCTCATCTGCCCGTGGCACTGTTCGCATAGAGGCACAGAGAATGGGGCTCCTTGCTTGTCTTGCCACCTCAAACTTCAAAGGTAGCCTGGGAAAGTTGGTGTCCCAGCCAGGCTCCTTTCGCAGCCCTGCTCCGAAAGTGCGAACGTCTGCAGATAGCTGGCAGCCAGAAGGTGCTAGCCTGTAAAGCTGTTGCTCAGCCTCATCTGCCCATGGCACGGCTCGCACAGAGGCACAGAGAATGGGGCTCCTTGCTTGTCTTGTCACCTCAAACTTCAAACGTAGCCTGGGAAAGATGGTGTACCTGCTAGGCTCCTTTCGCAGCCCTGCTCTTGAAATGCGAACGTCTGCAGATAGCTGGCAGCCAGAAGGGGCTAGCCTGGAAAGCTGTTGCTCAGCCTCATCTGCCCATGGCACTGTTCGCATAGAGGCACAGAGAATGGGGCTCCTTGCTTATCTTGCCACTTGAAACTTCAAACGCATGCTGGGAAGGGTGGTGTCCCTGCCAGGCTCCTATCCCAGCCCTGCTCCGAAAGTGCGAACGTCTGCAGATATCTGGCAGACAGAAGGTGCTATCCTGGAAAGCTGTTGCTCAGCCTCATCTGCCCATGGCACTGCTCGCACAGAGGCACAGAGAATGGGGCTGCTTGCTTGTCTTGCCACCTCAAACTTCAAACGTAGCCTGGGAAAGATGGTGTACCTGCTAGGCTCCTTTCGCAGCCCTGCTCTTGAAGTGCGAACATCTGCAGATAGCTGGCAGGCAGAAGGGGCTAGCCTGGAAAGCTGTTGCTCAGCCTCATCTGCCCATGGCAGTGCTCGCACAGAGGCACAGAGAATGGGGCTGCTTGCTTGTCTTGCCACCTCAAACTTCAAGCGTAGCCTGGGAAAGTTGGTGTCCTAGCCAGGCTCCTTTCGCAGCCCTGCTCCGAAAGTGCGAACGTCTGCAGATAGCTGGCAGCCAGAAGCTGCTATCCTGGAAAGCACTTGCTCAGCCTCATCTGCCCATGGCACTGTTCGCACAGAGGCACAGAGAATGGGGCTGCTTGCTTATCTTGCCACTTGAAACTTCAAACGCATGCTGGGAATGGTGGTGTCCCTGCCAGGCTCCTATCCCAGCCCTGCTCCGAAAGTGCGAACGTCTGCAGATAGCTGGCAGGCAGAAGGGGCTATCCTGGAAAGCTGTTGCTCAGCCTCATCTGCCCATGGCACTGCTCGCACAGAGGCACAGAGAATGGGGCTACTTGCTTGTCTTGCCACCTCAAACTTCAAAGGTAGCCTGGGAAAGTTGGTGTCCCAGCCAGGCTCCTTTCGCAGCCCTGCTCCGAAAGTGCGAACGTCTGCAGATAGCTGGCAGCCAGAAGGGGCTAGCCTGGAAAGCTGTTGCTCAGCCTCATCTGCCCATGGCACTGTTCGCATAGAGGCACAGAGAATGGGGCTCCTTGCTTGTCTTGCAACCTCAAACTTCAAACGTAGCCTGGGAAAGATGGTGTACCTGCTGGGCTCCTATCCCAGCCCTGCTCTTAAAATGCGAACATCTGCAGATAGCTGGCAGGCAGAAGGGGCTAGCCTGGAAAGCTGTTGCTCAGCCTCATCTGCCCATGGCAGTGCTCGCACAGAGGCACAGAGAATGGGGCTGCTTGCTTGTCTTGCCACCTCAAACTTCAAACGTAGCCTGGGAAAGTTGGTGTCCCTGCCAGGCTCCTTTCGCAGCCCTGCTCCGAAAGTGCGAACGTCTGCAGATAGCTGGCAGGCAAAAGGGGCTAGCCTGGAAAGCTGTTGCTCAGCCTCATCTGCCCATGGCACTGCTCGCACAGAGGCACAGAGAATGGGGCTGCTTGCTTGTCTTGCCACCTCAAACTTCAAACGTAGCCTGGGAAAGATGGTGTACCTGCTAGGCTCCTTTCGCAGCCCTGCTCTTGAAATGCGAACGTCTGCAGATAGCTGGCAGCCAGAAGGGGCTAGCCTGGAAAGCTGTTGCTCAGCCTCATCTGCCCATGGCACTGTTCGCATAGAGGCACAGAGAATGGGGCTGCTTGCTTACCTTGCCACTTGAAACTTCAAACGCATGCTGGGAATGGTGGTGTCCCAGCCAGGCTCCTTTCGCAGCCCTGCTCTTGAAATGCGAACGTCTGCAGATAGCTGGCAGCCAGAAGGGGCTAGCCTGGAAAGCTGTTGCTCAGCCTCATCTGCCCATGGCACTGTTCGCATAGAGGCACAGAGAATGGGGCTCCTTGCTTGTCTTGCCACTTGAAACTTCAAACGCATGCTGGGAATGGTGGTGTCCCTGCCAGGCTCCTATCACAGCCCTGCTCCGAAAGTGCGAACGTCTGCAGATATCTGGCAGACAGAAGGTGCTAGCCTGGAAAGCTGTTGCTCAGCCTCATCTGCCCATGGCACTGCTCGCACAGAGGCACAGAGAATGGGGCTGCTTGCTTGTCTTGCCACCTCAAACTTCAAACGTAGCCTGGGAAAGATGGTGTACCTGCTAGGCTCCTTTCGCAGCCCTGCTCTTGAAGTGCGAACATCTGCAGATAGCTGGCAGGCAGAAGGGGCTAGCCTGGAAAGCTGTTGCTCAGCCTCATCTGCCCATGGCAGTGCTCGCACAGAGGCACAGAGAATGGGGCTGCTTGCTTGTCTTGCCACCTCAAACTTCAAGCGTAGCCTGGGAAAGTTGGTGTCCTAGCCAGGCTCCTTTCGCAGCCCTGCTCCGAAAGTGCGAACGTCTGCAGATAGCTGGCAGCCAGAAGCTGCTATCCTGGAAAGCACTTGCTCAGCCTCATCTGCCCATGGCACTGTTCGCACAGAGGCACAGAGAATGGGGCTGCTTGCTTATCTTGCCACTTGAAACTTCAAACGCATGCTGGGAATGGTGGTGTCCCTGCCAGGCTCCTATCACAGCCCTGCTCCGAAAGTGCGAACGTCTGCAGATAGCTGGCAGGCAGAAGGGGCTATCCTGGAAAGCTGTTGCTCAGCCTCATCTGCCCATGGCACTGCTCGCACAGAGGCACAGAGAATGGGGCTGCTTGCTTGTCTTGCCACCTCAAACTTCAAACGTAGCCTGGGAAAGTTGGTGTCCCAGCCAGGCTCCTTTCGCAGCCCTGCTCCGAAAGTGCGAACGTCTGCAGATAGCTGGCAGCCAGAAGGGGCTAGCCTGGAAAGCTGTTGCTCAGCCTCATCTGCCCATGGCACTGTTCGCATAGAGGCACAGAGAATGGGGCTACTTGCTTGTCTTGCCACCTCAAACTTCAAAGGTAGCCTGGGAAAGTTGGTGTCCCAGCCAGGCTCCTTTCGCAGCCCTGCTCCGAAAGTGCGAACGTCTGCAGATAGCTGGCAGCCAGAAGGGGCTAGCCTGGAAAGCTGTTGCTCAGCCTCATCTGCCCATGGCACTGTTCGCATAGAGGCACAGAGAATGGGGCTCCTTGCTTGTCTTGCAACCTCAAACTTCAAACGTAGCCTGGGAAAGATGGTGTACCTGCTGGGCTCCTATCCCAGCCCTGCTCTTAAAATGCGAACATCTGCAGATAGCTGGCAGGCAGAAGGGGCTAGCCTGGAAAGCTGTTGCTCAGCCTCATCTGCCCATGGCAGTGCTCGCACAGAGGCACAGAGAATGGGGCTGCTTGCTTGTCTTGCCACCTCAAACTTCAAACGTAGCCTGGGAAAGTTGGTGTCCCTGCCAGGCTCCTTTCGCAGCCCTGCTCCGAAAGTGCGAACGTCTGCAGATAGCTGGCAGGCAAAAGGGGCTAGCCTGGAAAGCTGTTGCTCAGCCTCATCTGCCCATGGCACTGCTCGCACAGAGGCACAGAGAATGGGGCTGCTTGCTTGTCTTGCCACCTCAAACTTCAAACGTAGCCTGGGAAAGATGGTGTACCTGCTAGGCTCCTTGCGCAGCCCTGCTCTTGAAATGCGAACGTCTGCAGATAGCTGGCAGCCAGAAGGGGCTAGCCTGGAAAGCTGTTGCTCAGCCTCATCTGCCCATGGCACTGTTCGCATAGAGGCACAGAGAATGGGGCTGCTTGCTTACCTTGCCACTTGAAACTTCAAACGCATGCTGGGAATGGTGGTGTCCCAGCCAGGCTCCTTTCGCAGCCCTGCTCTTGAAATGCGAACGTCTGCAGATAGCTGGCAGCCAGAAGGGGCTAGCCTGGAAAGCTGTTGCTCAGCCTCATCTGCCCATGGCACTGTTCGCATAGAGGCACAGAGAATGGGGCTCCTTGCTTGTCTTGCCACTTGAAACTTCAAACGCATGCTGGGAATGGTGGTGTCCCTGCCAGGCTCCTATCACAGCCCTGCTCCGAAAGTGCGAACGTCTGCAGATAGCTGGCAGCCAGAAGGTGCCATCCTGGAAAGCACTTGCTCAGCCTCATCTGCTCATGACACTGTTCGCATAGAGGCACAGAGAATGGGGCTGCTTGCTTATCTTGCCACTTGAAACTTCAAACGCATGCTGGGAATGGTGGTGTCCCTGCCAGGCTCCTTTCGCAGCCCTGCTCTTGAAATGCGAACATCTGCAGATAGCTGGCAAGCAGAAGGGGCTAGCCTGGAAAGCTGTTGCTCAGCCTCATCTGCCCATGGCACTGTTCGCATAGAGGCACAGAGAATGGGGCTGCTTGCTTACCTTGCCACTTGAAACTTCAAACGCATGCTGGGAATGGTGGTGTCCCAGCCAGGCTCCTTTCGCAGCCCTGCTCCGAAAGTGCGAACGTCTGCAGATAGCTGGCAGGCAGAAGGGGCTAGCCTGGAAAGCTGTTGCTCAGCCTCATCTGCCCATGGCACTCTTCGCATAGAGGCACAGAGAATGGGGCTCCTTGCTTGTCTTGCCACCTCAAACTTCAAAGGTAGCCTGGGAAAGTTGGTGTCCCAGTCAGGCTCCTTTCGCAGCCCTGCTCCGAAAGTGCGAACGTCTGCAGATAGCTGGCAGCCAGAAGGTGCTAGCCTGGAAAGCTGTTGCTCAGCCTCATCCGCCCATGGCACGGCTCGCACAGAGGCACAGAGAATGGGGCTCCTTGCTTGTCTTACCACCTCAAACTTCAAACGTAGCCTGGGAAAGATGGTGTACCTGCTAGGCTCCTTTCGCAGCCCTGCTCTTGAAATGCGAACGTCTGCAGATAGCTCGCAGCCAGAAGGGGCTAGCCTGGAAAGCTGTTGCTCAGCCTCATCTGCCCATGGCACTGTTCGCATAGAGGCACAGAGAATGGGGCTCCTTGCTTATCTTGCAACTTGAAACTTCAAACGCATGCTGGGAAGGGTGTTGTCCCTGCCAGGCTCCTATCCCAGCCCTGCTCCGAAAGTGCGAACGTCTGCAGATAGCTGGCAGGCAGAAGGGGCTAGCCTGGAAAGCTGTTGCTCAGCCTCATCTGCCCATGGCAGTGCTCGCACAGAGGCACAGAGAATGGGGCTGCTTGCTTGTCTTGCCACCTCAAACTTCAAAGGTAGCCTGGGAAAGTTGGTGTCCCAGCCAGGCTCCTATCGCAGCCCTGCTCCTAAAGTGCGAACGTCTGCAGATAGCTGGCAGCCAGAAGGGGCTAGCCTGGAAAGCTGTTGCTCAGCCTCATCTGCCCATGGCAGTGCTCGCACAGAGGCACAGAGAATGGGGCTGCTTGCTTGTCTTGCCACCTCAAACTTCAAGCGTAGCCTGGGAAAGTTGGTGTCCTAGCCAGGCTCCTTTCGCAGCCCTGCTCCGAAAGTGCGAACGTCTGCAGATAGCTGGCAGCCAGAAGCTGCTATCCTGGAAAGCACTTGCTCAGCCTCATCTGCCCATGGCACTGTTCGCACAGAGGCACAGAGAATGGGGCTGCTTGCTTATCTTGCCACTTGAAACTTCAAACGCATGCTGGGAATGGTGGTGTCCCTGCCAGGCTCCTATCCCAGCCCTGCTCCGAAAGTGCGAACGTCTGCAGATATCTGGCAGACAGAAGGTGCTAGCCTGGAAAGCTGTTGCTCAGCCTCATCTGCCCATGGCACTGCTCGCACAGAGGCACAGAGAATGGGGCTGCTTGCTTGTCTTGCCACCTCAAACTTCAAACGTAGCCTGGGAAAGATGGTGTACCTGCTAGGCTCCTTTCGCAGCCCTGCTCTTGAAGTGCGAACATCTGCAGATAGCTGGCAGGCAGAAGGGGCTAGCCTGGAAAGCTGTTGCTCAGCCTCATCTGCCCATGGCAGTGCTCGCACAGAGGCACAGAGAATGGGGCTGCTTGCTTGTCTTGCCACCTCAAACTTCAAGCGTAGCCTGGGAAAGTTGGTGTCCTAGCCAGGCTCCTTTCGCAGCCCTGCTCCGAAAGTGCGAACGTCTGCAGATAGCTGGCAGCCAGAAGCTGCTATCCTGGAAAGCACTTGCTCAGCCTCATCTGCCCATGGCACTGTTCGCACAGAGGCACAGAGAATGGGGCTGCTTGCTTATCTTGCCACTTGAAACTTCAAACGCATGCTGGGAATGGTGGTGTCCCTGCCAGGCTCCTATCACAGCCCTGCTCCGAAAGTGCGAACGTCTGCAGATAGCTGGCAGGCAGAAGGGGCTAGCCTGGAAAGCTGTTGCTCAGCCTCATCTGCCCATGGCAGTGCTCGCACAGAGGCACAGAGAATGGGGCTGCTTGCTTGTCTTGCCACCTCAAACTTCAAACGTAGCCTGGGAAAGTTGGTGTCCCTGCCAGGCTCCTTTCGCAGCCCTGCTCCGAAAGTGCGAACGTCTGCAGATAGCTGGCAGGCAAAAGGGGCTAGCCTGGAAAGCTGTTGCTCAGCCTCATCGGCCCATGGCACTGCTCGCACAGAGGCACAGAGAATGGGGCTGCTTGCTTGTCTTGCCACCTCAAACTTCAAACGTAGCCTGGGAAAGATGGTGTCCCTGCCAGGCTCCTATCACAGCCCTGCTCCGAAAGTGCGAACGTCTGCAGATAGCTGGCAGCCAGAAGGTGCCATCCTGGAAAGCACTTGCTCAGCCTCATCTGCTCATGGCACTGTTCGCATAGAGGCACAGAGAATGGGGCTGCTTGCTTATCTTGCCACTTGAAACTTCAAACGCATGCTGGGAATGGTGGTGTCCCTGCCAGGCTCCTTTCGCAGCCCTGCTCTTGAAATGCGAACATCTGCAGATAGCTGGCAAGCAGAAGGGGCTAGCCTGGAAAGCTGTTGCTCAGCCTCATCTGCCCATGGCACTGTTCGCATAGAGGCACAGAGAATGGGGCTGCTTGCTTACCTTGCCACTTGAAACTTCAAACGCATGCTGGGAATGGTGGTGTCCCAGCCAGGCTCCTTTCGCAGCCCTGCTCCGAAAGTGCGAACGTCTGCAGATAGCTGGCAGGCAGAAGGGGCTAGCCTGGAAAGCTGTTGCTCAGCCTCATCTGCCCATGGCACTCTTCGCATAGAGGCACAGAGAATGGGGCTCCTTGCTTGTCTTGCCACCTCAAACTTCAAAGGTAGCCTGGGAAAGTTGGTGTCCCAGTCAGGCTCCTTTCGCAGCCCTGCTCCGAAAGTGCGAACGTCTGCAGATAGCTGGCAGCCAGAAGGTGCTAGCCTGTAAAGCTGTTGCTCAGCCTCATCTGCCCATGGCACGGCTCGCACAGAGGCACAGAGAATGGGGCTCCTTGCTTGTCTTACCACCTCAAACTTCAAACGTAGCCTGGGAAAGATGGTGTACCTGCTAGGCTCCTTTCGCTGCCCTGCTCTTGAAATGCGAACGTCTGCAGATAGCTGGCAGCCAGAAGGGGCTAGCCTGGAAAGCTGTTGCTCAGCCTCATCTGCCCATGGCACTGTTCGCATAGAGGCACAGAGAATGGGGCTCCTTGCTTATCTTGCAACTTGAAACTTCAAACGCATGCTGGGAAGGGTGTTGTCCCTGCCAGGCTCCTATCCCAGCCCTGCTCCGAAAGTGCGAACGTCTGCAGATAGCTGGCAAGCAGAAGGGGCTAGCCTGGAAAGCTGTTGCTCAGCCTCATCTGCCCATGGCACTGCTCGCACAGAGGCACAGAGAATGGGGCTGCTTGCTTGTCTTGCCACCTCAAACTTCAAAGGTAGCCTGGGAAAGTTGGTGTCCCAGCCAGGCTCCTTTCGCAGCCCTGCTCCTAAAGTGCGAACGTCTGCAGATAGCTGGCAGCCAGAAGGGGCTAGCCTGGAAAGCTGTTGCTCAGCCTCATCTGCCCATGGCAGTGCTCGCACAGAGGCACAGAGAATGGGGCTGCTTGCTTATCTTGCCACCTCAAACTTCAAGCGTAGCCTGGGAAAGTTGGTGTCCTAGCCAGGCTCCTTTCGCAGCCCTGCTCCGAAAGTGCGAACGTCTGCAGATAGCTGGCAGCCAGAAGCTGCTATCCTGGAAAGCACTTGCTCAGCCTCATCTGCCCATGGCACTGTTCGCACAGAGGCACAGAGAATGGGGCTGCTTGCTTATCTTGCCACTTGAAACTTCAAACGCATGCTGGGAATGGTGGTGTCCCTGCCAGGCTCCTATCCCAGCCCTGCTCCGAAAGTGCGAACGTCTGCAGATATCTGGCAGACAGAAGGTGCTAGCCTGGAAAGCTGTTGCTCAGCCTCATCTGCCCATGGCACTGCTCGCACAGAGGCACAGAGAATGGGGCTGCTTGCTTGTCTTGCCACCTCAAACTTCAAACGTAGCCTGGGAAAGATGGTGTACCTGCTAGGCTCCTTTCGCAGCCCTGCTCTTGAAGTGCGAACATCTGCAGATAGCTGGCAGGCAGAAGGGGCTAGCCTGGAAAGCTGTTGCTCAGCCTCATCTGCCCATGGCAGTGCTCGCACAGAGGCACAGAGAATGGGGCTGCTTGCTTGTCTTGCCACCTCAAACTTCAAGCGTAGCCTGGGAAAGTTGGTGTCCTAGCCAGGCTCCTTTCGCAGCCCTGCTCCGAAAGTGCGAACGTCTGCAGATAGCTGGCAGCCAGAAGCTGCTATCCTGGAAAGCACTTGCTCAGCCTCATCTGCCCATGGCACTGTTCGCACAGAGGCACAGAGAATGGGGCTGCTTGCTTATCTTGCCACTTGAAACTTCAAACGCATGCTGGGAATGGTGGTGTCCCTGCCAGGCTCCTATCACAGCCCTGCTCCGAAAGTGCGAACGTCTGCAGATAGCTGGCAGGCAGAAGGGGCTATCCTGGAAAGCTGTTGCTCAGCCTCATCTGCCCATGGCACTGCTCGCACAGAGGCACAGAGAATGGGGCTGCTTGCTTGTCTTGCCACCTCAAACTTCAAACGTAGCCTGGGAAAGTTGGTGTCCCAGCCAGGCTCCTTTCGCAGCCCTGCTCCGAAAGTGCGAACGCCTGCAGATAGCTGGCAGCCAGAAGGGGCTAGCCTGGAAAGCTGTTGCTCAGCCTCATCTGCCCATGGCACTGTTCGCATAGAGGCACAGAGAATGGGGCTCCTTGCTTGTCTTGCCACCTCAAACTTCAAACGTAGCCTGGGAAAGATGGTGTACCTGCTAGGCTCCTATCCCAGCCCTGCTCTTAAAATGCGAACATCTGCAGATAGCTGGCAGGCAGAAGTGGCTAGCCTGGAAAGCTGTTGCTCAGCCTCATCTGCCCATGGCAGTGCTCGCACAGAGGCACAGAGAATGGGGCTGCTTGCTTGTCTTGCCACCTCAAACTTCAAACGTAGCCTGGGAAAGTTGGTGTCCCTGCCAGGCTCCTTTCGCAGCCCTGCTCCGAAAGTGCGAACGTCTGCAGATAGCTGGCAGGCAAAAGGGGCTAGCCTGGAAAGCTGTTGCTCAGCCTCATCGGCCCATGGCACTGCTCGCACAGAGGCACAGAGAATGGGGCTGCTTGCTTGTCTTGCCACCTCAAACTTCAAACGTAGCCTGGGAAAGATGGTGTACCTGCTAGGCTCCTTTCGCAGCCCTGCTCTTGAAATGCGAACGTCTGCAGATAGCTGGCAGGCAGAAGGGGCTAGCCTGGAAAGCTGTTGCTCAGCCTCATCTGCCCATGGCACTGTTCGCATAGAGGCACAGAGAATGGGGCTGCTTGCTTACCTTGCCACTTGAAACTTCAAACGCATGCTGGGAATGGTGGTGTCCCAGCCAGGCTCCTTTCGCAGCCCTGCTCTTGAAATGCGAACGTCTGCAGATAGCTGGCAGCCAGAAGGGGCTAGCCTGGAAAGCTGTTGCTCAGCCTCATCTGCCCATGGCACTGTTCGCATAGAGGCACAGAGAATGGGGCTCCTTGCTTGTCTTGCCACTTGAAACTTCAAACGCATGCTGGGAATGGTGGTGTCCCTGCCAGGCTCCTATCACAGCCCTGCTCCGAAAGTGCGAACGTCTGCAGATAGCTGGCAGCCAGAAGGTGCCATCCTGGAAAGCACTTGCTCAGCCTCATCTGCCCATGGCACTGTTCGCATAGAGGCACAGAGAATGGGGCTGCTTGCTTATCTTGCCACTTGAAACTTCAAACGCATGCTGGGAATGGTGGTGTCCCTGCCAGGCTCCTTTCGCAGCCCTGCTCTTGAAATGCGAACATCTGCAGATAGCTGGCAAGCAGAAGGGGCTAGCCTGGAAAGCTGTTGCTCAGCCTCATCTGCCCATGGCACTGTTCGCATAGAGGCACAGAGAATGGGGCTGCTTGCTTACCTTGCCACTTGAAACTTCAAACGCATGCTGGGAATGGTGGTGTCCCAGCCAGGCTCCTTTCGCAGCCCTGCTCCGAAAGTGCGAACGTCTGCAGATAGCTGGCAGGCAGAAGGGGCTAGCCTGGAAAGCTGTTGCTCAGCCTCATCTGCCCATGGCACTCTTCGCATAGAGGCACAGAGAATGGGGCTCCTTGCTTGTCTTGCCACCTCAAACTTCAAAGGTAGCCTGGGAAAGTTGGTGTCCCAGTCAGGCTCCTTTCGCAGCCCTGCTCCGAAAGTGCGAACGTCTGCAGATAGCTGGCAGCCAGAAGGTGCTAGCCTGTAAAGCTGTTGCTCAGCCTCATCTGCCCATGGCACGGCTCGCACAGAGGCACAGAGAATGGGGCTCCTTGCCTGTCTTACCACCTCAAACTTCAAACGTAGCCTGGGAAAGATGGTGTACCTGCTAGGCTCCTTTCGCTGCCCTGCTCTTGAAATGCGAACGTCTGCAGATAGCTGGCAGCCAGAAGGGGCTAGCCTGGAAAGCTGTTGCTCAGCCTCATCTGCCCATGGCACTGTTCGCATAGAGGCACAGAGAATGGGGCTCCTTGCTTATCTTGCCACTTGAAACTTCAAACGCATGCTGGGAAGGGTGTTGTCCCTGCCAGGCTCCTATCCCAGCCCTGCTCCGAAAGTGCGAACGTCTGCAGATAGCTGGCAAGCAGAAGGGGCTAGCCTGGAAAGCTGTTGCTCAGCCTCATCTGCCCATGGCAGTGCTCGCACAGAGGCACAGAGAATGGGGCTGCTTGCTTGTCTTGCCACCTCAAACTTCAAACGTAGCCTGGGAAATTTGGTGTCCCTGCCAGGCTCCTTTCGCAGCCCTGCTCCGAAAGTGCGAACGTCTGCAGATAGCTGGCAGGCAAAAGGGGCTAGCCTGGAAAGCTGTTGCTCAGCCTCATCTGCCCATGGCACTGCTCGCACAGAGGCACAGAGAATGGGGCTGCTTGCTTGTCTTGCCACCTCAAACTTCAATCGTAGCCTGGGAAAGATGGTGTACCTGCTAGGCTCCTTTCGCAGCCCTGCTCTTGAAATGCGAACGTCTGCAGATAGCTGGCAGGCAGAAGGGGCTAGCCTGGAAAGCTGTTGCTCAGCCTCATCTGCCCATGGCACTGTTCGCATAGAGGCACAGAGAATGGGGCTGCTTGCTTACCTTGCCACTTGAAACTTCAAACGCATGCTGGGAATGGTGGTGTCCCAGCCAGGCTCCTTTCGCAGCCCTGCTCTTGAAATGCGAACGTCTGCAGATAGCTGGCAGCCAGAAGGGGCTAGCCTGGAAAGCTGTTGCTCAGCCTCATCTGCCCATGGCACTGTTCGCATAGAGGCACAGAGAATGGGGCTCCTTGCTTGTCTTGCCACTTGAAACTTCAAACGCATGCTGGGAATGGTGGTGTCCCTGCCAGGCTCCTATCACAGCCCTGCTCCGAAAGTGCGAACGTCTGCAGATAGCTGGCAGCCAGAAGGTGCCATCCTGGAAAGCACTTGCTCAGCCTCATCTGCTCATGGCACTGTTCGCATAGAGGCACAGAGAATGGGGCTGCTTGCTTATCTTGCCACTTGAAACTTCAAACGCATGCTGGGAATGGTGGTGTCCCTGCCAGGCTCCTTTCGCAGCCCTGCTCTTGAAATGCGAACATCTGCAGATAGCTGGCAAGCAGAAGGGGCTAGCCTGGAAAGCTGTTGCTCAGCCTCATCTGCCCATGGCACTGTTCGCATAGAGGTACAGAGAATGGGGCTGCTTGCTTACCTTGCCACTTGAAACTTCAAACGCATGCTGGGAATGGTGGTGTCCCAGCCAGGCTCCTTTCGCAGCCCTGCTCCGAAAGTGCGAACGTCTGCAGATAGCTGGCAGCCAGAAGGGGCTAGCCTGGAAAGCTGTTGCTCAGCCTCATCTGCCCATGGCACTCTTCGCATAGAGGCACAGAGAATGGGGCTCCTTGCTTGTCTTGCCACCTCAAACTTCAAAGGTAGCCTGGGAAAGTTGGTGTCCCAGTCAGGCTCCTTTCGCAGCCCTGCTCCGAAAGTGCGAACGTCTGCAGATAGCTGGCAGCCAGAAGGTGCTAGCCTGTAAAGCTGTTGCTCAGCCTCATCTGCCCATGGCACGGCTCGCACAGAGGCACAGAGAATGGGGCTCCTTGCTTGTCTTGCCACCTCAAACTTCAAACGTAGCCTGGGAAAGATGGTGTACCTGCTAGGCTCCTTTCGCTGCCCTGCTCTTGAAATGCGAACGTCTGCAGATAGCTGGCAGCCAGAAGGGGCTAGCCTGGAAAGCTGTTGCTCAGCCTCATCTGCCCATGGCACTGTTCGCATAGAGGCACAGAGAATGGGGCTCCTTGCTTATCTTGCCACTTGAAACTTCAAACGCATGCTGGGAAGGGTGTTGTCCCTGCCAGGCTCCTATCACAGCCCTGCTCCGAAAGTGCGAACGTCTGCAGATAGCTGGCAAGCAGAAGGGGCTAGCCTGGAAAGCTGTTGCTCAGCCTCATCTGCCCATGGCAGTGCTCGCACAGAGGCACAGAGAATGGGGCTGCTTGCTTGTCTTGCCACCTCAAACTTCAAACGTAGCCTGGGAAAGTTGGTGTCCCAGCCAGGCTCCTTTCGCAGCCCTGCTCCGAAAGTGCGAACGTCTGCAGATAGCTGGCAGGCAGAAGGGGCTAGCCTGGAAAGCTGTTGCTCAGCCTCATCTGCCCATGGCAGTGCTCGCACAGAGGCACAGAGAATGGGGCTGCTTGCTTGTCTTGCCACCTCAAACTTCAAACGTAGCCTGGGAAAGATGGTGTACCTGCTAGGCTCCTTTCGCAGCCCTGCTCTTGAAATGCGAACGTCTGCAGATAGCTGGCAGGCAGAAGGGGCTAGCCTGGAAAGCTGTTGCTCAGCCTCATCTGCCCATGGCACTCTTCGCATAGAGGCACAGAGAATGGGGCTGCTTGCTTATCTTGCCACTTGAAACTTCAAACGCATGCTGGGAATGGTGGTGTCCCTGCCAGGCTCCTATCACAGCCCTGCTCCGAAAGTGCGAACGTCTGCAGATAGCTGGCAGCCAGAAGGTGCTATCCTGGAAAGCTGTTGCTCAGCCTCATCTGCCCATGGCAGTGCTCGCACAGAGGCACAGAGAATGGGGCGCCTTGCTTGTCTTGCCACCTCAAACTTCAAAGGTAGCCTGGGAAAGTTGGTGTCCCAGCCAGGCTCCTTTCGCAGCCCTGCTCCGAAAGTGCGAACGTCTGCAGATAGCTGGCAGGCAAAAGGGGCTAGCCTGGAAAGCTGTTGCTCAGCCTCATCTGCCCATGGCAGTGCTCGCACAGAGGCACAGAGAATGGGGCTGCTTGCTTGTCTTGCCACCTCAAACTTCAAAGGTAGCCTGGGAAAGTTGGTGTCCCAGCCAGGCTCCTTTCGCAGCCCTGCTCCGAAAGTGCGAACGTCCGCAGATAGCTGGCAGCCAGAAGGGGCTAGCCTGGAAAGCTGTTGCTCAGCCTCATCTGCCCATGGCACTCTTCGCATAGAGGCACAGAGAATGGGGCTCCTTGCTTGTCTTGCCACCTCAAACTTCAAAGGTAGCCTGGGAAAGTTGGTGTCCCAGTCAGGCTCCTTTCGCAGCCCTGCTCCGAAAGTGCGAACGTCTGCAGATAGCTGGCAGCCAGAAGGTGCTAGCCTGTAAAGCTGTTGCTCAGCCTCATCTGCCCATGGCACGGCTCGCACAGAGGCACAGAGAATGGGGCTCCTTGCTTGTCTTACCACCTCAAACTTCAAACGTAGCCTGGGAAAGATGGTGTACCTGCTAGGCTCCTTTCGCTGCCCTGCTCTTGAAATGCGAACGTCTGCAGATAGCTGGCAGCCAGAAGGGGCTAGCCTGGAAAGCTGTTGCTCAGCCTCATCTGCCCATGGCACTGTTCGCATAGAGGCACAGAGAATGGGGCTCCTTGCTTATCTTGCCACTTGAAACTTCAAACGCATGCTGGGAAGGGTGTTGTCCCTGCCAGGCTCCTATCCCAGCCCTGCTCCGAAAGTGCGAACGTCTGCAGATAGCTGGCAAGCAGAAGGGGCTAGCCTGGAAAGCTGTTGCTCAGCCTCATCTGCCCATGGCAGTGCTCGCACAGAGGCACAGAGAATGGGGCTGCTTGCTTGTCTTGCCACCTCAAACTTCAAACGTAGCCTGGGAAATTTGGTGTCCCTGCCAGGCTCCTTTCGCAGCCCTGCTCCGAAAGTGCGAACGTCTGCAGATAGCTGGCAGGCAAAAGGGGCTAGCCTGGAAAGCTGTTGCTCAGCCTCATCTGCCCATGGCACTGCTCGCACAGAGGCACAGAGAATGGGGCTGCTTGCTTGTCTTGCCACCTCAAACTTCAATCGTAGCCTGGGAAAGATGGTGTACCTGCTAGGCTCCTTTCGCAGCCCTGCTCTTGAAATGCGAACGTCTGCAGATAGCTGGCAGGCAGAAGGGGCTAGCCTGGAAAGCTGTTGCTCAGCCTCATCTGCCCATGGCACTGTTCGCATAGAGGCACAGAGAATGGGGCTGCTTGCTTACCTTGCCACTTGAAACTTCAAACGCATGCTGGGAATGGTGGTGTCCCAGCCAGGCTCCTTTCGCAGCCCTGCTCTTGAAATGCGAACGTCTGCAGATAGCTGGCAGCCAGAAGGGGCTAGCCTGGAAAGCTGTTGCTCAGCCTCATCTGCCCATGGCACTGTTCGCATAGAGGCACAGAGAATGGGGCTCCTTGCTTGTCTTGCCACTTGAAACTTCAAACGCATGCTGGGAATGGTGGTGTCCCTGCCAGGCTCCTATCACAGCCCTGCTCCGAAAGTGCGAACGTCTGCAGATAGCTGGCAGCCAGAAGGTGCCATCCTGGAAAGCACTTGCTCAGCCTCATCTGCTCATGGCACTGTTCGCATAGAGGCACAGAGAATGGGGCTGCTTGCTTATCTTGCCACTTGAAACTTCAAACGCATGCTGGGAATGGTGGTGTCCCAGCCAGGCTCCTTTCGCAGCCCTGCTCTTGAAATGCGAACATCTGCAGATAGCTGGCAAGCAGAAGGGGCTAGCCTGGAAAGCTGTTGCTCAGCCTCATCTGCCCATGGCACTGTTCGCATAGAGGTACAGAGAATGGGGCTGCTTGCTTACCTTGCCACTTGAAACTTCAAACGCATGCTGGGAATGGTGGTGTCCCAGCCAGGCTCCTTTCGCAGCCCTGCTCCGAAAGTGCGAACGTCTGCAGATAGCTGGCAGCCAGAAGGGGCTAGCCTGGAAAGCTGTTGCTCAGCCTCATCTGCCCATGGCACTCTTCGCATAGAGGCACAGAGAATGGGGCTCCTTGCTTGTCTTGCCACCTCAAACTTCAAAGGTAGCCTGGGAAAGTTGGTGTCCCAGTCAGGCTCCTTTCGCAGCCCTGCTCCGAAAGTGCGAACGTCTGCAGATAGCTGGCAGCCAGAAGGTGCTAGCCTGTAAAGCTGTTGCTCAGCCTCATCTGCCCATGGCACGGCTCGCACAGAGGCACAGAGAATGGGGCTCCTTGCTTGTCTTGCCACCTCAAACTTCAAACGTAGCCTGGGAAAGATGGTGTACCTGCTAGGCTCCTTTCGCTGCCCTGCTCTTGAAATGCGAACGTCTGCAGATAGCTGGCAGCCAGAAGGGGCTAGCCTGGAAAGCTGTTGCTCAGCCTCATCTGCCCATGGCACTGTTCGCATAGAGGCACAGAGAATGGGGCTCCTTGCTTATCTTGCCACTTGAAACTTCAAACGCATGCTGGGAAGGGTGTTGTCCCTGCCAGGCTCCTATCACAGCCCTGCTCCGAAAGTGCGAACGTCTGCAGATAGCTGGCAAGCAGAAGGGGCTAGCCTGGAAAGCTGTTGCTCAGCCTCATCTGCCCATGGCAGTGCTCGCACAGAGGCACAGAGAATGGGGCTGCTTGCTTGTCTTGCCACCTCAAACTTCAAACGTTGCCTGGGAAAGTTGGTGTCCCAGCCAGGCTCCTTTCGCAGCCCTGCTCCGAAAGTGCGAACGTCTGCAGATAGCTGGCAGGCAGAAGGGGCTAGCCTGGAAAGCTGTTGCTCAGCCTCATCTGCCCATGGCAGTGCTCGCACAGAGGCACAGAGAATGGGGCTGCTTGCTTGTCTTGCCACCTCAAACTTCAAACGTAGCCTGGGAAAGATGGTGTACCTGCTAGGCTCCTTTCGCAGCCCTGCTCTTGAAATGCGAACGTCTGCAGATAGCTGGCAGGCAGAAGGGGCTAGCCTGGAAAGCTGTTGCTCAGCCTCATCTGCCCATGGCACTCTTCGCATAGAGGCACAGAGAATGGGGCTGCTTGCTTATCTTGCCACTTGAAACTTCAAACGCATGCTGGGAATGGTGGTGTCCCTGCCAGGCTCCTATCACAGCCCTGCTCCGAAAGTGCGAACGTCTGCAGATAGCTGGCAGGCAGAAGGGGCTCTCCTGGAAAGCTGTTGCTCAGCCTCATCTGCCCATGGCAGTGCTCGCACAGAGGCACAGAGAATGGGGCTCCTTGCTTGTCTTGCCACCTCAAACTTCAAAGGTAGCCTGGGAAAGTTGGTGTCCCAGCCAGGCTCCATTCGCAGCCCTGCTCCGAAAGTGCGAACGTCTGCAGATAGCTGGCAGGCAAAAGGGGCTAGCCTGGAAAGCTGTTGCTCAGCCTCATCTGCCCATGGCAGTGCTCGCACAGAGGCACAGAGAATGGGGCTGCTTGCTTGTCTTGCCACCTCAAACTTCAAAGGTAGCCTGGGAAAGTTGGTGTCCCAGCCAGGCTCCTTTCGCAGCCCTGCTCCGAAAGTGCGAACGTCTGCAGATAGCTGGCAGCCAGAAGGGGCTAGCCTGGAAAGCTGTTGCTCAGCCTCATCTGCCCATGGCACGGATCGCACAGAGGCACAGAGAATGGGGCTCCTTGCTTGTCTTGCCACCTCAAACTTCAAACGTAGCCTGGGAAAGATGGTGTACCTGCTAGGCTCCTTTCGCAGCCCTGCTCTTAAAATGCGAACATCTGCAGATAGCTGGCAAGCAGAAGGGGCTAGCCTGGAAAGCTGTTGCTCAGCCTCATCTGCCCATGGCAGTGCTCGCACAGAGGCACAGAGAATGGGGCTGCTTGCTTGTCTTGCCACCTCAAACTTCAAACGTAGCCTGGGAAAGTTGGTGTCCCTGCCAGGCTCCTTTCGCAGCCCTGCTCCGAAAGTGCGAACGTCTGCAGATAGCTGGCAGGCAAAAGGGGCTAGCCTGGAAAGCTGTTGCTCAGCATCATCTGCCCATGGCACTGTTCGCACAGAGGCACAGAGAATGGGGCTGCTTGCTTGTCTTGCCACCTCAAACTTCAAACGTAGCCTGGGAAAGATGGTGTACCTGCTAGGCTCCTTTCGCAGCCCTGCTCTTGAAATGCGAACGTCTGCAGATAGCTGGCAGCCAGAAGGGGCTAGCCTGGAAAGCTGTTGCTCAGCCTCATCTGCCCATGGCACTTTTCGCATAGAGGCACAGAGAATGGGGCTGCTTCCTTATCTTGCCACTTGAAAATTCTAACGCATGATGGGAATGGTGGTGTCCCTGCCAGGCTCCTATCACAGCCCTGCTCCGAAAGTGCGAACGTCTGCAGATAGCTGGCAGCCAGAAGGGGCTAGCCTGGAAAGCTGTTGCTCAGCCTCATCTGCCCATGGCACTGTTAGCATAGAGGCACAGAGAATGGGGCTGCTTGCTTGTCTTGCCACCTCAAACTTCAAACGTAGCCTGGGAAAGTTGGTGTCCCAGCCAGGCTCCTTTCGCAGCCCTGCTCCGAAAGTGCGGACGTCTGCAGATAGCTGGCAGGCAGAAGGGGCTAGCCTGGAAAGCTGTTGCTCAGCCTCATCTGCCCATGGCAGTGCTCGCACAGAGGCACAGAGAATGGGGCTGCTTGCTTGTCTTGCCACCTCAAACTTCAAACGTAGCCTGGGAAAGTTGGTGTCCCTGCCAGGCTCCTTTCGCAGCCCTGCTCTTGAAATGCGAACATCTGCAGATAGCTGGCAGGTAGAAGGGGCTAGCCTGGAAAGCTGTTGCTCAGCCTCATCTGCCCATGGCACTGTTCGCATAGAGGCACAGAGAATGGGGCTGCTTGCTGATCTTGCCACTTGAAACTTCAAACGCATGCTGGGAATGGTGGTGTCCCTGCCAGGCTCCTATCACAGCCCTGCTCCGAAAGTGCGAACGTCTGCAGATAGCTGGCAGCCAGAAGGTGCCATCCTGGAAAGCACTTGCTCAGCCTCATCTACCCATGGCACTGTTCGCATAGAGGCACAGAGAATGGGGCTGCTTGCTTATCTTGCCACTTGAAACTTCAAACGCATGCTGGGAATGGTGGTGTCCCTGCCAGGCTCCTTTCGCAGCCCTGCTCTTGAAATGCGAACATCTGCAGATAGCTGGCAAGCAGAAGGGGCTAGCCTGGAAAGCTGTTGCTCAGCCTCATCTGCCCATGGCACTGTTCGCATAGAGGCACAGAGAATGGGGCTGATTGCTTACCTTGCCACTTGAAACTTCAAACGCATGCTGGGAATGGTGGTGTCCCTGCCAGGCTCCTTTCGCAGCCCTGCTCCGAAAGTGCGAACGTCTGCAGATAGCTGGCAGACAGAAGGTGCTAGCCTGGAAAGCTGTTGCTCAGCCTCATCTGCCCATGGCAGTGCTCGCACAGAGGCACAGAGAATGGTGCTGCTTGCTTGTCTTGCCACCTCAAACTTCAAACGTAGCCTGGGAAAGATGGTGTACCTGCTAGGCTCCTTTCGCAGCCCTGCTCTTGAAGTGCGAACATCTGCAGATAGCTGGCAGCCAGAAGGGGCTAGCCTGGAAAGCTGTTGCTCAGCCTCATCTGCCCATGGCACTGCTCGCACAGAGGCACAGAGAATGGGGCTCCTTGCTTGTCTTGCCACCTCAAACTTCAAACGTAGCCTGGGAAAGATGGTGTACCTGCTAGGCTCCTTTCGCAGCCCTGCTCTTGAAATGCGAACGTCTGCAGATAGCTGGCAGCCAGAAGGGGCTAGCCTGGAAAGCTGTTGCTCAGCCTCATCTGCCCATGGCACTGTTCGCATAGAGGCACAGAGAATGGGGCTGCTTGCTTATCTTGCCACTTGAAACTTCAAACGCATGCTGGGAATGGTGGTGTCCCTGCCAGGCTCCTATCACAGCCCTGCTCCGAAAGTGCGAACGTCTGCAGATAGCTGGCAGCCAGAAGGGGCTAGCCTGGAAAGCTGTTGCTCAGCCTCATCTGCCCATGGCACTGCTCGCACAGAGGCACAGAGAATGGGGCTGCTTGCTTGTCTTGCCACCTCAAACTTCAAACGTATCCTGGGAAAGTTGGTGTCCCTGCCGGGCTCCTTTCGCAGCCCTGCTCCGAAAGAGCGAACGTCTGCAGATAGCTGGCAGGCAAAAGGGGCTAGCCTGGAAAGCTGTTGCTCAGCCTCATCTGCCCATGGCATTGCTCGCACAGAGGCACAGAGAATGGGGCTCCTTGCTTGTCTTGCCACCTCAAATTTCAAACGTAGCCTGGGAAAGTTGGTGTCCCTGCCAGGCTCCTTTCGCAGCCCTGCTCCGAAAGTGCGAACGTCTGCAGATAGCTGGCAGGCAAAAGGGGCTAGCCTGGAAAGCTGTTGCTCAGCCTCATCTGCCCATGGCACTGCTCGCACAGAGGCACAGAGAATGGGGCTCCTTGCTTGTCTTGCCACCTCAAACTTCAAACGTAGCCTGGGAAAGATGGTGTTCCTGCTAGGCTCCTTTCGCAGCCCTGCTCTTGAAATGCGAACGTCTGCAGATAGCTGGCAGCCAGAAGGGGCTAGCCTGGAAAGCTGTTGCTCAGCCTCATCTGCCCATGGCACTGTTCGCATAGAGACACAGAGAATGGGGCTCCTTGCTTATCTTGCCACTTGAAACTTCAAACGCATGCTGGGAATGGTTGTGTCCCAGCCAGGCTCCTATCACAGCCCTGCTCCGAAAGTGCGAACGTCTGCAGCTAGCTGGCAGGCAGAAGCGGTTAGCCTGGAAAGCTGTTGCTCAGCCTCATCTGCCCATGGCAGTGCTCGCACAGAGGCATAGAGAATGGGGCTGCTTGCTTGTCTTGCCACCTCAAACTTCAAACGTAGCCTGGGAAAGTTGGTGTCCCAGCCAGGGTCCTTTCGCAGCCCTGCTCCGAAAGTGCGAACGTCTGCAGATAGCTGGCAGCCAGAAGGTGCTAGCCTGGAAAGCTGTTGCTCAGCCTCATCTGCCCATGGCAGTGCTCGCACAGAGGCACAGAGAATGGGGCTGCTTGCTTGTCTTGCCACCTCAAACTTCAAACGTAGCCTGGGAAAGATGGTGTGCCTGCTAGGCTCCTTTCGCAGCCCTGCTCTTGAAATGCGAACATCTGCAGATAGCTGGCAGGCAGAAGGGGCTAGCCTGGAAAGCTGTTGCTCAGCCTCATCTGCCCATGGCACTGTTCGCATAGAGGCACAGAGAATGGGGCTGCTTGCTGATCTTGCCACTTGAAACTTCAAACGCATGCTGGGAATGGTGGTGTCCCTGCCAGGCTCCTATCACAGCCCTGCTCCGAAAGTGCGAACGTCTGCAGATAGCTGGCAGGCAGAAGGGGCTAGCCTGGAAAGCTCTTGCTCAGCCTCATCTGCCCATGGCACGGCTCGCACAGAGGCACAGAGAATGGGGCGCCTTGCTTGTCTTGCCACCTCAAACTTCAAACGTAGCCTGGGAAAGTTGGTGTCCCAGCCAGGCTCCTTTCGCAGCCCTGCTCCGAAAGTGCGAACGTGTGCAGATAGCTGGCAGCCAGAAGGTGCTATCCTGGAAAGCACTTGCTCAGCCTCATCTGCCCATGGCACTGTTCGCACAGAGGCACAGAGAATGGGGCTGCTTGCTTATCTTGCCACTTGAAACTTCAAAGGCATGCTGGGAATGGTGGTGTCCCTGCCAGGGTCCTTTCGCAGCCCTGCTCCGAAAGTGCGAACGTCTGCAGATAGCTGGCAGCCAGAAGGTGCTATCCTCGAAAGCACTTGCTCAGCCTCATCTGCTCATGGCACTGTTCGCATAGAGGCACAGAGAATGGGGCTGCTTGCTTGTCTTGCCACCTCAAACTTCAAACGCATGCTGGGAATGGTGGTGTCCCAGCCAGGCTCCTTTCGCAGCCCTGCTCTTGAAATGCGAACATCTGCAGATAGCTGGCAAGCAGAAGGGGCTAGCCTGGAAAGCTGTTGCTCAGCCTCATCTGCCCATGGCACTGTTCGCATAGAGGCACAGAGAATGGGGCTGCTTGCTTACCTTGCCACTTGAAACTTCAAACGCATGCTGGGAATGGTCGTGTCCCTGCCAGGCTCCTTTCGCAGCCCTGCTCCGAAAGTGCGAACGTCTGCAGATAGCTGGCAGGCAAAAGGGGCTAGCCTGGAAAGCTGTTGCTCAGCCTCATCTGCCCATGGCACTGTTCGCATAGAGGCACAGAGAATGGGGCTCCTTGCTTGTCTTGCCACCTCAAACTTCAAAGGTAGCCTCGGAAAGTTGGTGTCCCAGCCAGGCTCCTTTCGCAGCCCTGCTCCGAAAGTGCGAACGTCTGCAGATAGCTGGCAGCCAGAAGGGGCTAGCCTGGAAAGCTGTTGCTCAGCCTCATCTGCCCATGGCACTGTTCGCATAGAGGCACAGAGAATGGGGCTCCTTGCTTATCTTGCCACTTGAAACTTCAAACGCATGCTGGGAATGGTGGTGTCCCTGCCAGGCTCCTATCACAGCCCTGCTCCGAAAGTGCGAACGTCTGCAGATAGCTGGCAGCCAGAAGGTGCCATCCTGGAAAGCACTTGCTCAGCCTCATCTACCCATGGCACTGTTCGCATAGAGGCACAGAGAATGGGGCTGCTTGCTTATCTTGCCACTTGAAACTTCAAACGCATGCTGCGAATGGTGGTGTCCCTGCCAGGCTCCTTTCGCAGCCCTGCTCTTGAAATGCGAACATCTGCAGATAGCTGGCAAGCAGAAGGGGCTAGCCTGGAAAGCTGTTGCTCAGCCTCATCTGCCCATGGCACTGTTCGCATAGAGGCACAGAGAATGGGGCTGATTGCTTACCTTGCCACTTGAAACTTCAAACGCATGCTGGGAATGGTGGTGTCCCTGCCAGGCTCCTTTCGCAGCCCTGCTCCGAAAGTGCGAACGTCTGCAGATAGCTGGCAGACAGAAGGTGCTAGCCTGGAAAGCTGTTGCTCAGCCTCATCTGCCCATGGCAGTGCTCGCACAGAGGCACAGAGAATGGTGCTGCTTGCTTGTCTTGCCACCTCAAACTTCAAACGTAGCCTGGGAAAGATGGTGTACCTGCTAGGCTCCTTTCGCAGCCCTGCTCTTGAAGTGCGAACATCTGCAGATAGCTGGCAGGCAGAAGGGGCTAGCCTGGAAAGCTGTTGCTCAGCCTCATCTGCCCATGGCACTGCTCGCACAGAGGCACAGAGAATGGGGCTCCTTGCTTGTCTTGCCACCTCAAACTTCAAACGTAGCCTGGGAAAGATGGTGTACCTGCTAGGCTCCTTTCGCAGCCCTGCTCTTGAAATGCGAACGTCTGCAGATAGCTGGCAGGCAAAAGGGGCTAGCCTGGAAAGCTGTTGCTCAGCCTCATCTGCCCATGGCATTGCTCGCACAGAGGCACAGAGAATGGGGCTCCTTGCTTGTCTTGCCACCTCAAATTTCAAACGTAGCCTGGGAAAGTTGGTGTCCCTGCCAGGCTCCTTTCGCAGCCCTGCTCCGAAAGTGCGAACGTCTGCAGATAGCTGGCAGGCAAAAGGGGCTAGCCTGGAAAGCTGTTGCTCAGCCTCATCTGCCCATGGCACTGCTCGCACAGAGGCACAGAGAATGGGGCTCCTTGCTTGTCTTGCCACCTCAAACTTCAAACGTAGCCTGGGAAAGATGGTGTTCCTGCTAGGCTCCTTTCGCAGCCCTGCTCTTGAAATGCGAACGTCTGCAGATAGCTGGCAGCCAGAAGGGGCTAGCCTGGAAAGCTGTTGCTCAGCCTCATCTGCCCATGGCACTGTTCGCATAGAGACACAGAGAATGGGGCTCCTTGCTTATCTTGCCACTTGAAACTTCAAACGCATGCTGGGAATGGTTGTGTCCCAGCCAGGCTCCTATCACAGCCCTGCTCCGAAAGTGCGAACGTCTGCAGCTAGCTGGCAGGCAGAAGCGGCTAGCCTGGAAAGCTGTTGCTCAGCCTCATCTGCCCATGGCAGTGCTCGCACAGAGGCATAGAGAATGGGGCTGCTTGCTTGTCTTGCCACCTCAAACTTCAAGGTAGCCTGGGAAAGTTGGTGTCCCAGCCAGGGTCCTTTCGCAGCCCTGCTCCGAAAGTGCGAACGTCTGCAGATAGCTGGCAGCCAGAAGGTGCTAGCCTGGAAAGCTGTTGCTCAGCCTCATCTGCCCATGGCAGTGCTCGCACAGAGGCACAGAGAATGGGGCTGCTTGCTTGTCTTGCCACCTCAAACTTCAAACGTAGCCTGGGAAAGATGGTGTGCCTGCTAGGCTCCTTTCGCAGCCCTGCTCTTGAAATGCGAACATCTGCAGATAGCTGGCAGGCAGAAGGGGCTAGCCTGGAAAGCTGTTGCTCAGCCTCATCTGCCCATGGCACTGTTCGCATAGAGGCACAGAGAATGGGGCTGCTTGCTGATCTTGCCACTTGAAACTTCAAACGCATGCTGGGAATGGTGGTGTCCCTGCCAGGCTCCTATCACAGCCCTGCTCCGAAAGTGCGAACGTCTGCAGATAGCTGGCAGGCAGAAGGGGCTAGCCTGGAAAGCTCTTGCTCAGCCTCATCTGCCCATGGCACGGCTCGCACAGAGGCACAGAGAATGGGGCGCCTTGCTTGTCTTGCCACCTCAAACTTCAAACGTAGCCTGGGAAAGTTGGTGTCCCAGCCAGGCTCCTTTCGCAGCCCTGCTCCGAAAGTGCGAACGTGTGCAGATAGCTGGCAGCCAGAAGGTGCTATCCTGGAAAGCACTTGCTCAGCCTCATCTGCCCATGGCACTGTTCGCACAGAGGCACAGAGAATGGGGCTGCTTGCTTATCTTGCCACTTGAAACTTCAAACGCATGCTGGGAATGGTGGTGTCCCTGCCAGGGTCCTTTCGCAGCCCTGCTCCGAAAGTGCGAACGTCTGCAGATAGCTGGCAGCCAGAAGGTGCTATCCTCGAAAGCACTTGCTCAGCCTCATCTGCTCATGGCACTGTTCGCATAGAGGCACAGAGAATGGGGCTGCTTGCTTGTCTTGCCACCTCAAACTTCAAACGCATGCTGGGAATGGTGGTGTCCCAGCCAGGCTCCTTTCGCAGCCCTGCTCTTGAAATGCGAACATCTGCAGATAGCTGGCAAGCAGAAGGGGCTAGCCTGGAAAGCTGTTGCTCAGCCTCATCTGCCCATGGCACTGTTCGCATAGAGGCACAGAGAATGGGGCTGCTTGCTTACCTTGCCACTTGAAACTTCAAACGCATGCTGGGAATGGTCGTGTCCCTGCCAGGCTCCTTTCGCAGCCCTGCTCCGAAAGTGCGAACGTCTGCAGATAGCTGGCAGGCAAAAGGGGCTAGCCTGGAAAGCTGTTGCTCAGCCTCATCTGCCCATGGCACTGTTCGCATAGAGGCACAGAGAATGGGGCTCCTTGCTTGTCTTGCCACCTCAAACTTCAAAGGTAGCCTCGGAAAGTTGGTGTCCCAGCCAGGCTCCTTTCGCAGCCCTGCTCCGAAAGTGCGAACGTCTGCAGATAGCTGGCAGCCAGAAGGGGCTAGCCTGGAAAGCTGTTGCTCAGCCTCATCTGCCCATGGCACTGTTCGCATAGAGGCACAGAGAATGGGGCTCCTTGCTTATCTTGCCACTTGAAACTTCAAACGCATGCTGGGAAGGGTGGTGTCCCTGCCAGGCTCCTATCCCAGCCCTGCTTCGAAAGTGCGAACGTCTGCAGATAGCTGGCAAGCAGAAGGGGCTAGCCTGGAAAGCTGTTGCTCAGCCTCATCTGCCCATGGCAGTGCTCGCACAGAGGCACAGAGAATGGGGCTGCTTGCTTGTCTTGCCACCTCAAACTTCAAAGGTAGCCTGGGAAAGTTCGTGTCCCAGCCAGGCTCCTTTCGCAGCCTTGCTCCGAAAGTGCGAACGTCTGCAGATAGCTGGCAGACAGAAGGTGCTAGCCTGGAAAGCTGTTGCTCAGCCTCATCTGCCCATGGCACTGCTCGCACAGAGGCACAGAGAATGGGGCTGCTTGCTTGTCTTGCCACCTCAAACTTCAAACGTAGCCTGGGAAAGATGGTGTACCTGCTAGGCTCCTTTCGCAGCCCTGCTCTTGAAGTGCGAACATCTGCAGATAGCTGGCAGGCAGAAGGGGCTAGCCTGGAAAGCTGTTGCTCAGCCTCATCTGCCCATGGCACGGCTCGCACAGAGGCACAGAGAATGGGGCTGCTTGCTTGTCTTGCCACCTCAAACTTCAAACGTAGCCTGGGAAAGATGGTGTACCTGCTAGGCTCCTTTCGCAGCCCTGCTCTTGAAATGCGAACGTCTGCAGATAGCTGGCAGCCAGAAGGGGCTAGCCTGGAAAGCTGTTGCTCAGCCTCATCTGCCCATGGCACTGTTCGCATAGAGGCACAGAGAATGGGGCTGCTTGCTTGTCTTGCCACTTGAAACTTCAAACGCATGCTGGCAATGGTGGTGTCCCTGCCAGGCTCCTATCACAGCCCTGCTCCGAAAGTGCGAACGTCTGCAGATAGCTGGCAGCCAGAAGGGGCTAGCCTGGAAAGCTGTTGCTCAGCCTCATCTGCCCATGGCAGTGCTCGCACAGAGGCACAGAGAATGGGGCTGCTTGCTTGTCTTGCCACCTCAAACTTCAAACGTAGCCTGGGAAAGTTGGTGTCCCAGCCAGGCTCCTTTCGCAGCCCTGCTCCGAAAGTGCGAACGTCTGCAGATAGCTGGCAGGCAGAAGGGGCTAGCCTGGAAAGCTGTTGCTCAGCCTCATCTGCCCATGGCACGGATCGCACAGAGGCACAGAGAATGGGGCTCCTTGCTTGTCTTGCCACCTCAAACTTCAAACGTAGCCTGGGAAAGATGGTGTACCTGCTAGGCTCCTTTCGCAGCCCTGCTCTTAAAATGCGAACATCTGCAGATAGCTGGCAAGCAGAAGGGGCTAGCCTGGAAAGCTGTTGCTCAGCCTCATCTGCCCATGGCAGTGCTCGCACAGAGGCACAGAGAATGGGGCTGCTTGCTTGTCTTGCCACCTCAAACTTCAAACGTAGCCTGGGAAAGATGGTGTACCTGCTAGGCTCCTTTCGCAGCCCTGCTCTTGAAGTGTGAACATCTGCAGATAGCTGGCAGGCAGAAGGGGCTAGCCTGGAAAGCTGTTGCTCAGCCTCATCTGCCCATGGCAGTGCTCGCACAGAGGCACAGAGAATGGGGCTGCTTGCTTGTCTTGCCACCTCAAACTTCAAACGTAGCCTGGGAAAGATGGTGTACCTGCTAGGCTCCTTTCGCAGCCCTGCTCTTGAAATGCGAACGTCTGCAGATAGCTGGCAGCCAGAAGGGGCTAGCCTGGAAAGCTGTTGCTCAGCCTCATCTGCCCATGGCACTGTTCGCATAGAGGCACAGAGAATGGGGCTGCTTGCTTATCTTGCCACTTGAAACTTCAAACGCATGCTGGGAATGGTGGTGTCCCTGCCAGGCTCCTATCACAGCCCTGCTCCGAAAGTGCGAACGTCTGCAGATAGCTGGCAGCCAGAAGGGGCTAGCCTGGAAAGCTGTTGCTCAGCCTCATCTGCCCATGGCAGTGCTCGCACAGAGGCACAGAGAATGGGGCTGCTTGCTTGTCTTGCCACCTCAAACTTCAAACGTAGCCTGGGAAAGTTGGTGTCCCTGCCAGGCTCCTTTCGCAGCCCTGCTCCGAAAGTGCGAACGTCTGCAGATAACTGGCAGGCAAAAGGGGCTAGCCTGGAAAGCTGTTGCTCAGCCTCATCTGCCCATGGCACTGCTCGCACAGAGGCACAGAGAATGGGGCTCCTTGCTTGTCTTGCCACCTCAAACTTCAAACGCAGCCTGGGAAAGTTGGTGTCCCTGCCAGGCTCCTTTCGCAGCCCTGCTCCGAAAGTGCGAACGTCTGCAGATAGCTGGCAGGCAAAAGGGGCTAGCCTGGAAAGCTGTTGCTCAGCCTCATCTGCCCATGGCACTGCTCGCACAGAGGCACAGAGAATGGGGCTCCTTGCTTGTCTTCCACCTCAAACTTGAACGTAGCCTGGGAAAGATGGTGTTCCTGCTAGGCTCCTTTCGCAGCCCTGCTCTTGAAATGCGAACGTCTGCAGATAGCTGGCAGCCAGAAGGGGCTAGCCTGGAAAGCTGTTGCTCAGCCTCATCTGCCCATGGCACTGTTCGCATAGAGGCACAGAGAATGGGGCTGCTTGCTGATCTTGCCACTTGAAACTTCAAACGCATGCTGGGAATGGTGGTGTCCCTGCCAGGCTCCTTTCGCAGCCCTGCTCCGGAAGTGCGAACGTCTGCAGATAGCTGGCAGGCAGAAGGGGCTATCCTGGAAAGCTGTTGCTCAGCCTCATCTGCCCATGGCACTGTTCGCATAGAGGCACAGAGAATGGGGCTCCTTGCTTGTCTTGCCACCTCAAACTTCAAAGGTAGCCTGGCAAAGTTGGTGTCCCAGCCAGGCTCCTTTCGCAGCCCTGCTCCGAAAGTGCGAACGTCTGCAGATAGCTGGCAGCCAGAAGGTGCTAGCCTGTAAAGCTGTTGCTCAGCCTCATCCGCCCATGGCACGGCTCGCACAGAGGCACAGAGAATGGGGCTCCTTGCTTGTCTTGCCACCTCAAACTTCAAACGTAGCCTGGGAAAGATGGTGTACCTGCTAGGCTCCTTTCGCAGCCCTGCTCTTGAAATGCGAACGTCTGCAGATAGCTGGCAGCCAGAAGGGGCTAACCTGGAAAGCTGTTGCTCAGCCTCATCTGCCCATGGCACTGTTCGCATAGAGGCACAGAGAATGGGGCTCCTTGCTTATCTTGCCACTTGAAACTTCAAACGCATGCTGGGAAGGGTGGTGTCCCTGCCAGGCTCCTATCACAGCCCTGGTCCGAAAGTGCGAACGTCTGCAGATAGCTGGCAAGCAGAAGGGGCTAGCCTGGAAAGCTGTTGCTCAGCCTCATCTGCCCATGGCAGTGCTCGCACAGAGGCACAGAGAATGGGGCTGCTTGCTTGTCTTGCCACCTCAAACTTCAAAGGTAGCCTGGGAAAGTTGGTGTCCCAGCCAGGCTCCTTTCGCAGCCCTGCTCCGAAAGTGCGAACGTCTGCAGATAGCTGGCAGACAGAAGGTGCTAGCCTGGAAAGCTGTTGCTCAGCCTCATCTGCCCATGGCAGTGCTCGCACAGAGGCACAGAGAATGGGGCTGCTTGCTTGTCTTGCCACCTCAAACTTCAAACGTAGCCTGGGAAAGATGGTGTACCTGCTAGGCTCCTTTCGCAGCCCTGCTCTTGAAGTGTGAATATCTGCAGATAGCTGGCAGCCAGAAGGGGCTAGCCTGGAAAGCTGTTGCTCAGCCTCATCTGCCCATGGCAGTGCTCGCACAGAGGCACAGAGAATGGGGCTGCTTGCTTGTCTTGCCACCTCAAACTTCAAACGTAGCCTGGGAAAGTTGGTGTCCCTGCCAGGCTCCTTTCGCAGCCCTGCTCCGAAAGTGCGAACGTCTGCAGATAGCTGGCAGGCAAAAGGGGCTAGCCTGGAAAGCTGTTGCTCAGCCTCATCTGCCCATGGCACTGCTCGCACAGAGGCACAGAGAATGGGGCTCCTTGCTTGTCTTGCCACCTCAAACTTCAAACGTAGCCTGGGAAAGTTGGTGTCCCTGCCAGGCTCCTTTCGCAGCCCTGCTCCGAAAGTGCGAACGTCTGCAGATAGCTGGCAGGCAAAAGGGGCTAGCCTGGAAAGCTGTTGCTCAGCCTCATCTGCCCATGGCACGGATCGCATAGAGGCACAGAGAATGGGGCTCCTTGCTTATCTTGCCACTTGAAACTTCAAACGCATGCTGGGAATGGTGGTGTCCCTGCCAGGCTCCTTTCGCAGCCCTGCTCCGAAAGTGCGAACGTCTGCAGATAGCTGGCAGCCAGAAGGTGCTATCCTCGAAAGCACTTGCTCAGCCTCATCTCCTCATGGCACTGTTCGCATAGAGGCACAGAGAATGGGGCTGCTTGCTTATCTTGCCACTTGAAACTTCAAACGCATGCTGGGAAAGTTGGTGTCCCAGCCAGGCTCCTTTCGCAGCCCTGCTCTTGAAATGCGAACATCTGCAGATAGCTGGCAAGCAGAAGGGGCTAGCCTGGAAAGCTGTTGCTCAGCCTCATCTGCCCATGGCACGGATCGCACAGAGGCACAGAGAATGGGGCTGCTTGCTTGTCTTGCCACCTCAAACTTCAAACGTAGCCTGAGAAAGTTGGTGTCCCTGCCAGGCTCCTTTCGCAGCCCTGCTCTTGAAATGCGAACATCTGCAGATAGCTGGCAGGCAGAAGGGGCTAGCCTGGAAAGCTGTTGCTCAGCCTCATCTGCCCATGGCAGTGCTCGCACAGAGGCACAGAGAATGGGGCTGCTTGCTTGTCTTGCCACCTCAAACTTCAAACGTAGCCTGGGAAAGATGGTGTACCTGCTAGGCTCCTTTCGCAGCCCTGCTCTTGAAATGCGAACGTCTGCAGATAGCTGGCAGCCAGAAGGGGCTAGCCTGGAAAGCTGTTGCTCAGCCTCATCTGCCCATGGCAGTGCTCGCACAGAGGCACAGAGAATGGGGCTGCTTGCTTGTCTTGCCACCTCAAACTTCAAACGTAGCCTGGGAAAGTTGGTGTCCCTGCCAGGCTCCTTTCGCAGCCCTGCTCCGAAAGTGCGAACGTCTGCAGATAACTGGCAGGCAAAAGGGGCTAGCCTGGAAAGCTGTTGCTCAGCCTCATCTGCCCATGGCACTGCTCGCACAGAGGCACAGAGAATGGGGCTCCTTGCTTGTCTTGCCACCTCAAACTTCAAACGCAGCCTGGGAAAGTTGGTGTCCCTGCCAGGCTCCTTTCGCAGCCCTGCTCCGAAAGTGCGAACGTCTGCAGATAGCTGGCAGGCAAAAGGGGCTAGCCTGGAAAGCTGTTGCTCAGCCTCATCTGCCCATGGCACTGCTCGCACAGAGGCACAGAGAATGGGGCTCCTTGCTTGTCTTCCACCTCAAACTTGAACGTAGCCTGGGAAAGATGGTGTTCCTGCTAGGCTCCTTTCGCAGCCCTGCTCTTGAAATGCGAACGTCTGCAGATAGCTGGCAGGCAGAAGGGGCTAGCCTGGAAAGCTGTTGCTCAGCCTCATCTGCCCATGGCAGTGCTCGCACAGAGGCACAGAGAATGGGGCTGCTTGCTTGTGTTGCCACCTCAAACTTCAAACGTAGCCTGGGAAAGATGGTGTCCCTGCCAGGCTCCTTTCGCAGCCCTGCTCCGAAAGTGCGAACGTCTGCAGATAGCTGGCAGCCAGAAGGTGCTATCCTGGAAAGCTGTTGCTCAGCCTCATCTGCCCATGGCATGTTCGCATAGAGGCACAGAGAATGGGGCTGCTTGCTTATCTTGCCACCTGAAACTTCAAACGCATGCTGGGAATGGTGGTGTCCCTGCCAGGCTCCTTTCGCAGCCCTGCTCCGAAAGTGCGAACGTCTGCAGATAGCTGGCAGGCAGAAGGGGCTAGCCTGGAAAGCTGTTGCTCAGCCTCATCTGCCCATGGCAGTGCTCGCACAGAGGCACAGAGAATGGGGCTGCTTGCTTATCTTGCCACTTGAAACTTCAAACACATGCTGGGAATGGTGGTTTCCCTGCCAGGCTCCTATCACAGCCCTGCTCCAAAAGTGCGAACGTCTGCAGATAGCTGGCAGGCAGAAGGGGCTAGCCTGGAAAGCTGTTGCTCAGCCTCATCTGCCCATGGCAGTGCTCGCACAGAGGCACAGAGAATGGGGCTGCTTGCTTGTCTTGCCACCTCAAACTTCAAAGGTAGCCTGGGAATGTTGGTGTCCCAGCCAGGCTCCTATCACAGCCCTGCTCCGAAAGTGCGAATGTCTGCAGATAGCTGGCAGGCAGAAGGGGCTATCCTGGAAAGCTGTTGCTCAGCCTCATCTGCCCATGGCACTGCTCGCACAGAGGCACAGAGAATGGGGCTCCTTGCTTGTCTTGCCACCTCAAACTTCAAACGTAGCCTGGGAAAGATGGTGTACCTGCTCGGCTCCTTTCGCAGCCCTGCTCTTGAAATGCGAACGTCTGCAGATAGCTGGCAGGCAGAAGGGGCTAGCCTGGAAAGCTGTTGCTCAGCCTCATCTGCCCATGGCACTGTTCGCATAGAGGCACAGAGAATGGGGCTGCTTGCTTATCTTGCCACTTGAAACTTCAAACGCATGCTGGGAAGGGTGGTGTCCCTGCCAGGCTCCTATCCCAGCCCTGCTCCGAAAGTGCGAACGTCTGCAGATAGCTGGCAGCCAGAAGGGGCTAGCCTGGAAAGCTGTTGCTCAGCCTCATCTGCCCATGGCAGTGCTCGCACAGAGGCACAGAGAATGGGGCTGCTTGCTTGTCTTGCCACCTCAAACTTCAAAGTTAGCCTGGGAAAGTTGGTGTCCCAGCCAGGCTCCTTTCGCAGCCCTGCTCCGAAAGTGCGAACGTCTGCAGATAGCTGGCAGCCAGAAGGTGCTATCCTGGAAAGCACTTGCTCAGCCTCATCTGCCCATGCCACTGTTCGCATAGAGGCACAGAGAATGGGGCTCCTTGCTTGTCTTGCCACCTCAAACTTCAAACATAGCCTGGGAAAGGTGGTGTACCTGCTAGGCTCCTTTCGCAGCCCTGCTCTTAAAATGCGAACGTCTGCAGATAGCTGGCAGCCAGAAGGTGCTAGCCTGGAAAGCTGTTGCTCAGCCTCATCTGCCCATGGCACTGTTCGCATAGAGGCACAGAGAATGGGGCTCCTTGCTTATCTTGCCACTTGAAACTTCAAACGCATGCTGGGAATGGTGGTGTCCCTGCCAGGCTCCTATCACAGCCCTGCTCCGAAAGTGCGAACGTCTGCAGATAGCTGGCAAGCAGAAGGGGCTAGCCTGGAAAGCTGTTGCTCAGCCTCATCTGCCCATGGCACTGCTCGCACAGAGGCACAGAGAATGGGGCTGCTTGCTTGTGTTGCCACCTCAAACTTCAAACGTAGCCTGGGAAAGTTGGTGTCCCAGCCAGGCTCCTTTCGCAGCCCTGCTCCGAAAGTGCGAACGTCTGCAGATAGCTGGCAGGCAGAAGGGACTAGCCTGGAAAGCTGTTGCTCAGCCTCATCTGCCCATGGCAGTGCTCGCACAGAGGCACAGAGAATGGGGCTGCTTGCTTGTCTTGCCACCTCAAACTTCAAACGTAGCCTGGGAAAGTTGGTGTCCCAGCCAGGATCCTTTCGCAGCCCTGCTCCGAAATTGCGAACGTCTGCAGATAGCTGGCAGGCAGAAGGGGCTATCGTGGAAAGCTGTTGCTCAGCCTCATCTGCCCATGGCACTGTTAGCATAGAGGCACAGAGAATGGGGCTCCTTGCTTGTCTTGCAACCTCAAACTTCAAACGTATCCTGGGAAAGTTGGTGTCCTAGCCAGGCTCCTTTCGCAGCCCTGCTCTTGAAATGCGAACGTCTGCAGATAGCTGGCAGCCAGATTGTGCTATCCTGGAAAGCACTTGCTCAGCCTCATCTGCCCATGGCACTGTTCGCATAGAGGCACAGAGAATGGGGCTGCTTGCTTATCTAGCCACTTGAAACTTCAAACGCATGCTGGGAATGGTGGTGTCCCTGCCAGGCTCCTATCACAGCCCTGCTCCGAAAGTGCGAACGTCTGCAGATAGCTGGCAAGCAGAAGGGGCTAGCCTGGAAAGCTGTTGCTCAGCCTCATCTGCCCATGGCACTGCTCGCACAGAGGCACAGAGAATGGGGCTCCTTGCTTGTGTTGCCACCTCAAACTTCAAACGTAGCCTGGGAAAGATGGTGTACCTGCTAGGCTCCTTTCGCAGCCCTGCTCTTGAAATGCGAACGTCTGCAGATAGCTGGCAGCCAGAAGGGGCTAGCCTGGAAAGCTGTTGCTCAGCCTCATCTGCCCATGGCACTGTTCGCATAGAGGCACAGAGAATGGGGCTGCTTGCTTATCTTGCCACTTGAAACTTCAAACGCAAGCTGGGAATGGTCTTGTCCCTGCCAGGCTCCTATCCCAGCCCTGCTTCGAAAGTGCGAACGTCTGCAGATAGCTGGCAGCCAGAAGGGGCTATCCTGGAAAGCTGTTGCTCAGCCTCATCTGCCCATGGCAGTGCTCGCACAGAGGCACTGAGAATGGGGCTGCTTGCTTGTCTTGCCACCTCAAACTTCAAAGGTAGCCTGGGAAAGTTGGTGTCCCAGCCAGGCTCCTTTCGCAGCCCTGCTCCGAAAGTGTGAATGTCTGCAGATAGCTGGCAGGCAGAAGGGGCTATCCTGGAAAGCTGTTGCTCAGCCTCATCTGCCCATGGCAGTGCTCGCACAGAGGCACAGAGAATGGGGCTCCTTGCTTGTCTTGCCACCTCAAACTTCAAATGTAGCCTGGGAAAGTTGGTGTCCCAGCCAGGCTCCTTTCGCAGCCCTGCTCCGAAAGTGTGAACGTCTGCAGATAGCTGGCAGGCAGAAGGGGCTATCCTGGAAAGCTGTTGCTCAGCCTCATCTGCCCATGGCAGTGCTCGCACAGAGGCACAGAGAATGGGGCTCCTTGCTTGTCTTGCCACCTCAAACTTCAAACATAGCCTGGGAAAGGTGGTGTACCTGCTAGGCTCGTTTCGCAGCCCTGCTCTTGAAGTGCGAACATCTGCAGATAGCTGGCAGCCAGAAGGGGCTAGCCTGGAAAGCTGTTGCTCAGCCTCATCTGCCCATGGAAATGCTCGCACAGAGGCACAGAGAATGGGGCTCCTTGCTTGTCTTGCCACCTCAAACTTCAAACATAGCCTGGGAAAGGTGGTGTACCTGCTAGGCTCCTTTCGCAGCCCTGCTCTTAAAATGCGAACGTCTGCAGATAGCTGGCAGCCAGAAGGGGCTATCCTGGAAAGCTGTTGCTCAGCCTCATCTGCCCATGGCACTGTTCGCATAGAGGCACAGAGAATGGGGCTCCTTGCTTATCTTGCCACTTGAAACTTCAAAGGCATGCTGGGAATGGTGGTGTCCCTGCCAGGCTCCTATCACAGCCCTGCTCCGAAAGTGCGAACGTCTGCAGATAGCTGGCAAGCAGAAGGGGCTAGCCTGGAAAGCTGTTGCTCAGCCTCATCTGCCCATGGCACTGCTCGCACAGAGGCACAGAGAATGGGGCTCCTTGCTTGTGTTGCCACCTCAAACTTCAAACGTAGCCTGGGAAAGTTGGTGTCCCAGCCAGGCTCCTTTCGCAGCCCTGCTCCGAAAGTGTGAATGTCTGCAGATAGCTGTCAGACAGAAGGGGCTATCCTGGAAAGCTGTTGCTCAGCCTCATCTGCCCATGGCAGTGCTCGCACAGAGGCACAGAGAATGGGGCTCCTTGCTTGTCTTGCCACCTCAAACTTCAAACATAGCCTGGGAAAGGTGGTGTACCTGCTAGGCTCCTTTCGCAGCCCTGCTCTTAAAATGCGAACGTCTGCAGATAGCTGGCAGGCAGAAGGGGCTATCCTGGAAAGCTGTTGCTCAGCCTCATCTGCCCATGGCACTGTTCGCATAGAGGCACAGAGAATGGGGCTCCTTGCTTATCTTGCCACATGAAACTTCAAACGCATGCTGGGAATGGTGGTGTCCCTGCCAGGCTCCTATCACAGCCCTGCTCCAAAAGTGCGAACGTCTGCAGATAGCTGGCAAGCAGAAGGGGCTAGCCTGGAAAGCTGTTGCTCAGCCTCATCTGCCCATGGCACTGTTAGCATAGAGGCACAGAGAATGGGTCTCCTTGCTTGTCTTGCAACCTCAAACTTCAAACGTAGCCTGGGAAAGTTGGTGTCCCAGCCAGGCTCCTTTCGCAGCCCTGCTCCGAAAGTGCGAACGTCTGCAGATAGCTGGCAGGCAGAAGGGACTAGCCTGGAAAGCTGTTGCTCAGCCTCATCTGCCCATGGCAGTGCTCGCACAGAGGCACAGAGAATGGGGCTGCTTGCTTGTCTTGCCACCTCAAACTTCAAACGTAGCCTGGGAAAGTTGGTGTCCCAGCCAGGGTCCTTTCGCAGCCCTGCTCCGAAATTGCGAACGTCTGCAGATAGCTGGCAGCCAGAAGGGGCTAGCCTGGAAAGCTGTTGCTCAGCCTCATCTGCCCATGGCACTGCTCGCACAGAAGCACAGAGAATGGGGCTCCTTGCTTGTGTTGCCACCTCAAACTTCAAACGTATCCTGGGAAAGATGGTGTACCTGCTAGGCTCCTTTCGCAGCCCTGCTCTTGAAATGCGAACGTCTGCAGATAGCTGGCAGGCAGAAGGGGCTAGCCTGGAAAGCTGTTGCTCAGCCTCATCTGCCCATGGCACTGTTCGCATAGAGGCACAGAGAATGGGGCTGCTTGCTTATCTTGCCACTTGAAACTTCAAACGCAAGCTGCGAATGGTCTTGTCCCTGCCAGGCTCCTATCACAGCCCTGCTCCGAAAGTGCGAACGTCTGCAGATAGCTGGCAGGCAGAAGGGGCTATCCTGGAAAGCTGTTGCTCAGCCTCATCTGCCCATGGCACTGTTAGCATAGATGCACAGAGAATGGGGCTCCTTGCTTGTCTTGCCACCTCAAACTTCAAACGTAACCTGGGAAAGATGGTGTACCTGCTAGGCTCCTTTTGCAGCCCTGCTCTTGAAATGCGAACGTCTGCAGATAGCTGGCAGCCAGAAGGGGCTAGCCTGGAAAGCTGTTGCTCAGCCTCATCTGTCAATGGCACTGTTCGCACAGAGGCACAGAGAATGGGGCTGCTTGCTTGTCTTGCCACTTGAAACTTCAAACGTAGCCTGGGAAAGTTGGTGTCCCCGCCAGGCTCCTTTCGCAGCCCTGCTCTTGAAATTCGAACATCTGCAGATAGCTGGCAGGCAGAAGGGGCTAGCCTGGAAAGCTGTTGCTCAGCCTCATCTGCCCATGGCAGTGCTCGCACAGAGGCACAGAGAATGGGGCTGTTTGCTTGTCTTGCCACCTCAAACTTCAAACGTAGCCTGGGAAAGATGGTGACCCTGCTAGGCTCCTTTCGCAGCCCTGCTCCGAAAGTGCGAACGTCTGCAGATAGCTGGCAGCCAGAAGGGGCTAGCCTGGAAAGCTGTTGCTCAGCCTCATCTGCCCATGGCACTGTTCGCATAGAGGCACAGAGAATGGGGCTGCTTGCTTATCTTGCCACCTGAAACTTCAAACGCATGCTGGGAATGGTGGTGTCCCTGCCAGGCTCCTATCACAGCCCTGCTCCGAAAGTGCGAACGTCTGCAGATAGCTGGCAAGCAGAAGGGGCTAGCCTGGAAAGCTGTTGCTCAGCCTCATCTGCCCATGGCACTGCTCGCACAGAGGCACAGAGAATGGGGCTCCTTGCTTGTGTTGCCACCTCAAACTTCAAACGTAGCCTGGGAAAGTTGGTGTCCCAGCCAGGCTCCTTTCGCAGCCCTGCTCCGAAAGTGTGAATGTCTGCAGATAGCTGGCAGGCAGAAGGGGCTATCCTGGAAAGCTGTTGCTCAGCCTCATCTGCCCATGGCAGTGCTCGCACAGAGGCACAGAGAATGGGGCTCCTTGCTTGTCTTGCCACCTCAAACTTCAAACATAGCCTGGGAAAGGTGGTGTACCTGCTAGGCTCCTTTCGCAGCCCTGCTCTTAAAATGCGAACGTCTGCAGATAGCTGGCAGCCAGAAGGGGCTAGCCTGGAAAGCTGTTGCTCAGCCTCATCTGCCCATGGCACTGTTCGCATAGAGGCACAGAGAATGGGGCTCCTTGCTTACCTTGCCACTTGAAACTTCAAACGCATGCTGGGAATGGTGGTGTCCCTGCCAGGCTCCTATCACAGCCCTGCTCCGAAAGTGCGAACGTCTGCAGATAGCTGGCAAGCAGAAGGGGCTAGCCTGGAAAGCTGTTGCTCAGCCTCATCTGCCCATGGCACTGTTCGCATAGAGGCACAGAGAATGGGTCTCCTTGCTTGTCTTGCAACCTCAAACTTCAAATGTAGCCTGGGAAAGTTGGTGTCCCAGCCAGGCTCCTTTCGCAGCCCTGCTCCGAAAGTGCGAACGTCTGCAGATAGCTGGCAGGCAGAAGGGACTAGCCTGGAAAGCTGTTGCTCAGCCTCATCTGCCCACGGCAGTCCTCGCACAGAGGCACAGAGAATGGGGCTGCTTGCTTGTCTTGCCACCTCAAACTTCAAACGTAGCCTGGGAAAGTTGGTGTCCCAGCCAGGGTCCTTTCGCAGCCCTGCTCCGAAATTGCGAACGTCTGCAGATAGCTGGCAGCCAGAAGGGGCTAGCCTGGAAAGCTGTTGCTCAGCCTCATCTGCCCATGGCACTGCTCGCACAGAGGAACAGAGAATGGGGCTCCTTGCTTGTGTTGCCACCTCAAACTTCAAACGTAGCCTGGGAAAGATGGTGTACCTGCTAGGCTCCTTTCGCAGCCCTGCTCTTGAAATGCGAACGTCTGCAGATAGCTGGCAGGCAGAAGGGGCTAGCCTGGAAAGCTGTTGCTCAGCCTCATCTGCCCATGGCACTGTTCGCATAGAGGCACAGAGAATGGGGCTGCTTGCTTATCTTGCCACTTGAAACTTCAAACGCAAGCTGCGAATGGTCTTGTCCCTGCCAGGCTCCTATCACAGCCCTGCTCCGAAAGTGCGAACGTCTGCAGATAGCTGGCAGGCAGAAGGGGCTATCCTGGAAAGCTGTTGCTCAGCCTCATCTGCCCATGGCACTGTTAGCATAGAGGCACAGAGAATGGGGCTCCTTGCTTGTCTTGCCACCTCAAACTTCAAAGGTAGCCTGGGAAAGTTGGTGTCCCAGCCAGGCTCCTTTCGCAGCCCTGCTCCGAAAGTGCGAACGTCTGCAGATAGCTGGCAGCCAGAAGGGGCTAGCCTGGAAAGCTGTTGCTCAGCCTCATCTGCCCATGGCACTGTTCGCATAGAGGCACAGAGAATGGGGCTGCTTGCTTATCTTGCCACATGAAACTTCAAACGCATGCCTGGAATGGTCTTGTCCATGCCAGGCTCCTATCCCAGCCCTGCTCCGAAAGTGCGAACGTCTGCAGATAGCTGGCAGGCAGAAGGGGCTATCCTGGAAAGCTGTTGCTCAGCCTCATCTGCCCATGGCAGTGCTCGCACAGAGGCACTGAGAATGGGGCTGCTTGCTTGTCTTGCCACTTCAAACTTAAAAGGTAGCCTGGGAAAGTTGGTGTCCCAGCCAGGCTCCTTTCGCAGCCCTGCTCCGAAAGTGTGAATGTCTGCAGATAGCTGGCAGGCAGAAGGGGCTATCCTGGAAAGCTGTTGCTCAGCCTCATCTGCCCATGGCAGTGCTCGCACAGAGGCACAGAGAATGGGGCTCCTTGCTTGTCTTGCCACCTCAAACTTCAAAGGTAGCCTGGGAAAGTTGGTGTCCCAGCCAGGCTCCTTTCGCAGCCCTGCTCCGAAAGTGTGAACGTCTGCAGATAGCTGGCAGGCAGAAGGGGCTATCCTGGAAAGCTGTTGCTCAGCCTCATCTGCCCATGGCAGTGCTCGCACAGAGGCACAGAGAATGGGGCTCCTTGCTTGTCTTGCCACCTCAAACTTCAAACATAGCCTGGGAAAGGTGGTGTACCTGCTAGGCTCGTTTCGCAGCCCTGCTCTTAAAATGCGAACGTCTGCAGATAGCTGGCAGCCAGAAGGGGCTAGCCTGGAAAGCTGTTGCTCAGCCTCATCTGCCCATGGCAGTGCTCGCACAGAGGCACAGAGAATGGGGCTCCTTGCTTGTCTTGCCACCTCAAACTTCAAACATAGCCTGGGAAAGGTGGTGTACCTGCTAGGCTCCTTTCGCAGCCCTGCTCTTAAAATGCGAACGTCTGCAGATAGCTGGCAGCCAGAAGGGGCTAGCCTGGAAAGCTGTTGCTCAGCCTCATCTGTCCATGGCACTGTTCGCATAGAGGCACAGAGAATGGGGCTCCTTGCTTATCTTGCCACTTGAAACTTCAAACGCATGCTGGGAATGGTGGTGTCCCTGCCAGGCTCCTATCACAGCCCTGCTCCGAAAGTGCAAACGTCTGCAGATAGCTGGCAAGCAGAAGGGGCTAGCCTGGAAAGCTGTTGCTCAGCCTCATCTGCCCATGGCACTGCTCGCACAGAGGCACAGAGAATGGGGCTCCTTGCTTGTGTTGCCACCTCAAACTTCAAACGTAGCCTGGGAAAGTTGGTGTCCCAGCCAGGCTCCTTTCGCAGCCCTGCTCCGAAAGTGTGAATGTCTGCAGATAGCTGGCAGCCAGAAGGGGCTATCCTGGAAAGCTGTTGCTCAGCCTCATCTGCCCATGGCACTGTTCGCATAGAGGCACAGAGAATGGGGCTGCTTGCTTATCTTGCCACCTCAAACTTCAAAGGTAGCCTGGGAAAGTTGGTGTCCCAGCCAGGCTCCTTTCGCAGCCCTGCTCCGAAAGTGCGAACGTCTGCAGATAGCTGGCAGCCAGAAGGGGCTAGCCTGGAAAGCTGTTGCTCAGCCTCATCTGCCCATGGCACTGTTCGCATAGAGGCACAGAGAATGGGGCTGCTTGCTTATCTTGCCACATGAAACTTCAAACGCATGCCTGGAATGGTCTTGTCCATGCCAGGCTCCTATCCCAGCCCTGCTCCGAAAGTGCGAACGTCTGCAGATAGCTGGCAGGCAGAAGGGGCTATCCTGGAAAGCTGTTGCTCAGCCTCATCTGCCCATGGCAGTGCTCGCACAGAGGCACTGAGAATGGGGCTGCTTGCTTGTCTTGCCACTTCAAACTTCAAAGGTAGCCTGGGAAAGTTGGTGTCCCAGCCAGGCTCCTTTCGCAGCCCTGCTCCGAAAGTGTGAATGTCTGCAGATAGCTGGCAGGCAGAAGGGGCTATCCTGGAAAGCTGTTGCTCAGCCTCATCTGCCCATGGCAGTGCTCGCACAGAGGCACAGAGAATGGGGCTCCTTGCTTGTCTTGCCACCTCAAACTTCAAAGGTAGCCTGGGAAAGTTGGTGTCCCAGCCAGGCTCCTTTCGCAGCCCTGCTCCGAAAGTGTGAACGTCTGCAGATAGCTGGCAGGCAGAAGGGGCTATCCTGGAAAGCTGTTGCTCAGCCTCATCTGCCCATGGCAGTGCTCGCACAGAGGCACAGAGAATGGGGCTCCTTGCTTGTCTTGCCACCTCAAACTTCAAACATAGCCTGGGAAAGGTGGTGTACCTGCTAGGCTCGTTTCGCAGCCCTGCTCTTAAAATGCGAACGTCTGCAGATAGCTGGCAGCCAGAAGGGGCTAGCCTGGAAAGCTGTTGCTCAGCCTCATCTGCCCATGGCAGTGCTCGCACAGAGGCACAGAGAATGGGGCTCCTTGCTTGTCTTGCCACCTCAAACTTCAAACATAGCCTGGGAAAGGTGGTGTACCTGCTAGGCTCCTTTCGCAGCCCTGCTCTTAAAATGCGAACGTCTGCAGATAGCTGGCAGCCAGAAGGGGCTAGCCTGGAAAGCTGTTGCTCAGCCTCATCTGCCCATGGCACTGTTCGCATAGAGGCACAGAGAATGGGGCTCCTTGCTTATCTTGCCACTTGAAACTTCAAACGCATGCTGGGAATGGTGGTGTCCCTGCCAGGCTCCTATCACAGCCCTGCTCCGAAAGTGCGAACGTCTGCAGATAGCTGGCAAGCAGAAGGGGCTAGCCTGGAAAGCTGTTGCTCAGCCTCATCTGCCCATGGCACTGCTCGCACAGAGGCACAGAGAATGGGGCTCCTTGCTTGTGTTGCCACCTCAAACTTCAAACGTAGCCTGGGAAAGTTGGTGTCCCAGCCAGGCTCCTTTCGCAGCCCTGCTCCGAAAGTGTGAATGTCTGCAGATAGCTGGCAGACAGAAGGGGCTATCCTGGAAAGCTGTTGCTCAGCCTCATCTGCCCATGGCACTGTTCGCATAGAGGCACAGAGAATGGGGCTGCTTGCTTATCTTGCCACCTGAAACTTCAAACGCATGCTGGGAATGGTGGTGTCCCTGCCAGGCTCCTATCACAGCCCTGCTCCGAAAGTGCGAACGTCTGCAGATAGCTGGCAGGCAGAAGGGGCTAGCCTGGAAAGCTGTTGCTCAGCCTCATCTGCCCATGGCAGTGCTCGCACAGAGGCACAGAGAATGGGGCTGCTTGCTTATCTTGCCACTTGAAACTTCAAACGCATGCTGGGAATGGTGGTTTCCCTGCCAGGCTCCTATCACACCCCTGCTCCAAAAGTGCGAACGTCTGCAGATAGCTGGCAGGCAGAAGGGGCTAGCCTGGAAAGCTGTTGCTCAGCCTCATCTGCCCATGGCAGTGCTCGCACAGAGGCACAGAGAATGGGGCTGCTTGCTTGTCTTGCCACCTCAAACTTCAAAGGTAGCCTGGGAATGTTGGTGTCCCAGCCAGGCTCCTTTCGCAGCCCTGCTCCGAAAGTGCGAATGTCTGCAGATAGCTGGCAGACAGAAGGGGCTAGCCTGGAAAGCTGTTGCTCAGCCTCATCTGCCCATGGCACGGCTCGCACAGAGGCACAGAGAATGGGGCTCCTTGCTTGTGTTGCCACCTCAAACTTCAAACGTAGCCTGGGAAAGATGGTGTACCTGCTAGGCTCCTTTCGCAGCCCTGCTCTTGAAATGCGAACGTCTGCAGATAGCTGGCAGCCAGAAGGGGCTAGCCTGGAAAGCTGTTGCTCAGCCTCATCTGCCCATGGCACTGTTCGCATAGAGGCACAGAGAATGGGGCTGCTTGCTTATCTTGCCACTTGAAACTTCAAACGCATGCTGGGAATGGTGGTGTCCCTGCCAGGCTCCTATCCCAGCCCTGCTCCGAAAGTGCGAACGTCTGCAGATAGCTGGCAGCCAGAAGGGGCTAGCCTGGAAAGCTGTTGCTCAGCCTCATCTGCCCATGGCACTGCTCGCACAGAGGCACAGAGAATGGGGCTGATTGCTTATCTTGCCACCTCAAACTTCAAAGGTAGCCTGGGAAAGTTGGTGTCCCAGCCAGGCTCCTTTCGCAGCCCTGCTCCGAAAGTGCGAACGTCTGCAGATAGCTGGCAGCCAGAAGGGGCTAGCCTGGAAAGCTGTTGCTCAGCCTCATCTGCCCATGGCACTGTTCGCATAGAGGCACAGAGAATGGGGCTGCTTGCTTATCTTGCCACATGAAACTTCAAACGCATGCCTGGAATGGTCTTGTCCATGCCAGGCTCCTATCCCAGCCCTGCTCCGAAAGTGCGAACGTCTGCAGATAGCTGGCAGGCAGAAGGGGCTAGCCTGGAAAGCTGTTGCTCAGCCTCATCTGCCCATGGCAGTGCTCGCACAGAGGCACTGAGAATGGGGCTGCTTGCTTGTCTTGCCACTTCAAACTTCAAAGGTAGCCTGGGAAAGTTGGTGTCCCAGCCAGGCTCCTTTCGCAGCCCTGCTCCGAAAGTGTGAATGTCTGCAGATAGCTGGCAGGCAGAAGGGGCTATCCTGGAAAGCTGTTGCTCAGCCTCATCTGCCCATGGCAGTGCTCGCACAGAGGCACAGAGAATGGGGCTCCTTGCTTGTCTTGCCACCTCAAACTTCAAAGGTAGCCTGGGAAAGTTGGTGTCCCAGCCAGGCTCCTTTCGCAGCCCTGCTCCGAAAGTGTGAACGTCTGCAGATAGCTGGCAGGCAGAAGGGGCTATCCTGGAAAGCTGTTGCTCAGCCTCATCTGCCCATGGCAGTGCTCGCACAGAGGCACAGAGAATGGGGCTCCTTGCTTGTCTTGCCACCTCAAACTTCAAACATAGCCTGGGAAAGGTGGTGTACCTGCTAGGCTCGTTTCGCAGCCCTGCTCTTAAAATGCGAACGTCTGCAGATAGCTGGCAGCCAGAAGGGGCTAGCCTGGAAAGCTGTTGCTCAGCCTCATCTGCCCATGGCAGTGCTCGCACAGAGGCACAGAGAATGGGGCTCCTTGCTTGTCTTGCCACCTCAAACTTCAAACATAGCCTGGGAAAGGTGGTGTACCTGCTAGGCTCCTTTCGCAGCCCTGCTCTTAAAATGCGAACGTCTGCAGATAGCTGGCAGCCAGAAGGGGCTAGCCTGGAAAGCTGTTGCTCAGCCTCATCTGCCCATGGCACTGTTCGCATAGAGGCACAGAGAATGGGGCTCCTTGCTTATCTTGCCACTTGAAACTTCAAACGCATGCTGGGAATGGTGGTGTCCCTGCCAGGCTCCTATCACAGCCCTGCTCCGAAAGTGCGAACGTCTGCAGATAGCTGGCAAGCAGAAGGGGCTAGCCTGGAAAGCTGTTGCTCAGCCTCATCTGCCCATGGCACTGCTCGCACAGAGGCACAGAGAATGGGGCTCCTTGCTTGTGTTGCCACCTCAAACTTCAAACGTAGCCTGGGAAAGTTGGTGTCCCAGCCAGGCTCCTTTCGCAGCCCTGCTCCGAAAGTGTGAATGTCTGCAGATAGCTGGCAGACAGAAGGGGCTATCCTGGAAAGCTGTTGCTCAGCCTCATCTGCCCATGGCACTGTTCGCATAGAGGCACAGAGAATGGGGCTGCTTGCTTATCTTGCCACCTGAAACTTCAAACGCATGCTGGGAATGGTGGTGTCCCTGCCAGGCTCCTATCACAGCCCTGCTCCGAAAGTGCGAACGTCTGCAGATAGCTGGCAGGCAGAAGGGGCTAGCCTGGAAAGCTGTTGCTCAGCCTCATCTGCCCATGGCAGTGCTCGCACAGAGGCACAGAGAATGGGGCTGCTTGCTTATCTTGCCACTTGAAACTTCAAACGCATGCTGGGAATGGTGGTTTCCCTGCCAGGCTCCTATCACACCCCTGCTCCAAAAGTGCGAACGTCTGCAGATAGCTGGCAGGCAGAAGGGGCTAGCCTGGAAAGCTGTTGCTCAGCCTCATCTGCCCATGGCAGTGCTCGCACAGAGGCACAGAGAATGGGGCTGCTTGCTTGTCTTGCCACCTCAAACTTCAAAGGTAGCCTGGGAATGTTGGTGTCCCAGCCAGGCTCCTTTCGCAGCCCTGCTCCGAAAGTGCGAATGTCTGCAGATAGCTGGCAGACAGAAGGGGCTAGCCTGGAAAGCTGTTGCTCAGCCTCATCTGCCCATGGCACGGCTCGCACAGAGGCACAGAGAATGGGGCTCCTTGCTTGTGTTGCCACCTCAAACTTCAAACGTAGCCTGGGAAAGATGGTGTACCTGCTAGGCTCCTTTCGCAGCCCTGCTCTTGAAATGCGAACGTCTGCAGATAGCTGGCAGCCAGAAGGGGCTAGCCTGGAAAGCTGTTGCTCAGCCTCATCTGCCCATGGCACTGTTCGCATAGAGGCACAGAGAATGGGGCTGCTTGCTTATCTTGCCACTTGAAACTTCAAACGCATGCTGGGAATGGTGGTGTCCCTGCCAGGCTCCTATCCCAGCCCTGCTCCGAAAGTGCGAACGTCTGCAGATAGCTGGCAGCCAGAAGGGGCTAGCCTGGAAAGCTGTTGCTCAGCCTCATCTGCCCATGGCACTGCTCGCACAGAGGCACAGAGAATGGGGCTCCTTGCTTGTGTTGCCACCTCAAACTTCAAACGTAGCCTGGGAAAGTTGGTGTCCCAGCCAGGCTCCTTTCGCAGCCCTGCTCCGAAAGTGTGAATGTCTGCAGATAGCTGGCAGACAGAAGGGGCTATCCTGGAAAGCTGTTGCTCAGCCTCATCTGCCCATGGCAGTGCTCGCACAGAGGCACAGAGAATGGGGCTCCTTGCTTGTCTTGCCACCTCAAACTTCAAACATAGCCTGGGAAAGGTGGTGTACCTGCTAGGCTCCTTTCGCAGCCCTGCTCTTAAAATGCGAACGTCTGCAGATAGCTGGCAGCCAGAAGGGGCTAGCCTGGAAAGCTGTTGCTCAGCCTCATCTGCCCATGGCACTGTTCGCATAGAGGCACAGAGAATGGGGCTCCTTGCTTATCTTGCCACATGAAACTTCAAACGCATGCTGGGAATGGTGGTGTCCCTGCCAGGCTCCTATCACAGCCCTGCTCCGAAAGTGCGAACGTCTGCAGATAGCTGCCAAGCAGAAGGGGCTAGCCTGGAAAGCTGTTGCTCAGCCTCATCTGCCCATGGCACTGTTAGCATAGAGGCACAGAGAATGGGGCTCCTTGCTTGTCTTGCAACCTCAAACTTCAAACGTAGCCTGGGAAAGTTGGTGTCCCAGCCAGGCTCCTTTCGCAGCCCTGCTCCGAAAGTGCGAACGTCTGCAGATAGCTGGCAGGCAGAAGGGACTAGCCTGGAAAGCTGTTGCTCAGCCTCATCTGCCCATGGCAGTGCTCGCACAGAGGCACAGAGAATGGGGCTGCTTGCTTGTCTTGCCACCTCAGACTTCAAAGGTATCCTGGGAAAGTTGGTGTCCCAGCCAGGGTCCTTTCGCAGCCCTGCTCCGAAATTGCGAACGTCTGCAGATAGCTGGCAGCCAGAAGGGGCTAGCCTGGAAAGCTGTTGCTCAGCCTCATCTGACCATGGCACTGCTCACACAGAGGCACAGAGAATGGGGCTCCTTGCTTGTGTTGCCACCTCAAACTTCAATCGTATCCTGGGAAAGATGGTGTACCTGCTAGGCTCCTTTCGCAGCCCTGCTCTTGAAATGCGAACGTCTGCAGATAGCTGGCAGGCAGAAGGGGCTAGCCTGGAAAGCTGTTGCTCAGCCTCATCTGCCCATGGCACTGTTCGCATAGAGGCACAGAGAATGGGGCTGCTTGCTTATCTTGCCACTTGAAACTTCAAACGCAAGCTGCGAATGGTCTTGTCCCTGCCAGGCTCCTATCACAGCCCTGCTCCGAAAGTGCGAACGTCTGCAGATAGCTGGCAGGCAGAAGGGGCTAGCCTGGAAAGCTGTTGCTCAGCCTCATCTGCCCATGGCACTGTTCGCACAGAGGCACAGAGAATGGGGCTCCTTGCTTGTCTTGCCACCTCAAACTTCAAACGTAACCTGGGAAAGATGGTGTACCTGCTAGGCTCCTTTCGCAGCCCTGCTCTTGAAATGCGAACGTCTGCAGATAGCTGGCAGCCAGAAGGGGCTAGCCTGGAAAGCTGTTGCTCAGCCTCATCTGCCAATGGCACTGTTCGCACAGAGGCACAGAGAATGGGGCTGCTTGCTTGTCTTGCCACTTGAAACTTCAAATGTAGCCTGCGAAAGTTGGTGTCCCAGCCAGGCTCCTTTCGCAGCCCTGCTCTTGAAATTCGAACATCTGCAGATAGCTGGCAGGCAGAAGGGGCTAGCCTGGAAAGCTGTTGCTCAGCCTCATCTGCCCATGGCAGTGCTCGCACAGAGGCACAGAGAATGGGGCTGCTTGCTTGTCTTGCCACCTCAAACTTCAAACGTAGCCTGGGAAAGATGGTGACCCTGCTAGGCTCCTTTCGCAGCCCTGCTCCGAAAGTGCGAACGTCTGCAGATAGCTGGCAGCCAGAAGGTGCTATCCTGGAAAGCTGTTGCTCAGCCTCATCTGCCCATGGCACTGTTCGCATAGAGGCACAGAGAATGGGGCTGCTTGCTTATCTTGCCACCTGAAACTTCAAACGCATGCTGGGAATGGTGGTGTCCCTGCCAGACTCCTATCACAGCCCTGCTCCGAAAGTGCGAACGTCTGCAGATAGCTGGCAGGCAGAAGGGGCTAGCCTGGAAAGCTGTTGCTCAGCCTCATCTGCCCATGGCAGTGCTCGCACAGAGGCACAGAGAATGGGGCTGCTTGCTTATCTTGCCACTTGAAACTTCAAACGCATGCTGGGAATGGTGGTTTCCCTGCCAGGCTCCTATCACACCCCTGCTCCAAAAGTGCGAACGTCTGCAGATAGCTGGCAGGCAGAAGGGGCTAGCCTGGAAAGCTGTTGCTCAGCCTCATCTGCCCATGGCAGTGCTCGCACACAGGCACAGAGAATGGGGCTGCTTGCTTGTCTTGCCACCTCAAACTTCAAAGGTAGCCTGGGAATGTTGGTGTCCCAGCCAGGCTCCTTTCGCAGCCCTGCTCCGAAAGTGCGAATGTCTGCAGATAGCTGGCAGACAGAAGGGGCTAGCCTGGAAAGCTGTTGCTCAGCCTCATCTGCCCATGGCACGGCTCGCACAGAGGCACAGAGAATGGGGCTCCTTGCTTGTGTTGCCACCTCAAACTTCAAACGTAGCCTGGGAAAGATGGTGTACCTGCTAGGCTCCTTTCGCAGCCCTGCTCTTGAAATGCGAACGTCTGCAGATAGCTGGCAGGCAGAAGGGGCTAGCCTGGAAAGCTGTTGCTCAGCCTCATCTGCCCATGGCACTGTTCGCATAGAGGCACAGAGAATGGGGCTGCTTGCTTATCTTGCCACTTGAAACTTCAAACGCATGCTGGGAATGGTGGTGTCCCTGCCAGGCTCCTATCCCAGCCCTGCTCCGAAAGTGCGAACGTCTGCAGATAGCTGGCAGCCAGAAGGGGCTAGCCTGGAAAGCTGTTGCTCAGCCTCATCTGCCCATGGCAGTGCTCGCACAGAGGCACAGAGAATGGGGCTGCTTGCTTGTCTTGCCACCTCAAACTTCAAAGGTAGCCTGGGAAAGTTGGTGTCCCAGCCAGGCTCCTTTCGCAGCCCTGCTCCGAAAGTGCGAACGTCTGCAGATAGCTGGCAGCCAGAAGGTGCTATCCTGGAAAGCACTTGCTCAGCCTCATCTGCCCATGCCACTGTTCGCATAGAGGCACAGAGAATGGGGCTGCTTGCTTATCTTGCCACTTGAAACTTCAAACGCATGCTGGGAATGGTGGTGTCCCTGCCAGGCTCCTATCACAGCCCTGCTCCGAAAGTGCGAACGTCTGCAGATAGCTGGCAGACAGAAGGGGCTAGCCTGGAAAGCTGTTGCTCAGCCTCATCTGCCCATGGCACTGTTCGCATAGAGGCACAGAGAATGGGGCTGCTTGCTTATCTTGCCACTTGAAACTTCAAACGCATGCTGGGAATGGTGGTGTCCCTGCCAGGCTCCTTTCGCAGCCCTGCTCCGAAAGTGCGAACGTCTGCAGATAGCTGGCAGGCAGAAGGGGCTATCCTGGAAAGCTGTTGCTCAGCCTCATCTGCCCATGGCAGTGCTCGCACAGAGGCACAGAGAATGGGGCTCCTTGCTTGTGTTGCCACCTCAAACTTCAAACGTAGCCTGGGAAAGATGGTGTACCTGCTAGGCTCCTTTCGCAGCCCTGCTCTTGAAATGCGAACGTCTGCAGATAGCTGGCAGGCAGAAGGGGCTAGCCTGGAAAGCTGTTGCTCAGCCTCATCTGCCCATGGCACTGTTCGCATAGAGGCACAGAGAATGGGGCTCCTTGCTTATCTTGCCACTTGAAACTTCAAACGCATGCTGGGAATGGTGGTGTCCCTGCCAGGCTCCTATCACAGCCCTGCTCCAAAAGTGCGAACGTCTGCAGATAGCTGGCAGCCAGAAGGGGGTAGCCTGGAAAGCTGTTGCTCAGCCTCATCTGCCCATGGCAGTGCTCGCACAGAGGCACAGAGAATGGGGCTGCTTGCTTATCTTGCCACTTGAAACTTCAAACGCATGCTGGAAATGGTGGTGTCCCAGCCAGGCTCCTTTCGCAGCCCTGCTCTTGAAATTCGAACATCTGCAGATAGCTGGCAGGCAGAAGGGGCTAGCCTGGAAAGCTGTTGCTCAGCCTCATCTGCCCATGGCAGTGCTCGCACAGAGGCACAGAGAATGGGGCTGCTTGCTTGTCTTGCCACCTCAAACTTCAAACGTAGCCTGGGAAAGATGGTGTCCCTGCCAGGCTCCTTTCGCAGCCCTGCTCCGAAAGTGCTAACGTCTGCAGATAGCTGGCAGCCAGAAGGTGCTATCCTGGAAAGCTGTTGCTCAGCCTCATCTGCCCATGGCACTGTTCGCATAGAGGCACAGAGAATGGGGCTGCTTGCTTATCTTGCCACTTGAAACTTCAAACGCATGCTGGGAATGGTGGTGTCCCTGCCAGGCTCCTATCACAGCCCTGCTCCAAAAGTGCGAACGTCTGCAGATAGCTGGCAGGCAGAAGGGGCTAGCCTGGAAAGCTGTTGCTCAGCCTCATCTGCCCATGGCAGTGCTCGCACAGAGGCACAGAGAATGGGGCTGCTTGCTTGTCTTGCCACCTCAAACTTCAAAGGTAGCCTGGGAATGTTGGTGTCCCAGCCAGGCTCCTTTCGCAGCCCTGCTCCGAAAGTGCGAATGTCTGCAGATAGCTGGCAGCCAGAAGGGGCTAGCCTGGAAATCTGTTGCTCAGCCTCATCTGCCCATGGCACTGCTCGCACAGAGGCACAGAGAATGGGGCTCCTTGCTTGTCTTGCCACCTCAAACTTCAATCGTATCCTGGGAAAGATGGTGTACCTGCTAGGCTCCTTTCGCAGCCCTGCTCTTGAAATGCGAACGTCTGCAGATAGCTGGCAGGCAGAAGGGGCTAGCCTGGAAAGCTGTTGCTCAGCCTCATCTGCCCATGGCACTGTTCGCATAGAGGCACAGAGAATGGGGCTGCTTGCTTATCTTGCCACTTGAAACTTCAAACGCAAGCTGCGAATGGTCTTGTCCCTGCCAGGCTCCTATCACAGCCCTGCTCCGAAAGTGCGAACGTCTGCAGATAGCTGGCAGGCAGAAGGGGCTAGCCTGGAAAGCTGTTGCTCAGCCTCATCTGCCCATGGCACTGTTCGCACAGAGGCACAGAGAATGGGGCTCCTTGCTTGTCTTGCCACCTCAAACTTCAAACGTAACCTGGGAAAGATTGTGTACCTGCTAGGCTCCTTTCGCAGCCCTGCTCTTGAAATGCGAACGTCTGCAGATAGCTGGCAGCCAGAAGGGGCTAGCCTCGAAAGCTGTTGCTCAGCCTCATCTGCCAATGGCACTGTTCGCACAGAGGCACAGAGAATGGGGCTGCTTGCTTGTCTTGCCACTTGAAACTTCAAATGTAGCCTGGGAAAGTTGGTGTCCCAGCCAGGCTCCTTTCGCAGCCCTGCTCTTGAAATTCGAACATCTGCAGATAGCTGGCAGGCAGAAGGGGCTAGCCTGGAAAGCTGTTGCTCAGCCTCATCTGCCCATGGCAGTGCTCGCACAGAGGCACAGAGAATGGGGCTGCTTGCTTGTCTTGCCACCTCAAACTTCAAACGTAGCCTGGGAAAGATGGTGACCCTGCTAGGCTCCTTTCGCAGCCCTGCTCCGAAAGTGCGAACGTCTGCAGATAGCTGGCAGCCAGAAGGTGCTATCCTGGAAAGCTGTTGCTCAGCCTCATCTGCCCATGGCACTGTTCGCATAGAGGCACAGAGAATGGGGCTGCTTGCTTATCTTGCCACCTGAAACTTCAAACGCATGCTGGGAATGGTGGTGTCCCTGCCAGGCTCCTATCACAGCCCTGCTCCGAAAGTGCGAACGTCTGCAGATAGCTGGCAGGCAGAAGGGGCTAGCCTGGAAAGCTGTTGCTCAGCCTCATCTGCCCATGGCAGTGCTCGCACAGAGGCACAGAGAATGGGGCTGCTTGCTTATCTTGCCACTTGAAACTTCAAACGCATGCTGGGAATGGTGGTTTCCCTGCCAGGCTCCTATCACACCCCTGCTCCAAAAGTGCGAACGTCTGCAGATAGCTGGCAGGCAGAAGGGGCTAGCCTGGAAAGCTGTTGCTCAGCCTCATCTGCCCATGGCAGTGCTCGCACAGAGGCACAGAGAATGGGGCTGCTTGCTTGTCTTGCCACCTCAAACTTCAAAGGTAGCCTGGGAATGTTGGTGTCCCAGCCAGGCTCCTTTCGCAGCCCTGCTCCGAAAGTGCGAATGTCTGCAGATAGCTGGCAGACAGAAGGGGCTAGCCTGGAAAGCTGTTGCTCAGCCTCATCTGCCCATGGCACTGCTCGCACAGAGGCACAGAGAATGGGGCTCCTTGCTTGTCTTGCCACCTCAAACTTCAAACGTAGCCTGGGAAAGATGGTGTACCTGCTAGGCTCCTTTCGCAGCCCTGCTCTTGAAATGCGAACGTCTGCAGATAGCTGGCAGCCAGAAGGGGCTAGCCTGGAAAGCTGTTGCTCAGCCTCATCTGCCCATGGCACTGTTCGCATAGAGGCACAGAGAATGGGGCTGCTTGCTTATCTTGCCACTTGAAACTTCAAACGCATGCTGGGAAGGGTGGTATCCCTGCCAGGCTCCTATCCCAGCCCTGCTCCGAAAGTGCGAACGTCTGCAGATAGCTGGCAGCCAGAAGGGGCTAGCCTGGAAAGCTGTTGCTCAGCCTCATCTGCCCATGGCAGTGCTCGCACAGAGGCACAGAGAATGGGGCTGCTTGCTTGTCTTGCCACCCCAAACTTCAAAGGTAGCCTGGGAAAGTTGGTGTCCCAGCCAGGCTCCTTTCGCAGCCCTGCTCCGAAAGTGCGAACGTCTGCAGATAGCTGGCAGCCAGAAGGTGCTATCCTGGAAAGCACTTGCTCAGCCTCATCTGCCCATGCCACTGTTCGCATAGAGGCACAGAGAATGGGGCTGCTTGCTTATCTTGCCACTTGAAACTTCAAACGCATGCTGGGAATGGTGGTGTCCCTGCCAGGCTCCTATCACAGCCCTGCTCCGAAAGTGCGAACGTCTGCAGATAGCTGGCAGACAGAAGGGGCTAGCCTGGAAAGCTGTTGCTCAGCCTCATCTGCCCATGCCACTGTTCGCATAGAGGCACAGAGAATGGGGCTGCTTGCTTATCTTGCCACTTGAAACTTCAAACGCATGCTGGGAATGGTGGTGTCCCTGCCAGGCTCCTATCCCAGCCCTGCTCCGAAAGTGCGAACGTCTGCAGATAGCTGGCAGGCAGAAGGGGCTATCCTGGAAAGCTGTTGCTCAGCCTCATCTGCCCATGGCAGTGCTCGCACAGAGGCACAGAGAATGGGGCTGCTTGCTTGTCTTGCCACCTCAAACTTCAAACGTAGCCTGGGAAAGATGGTGTCCCTGCCAGGCTCCTTTCGCAGCCCTGCTCCGAAAGTGCGAACGTCTGCAGATAGCTGGCAGCCAGAAGGTGCTATCCTGGAAAGCTGTTGCTCAGCCTCATCTGCCCATGGCACTGTTCGCATAGAGGCACAGAGAATGGGGCTGCTTGCTTATCTTGCCACTTGAAACTTCAAACGCATGCTGGGAATGGTGGTGTCCCTGCCAGGCTCCTATCACAGCCCTGCTCCAAAAGTGCGAACGTCTGCAGATAGCTGGCAGGCAGAAGGGGCTAGCCTGGAAAGCTGTTGCTCAGCCTCATCTGCCCATGGCAGTGCTCGCACAGAGGCACAGAGAATGGGGCTGCTTGCTTGTCTTGCCACCTCAAACTTCAAAGGTAGCCTGGGAATGTTGGTGTCCCAGCCAGGCTCCTTTCGCAGCCCTGCTCCGAAAGTGCGAACGTCTGCAGATAGCTGGCAGGCAGAAGGGGCTAGCCTGGAAAGCTGTTGCTCAGCCTCATCTGCCCATGGCAGTGCTCGCACAGAGGCACAGAGAATGGGGCTGCTTGCTTGTCTTGCCACCTCAAACTTCAAAGGTAGCCTGGGAAAGTTGGTGTCCCAGCCAGGCTCCTTTCGCAGCCCTGCTCCGAAAGTGCGAACGTCTGCAGATAGCTGGCAGCCAGAAGGTACTATCCTGGAAAGCACTTGCTCAGCCTCATCTGCCCATGCCACTGTTCGCATAGAGGCACAGAGAATGGGGCTGCTTGCTTATCTTGCCACTTGAAACTTCAAACGCATGCTGGGAATGGTGGTGTCCCTGCCAGGCTCCTATCACAGCCCTGCTCCGAAAGTGCGAACGTCTGCAGATAGCTGGCAGACAGAAGGGGCTAGCCTGGAAAGCTGTTGCTCAGCCTCATCTGCCCATGGCACTGTTCGCATAGAGGCACAGAGAATGGGGCTGCTTGCTTATCTTGCCACTTGAAACTTCAAACGCATGCTGGGAATGGTGGTGTCCCTGCCAGGCTCCTATCCCAGCCCTGCTCCGAAAGTGCGAACGTCTGCAGATAGCTGGCAGGCAGAAGGGGCTATCCTGGAAAGCTGTTGCTCAGCCTCATCTGCCCATGGCAGTGCTCGCACAGAGGCACAGAGAATGGGGCTCCTTGCTTGTCTTGCCACCTCAAACTTCAAACATAGCCTGGGAAAGATGGTGTACCTGCTAGGCTCCTTTCGCAGCCCTGCTCTTGAAATGCGAACGTCTGCAGATAGCTGGCAGGCAGAAGGGGCTAGCCTGGAAAGCTGTTGCTCAGCCTCATCTGCCCATGGCACTGTTCGCATAGAGGCACAGAGAATGGGGCTCCTTGCTTATCTTGCCACTTGAAACTTCAAACGCATGCTGGGAATGGTGGTGTCCCTGCCAGGCTCCTATCACAGCCCTGCTCCAAAAGTGCGAACGTCTGCAGATAGCTGGCAGGCAGAAGGGGCTAGCCTGGAAAGCTGTTGCTCAGCCTCATCTGCCCATGGCAGTGCTCGCACAGAGGCACAGAGAATGGGGCTGCTTGCTTATCTTGCCACTTGAAACTTCAAACGCATGCTGGGAATGGTGGTGTCCCAGCCAGGCTCCTTTCGCAGCCCTGCTCTTGAAATTCGAACATCTGCAGATAGCTGGCAGGCAGAAGGGGCTAGCCTGGAAAGCTGTTGCTCAGCCTCATCTGCCCATGGCAGTGCTCGCACAGAGGCACAGAGAATGGGGCTGCTTGCTTGTCTTGCCACCTCAAACTTCAAACGTAGCCTGGGAAAGATGGTGTCCCTGCCAGGCTCCTTTCGCAGCCCTGCTCCGAAAGTGCTAACGTCTGCAGATAGCTGGCAGCCAGAAGGGGCTATCCTGGAAAGCTGTTGCTCAGCCTCATCTGCCCATGGCACTGTTCGCATAGAGGCACAGAGAATGGGGCTGCTTGCTTATCTTGCCACTTGAAACTTCAAACGCATGCTGGGAATGGTGGTGTCCCTGCCAGGCTCCTATCACAGCCCTGCTCCAAAAGTGCGAACGTCTGCAGATAGCTGGCAGGCAGAAGGGGCTAGCCTGGAAAGCTGTTGCTCAGCCTCATCTGCCCATGGCAGTGCTCGCACAGAGGCACAGAGAATGGGGCTGCTTGCTTGTCTTGCCACCTCAAACTTCAAAGGTAGCCTGGGAATGTTGGTGTCCCAGCCAGGCTCCTTTCGCAGCCCTGCTCCGAAAGTGCGAATGTCTGCAGATAGCTGGCAGCCAGAAGGGGCTAGCCTGGAAATCTGTTGCTCAGCCTCATCTGCCCATGGCACTGCTCGCACAGAGGCACAGAGAATGGGGCTCCTTGCTTGTCTTGCCACCTCAAACTTCAAACGTATCCTGGGAAAGATGGTGTACCTGCTAGGCTCCTTTCGCAGCCCTGCTCTTGAAATGCGAACGTCTGCAGATAGCTGGCAGGCAGAAGGGGCTAGCCTGGAAAGCTGTTGCTCAGCCTCATCTGCCCATGGCACTGTTCGCATAGAGGCACAGAGAATGGGGCTGCTTGCTTATCTTGCCACTTGAAACTTCAAACGCAAGCTGCGAATGGTCTTGTCCCTGCCAGGCTCCTATCACAGCCCTGCTCCGAAAGTGCGAACGTCTGCAGATAGCTGGCAGGCAGAAGGGGCTAGCCTGGAAAGCTGTTGCTCAGCCTCATCTGCCCATGGCACTGTTCGCACAGAGGCACAGAGAATGGGGCTCCTTGCTTGTCTTGCCACCTCAAACTTCAAACGTAACCTGGGAAAGATGGTGTACCTGCTAGGCTCCTTTCGCAGCCCTGCTCTTGAAATGCGAACGTCTGCAGATAGCTGGCAGCCAGAAGGGGCTAGCCTGGAAAGCTGTTGCTCAGCCTCATCTGCCAATGGCACTGTTCGCACAGAGGCACAGAGAATGGGGCTGCTTGCTTGTCTTGCCACTTGAAACTTCAAATGTAGCCTGGGAAAGTTGGTGTCCCAGCCAGGCTCCTTTCGCAGCCCTGCTCTTGAAATTCGAACATCTGCAGATAGCTGGCAGGCAGAAGGGGCTAGCCTGGAAAGCTGTTGCTCAGCCTCATCTGCCCATGGCAGTGCTCGCACAGAGGCACAGAGAATGGGGCTGCTTGCTTGTCTTGCCACCTCAAACTTCAAACGTAGCCTGGGAAAGATGGTGACCCTGCTAGGCTCCTTTCGCAGCCCTGCTCCGAAAGTGCGAACGTCTGCAGATAGCTGGCAGCCAGAAGGGGCTATCCTGGAAAGCTGTTGCTCAGCCTCATCTGCCCATGGCACTGTTCGCATAGAGGCACAGAGAATGGGGCTGCTTGCTTATCTTGCCACTTGAAACTTCAAACGCATGCTGGGAATGGTGGTGTCCCTGCCAGGCTCCTATCACAGCCCTGCTCCAAAAGTGCGAACGTCTGCAGATAGCTGGCAACCAGAAGGGGCTAGCCTGGAAAGCTGTTGCTCAGCCTCATCTGCCCATGGCAGTGCTCGCACAGAGGCACAGAGAATGGGGCTGCTTGCTTATCTTGCCACTTGAAACTTCAAACGCATGCTGGGAATGGTGGTGTCCCAGCCAGGCTCCTTTCGCAGCCCTGCTCTTGAAATTCGAACATCTGCAGATAGCTGGCAGGCAGAAGGGGCTAGCCTGGAAAGCTGTTGCTCAGCCTCATCTGCCCATGGCAGTGCTCGCACAGAGGCACAGAGAATGGGGCTGCTTGCTTGTCTTGCCACCTCAAACTTCAAACGTAGCCTGGGAAAGATGGTGTCCCTGCCAGGCTCCTTTCGCAGCCCTGCTCCGAAAGTGCTAACGTCTGCAGATAGCTGGCAGCCAGAAGGTGCTATCCTGGAAAGCTGTTGCTCAGCCTCATCTGCCCATGGCACTGTTCGCATAGAGGCACAGAGAATGGGGCTGCTTGCTTATCTTGCCACTTGAAACTTCAAACGCATGCTGGGAATGGTGGTGTCCCTGCCAGGCTCCTATCACAGCCCTGCTCCAAAAGTGCGAACGTCTGCAGATAGCTGGCAGGCAGAAGGGGCTAGCCTGGAAAGCTGTTGCTCAGCCTCATCTGCCCATGGCAGTGCTCGCACAGAGGCACAGAGAATGGGGCTGCTTGCTTGTCTTGCCACCTCAAACTTCAAAGGTAGCCTGGGAATGTTGGTGTCCCAGCCAGGCTCCTTTCGCAGCCCTGCTCCGAAAGTGCGAATGTCTGCAGATAGCTGGCAGCCAGAAGGGGCTAGCCTGGAAATCTGTTGCTCAGCCTCATCTGCCCATGGCACTGCTCGCACAGAGGCACAGAGAATGGGGCTCCTTGCTTGTCTTGCCACCTCAAACTTCAATCGTATCCTGGGAAAGATGGTGTACCTGCTAGGCTCCTTTCGCAGCCCTGCTCTTGAAATGCGAACGTCTGCAGATAGCTGGCAGGCAGAAGGGGCTAGCCTGGAAAGCTGTTGCTCAGCCTCATCTGCCCATGGCACTGTTCGCATAGAGGCACAGAGAATGGGGCTGCTTGCTTATCTTTCCACTTGAAACTTCAAACGCAAGCTGCGAATGGTCTTGTCCCTGCCAGGCTCCTATCACAGCCCTGCTCCGAAAGTGCGAACGTCTGCAGATAGCTGGCAGGCAGAAGGGGCTAGCCTGGAAAGCTGTTGCTCAGCCTCATCTGCCCATGGCACTGTTCGCACAGAGGCACAGAGAATGGGGCTCCTTGCTTGTCTTGCCACCTCAAACTTCAAACGTAACCTGGGAAAGATGGTGTACCTGCGAGGCTCCTTTCGCAGCCCTGCTCTTGAAATGCGAACGTCTGCAGATAGCTGGCAGGCAGAAGGGGCTAGCCTGGAAAGCTGTTGCTCAGCCTCATCTGCCAATGGCACTGTTCGCACAGAGGCACAGAGAATGGGGCTGCTTGCTTGTCTTGCCACTTGAAACTTCAAATGTAGCCTGGGAAAGTTGGTGTCCCAGCCAGGCTCCTTTCGCAGCCCTGCTCTTGAAATTCGAACATCTGCAGATAGCTGGCAGGCAGAAGGGGCTAGCCTGGAAAGCTGTTGCTCAGCCTCATCTGCCCATGGCAGTGCTCGCACAGAGGCACAGAGAATGGGGCTGCTTGCTTGTCTTGCCACCTCAAACTTCAAACGTAGCCTGGGAAAGATGGTGACCCTGCTAGGCTCCTTTCGCAGCCCTGCTCCGAAAGTGCGAACGTCTGCAGATAGCTGGCAGCCAGAAGGTGCTATCCTGGAAAGCTGTTGCTCAGCCTCATCTGCCCATGGCAGTGCTCGCATAGAGGCACAGAGAATGGGGCTGCTTGCTTATCTTGCCACCTGAAACTTCAAACGCATGCTGGGAATGGTGGTGTCCCTGCCAGGCTCCTATCACAGCCCTGCTCCGAAAGTGCGAACGTCTGCAGATAGCTGGCAGGCAGAAGGGGCTAGCCTGGAAAGCTGTTGCTCAGCCTCATCTGCCCATGGCAGTGCTCGCACAGAGGCACAGAGAATGGGGCTGCTTGCTTATCTTGCCACTTGAAACTTCAAACGCATGCTGGGAATGGTGGTTTCCCTGCCAGGCTCCTATCACACCCCTGCTCCAAAAGTGCGAACGTCTGCAGATAGCTGGCAGGCAGAAGGGGCTAGCCTGGAAAGCTGTTGCTCAGCCTCATCTGCCCATGGCAGTGCTCGCACAGAGGCACAGAGAATGGGGCTGCTTGCTTGTCTTGCCACCTCAAACTTCAAAGGTAGCCTGGGAATGTTGGTGTCCCAGCCAGGCTCCTTTCGCAGCCCTGCTCCGAAAGTGCGAATGTCTGCAGATAGCTGGAAGACAGAAGGGGCTAGCCTGGAAAGCTGTTGCTCAGCCTCATCTGCCCATGGCACTGCTCGCACAGAGGCACAGAGAATGGGGCTCCTTGCTTGTCTTGCCACCTCAAACTTCAAACGTAGCCTGGGAAAGATGGTGTACCTGCCAGGCTCCTATCCCAGCCCTGCTCCGAAAGTGCGAACGTCTGCAGATAGCTGGCAGCCAGAAGGGGCTAGCCTGGAAAGCTGTTGCTCAGCCTCATCTGCCCATGGCAGTGCTCGCACAGAGGCACAGAGAATGGGGCTGCTTGCTTGTCTTGCCACCTCAAACTTCAAAGGTAGCCTGGGAAAGTTGGTGTCCCAGCCAGGCTCCTTTCGCAGCCCTGCTCCGAAAGTGCGAACGTCTGCAGATAGCTGGCAGCCAGAAGGTGCTATCCTGGAAAGCACTTGCTCAGCCTCATCTGCCCATGCCACTGTTCGCATAGAGGCACAGAGAATGGGGCTGCTTGCTTATCTTGCCACTTGAAACTTCAAACGCATGCTGGGAATGGTGGTGTCCCTGCCAGGCTCCTATCACAGCCCTGCTCCGAAAGTGCGAACGTCTGCAGATAGCTGGCAGACAGAAGGGGCTAGCCTGGAAAGCTGTTGCTCAGCCTCATCTGCCCATGGCACTGTTCGCATAGAGGCACAGAGAATGGGGCTGCTTGCTTATCTTGCCACTTGAAAATTCAAACGCATGCTGGGAATGGTGGTGTCCCTGCCAGGCTCCTATCCCAGCCCTGCTCCGAAAGTGCGAACGTCTGCAGATAGCTGGCAGGCAGAAGGGGCTATCCTGGAAAGCTGTTGCTCAGCCTCATCTGCCCATGGCAGTGCTCGCACAGAGGCACAGAGAATGGAGCTCCTTGCTTGTCTTGCCACCTCAAACTTCAAACGTAGCCTGGGAAAGATGGTGTACCTGCTAGGCTCCTTTCGCAGCCCTGCTCTTGAAATGCGAACGTCTGCAGATAGCTGGCAGCCAGAAGGTGCTATCCTGGAAAGCTGTTGCTCAGCCTCATCTGCCCATGGCACTGTTCGCACAGAGGCACAGAGAATGGGGCTGCTTGCTTATCTTGCCACTTGAAACTTCAAACGCATGCTGGGAATGGTGGTGTCCCTGCCAGGCTCCTATCACAGCCCTGCTCCAAAAGTGCGAACGTCTGCAGATAGCTGGCAGGCAGAAGGGGCTAGCCTGGAAAGCTGTTGCTCAGCCTCATCTGCCCATGGCACTGTTCGCACAGAGGCACAGAGAATGGGGCGCCTTGCTTGTCTTGCCACCTCAAACTTCAAAGGTAGCCTGGGAATGTTGGTGTCCCAGCCAGGCTCCTTTCGCAGCCCTGCTCCGAAAGTGCGAATGTCTGCAGATAGCTGGCAGCCAGAAGGGGCTAGCCTGGAAATCTGTTGCTCAGCCTCATCTGTCCATGGCACTGCTTGCACAGAGGCACAGAGAATGGGGCTCCTTGCTTGTCTTGCCACCTCAAACTTCAAACGTAGCCTGGGAAAGATGGTGTACCTGCTAGGCTCCTTTCGCAGCCCTGCTCTTGAAATGCGAACGTCTGCAGATAGCTGGCAGGCAGAAGGGGCTAGCCTGGAAAGCTGTTGCTCAGCCTCATCTGCCCATGGCACTGTTCGCATAGAGGCACAGAGAATGGGGCTCCTTGCTTATCTTGCCACTTGAAACTTCAAACGCATGCTCGAAGGGTGGTGTCCTAGCCAGGCTCCTTTCGCAGCCCTGCTCCGAAAGTGCGAACGTCTGCAGATAGCTGGCAGCCAGAAGGGGCTAGCCTGGAAAGCTGTTGCTCAGCCTCATCTGCCCATGGCAGTGCTCGCACAGAGGCACAGAGAATGGGGCTGCTTGCTTATCTTGCCACTTGAAACTTCAAACGCATGCTGGGAATGGTGGTGTCCCAGCCAGGCTCCTTTCGCAGCCCTGCTCTTGAAATTCGAACATCTGCAGATAGCTGGCAGGCAGAAGGGGCTAGCCTGGAAAGCTGTTGCTCAGCCTCATCTGCCCATGGCAGTGCTCGCACAGAGGCACAGAGAATGGGGCTGCTTGCTTGTCTTGCCACCTCAAACTTCAAACGTAGCCTGGGAAAGATGGTGTCCCTGCCAGGCTCCTTTCGCAGCCCTGCTCCGAAAGTGCGAACGTCTGCAGATAGCTGGCAGGCAGAAGGGGCTATCCTGGAAAGCTGTTGCTCAGCCTCATCTGCCCATGGCAGTGCTCGCACAGAGGCACAGAGAATGGGGCTGCTTGCTTGTCTTGCCACTTGAAACTTCAAACGCATGCTGGGAATGGTGGTGTCCCTGCCAGGCTCCTATCCCAGCCCTGCTCCGAAAGTGCGAACGTCTGCAGATAGCTGGCAGCCAGAAGGGGCTAGCCTGGAAAGCTGTTGCTCAGCCTCATCTGCCCATGGCAGTGCTCGCACAGAGGCACAGAGAATGGGGCTGCTTGCTTGTCTTGCCACCTCAAACTTCAAAGGTAACCTGGGAATGTTGGTGTCCCAGCCAGGCTCCTTTCGCAGCCCTGCTCCGAAAGTGCGAATGTCTGCAGATAGCTGGCAGACAGAAGGGGCTAGCCTGGAAAGCTGTTGCTCAGCCTCATCTGCCCATGGAACTGCTCGCACAGAGGCACAGAGAATGGGGCTCCTTGCTTGTCTTGCCACCTCAAACTTCAAACGTAGCCTGGGAAAGATGGTGTACCTGCTAGGCTCCTTTCGCAGCCCTGCTCTTGAAATGCGAACGTCTGCAGATAGCTGGCAGGCAGAAGGGGCTAGCCTGGAAAGCTGTTGCTCAGCCTCATCTGCCCATGGCACTGTTCGCATAGAGGCACAGAGAATGGGGCTGCTTGCTTCTCTTGCCACTTGAAACTTCAAACGCATGCTCGAAGGGTGGTGTCCCTGCCAGGCTCCTATCCCAGCCCTGCTCCGAAAGTGCGAACGTCTGCAGATAGCTGGCAGCCAGAAGGGGCTAGCCTGGAAAGCTGTTGCTCAGCCTAATCTGCCCATGGCAGTGCTCGCACAGAGGCACAGAGAATGGGGCAGCTTGCTTGTCTTGCCACCTCAAACTTCAAACGTAGCCTGGGAAAGTTCGTGTCCCTGCCAGGCTCCTTTCGCAGCCCTGCTCCGAAAGTGCGAACGTCTGCAGATAGCTGGCAGCCAGAAGGGGCTAGCCTGGAAAGCTGTTGCTCAGCCTCACCTGCCCATGGCACTGCTCGCACAGAGGCACAGAGAATGGGGCTCCTTGCTTTTCTTGCCACCTCAAACTTCAAATGTAGCCTGGGAAAGATGGTGTACCTGCTAGGCTCCTTTCGCAGCCCTGCTCTTGAAATGCGAACGTCTGCAGATAGCTGGCAGGCAGAAGGGGCTAGCCTGGAAAGCTGTTGCTCAGCCTCATCTGCCCATGGCACTGTTCGCATAGAGGCACAGAGAATGGGGCTCCTTGCTTATCTTGCCACTTGAAACTTCAAACGCATGCTGGGAATGGTGGTGTCCATGCCAGGCTCCTTTCGCAGCCCTGCTCCAAAAGTGCGAACGTCTGCAGATAGCTGGCAGCCAGAAGGGGCTAGCCTGGAAAGCTGTTGCTCAGCCTCATCTGCCCATGGCAGTGCTCGCACAGAGGCACAGAGAATGGGGCTGCTTGCTTATCTTGCCACTTGAAACTTCAAACGCATGCTGGGAATGGTGGTGTCCCAGCCAGGCTCCTTTCGCAGCCCTGCTCTTGAAATTCGAACATCTGCAGATAGCTGGCAGGCAGAAGGGGCTAGCCTGGAAAGCTGTTGCTCAGCCTCATCTGCCCATGGCAGTGCTCGCACAGAGGCACAGAGAATGGGGCTGCTTGCTTGTCTTGCCACCTCAAACTTCAAACGTAGCCTGGGAAAGATGGTGTCCCTGCCAGGCTCCTTTTGCAGCCCTGCTCCGAAAGTGCGAACGTCTGCAGATAGCTGGCAGCCAGAAGGTGCTATCCTGGAAAGCTGTTGCTCAGCCTCATCTGCCCATGGCACTGTTCGCATAGAGGCACAGAGAATGGAGCTGCTTGCTTATCTTGCCACCTGAAACTTCAAACGCATGCTGGGAATGGTGGTGTCCCTGCCAGGCTCCTATCACAGCCCTGCTCCGAAAGTGCGAACGTCTGCAGATAGCTGGCAGGCAGAAGGGGCTACCCTGGAAAGCTGTTGCTCAGCCTCATCTGCCCATGGCAGTGCTCGCACAGAGGCACAGAGAATGGGGCTGCTTGCTTATCTTGCCACTTGAAACTTCAAACGCATGCTGGGAATGGTGGTGTCCCTGCCAGGCTCCTATCACAGCCCTGCTCCAAAAGTGCGAACGTCTGCAGATAGCTGGCAGCCAGAAGGGGCTAGCCTGGAAAGCTGTTGCTCAGCCTCATCTGCCCATGGCAGTGCTCGCACAGAGGCACAGAGAATGGGGCTGCTTGCTTGTCTTGCCACCTCAAACTTCAAAGGTAGCCTGGGAATGTTGGTGTCCCAGCCAGGCTCCTTTCGCAGCCCTGCTCCGAAAGTGAGAATGTCTGCAGATAGCTGGCAGCCAGAAGGGGCTAGCCTGGAAAGCTGTTGCTCAGCCTCATCTGCCCATGGCAGTGCTCGCACAGAGGCACAGAGAATGGGGCTCCTTGTTTGTCTTGCCACCTCAAACTTCAAACGTAGCCTGGGAAAGATGGTGTACCTGCTAGGATCCTTTCGCAGCCCTGCTCTTGAAATGCGAACGTCTGAAGATAGCTGGCAGGCAGAAGGGGCTAGCCTGGAAAGCTGTTGCTCAGCCTCATCTGCCCATGGCACTGTTCGCATAGAGGCACAGTGAATGGGGCTCCTTGCTTATTTGCCACTTGAAACTTCAAACGCATGCTGGGAAGGGTGGTGTCCCAGCCAGGCTCCTATCCCAGCCCTGCTCCGAACGTGCGAACGTCTGCAGATAGCTGGCAAGCAGAAGGGGCTAGCCTGGAAAGCTGTTGCTCAGCCTCATCTGCCCATGGCACTGTTCGCATAGAGGCACAGAGAATGGGGCTGCTTGCTTATCTTGCCACTTGAAACTTCAAACGCATGCTGGGAATGGTGGTGTCCCAGCCAGGCTCCTATCACAGCCCTGCTCCGAAAGTGCGAACGTCTGCAGATAGCTGGCAGGCAGAAGGGTCTATCCTGGAAAGCTGTTGCTCAGCCTCATCTGCCCATGGCAGTGCTCGCACAGAGGCACAGAGAATGGGGCTGCTTGCTTGTCTTGCCACCTCAAACTTCAAACGTAGCCTGGGAAAGATGGTGTACCTGCTAGGCTCCTTTCGCAGCCCTGCTCTTGAAATGCGAACGTCTGCAGATAGCTGGCAGCCAGAAGGGGCTAGCCTGGAAAGCTGTTGCTCAGCCTCATCTGCCCATGGCACTGTTCGCATAGAGGCACAGAGAATGGGGCTCCTTGCTTATCTTGCCACTTGAAACTTCAAACGCATGCTGGGAATGGTGGTGTCCCTGCCAGGCTCCTATCACAGCCCTGCTCCAAAAGTGCGAACGTCTGCAGATAGCTGGCAGCCAGAAGGGGCTAGCCTGGAAAGCTGTTGCTCAGCCTCATCTGCCCATGGCACTGTTCGCATAGAGGCACAGAGAATGGGGCTGCTTGCTTATCTTGCCACTTGAAACTTCAAACGCATGCTGGGAATGGTGGTGTCCCTGCCAGGCTCCTATCCCAGCCCTGCTCCGAAAGTGCGAACGTCTGCAGATAGCTGGCAAGCAGAAGGGGCTAGCCTGGAAAGCTGTTGCTCAGCCTCATCTGCCCATGGCACTGTTCGCATAGAGGCACAGAGAATGGGGCTGCTTGCTTATCTTGCCACTTGAAACTTCAAACGCATGCTGGGAAGGGTGGTGTCCCTGCCAGGCTCCTATCCCAGCCCTGCTCCGAAAGTGCGAACGTCTGCAGATAGCTGACAGGCAGAAGGGGCTAGCCTGGAAAGCTGTTGCTCAGCCTCATCTGCCCATGGCAGTGCTCGCACAGAGGCACAGAGAATGGGGCTGCTTGCTTGTCTTGCCACCTCAAACTTCAAAGGTAGCCTGGGAAAGTTGGTGTCCCAGCCAGGCTCCTTTCGCAGCCCTGCTCCGAAAGTGCGAACGTCCGCAGATAGCTGGCAGGCAGAAGGGGCTAGCCTGGAAAGCTGTTGCTCAGCCTCATCTGCCCATGGCAGTGCTCGCACAGAGGCACAGAGAATGGGGCTGCTTGCTTGTCTTGCCACCTCAAACTTCAAACGTAGCCTGGGAAAGATGGTGTAGCTGCTTGGCTCCTTTCGCAGCCCTGCTCTTGAAATGCGAACATCTGCAGATAGCTGGCAGGCAGAAGGGGCTAGCCTGGAAAGCTGTTGCTCAGCCTCATCTGCCCATGGCACTGTTCGCATAGAGGCACAGAGAATGGGGCTGCTTGCTTATCTTGCCACTTGAAACTTCAAACGCATGCTGGGAATGGTGGTGTCCCTGCCAGGCTCCTATCACAGCCCTGCTCCGAAAGTGCGAACGTCTGCAGATAGCTGGCAGACAGAAGGGGCTAGCCTGGAAAGCTGTTGCTCAGCCTCATCTCCCATGGCACTGTTCGCATAGAGTCACAGAGAATGGGGCTGCTTGCTTATCTTGCCACCTCAAACTTCAAACGCATGCTGGGAATGGTGGTGTCCCAGCCAGTCTCCTTTCGCAGCCCTGCTCTTAAAATGCGAACGTCTGCAGATAGCTGGCAGGCAGAAGGGGCTAGCCTGGAAAGCTGTTGCTCAGCCTCATCTGCCCATGGCACTGTTCGCATAGAGGCACAGAGAATGGGGCTCCTTGCTTATCTTGCCACTTGAAACTTCAAACGCATGCTGGGAATGGTGGTGTCCCTGCCAGGCTCCTATCACAGCCCTGCTCCAAAAGTGCGAACGTCTGCAGATAGCTGGCAAGCAGAAGGGGCTAGCCTGGAAAGCTGTTGCTCAGCCTCATCTGCCCATGGCACTGTTAGCATAGAGGCACAGAGAATGGGTCTCCTTGCTTGTCTTGCAACCTCAAACTTCAAACGTAGCCTGGGAAACTTGGTGTCCCAGCCAGGCTCCTTTCGCAGCCCTGCTCCGAAAGTGCGAACGTCTGCAGATAGATGGCAAGCAGAAGGGACTAGCCTGGAAAGCTGTTGCTCAGCCTCATCTGCCCATGGCAGTGCTCGCACAGAGGCACAGAGAATGGGGCTGCTTGCTTGTCTTGCAACCTCAAACTTCAAACGTAGCCTGGGAAAGTTGGTGTCCCAGCCAGGGTCCTTTCGCAGCCCTGCTCCGAAATTGCGAACGTCTGCAGATAGCTGGCAGCCAGAAGGGGCTAGCCTGGAAAGCTGTTGCTCAGCCTCATCTGCCCATGGCAGTGCTCGCACAGAGGCACAGAGAATGGGGCTCCTTGCTTGTGTTGCCACCTCAAACTTCAAACGTAGCCTGGGAAAGATGGTGTACCTGCTAGGCTCCTTTCGCAGCCCTGCTCTTGAAATGCGAACGTCTGCAGATAGCTGGCAGGCAGAAGGTGCTAGCCTGGAAAGCTGTTGCTCAGCCTCATCTGCCCATGGCACTGTTCGCATAGAGGCACAGAGAATGGGGCTGCTTGCTTATCTTGCCACTTGAAACTTCAAACGCAAGCTGCGAATGGTCTTGTCCCTGCCAGGCTCCTATCACAGCCCTGCTCCGAAAGTGCGAACGTCTGCAGATAGCTGGCAGGCAGAAGGGGCTATCCTGGAAAGCTGTTGCTCAGCCTCATCTGCCCATGGCACTGTTAGCATAGAGGCACAGAGAATGGGGCTCCTTGCTTGTCTTGCAACCTCAAACTTCAAACGTAGCCTGGGAAAGTTGGTGTCCCAGCCAGGCTCCTTTCGCAGCCCTGCTCCGAAAGTGCGAACGTCTGCAGATAGCTGGCAGCCAGAAGGGGCTAGCCTGGAAAGCTGTGGCTCAGCCTCATCTGCCCATGGCAGTGCTCGCACAGAGGCACAGAGAATGGGGCTCCTTGCTTGTCTTGCCACCTCAAACTTCAAACGTAACCTGGGAAAGATGGTGTACCTGCTAGGCTCCTTTCGCAGCCCTGCTCTTGAAATGCGAACATCTGCAGATAGCTGGCAGCCAGAAGGGGCTAGCCTGGAAAGCTGTTGCTCAGCCTCATCTGCCAATGGCACTGTTCGCACAGAGGCACAGAGAATGGGGCTGCTTGCTTGTCTTGCCACTTGAAACTTCAAAAGTAGCCTGGGAAAGTTGGTGTCCCTGCCAAGCTCCTTTCGCAGCCCTGCTCTTGAAATTCGAACATCTGCAGATAGCTGGCAGGCAGAAGGTGCTAGCCTGGAAAGCTGTTGCTCAGCCTCATCTGCCCATGGCAGTGCTCGCACAGAGGCACAGAGAATGGGGCTGCTTGCTTGTCTTGCCACCTCAAACTTCAAACGTAGCCTGGGAAAGATGGTGTCCCTGCCAGGCTCCTTTCGCAGCCCTGCTCCGAAAGTGCGAACGTCTGCAGATAGCTGGCAGGCAGAAGGTGCTATCCTGGAAAGCTGTTGCTCAGCCTCATCTGCCCATGGCACTGTTCGCATAGAGGCACAGAGAATGGGGCTCCTTGCTTATCTTGCCACCTGAAACTTCAAACGCATGCTGGGAATGGTGGTGTCCCTGCCAGGCTCCTATCACAGCCCTGCTCCGAAAGTGCGAACGTCTGCAGATAGCTGGCAGCCAGAAGGGGCTAGCCTGGACAGCTGTTGCTCAGCCTCATCTGCCCATGGCAGTGCTCGCACAGAGGCACAGAGAATGGGGCTGCTTGCTTGTCTTGCCACCTCAAACTTCAAAGGTAGCCTGGGAATGTTGGTGTCCCAGCCAGGCTCCTTTCGCAGCCCTGCTCCGAAAGTGCGAATGTCTGCAGATAGCTGGCAAGCAGAAGGGGCTAGCCTGGAAAGCTGTTGCTCAGCCTCATCTGCCCATGGCACTGCTTGCACAGAGGCACAGAGAATGGGGCTCCTTGCTTGTCTTGCCACCTCAAACTTCAAACGTAGCCTGGGAAAGATGGTGTACCTGCTTGGCTCCTTTCGCAGCCCTGCTCTTGAAATGCGAACGTCTGCAGATAGCTGGCAGGCAGAAGGGGCTAGCCTGGAAAGCTGTTGCTCAGCCTCATCTGCCCATGGCACTGTTCGCATAGAGGCACAGAGAATGGGGCTGCTTGCTTATCTTGCCACTTGAAACTTCAAACGCATGCTGGGAAGGGTGGTGTCCCTGCCAGGCTCCTATCCCAGCCCTGCTCCGAAAGTGCGAACGTCTGCAGATAGCTGGCAGCCAGAAGGGGCTAGCCTGGAAAGCTGTTGCTCAGCCTCACTTGCCCATGGCACTGCTCGCACAGAGGCACAGAGAATGGGGCTCCTTGCTTGTCTTGCCACCTCAAACTTCAAACGTAGCCTGGGAAAAATGGTGTACCTGCTAGGCTCCTTTCGCAGCCCTGCTCTTGAAATGCGAACGTCTGCAGATAGCTGGCAGGCAGAAGGGGCTAGCCTGGAAAGCTGTTGCTCAGCCTCATCTGCCCATGGCACTGTTCGCATAGAGGCACAGAGAATGGGGCTGCTTGCTTATCTTGCCACTTGAAACTTCAAACGCATGCTGGGAAGGGTGGTGTCCCTGCCAGGCTCCTATCCCAGCCCTGCTCCGAAAGTGCGAACGTCTGCAGATAGATGGCAAGCAGAAGGGGCTAGCCTGGAAAGCTGTTGCTCAGCCTCATCTGCCCATGGCACTGTTCGCATAGAGGCACAGAGAATGGGGCTGCTTGCTTATCTTGCCACCTGAAACTTCAAACGCATGCTGGGAATGGTGGTGTCCCTGCCAGGCTCCTATCCCAGCCCTGCTCCGAAAGTGCGAACGTCTGCAGATAGCTGGCAAGCAGAAGGGGATAGCCTGGAAAGCTGCTGCTCAGCCTCATCTGCCCATGGCACTGCTCGCACAGAGGCACAGAGAATGGGGCTCCTTGCTTGTCTTGCCACCTCAAACTTCAAACGTAGCCTGGGAAAGTTGGTGTCCTAGCCAGGCTCCTTTCGCAGCCCTGCTTCGAAAGTGCGAACGTCTGCAGATAGCTGGCAGGCAGAAGGGGCTAGCCTGGAAAGCACTTGCTCAGCCTCATCTGCCCATGGCACTGTTCGCACAGAGGCACAGAGAATGGGGCTGCTTGCTTATCTTGCCACTTGAAACTTCAAACGCAAGCTGGGAATGGTGGTGTCCCTGCCAGGCTCCTATCACAGCCCTGCTCCGAAAGTGCGAACGTCTGCAGATAGCTGGCAGGCAGAAGGGGCTAGCCTGGAAAGCTGTTGCTCAGCCTCATCTGCCCATGGCACTGTTCGCATAGAGGCACAGAGAATGGGGCTGCTTGCTTATCTTGCCACTTGAAACTTCAAACGCAAGCTGGGAATGGTCTTGTCCATGCCAGGCTCCTATCACAGCCCTGCTCCGAAAGTGCGAACGTCTGCAGATAGCTGGCAGCCAGAAGGGGCTAGCCTGGAAAGCTGTTGCTCAGCCTCATCTGCCCATGGCAGTGCTCGCACAGAGGCACAGAGAATGGGGCTCCTTGCTTGTCTTGCCACCTCAAACTTCAAAGGTAGCCTGGGAAAGTTTCTGTCCCAGCCAGGCTCCTTTCGCAGCCCTGCTCCGAAAGTGTGAACGTCTGCAGATAGCTGCCAGGCAGAAGGGGCTATCCTGGAAAGCTGTTGCTCAGCCTCATCTGCCCATGGCAGTGCTCGCACAGAGGCACAGAGAATGGGGCTCCTTGCTTGTCTTGCCACCTCAAACTTCAAACATAGCCTGGGAAAGGTGGTGTACCTGCTAGGCTCCTTTCGCAGCCCTGCTCTTAAAATGCGAACGTCTGCAGATAGCTGGCAGGCAGAAGGGGCTATCCTGGAAAGCTGTTGCTCAGCCTCATCTGCCCATGGCAGTGCTCGCACAGAGGCACAGAGAATGGGGCTCCTTGCTTGTCTTCCCACCTCAAACTTCAAACATAGCCTGGGAAAGGTGGTGTACCTGCTAGGCTCCTTTCGCAGCCCTGCTCTTAAAATGCGAACGTCTGCAGATAGCTGGCAGCCAGAAGGGGCTAGCCTGGAAAGCTGTTGCTCAGCCTCATCTGCCCATGGCAGTGCTCGCACAGAGGCACAGAGAATGGGGCTGCTTGCTTATCTTGCCACTTGAAACTTCAAACGCATGCTGGGAATGGTGGTGTCTCTGCCAGGCTCCTATCACAGCCCTGCTCCGAAAGTGCGAACGTCTGCAGATAGCTGGCAGGCAGAAGGGGCTAGCCTGGAAAGCTGTTGCTCAGCCTCATCTGCCCATGGCAGTGCTCGCACAGAGGCACAGAGAATGGGGCTGCTTGCTTGTCTTGCCACCTCAAACTTCAAACGTAGCCTGGGAAAGATGGTGTACCTGCCAGGCTCCTTTCGCAGCCCTGCTCCGAAAGTGCGAATGTCTGCAGATAGCTGGCAGCCAGAAGGGGCTAGCCTGGAGATCTGTTGCTCAGCCTCATCTGCCCATGGCACTGCTCGCACAGAGGCACAGAGAATGGGGCTCCTTGCTTGTCTTGCCACCTCAAACTTCAAACGTAGCCTGGGAAAGATGGTGTACCTGCTAGGCTCCTTTCGCAGCCCTGCTCTTGAAATGTGAACGTCTGCAGATAGCTGGCAGGCAGAAGGGGCTAGCCTGGAAAGCTGTTGCTCAGCCTCATCTGCCCATGGCACTGTTCGCATAGAGGCACAGAGAATGGGGCTCCTTGCTTATCTTGCCACCTGAAACTTCAAACGCATGCTGGGAATGGTGGTGTCCATGCCAGGCTCCTATCACAGCCCTGCTCCAAAAGTGCGAACGTCTGCAGATAGCTGGCAGCCAGAAGGGGCTAGCCTGGAAAGCTGTTGCTCAGCCTCATCTGCCCATGGCACTGTTCGCATAGAGGCACAGAGAATGGGGCTGCTTGCTTATCTTGCCACCTGAAACTTCAAACGCATGCTGGGAATGGTGGTGTCCCTGCCAGGCTCCTATTCCAGCCCTGCTCCGAAAGTGCGAACGTCTGCAGATAGCTGGCAAGCAGAAGGGGATAGCCTGGAAAGCTGCTGCTCAGCCTCATCTGCCCATGGCACTGCTCGCACAGAGGCACAGAGAATGGGGCTCCTTGCTTGTCTTGCCACCTCAAACTTCAAACGTAGCCTGGGAAAGTTGGTGTCCCTGCCAGGCTCCTTTCGCAGCCCTGCTTCGAAAGTGCGAACGTCTGCAGATAGCTGGCAGGCAGAAGGGGCTAGCCTGGAAAGCACTTGCTCAGCCTCATCTGCCCATGGCACTGTTCGCACAGAGGCACAGAGAATGGGGCTGCTTGCTTATCTTGCCACTTGAAACTTCAAACGCAAGCTGGGAATGGTGGTGTCCCTGCCAGGCTCCTATCACAGCCCTGCTCCGAAAGTGCGAACGTCTGCAGATAGCTGGCAGGCAGAAGGGGCTAGCCTGGAAAGCTGTTGCTCAGCCTCATCTGCCCATGGCACTGTTCGCATAGAGGCACAGAGAATGGGGCTGCTTGCTTATCTTGCCACTTGAAACTTCAAACGCAAGCTGGGAATGGTGGTGTCCATGCCAGGCTCCTATCACAGCCCTGCTCCGAAAGTGCGAACGTCTGCAGATAGCTGGCAGCCAGAAGGGGCTAGCCTGGAAAGCTGTTGCTCAGCCTCATCTGCCCATGGCACTGCTCGCACAGAGGCACAGAGAATGGGGCTGCTTGCTTGTCTTGCCACCTCAAACTTCAAAGGTAGCCTGGGAAAGTTGGTGTCCCAGCCAGGCTCCTTTCGCAGCCCTGCTCCGAAAGTGTGAATGTCTGCAGATAGCTGGCAGGCAGAAGGGGCTATCCTGGAAAGCTGTTGCTCAGCCTCATCTGCCCATGGCAGTGCTCGCACAGAGGCACAGAGAATGGGGCTCCTTGCTTGTCTTGCCACCTCAAACTTCAAAGGTAGCCTGGGAAAGTTGGTGTCCCAGCCAGGCTCCTTTCGCAGCCCTGCTCCGAAAGTGTGAACGTCTGCAGATAGCTGGCAGGCAGAAGGGGCTATCCTGGAAAGCTGTTGCTCAGCCTCATCTGCCCATGGCAGTGCTCGCACAGAGGCACAGAGAATGGGGCTCCTTGCTTGTCTTGCCACCTCAAACTTCAAAGGTAGCCTGGGAAAGGTGGTGTACCTGCTAGGCACCTTTCGCAGCCCTGCTCTTAAAATGCGAACGTCTGCAGATAGCTGGCAAGCAGAAGGGGCTAGCCTGGAAAGCTGTTGCTCAGCCTCATCTGCCCATGGCAGTGCTCGCACAGAGGCACAGAGAATGGGGCTCCTTGCTTGTCTTCCCACCTCAAACTTCAAACATAGCCTGGGAAAGGTGGTGTACCTGCTAGGCTCCTTTCGCAGCCCTGCTCTTAAAATGCGAACGTCTGCAGATAGCTGGCAGGCAGAAGGGGCTAGCCTGGAAAGCTGTTGCTCAGCCTCATCTGCCCATGGCAGTGCTCGCACAGAGGCACAGAGAATGGGGCTGCTTGCTTATCTTGCCACTTGAAACTTCAAACGCATGCTGGGAATGGTGGTGTCCCTGCCAGGCTCCTATCACAGCCCTGCTCCAAAAGTGCGAACGTCTGCAGATAGCTGGCAGGCAGAAGGGGCTAGCCTGGAAAGCTGTTGCTCAGCCTCATCTGCCCATGGCACTGCTCGCACAGAGGCACAGAGAATGGGGCTGCTTGCTTGTCTTGCCACCTCAAACTTCAAAGGTAGCCTGGGAATGTTGGTGTCCCAGCCAGGCTCCTTTCGCAGCCCTGCTCCGAAAGTGCGAATGTCTGCAGATAGCTGGCAGCCAGAAGGGGCTAGCCTGGAAATCTGTTGCTCAGCCTCATCTGCCCATGGCACTGCTCGCACAGAGGCACAGAGAATGGGGCTCCTTGCTTGTCTTGCCACCTCAAACTTCAAACGTAGCCTGGGAAAGATGGTGTACCTGCTAGGCTCCTTTCGCAGCCCTGCTCTTGAAATGCGAACGTCTGCAGATAGCTGGCAGGCAGAAGGGGCTAGCCTGGAAAGCTGTTGCTCAGCCTCATCTGCCCATGGCACTGTTCGCATAGAGGCACAGAGAATGGGGCTCCTTGCTTATCTTGCCACTTGAAACTTCAAACGCATGCTCGAAGGGTGGTGTCCCTGCCAGGCTCCTATCCCAGCCCTGCTCCGAAAGTGCGAACGTCTGCAGATAGCTGGCAGCCAGAAGGGGCTAGCCTGGAAAGCTGTTGCTCAGCCTCATCTGCCCATGGCAGTGCTCGCACAGAGGCACAGAGAATGGGGCAGCTTGCTTGTCTTGCCACCTCAAACTTCAAACGTAGCCTGGGAAAGTTGGTGTCCCTGCCAGGCTCCTTTCGCAGCCCTGCTCTTGAAATTCGAACATCTGCAGATAGCTGGCAGGCAGAAGGGGCTAGCCTGGAAATCTGTTGCTCAGCCTCATCTGCCCATGGCACTGCTCGCACAGAGGCACAGAGAATGGGGCTCCTTGCTTGTCTTGCCACCTCAAACTTCAAACGTAGCCTGGGAAAGATGGTGTACCTGCTAGGATCCTTTCGCAGCCCTGCTCTTGAAATGCGAACGTCTGCAGATAGCTGGCAGGCAGAAGGGGCTAGCCTGGAAAGCTGTTGCTCAGCCTCATCTGCCCATGGCACTGTTCGCATAGAGGCACAGAGAATGGGGCTGCTTGCTTATCTTGCCACTTGAAACTTCAAACGCATGCTCGAAGGGTTGTGTCCCTGCCAGGCTCCTATCCCAGCCCTGCTCCGAAAGTGCGAACGTCTGCAGATAGCTGGCAGCCAGAAGGGGCTAGCCTGGAAAGCTGTTGCTCAGCCTCATCTGCCCATGGCAGTGCTCGCACAGAGGCACAGAGAATGGGGCTGCTTGCTTGTCTTGCCACCTCAAACTTCAAACGTAGCCTGGGAAAGTTGGTGTCCCTGCCAGGCTCCTTTCGCAGCCCTGCTCCGAAAGTGCGAACGTCTGCAGATAGCTGGCAGGCAGAAGGGGCTAGCCTGGAAAGCTGTTGCTCAGCCTCACCTGCCCATGGCACTGCTCGCACAGAGGCACAGAGAATGGGGCTCCTTGCTTGTCTTGCCACCTCAAACTTCAAACGTAGCCTGGGAAAGATGGTGTACCTGCTAGGCTCCTTTCGCAGCCCTGCTCTTGAAATGCGAACGTCTGAAGATAGCTGGCAGGCAGAAGGGGCTAGCCTGGAAAGCTGTTGCTCAGCCTCATCTGCCCATGGCACTGTTCGCATAGAGGCACAGTGAATGGGGCTCCTTGATTATTTGCCACTTGAAACTTCAAACGCATGCTGGGAAGGGTGGTGTCCCAGCCAGGATCCTATCCCAGCCCTGCTCCGAAAGTGCGAACGTCTGCAGATAGCTGGCAAGCAGAAGGGGCTAGCCTGGAAAGCTGTTGCTCAGCCTCATCTGCCCATGGCACTGTTCGCATAGAGGCACAGAGAATGGGGCTGCTTGCTTATCTTGCCACTTGAAACTTCAAACGCATGCTGGGAATGGTGGTGTCCCAGCCAGGCTCCTATCACAGCCCTGCTCCGAAAGTGCGAACGTCTGCAGATAGCTGGCAGGCAGAAGGGGCTATCCTGGAAAGCTGTTGCTCAGCCTCATCTGCCCATGGCAGTGCTCGCACAGAGGCACAGAGAATGGGGCTCCTTGCTTGTCTTGCCACCTCAAACTTCAAACGTAGCCTGGGAAAGATGGTGTACCTGCTAGGCTCCTTTCGCAGCCCTGCTCTTGAAATGCGAACGTCTGCAGATAGCTGGCAGGCAGAAGGGGCTAGCCTGGAAAGCTGTTGCTCAGCCTCAACTGCCCATGGCACTGTTCGCATAGAGGCACAGAGAATGGGGCTCCTTGCTTATCTTGCCACTTGAAACTTCAAACGCATGCTGGGAATGGTGGTGTCCCTGCCAGGCTCCTATCACAGCCCTGCTCCAAAAGTGCGAACGTCTGCAGATAGCTGGCAGCCAGAAGGGGCTAGCCTGGAAAGCTGTTGCTCAGCCTCATCTGCCCATGGCAGTGCTCGCACAGAGGCACAGAGAATGGGGCTGCTTGCTTATCTTGCCACTTGAAACTTCAAACGCATGCTGGGAATGGTGGTGTCCCTTGCCAGGCTCCTATCCCAGCCCTGCTCCGAAAGTGCGAACGTCTGCAGATAGCTGGCAAGCAGAAGGGGCTAGCCTGGAAAGCTGTTGCTCAGCCTCATCTGCCCATGGCACTGTTCGCATAGAGGCACAGAGAATGGGGCTGCTTGCTTATCTTGCCACTTGAAACTTCAAACGCATGCTGGGAAGGGTGGTGTCCCTGCCAGGCTCCTATCCCAGCCCTGCTCCGAAAGTGCGAACGTCTGCAGATAGCTGACAGGCTGAAGGGGCTAGCCTGGAAAGCGGTTGCTCAGCCTCATCTGCCCATGGCACTGTTCGCATAGAGGCACAGAGAATGGGGCTGCTTGCTTGTCTTGCCACCTCAAACTTCAAAGGTAGCCTGGGAAAGTTGGTGTCCCAGCCAGGCTCCTTTCGCAGCCCTGCTCCGAAAGTGCGAACGTCTGCAGATAGCTGGCAGGCAGAAGGGGCTAGCCTGGAAAGCTGTTGCTCAGCCTCATCTGCCCATGGCAGTGCTCGCACAGAGGCACAGAGAATGGGGCTGCTTGCTTGTCTTGCCACCTCAAACTTCAAACGTAGCCTGGGAAAGATGGTGTACCTGCTTGGTTCCTTTCGCAGCCCTGCTCTTGAAATGCGAACATCTGCAGATAGCTGGCAGGCAGAAGGGGCTAGCCTGGAAAGCTGTTGCTCAGCCTCATCTGCCCATGGCACTGTTCGCATAGAGGCACAGAGAATGGGGCTGCTTGCTTATCTTGCCACTTGAAACTTCAAACGCATGCTGGGAATGGTGGTGTCCCTGCCAGGCTCCTATCACAGCCCTGCTCCGAAAGTGCGAACGTCTGCAGATAGCTGGCAGGCAGAAGGGGCTAGCCTGGAAAGCTGTTGCTCAGCCTCACCTGCCCATGGCACTGCTCGCACAGAGGCACAGAGAATGGGGCTCCTTGCTTGTCTTGCCACCTCAAACTTCAAACGTAGCCTGGGAAAGATGGTGTACCTGCTAGGTTCCTTTCGCAGCCCTGCTCTTGAAATGCGAACGTCTGAAGATAGCTGGCAGGCAGAAGGGGCTAGCCTGGAAAGCTGTTGCTCAGCCTCATCTGCCCATGGCACTGTTCGCATAGAGTCACAGTGAATGGGGCTCCTTGCTTATTTGCCACTTGAAACTTCAAACGCATGCTGGGAAGGGTGGTGTCCCAGCCAGGCTCCTATCCCAGCCCTGCTCCGAAAGTGCGAACGTCTGCAGATAGCTGGCAAGCAGAAGGGGCTAGCCTGGAAAGCTGTTGCTCAGCCTCATCTGCCCATGGCACTGTTCGCATAGAGGCACAGAGAATGGGGCTGCTTGCTTATCTTGCCACTTGAAACTTCAAACGCATGCTGGGAATGGTGGTGTCCCAGCCAGGCTCCTATCACAGCCCTGCTCCGAAAGTGCGAACGTCTGCAGATAGCTGGCAGCCAGAAGGTGCTATCCTGGAAAGCTGTTGCTCAGCCTCATCTGCCCATGGCAGTGCTCGCACAGAGGCACAGAGAATGGGGCTCCTTGCTTGTCTTCCCACCTCAAACTTCAAACGTAGCCTGGGAAAGATGGTGTACCTGCTAGGCTCCTTTCGCAGCCCTGCTCTTGAAATGCGAACGTCTGCAGATAGCTGGCAGGCAGAAGGGGCTAGCCTGGAAAGCTGTTGCTCAGCCTCATCTGCCCATGGCACTGTTCGCATAGAGGCACAGAGAATGGGGCTCCTTGCTTATCTTGCCACTTGAAACTTCAAACGCATGCTGGGAATGGTGGTGTCCCTGCCAGGCTCCTATCACAGCCCTGCTCCAAAAGTGCGAACGTCTGCAGATAGCTGGCAGCCAGAAGGGGCTAGCCTGGAAAGCTGTTGCTCAGCCTCATCTGCCCATGGCAGTGCTCGCACAGAGGCACAGAGAATGGGGCTGCTTGCTTATCTTGCCACTTGAAACTTCAAACGCATGCTGGGAATGGTGGTGTCCCTGCCAGGCTCCTATCCCAGCCCTGCTCCGAAAGTGCGAACGTCTGCAGATAGCTGGCAAGCAGAAGGGGCTAGCCTGGAAAGCTGTTGCTCAGCCTCATCTGCCCATGGCACTGTTCGCATAGAGGCACAGAGAATGGGGCTGCTTGCTTATCTTGCCACTTGAAACTTCAAACGCATGCTGGGAAGGGTGGTGTCCCTGCCAGGCTCCTATCCCAGCCCTGCTCCGAAAGTGCGAACGTCTGCAGATAGCTGACAGGCAGAAGGGGCTAGCCTGGAAAGCGGTTGCTCAGCCTCATCTGCCCATGGCAGTGCTCGCACAGAGGCACAGAGAATGGGGCTGCTTGATTGTCTTGCCACCTCAAACTTCAAAGGTAGCCTGGGAAAGTTGGTGTCCCAGCCAGGCTCCTTTCGCAGCCCTGCTCCGAAAGTGCGAACGTCTGCAGATAGCTGGCAGCCAGAAGGGGCTAGCCTGGAAAGCTGTTGCTCAGCCTCATCTGCCCATGGCAGTGCTCGCACAGAGGCACAGAGAATGGGGCTGCTTGCTTGTCTTGCCACCTCAAACTTCAAACGTAGCCTGGGAAAGATGGTGTACCTGCTTGGCTCCTTTCGCAGCCCTGCTCTTGAAATGCGATCATCTGCAGATAGCTGGCAGGCAGAAGGGGCTAGCCTGGAAAGCTGTTGCTCAGCCTCATCTGCCCATGGCACTGTTCGCATAGAGGCACAGAGAATGGGGCTGCTTGCTTATCTTGCCACTTGAAACTTCAAACGCATGCTGGGAATGGTGGTGTCCCTGCCAGGCTCCTATCACAGCCCTGCTCCGAAAGTGCGAACGTCTGCAGATAGCTGGCAGGCAGAAGGGGCTAGCCTGGAAAGCTGTTGCTCAGCCTCATCTGCCCATGGCACTGTTCGCATAGAGTCACAGAGAATGGGGCTGCTTGCTTATCTTGCCACTTGAAACTTCAAACGCATGCTGGGAATGGTGGTGTCCCTGCCAGTCTCCTTTCGCAGCCCTGCTCCGAAATTGCGAACGTCTGCAGATAGCTGGCAGGCAGAAGGGGCTAGCCTGGAAAGCTGTTGCTCAGCCTCATCTGCCCATGGCACGGCTCGCACAGAGGCACAGAGAATGGGGCTCCTTGCTTGTCTTGCCACCTCAAACTTCAAAGGTAGCCTGGGAATGTTGGTGTCCCAGCCAGGCTCCTTTCGCAGCCCTGCTCCGAAAGTGTGAATGTCTGCAGATAGCTGGCAGGCAGAAGGGGCTAGCCTGGAAAGCTGTTGCTCAGCCTCATCTGCCCATGGCACTGCTCGCACAGAGGCACAGAGAATGGGGCTCCTTGCTTGTCTTCCCACCTCAAACTTCAAACGTAGCCTGGGAAAGATGGTGTACCTGCTAGGCTCCTTTCGCAGCCCTGCTCTTGAAATGCGAACGTCTGCAGATAGCTGGCAGGCAGAAGGGGCTAGCCTGGAAAGCTGTTGCTCAGCCTCATCTGCCCATGGCACTGTTCGCATAGAGGCACAGAGAATGGGGCTCCTTGCTTATCTTGCCACTTGAAACTTCAAACGCATGCTGGGAATGGTGGTGTCCCTGCCAGGCTCCTATCACAGCCCTGCTCCAAAAGTGCGAACGTCTGCAGATAGCTGGCAGCCAGAAGGGGCTAGCCTGGAAAGCTGTTGCTCAGCCTCATCTGCCCATGGCAGTGCTCGCACAGAGGCACAGAGAATGGGGCTGCTTGCTTATCTTGCCACTTGAAACTTCAAACGCATGCTGGGAATGGTGGTGTCCCTGCCAGGCTCCTATCCCAGCCCTGCTCCGAAAGTGCGAACGTCTGCAGATAGCTGGCAAGCAGAAGGGGCTAGCCTGGAAAGCTGTTGCTCAGCCTCATCTGCCCATGGCACTGTTCGCATAGAGGCACAGAGAATGGGGCTGCTTGCTTATCTTGCCACTTGAAACTTCAAACGCATGCTGGGAAGGGTGGTGTCCCTGCCAGGCTCCTATCCCAGCCCTGCTCCGAAAGTGCGAACGTCTGCAGATAGCTGACAGGCAGAAGGGGCTAGCCTGGAAAGCGGTTGCTCAGCCTCATCTGCCCATGGCAGTGCTCGCACAGAGGCACAGAGAATGGGGCTGCTTGATTGTCTTGCCACCTCAAACTTCAAAGGTAGCCTGGGAAAGTTGGTGTCCCAGCCAGGCTCCTTTCGCAGCCCTGCTCCGAAAGTGCGAACGTCTGCAGATAGCTGGCAGCCAGAAGGGGCTAGCCTGGAAAGCTGTTGCTCAGCCTCATCTGCCCATGGCAGTGCTCGCACAGAGGCACAGAGAATGGGGCTGCTTGCTTGTCTTGCCACCTCAAACTTCAAACGTAGCCTGGGAAAGATGGTGTACCTGCTTGGCTCCTTTCGCAGCCCTGCTCTTGAAATGCGATCATCTGCAGATAGCTGGCAGGCAGAAGGGGCTAGCCTGGAAAGCTGTTGCTCAGCCTCATCTGCCCATGGCAGTGCTCGCACAGAGGCACAGAGAATGGGGCTGCTTGCTTATCTTGCCACTTGAAACTTCAAACGCATGCTGGGAATGGTGGTGTCCCTGCCAGGCTCCTATCACAGCCCTGCTCCGAAAGTGCGAACGTCTGCAGATAGCTGGCAGACAGAAGGGGCTAGCCTGGAAAGCTGTTGCTCAGCCTCATCTGCCCATGGCACTGTTCGCATAGAGTCACAGAGAATGGGGCTGCTTGCTTATCTTGCCACTTGAAACTTCAAACGCATGCTGGGAATGGTGGTGTCCCTGCCAGTCTCCTTTCGCAGCCCTGCTCCGAAATTGCGAACGTCTGCAGATAGCTGGCAGGCAGAAGGGGCTAGCCTGGAAAGCTGTTGCTCAGCCTCATCTGCCCATGGCACGGCTCGCACAGAGGCACAGAGAATGGGGCTCCTTGCTTGTCTTGCCACCTCAAACTTCAAAGGTAGCCTGGGAATGTTGGTGTCCCAGCCAGGCTCCTTTCGCAGCCCTGCTCCGAAAGTGTGAATGTCTGCAGATAGCTGGCAGGCAGAAGGGGCTAGCCTGGAAAGCTGTTGCTCAGCCTCATCTGCCCATGGCACTGCTCGCACAGAGGCACAGAGAATGGGGCTCCTTGCTTGTCTTGCCACCTCAAACTTCAAACGTAGCCTGGGAAAGATGGTGTACCTGCTAGGCTCCTTTCGCAGCCCTGCTCTTGAAATGCGAACGTCTGCAGATAGCTGGCAGGCAGAAGGGGCTAGCCTGGAAAGCTGTTGCTCAGCCTCATCTGCCCATGGCACTGTTCGCATAGAGGCACAGAGAATGGGGCTGCTTGCTTATCTTGCCACTTGAAACTTCAAACGCAAGCTGCGAATGGTCTTGTCCCTGCCAGGCTCCTATCACAGCCCTGCTCCGAAAGTGCGAACGTCTGCAGATAGCTGGCAGCCAGAAGGGGCTAGCCTGGAAAGCTGTTGCTCAGCCTCATCTGCCCATGGCACTGTTAGCATAGAGGCACAGAGAATGGGGCTCCTTGCTTGTCTTGCAACCTCAAACTTCAAACGTAGCCTGGGAAAGTTGGTGTCCCAGCCAGGCTCCTTTCGCAGCCCTGCTCCGAAAGTGCGAACGTCTGCCGATAGCTGGCAGCCAGAAGGGGCTAGCCTGGAAAGCTGTTGCTCAGCCTCATCTGCCCATGGCAGTGCTCGCACAGAGGCACAGAGAATGGGGCTCCTTGCTTGTCTTGCCACCTCAAACTTCAAACGTAACCTGGGAAAGATGGTGTACCTGCTAGGCTCCTTTCGCAGCCCTGCTCTTGAAATGCGAACATCTGCAGATAGCTGGCAGCCAGAAGGGGCTAGCCTGGAAAGCTGTTGCTCAGCCTCATCTGCCAATGGCACTGTTCGCACAGAGGCACAGAGAATGGGGCTGCTTGCTTGTCTTGCCACTTGAAATTTCAAACGTAGCCTGGGAAAGTTGGTGTCCCTGCCAGGCTCCTTTCGCAGCCCTGCTCTTGAAATTCCAACATCTGCAGATAGCTGGCAGGCAGAAGGGGCTAGCCTGGAAAGCTGTTGCTCAGCCTCATCTGCCCATGGCAGTGCTCGCACAAAGGCACAGAGAATGGGGCTGCTTGCTTGTCTTGCCACCTCAAACTTCAAACGTAGCCTGGGAAAGATGGTGTCCCTGCCAGGCTCCTTTCGCAGCCCTGCTCCGAAAGTGCGAACGTCTGCAGATAGCTGGCAGCCAGAAGGTGCTATCCTGGAAAGCTGTTGCTCAGCCTCATCTGCCCATGGCACTGTTCGCATAGAGGCACAGAGAATGGGGCTCCTTGCTTATCTTGCCACCTGAAACTTCAAACGCATGCTGGGAATGGTGGTGTCCCTGCCAGGCTCCTATCACAGCCCTGCTCCGAAAGTGCGAACGTCTGCAGATAGCTGGCAGGCAGAAGGGGCTAGCCTGGAAAGCTGTTGCTCAGCCTCATCTGCCCATGGCACTGCTCGCACAGAGGCACAGAGAATGGGGCGCCTTGCTTGTCTTGCCACCTCAAACTTCAAAGGTAGCCTGGGAATGTTGGTGTCCCAGCCAGGCTCCTTTCGCAGCCCTGCTCCGAAAGTGCGAATGTCTGCAGATAGCTGGCAGCCAGAAGGGGCTAGCCTGGAAAGCTGTTGCTCAGCCTCATCTGCCCATGGCACTGCTCGCACAGAGGCACAGAGAATGGGGCTCCTTGCTTGTCTTGCCACCTCAAACTTCAAACGTAGCCTGGGAAAGATGGTGTACCTGCTTGGCTCCTTTCGCAGCCCTGCTCTTGAAATGCGAACGTCTGCAGATAGCTGGCAGGCAGAAGGGGCTAGCCTGGAAAGCTGTTGCTCAGCCTCATCTGCCCATGGCACTGTTCGCATAGAGGCACAGAGAATGGGGCTGCTTGCTTATCTTGCCACTTGAAACTTCAAACGCATGCTGGGAAGGGTGGTGTCCCTGCCAGGCTCCTATCCCAGCCCTGCTCCGAAAGTGCGAACGTCTGCAGATAGCTGGCAGCCAGAAGGGGCTAGCCTGGAAAGCTGTTGCTCAGCCTCACTTGCCCATGGCACTGCTCGCACAGAGGCACAGAGAATGGGGCTCCTTCCTTGTCTTGCCACCTCAAACTTCAAACGTAGCCTGGGAAAAATGGTGTACCTGTTAGGCTCCTTTCGCAGCCCTGCTCTTGAAATGCGAACGTCTGCAGATAGCTGACAGGCAGAAGGGGCTAGCCTGGAAAGCTGTTGCTCAGCCTCATCTGCCCATGTCACTGTTCGCATAGAGGCACAGAGAATGGGGCTCCTTGCTTATTTGCCACTTGAAACTTCAAACGCATGCTGGGAAGGGTGGTGTCCCAGCCAGGCTCCTATCCCAGCCCTGCTCCGAAAGTGCGAACGTCTGCAGATAGATGGCAAGCAGAAGGGGCTAGCCTGGAAAGCTGTTGCTCAGCCTCATCTGCCCATGGCACTGTTCGCATAGAGGCACAGAGAATGGGGCTGCTTGCTTATCTTGCCACTTGAAACTTCAAACGCATGCTGGGAATGGTGGTGTCCCTGCCAGGCTCCTATCCCAGCCCTGCTCCGAAAGTGCGAACGTCTGCAGATAGCTGGCAGGCAGAAGGGGATAGCCTGGAAAGCTGCTGCTCAGCCTCATCTGCCCATGGCACTGCTCGCACAGAGGCACAGAGAATGGGGCTCCTTGCTTGTCTTGCCACCTCAAACTTCAAACGTAGCCTGGGAAAGTTGGTGTCCTAGCCAGGCTCCTTTCGCAGCCCTGCTCCGAAAGTGCGAACGTCTGCAGATAGCTGGCAGCCAGATTGTGCTATCCTGGAAAGCACTTGCTCACCCTCATCTGCCCATGGCACTGTTCGCACAGAGGCACAGAGAATGGGGCTGCTTGCTTATCTTGCCACTTGAAACTTCAAACGTAGCCTGGGAAAGATGGTGTAACTGCTAGGCTCCTTTCGCAGACCTGCTCTTGAAATGCGAACGTCTGCAGATAGCTGGCAGGCAGAAGGGGCTAGCCTGGAAAGCTGTTGCTCAGCCTCATCTGCCCATGGCACTGTTCGCATAGAGGCACAGAGAATGGGGCTGCTTGCTTATCTTGCCACTTGAAACTTCAAACGCATCCTGGGAATGGTGGTGTCCCAGCCAGTCTCCTTTCGCAGCCCTGCTCCGAAATTGCGAACGTCTGCAGATAGCTGGCAGGCAGAAGGGGCTAGCCTGGAAAGCTGTTGCTCAGCCTCATCTGCCCATGGCACGGCTCGCACAGAGGCACAGAGAATGGGGCTCCTTGCTTGTCTTGCCACCTCAAACTTCAAAGGTAGCCTGGGAATGTTGGTGTCCCAGCCAGGCTCCTTTCGCAGCCCTGCTCCGAAAGTGTGAATGTCTGCAGATAGCTGGCAGGCAGAAGGGGCTATCCTGGAAAGCTGTTGCTCAGCCTCACTTGCCCATGGCAGTGCTCGCACAGAGGCACAGAGAATGGGGCTCCTTGCTTGTCTTGCCACCTCAAACTTCAAACATAGCCTGGGAAAGGTGGTGTACCTGCTAGGCTCCTTTCGCAGCCCTGCTCTTGAAATGCGAACGTCTGCAGATAGCTGGCAGGCAGAAGGGGCTAGCCTGGAAAGCTGTTGCTCAGCCTCATCTGCCCATGGCACTGTTCGCATAGAGGCACAGAGAATGGGGCTCCTTGCTTATCTTGCCACTTGAAACTTTAAACGCATGCTGGGAATGGTGGTGTCCCTGCCAGGCTCCTATCACAGCCCTGCTCCGAAAGTGCGAACGTCTGCAGATAGCTGGCAAGCAGAAGGGGCTAGCCTGGAAAGCTGTTGCTCAGCCTCATCTGCCCATGGCACTGTTAGCATAGAGGCACAGAGAATGGGGCTCCTTGCTTGTCTTGCAACCTCAAACTTCAAACGTAGCCTGGGAAAGTTGGTGTCCCAGCCAGGCTCCTTTCGCAGCCCTGCTCCGAAAGTGCGAACGTCTGCAGATAGCTGGCAAGCAGAAGGGACTAGCCTGGAAAGCTGTTGCTCAGCCTCATCTGCCCATGGCAGTGCTCGCACAGAGGCACAGAGAATGGGGCTGCTTGCTTGTCTTGCCACCTCAAACTTCAAACGTAACCTGGGAAACATGGTGTACCTGCTAGGCTCCTTTCGCAGCCCTGCTCTTGAAATGCGAACATCTGCAGATAGCTGGCAGCCAGAAGGGGCTAGCCTGGAAAGCTGTTGCTCAGCCTCATCTGCCCATGGCACTGCTCGCACAGAGGCACAGAGAATGGGGCTGCTTGCTTGTCTTGCCACCTCAAACTTCAAAGGTAGCCTGGGAAAGTTGGTGTCCCAGCCAGGCTCCTTTCGCAGCCCTGCTCCGAAAGTGTGAATGTCTGCAGATAGCTGGCAGGCAGAAGGGGCTAGCCTGGAAAGCTGTTGCTCAGCCTCATCTGCCCATGGCACTGTTCGCATAGAGGCACAGAGAATGGGGCTGCTTGCTTATCTTGCCACTTGAAACTTCAAACGCAAGCTGCGAATGGTCTTGTCCCTGCCAGGCTCCTATCCCAGCCCTGCTCCGAAAGTGCGAACGTCTGCAGATAGCTGGCAGGCAGAAGGGGCTAGCCTGGAAAGCTGTTGCTCAGCCTCATCTGCCCATGGCAGTGCTCGCACAGAGGCACAGAGAATGGGGCTCCTTGCTTGTCTTGCCACCTCAAACTTCAAACATAGCCTGGGAATGGTGGTGTACCTGCTAGGCTCCTTTCGCAGCCCTGCTCTTAAAATGCGAACGTCTGCAGATAGCTGGCAGCCAGAAGGGGCTAGCCTGGAAAGCTGTTGCTCAGCCTCATCTGCCCATGGCACTGTTCGCATAGAGGCACAGAGAATGGGGCTACTTGCTTATCTTGCCACTTGAAACTTCAAACGCATGCTGGGAATGGTGGTGTCCCTGCCAGGCTCCTATCACAGCCATGCTCCGAAAGTGCGAACGTCTGCAGATAGCTGGCAGACAGAAGGGGCTAGCCTGGAAAGCTGTTGCTCAGCCTCATCTGCCCATGGCACTGTTCGCATAGAGTCACAGAGAATGGGGCTGCTTGCTTATCTTGCCACTTGAAACTTCAAACGCATGCTGGGAATGGTGGTGTCCCAGCCAGTCTCCTTTCGCAGCCCTGCTCCGAAATTGCGAACGTCTGCAGATAGCTGGCAGGCAGAAGGGGCTAGCCTGGAAAGCTGTTGCTCAGCCTCATCTGCCCATGGCACGGCTCGCACAGAGGCACAGAGAATGGGGCTCCTTGCTTGTCTTGCCACCTCAAACTTCAAAGGTAACCTGGGAATGTTGGTGTCCCAGCCAGGCTCCTTTCGCAGCCCTGCTCCGAAAGTGTGAATGTCTGCAGATAGCTGGCAGGCAGAAGGGGCTATCCTGGAAAGCTGTTGCTCAGCCTCATCTGCCCATGGCAGTGCTCGCACAGAGGCACAGAGAATGGGGCTCCTTGCTTGTCTTGCCACCTCAAACTTCAAACATAGCCTGGGAAATGTGGTGTACCTGCTAGGCTCCTTTCGCAGCCCTGCTCTTAAAATGCGAACGTCTGCAGATAGCTGGCAGGCAGAAGGGGCTAGCCTGGAAAGCTGTTGCTCAGCCTCATCTGCCCATGGCACTGTTCGCATAGAGGCACAGAGAATGGGGCTCCTTGCTTATCTTGCCACTTGAAACTTCAAACGCATGCTGGGAATGGTGGTGTCCCTGCCAGGCTCCTATCCCAGCCCTGCTCCGAAAGTGCGAACGTCTGCAGATAGCTGGCAGCCAGAAGGGACTAGCCTGGAAAGCTGTTGCTCAGCCTCATCTGCCCATGGCACTGCTCGCACAGAGGCACAGAGAATGGGGCTCCTTGCTTGTCTTGCCACCTCAAACTTCAAACGTAGCCTGGGAAAGATGGTGTACCTGCTAGGCTCCTTTCGCAGCCCTGCTCTTGAAATGCGAACGTCTGCAGATAGCTGGCAGGCAGAAGGGGCTAGCCTGGAAAGCTGTTGCTCAGCCTCATCTGCCCATGGCACTGTTCGCATAGAGGCACAGTGAATGGGGCTCCTTGCTCATTTGCCACTTGAAACTTCAAACGCATGCTGGGAAGGGTGGTGTCCCAGCCAGGCTCCTATCCCAGCCCTGCTCCGAAAGTGCGAACGTCTGCAGATAGCTGGCAAGCAGAAGGGGCTAGCCTGGAAAGCTGTTGCTCAGCCTCATCTGCCCATGGCACTGTTCGCATAGAGGCACAGAGAATGGGGCTGCTTGCTTATCTTGCCACTTGAAACTTCAAACGCATGCTGGGAATGGTGGTGTCCCAGCCAGGCTCCTATCACAGCCCTGCTCCGAAAGTGCGAACGTCTGCAGATAGCTGGCAAGCAGAAGGGGCTAGCCTGGAAAGCTGTTGCTCAGCCTCATCTGCCCATGGCACTGTTCGCATAGAGGCACAGAGAATGGGGCTGCTTGCTTATCTTGCCACTTGAAACTTCAAACGCATGCTGGGAAGGGTGGTGTCCCTGCCAGGCTCCTATCCCAGCCCTGCTCCGAAAGTGCGAACGTCTGCAGATAGCTGACAGGCAGAAGGGGCTAGCCTGGAAAGCGGTTGCTCAGCCTCATCTGCCCATGGCAGTGCTCGCACAGAGGCACAGAGAATGGGGCTGCTTGCTTGTCTTGCCACCTCAAACTTCAAAGGTAGCCTGGGAAAGTTGGTGTCCCAGCCAGGCTCCTTTCGCAGCCCTGCTCCGAAAGTGCGAACGTCTGCAGATAGCTGGCAGGCAGAAGGGGCTAGCCTGGAAAGCTGTTGCTCAGCCTCATCTGCCCATGGCAGTGCTCGCACAGAGGCACAGAGAATGGGGCTGCTTGCTTGTCTTGCCACCTCAAACTTCAAACGTAGCCTGGGAAAGATGGTGTACCTGCTTGGCTCCTTTCGCAGCCCTGCTCTTGAAATGCGAACATCTGCAGATAGCTGGCAGGCAGAAGGGGCTAGCCTGGAAAGCTGTTGCTCAGCCTCATCTGCCCATGGCACTGTTCGCATAGAGGCACAGAGAATGGGGCTGCTTGCTTATCTTGCCACTTGAAACTTCAAACGCATGCTGGGAATGGTGGTGTCCCTGCCAGGCTCCTATCCCAGCCCTGCTCCGAAAGTGCGAACGTCTGCAGATAGCTGGCAGACAGAAGGGGCTAGCCTGGAAAGCTGTTGCTCAGCCTCATCTGCCCATGGCACTGTTCGCATAGAGTCACAGAGAATGGGGCTGCTTGCTTATCTTGCCACTTGAAACTTCAAACGCATGCTGGGAATGGTGGTGTCCCAGCCAGTCTCCTTTCGCAGCCCTGCTCCGAAATTGCGAACGTCTGCAGATAGCTGGCAGGCAGAAGGGGCTAGCCTGGAAAGCTGTTGCTCAGCCTCATCTGCCCATGGCACGGCTCGCACAGAGGCACAGAGAATGGGGCTCCTTGCTTGTCTTGCCACCTCAAACTTCAAAGGTAGCCTGGGAATGTTGGTGTCCCAGCCAGGCTCCTTTCGCAGCCCTGCTCTTAAAATGCGAACGTCTGCAGATAGCTGGCAGGCAGAAGGGGCTAGCCTGGAAAGCTGTTGCTCAGCCTCATCTGCCCATGGCACTGTTCGCATAGAGGCACAGAGAATGGGGCTCCTTGCTTATCTTGCCACTTGAAACTTCAAACGCATGCTGGGAATGGTGGTGTCCCTGCCAGGCTCCTATCACAGCCCTGCTCCGAAAGTGCGAACGTCTGCAGATAGCTGGCAAGCAGAAGGGGCTAGCCTGGAAAGCTGTTGCTCAGCCTCATCTGCCCATGGCACTGTTAGCATAGAGGCACAGAGAATGGGTCTCCTTGGTTGTCTTGCAACCTCAAACTTCAAACGTAGCCTGGGAAAGTTGGTGTCCCAGCCAGGCTCCTTTCGCAGCCCTGCTCCGAAAGTGCGAACGTCTGCAGATAGCTGGCAGGCAGAAGGGACTAGCCTGGAAAGCTGTTGCTCAGCCTCATCTGCCCATGGCAGTGCTCGCACAGAGGCACAGAGAATGGGGCTGCTTGCTTGTCTTGCCACCTCAAACTTCAAACGTAACCTGGGAAAGATGGTGTACCTGCTAGGCTCCTTTCGCAGCCCTGCTCTTGAAATGCGAACATCTGCAGATAGCTGGCAGCCAGAAGGGGCTAGCCTGGAAAGCTGTTGCTCAGCCTCATCTGCCCATGGCACTGCTCGCACAGAGGCACAGAGAATGGGGCTGCTTGCTTGTCTTGCCACCTCAAACTTCAAAGGTAGCCTGGGAAAGTTGGTGTCCCAGCCAGGCTCCTTTCGCAGCCCTGCTCCGAAAGTGTGAATGTCTGCAGATAGCTGGCAGGCAGAAGGGGCTAGCCTGGAAAGCTGTTGCTCAGCCTCATCTGCCCATGGCACTGTTCGCATAGAGGCACAGAGAATGGGGCTGCTTGCTTATCTTGCCACTTGAAACTTCAAACGCAAGCTGGGAATGGTCCTGTCCCTGCCAGGCTCCTATCCCAGCCCTGCTCCGAAAGTGCGAACGTCTGCAGATAGCTGGCAGGCAGAAGGGGCTAGCCTGGAAAGCTGTTGCTCAGCCTCATCTGCCCATGGCAGTGCTCGCACAGAGGCACAGAGAATGGGGCTCCTTGCTTGTCTTGCCACCTCAAACTTCAAACATAGCCTGGGAATGGTGGTGTACCTGCTAGGCTCCTTTCGCAGCCCTGCTCTTAAAATGCGAACGTCTGCAGATAGCTGGCAGCCAGAAGGGGCTAGCCTGGAAAGCTGTTGCTCAGCCTCATCTGCCCATGGCACTGTTCGCATAGAGGCACAGAGAATGGGGCTACTTGCTTATCTTGCCACTTGAAACTTCAAACGCATGCTGGGAATGGTGGTGTCCCTGCCAGGCTCCTATCACAGCCATGCTCCGAAAGTGCGAACGTCTGCAGATAGCTGGCAGACAGAAGGGGCTAGCCTGGAAAGCTGTTGCTCAGCCTCATCTGCCCATGGCACTGTTCGCATAGAGTCACAGAGAATGGGGCTGCTTGCTTATCTTGCCACTTGAAACTTCAAACGCATGCTGGGAATGGTGGTGTCCCAGCCAGTCTCCTTTCGCAGCCCTGCTCCGAAATTGCGAACGTCTGCAGATAGCTGGCAGGCAGAAGGGGCTAGCCTGGAAAGCTGTTGCTCAGCCTCATCTGCCCATGGCACGGCTCGCACAGAGGCACAGAGAATGGGGCTCCTTGCTTGTCTTGCCACCTCAAACTTCAAAGGTAACCTGGGAATGTTGGTGTCCCAGCCAGGCTCCTTTCGCAGCCCTGCTCCGAAAGTGTGAATGTCTGCAGATAGCTGGCAGGCAGAAGGGGCTATCCTGGAAAGCTGTTGCTCAGCCTCATCTGCCCATGCCAGTGCTCGCACAGAGGCACAGAGAATGGGGCTCCTTGCTTGTCTTGCCACCTCAAACTTCAAACATAGCCTGGGAAAGGTGGTGTACCTGCTAGGCTCCTTTCGCAGCCCTGCTCTTAAAATGCGAACGTCTGCAGATAGCTGGCAGCCAGAAGGGGCTAGCCTGGAAAGCTGTTGCTCAGCCTCATCTGCCCATGGCACTGTTCGCATAGAGGCACAGAGAATGGGGCTCCTTGCTTATCTTGCCACTTGAAACTTCAAACGCATGCTGGGAATGGTGGTGTCCCTGCCAGGCTCCTATCCCAGCCCTGCTCCGAAAGTGCGAACGTCTGCAGATAGCTGGCAGCCAGAAGGGACTAGCCTGGAAAGCTGTTGCTCAGCCTCACCTGCCCATGGCACTGCTCGCACAGACGCACAGAGAATGGGGCTCCTTGCTTGTCTTGCCACCTCAAACTTCAAACGTAGCCTGGGAAAGATGGTGTACCTGCTAGGCTCCTTTCGCAGCCCTGCTCTTGAAATGCGAACGTCTGCAGATAGCTGGCAGGCAGAAGGGGCTAGCCTGGAAAGCTGTTGCTCAGCCTCATCTGCCCATGGCACTGTTCGCATAGAGGCACAGTGAATGGGGCTCCTTGCTCATTTGCCACTTGAAACTTCAAACGCATGCTGGGAAGGGTGGTGTCCCAGCCAGGCTCCTATCCCAGCCCTGCTCCGAAAGTGCGAACGTCTGCAGATAGCTGGCAAGCAGAAGGGGCTAGCCTGGAAAGCTGTTGCTCAGCCTCATCTGCCCATGGCACTGTTCGCATAGAGGCACAGAGAATGGGGCTGCTTGCTTATCTTGCCACTTGAAACTTCAAACGCATGCTGGGAATGGTGGTGTCCCAGCCAGTCTCCTTTCGCAGCCCTGCTCCGAAAGTGCGAACGTCTGCAGATAGCTGGCAAGCAGAAGGGGCTAGCCTGGAAAGCTGTTGCTCAGCCTCATCTGCCCATGGCACTGTTCGCATAGAGGCACAGAGAATGGGGCTGCTTGCTTATCTTGCCACTTGAAACTTCAAACGCATGCTGGGAAGGGTGGTGTCCCTGCCAGGCTCCTATCCCAGCCCTGCTCCGAAAGTGCGAACGTCTGCAGATAGCTGGCAGGCAGAAGGGGCTAGCCTGGAAAGCGGTTGCTCAGCCTCATCTGCCCATGGCAGTGCTCGCACAGAGGCACAGAGAATGGGGCTGCTTGCTTGTCTTGCCACCTCAAACTTCAAAGGTAGCCTGGGAAAGTTGGTGTCCCAGCCAGGCTCCTTTCGCAGCCCTGCTCCGAAAGTGCGAACGTCTGCAGATAGCTGGCAGGCAGAAGGGGCTAGCCTGGAAAGCTGTTGCTCAGCCTCATCTGCCCATGGCAGTGCTCGCACAGAGGCACAGAGAATGGGGCTGCTTGCTTGTCTTGCCACCTCAAACTTCAAACGTAGCCTGGGAAAGATGGTGTACCTGCTTGGCTCCTTTCGCAGCCCTGCTCTTGAAATGCGAACATCTGCAGATAGCTGGCAGGCAGAAGGGGCTAGCCTGGAAAGCTGTTGCTCAGCCTCATCTGCCCATGGCACTGTTCGCATAGAGGCACAGAGAATGGGGCTGCTTGCTTATCTTGCCACTTGAAACTTCAAACGCATGCTGGGAAGGGTGGTGTCCCTGCCAGGCTCCTATCACAGCCCTGCTCCGAAAGTGCGAACGTCTGCAGATAGCTGGCAGACAGAAGGGGCTAGCCTGGAAAGCTGTTGCTCAGCCTCATCTGCCCATGGCACTGTTCGCATAGAGTCACAGAGAATGGGGCTGCTTGCTTATCTTGCCACTTGAAACTTCAAACGCATGCTGGGAATGGTGGTGTCCCAGCCAGTCTCCTTTCGCAGCCCTGCTCCGAAATTGCGAACGTCTGCAGATAGCTGGCAGGCAGAAGGGGCTAGCCTGGAAAGCTGTTGCTCAGCCTCATCTGCCCATGGCACGGCTCGCACAGAGGCACAGAGAATGGGGCTCCTTGCTTGTCTTGCCACCTCAAACTTCAAAGGTAGCCTGGGAATGTTGGTGTCCCAGCCAGGCTCCTTTCGCAGCCCTGCTCTTAAAATGCGAACGTCTGCAGATAGCTGGCAGGCAGAAGGGGCTAGCCTGGAAAGCTGTTGCTCAGCCTCATCTGCCCATGGCACTGTTCGCATAGAGGCACAGAGAATGGGGCTCCTTGCTTATCTTGCCACTTGAAACTTCAAACGCATGCTGGGAATGGTGGTGTCCCTGCCAGGCTCCTATCACAGCCCTGCTCCGAAAGTGCGAACGTCTGCAGATAGCTGGCAAGCAGAAGGGGCTAGCCTGGAAAGCTGTTGCTCAGCCTCATCTGCCCATGGCACTGTTAGCATAGAGGCACAGAGAATGGGTCTCCTTGGTTGTCTTGCAACCTCAAACTTCAAACGTAGCCTGGGAAAGTTGGTGTCCGTGCCAGGCTCCTTTTGCAGCCCTGCTCCGAAAGTGCGAACGTCTGCAGATAGCTGGCAGGCAGAAGGGACTAGCCTGGAAAGCTGTTGCTCAGCCTCATCTGCCCATGGCAGTGCTCGCACAGAGGCACAGAGAATGGGGCTGCTTGCTTGTCTTGCCACCTCAAACTTCAAACGTAGCCTGGGAAAGATGGTGTCCCAGCCAGGGTCCTTTCGCAGCCCTGCTCCGAAATTGCGAACGTCTGCAGATAGCTGGCAGCCAGAAGGGGCTAGCCTGGAAAGCTGTTGCTCAGCCTCATCTGCCCATGGCACTGCTCGCACAGAGGCACAGAGAATGGGGCTCCTTGCTTGTGTTGCCACCTCAAACTTCAAACGTAGCCTGGGAAAGATGGTGTACCTGCTAGGCTCCTTTCGCAGCCCTGCTCTTGAAATGCGAACGTCTGCAGATAGCTGGCAGGCAGAAGGGGCTAGCCTGGAAAGCTGTTGCTCAGCCTCATCTGCCCATGGCACTGTTCGCATAGAGGCACAGAGAATGGGGCTGCTTGCTTATCTTGCCACTTGAAACTTCAAACGCAAGCTGCGAATGGTCTTGTCCCTGCCAGGCTCCTATCACAGCCCTGCTCCGAAAGTTCGAACGTCTGCAGATAGCTGGCAGGCAGAAGGGGCTATCCTGGAAAGCTGTTGCTCAGCCTCATCTGCCCATGGCACTGTTAGCATAGAGGCACAGAGAATGGGGCTCCTTGCTTGTCTTGCAACCTCAAACTTCAAACGTAGCCTGGGAAAGTTGGTGTCCCAGCCAGGCTCCTTTCGCAGCCCTGCTCCGAAAGTGCGAACGTCTGCAGATAGCTGGCAGGCAGAAGGGGCTAGCCTGGAAAGCTGTTGCTCAGCCTCATCTGCCCATGGCAGTGCTCGCACAGAGGCACAGAGAATGGGGCTCCTTGCTTGTCTTGCCACCTCAAACTTCAAACGTAACCTGGGAAAGATGGTGTACCTGCTAGGCTCCTTTCGCAGCCCTGCTCTTGAAATGCGAACATCTGCAGATAGCTGGCAGCCAGAAGGGGCTAGCCTGGAAAGCTGTTGCTCAGCCTCATCTGCCCATGGCACTGTTCGCACAGAGGCACAGAGAATGGGGCTGCTTGCTTGTCTTGCCACTTGAAACTTCAAACGTAGCCTGGGAAAGTTGGTGTCCCTGCCAGGCTCCTTTCGCAGCCCTGCTCTTGAAATTCGAACATCTGCAGATAGCTGACAGGCAGAAGGGGCTAGCCTGGAAAGCTGTTGCTCAGCCTCATCTGCCCATGGCAGTGCTCGCACAGAGGCACAGAGAATGGGGCTGCTTGCTTGTCTTGCCACCTCAAACTTCAAACGTAGCCTGGGAAAGATGGTGTCCCTGCCAGGCTCCTTTCGCAGCCCTGCTCCGAAAGTGCGAACGTCTGCAGATAGCTGGCAGCCAGAAGGTGCTATCCTGGAAAGCTGTTGCTCAGCCTCAACTGCCCATGGCAGTGCTCGCACAGAGGCACAGAGAATGGGGCTCCTTGCTTATCTTGCCACCTGAAACTTCAAACGCATGCTGGGAATGGTGGTGTCCCTGCCAGGCTCCTATCACAGCCCTGCTCCGAAAGTGCGAACGTCTGCAGATAGCTGGCAGGCAGAAGGGGCTAGCCTGGAAAGCTGTTGCTCAGCCTCATCTGCCCATGGCAGTGCTCGCACAGAGGCACAGAGAATGGGGCTGCTTGCTTATCTTGCCACTTGAAACTTCAAACGCATGCTGGGAATGGTGGTTTCCCTGCCAGGCTCCTATCACAGCCCTGCTCCAAAAGTGCGAACGTCTGCAGATAGCTGGCAGCCAGAAGGGGCTAGCCTGGAAAGCTGTTGCTCAGCCTCATCTGCCCATGGCAGTGCTCGCACAGAGGCACAGAGAATGGGGCTGCTTGCTTGTCTTGCCACCTCAAACTTCAAAGGTAGCCTGGGAATGTTGGTGTCCCAGCCAGGCTCCTTTCGCAGCCCTGCTCCGAAAGTGCGAATGTCTGCAGATAGCTGGCAGACAGAAGGGGCTAGCCTGGAAAGCTGTTGCTCAGCCTCATCTGCCCATGGCACTGCTCGCACAGAGGCACAGAGAATGGGGCTCCTTGCTTGTCTTGCCACCTCAAACTTCAAACGTAGCCTGGGAAAGATGGTGTACCTGCTTGGCTCCTTTCGCAGCCCTGCTCTTGAAATGCGAACGTCTGCAGATAGCTGGCAGGCAGAAGGGGCTAGCCTGGAAAGCTGTTGCTCAGCCTCATCTGCCCATGGCACTGTTCGCATAGAGGCACAGAGAATGGGGCTGCTTGCTTATCTTGCCACTTGAAACTTCAAACGCATGCTGGGAAGGGTGGTGTCCCTGCCAGGCTCCTATCCCAGCCCTGCTCCGAAAGTGCGAACGTCTGCAGATAGCTGGCAGGCAGAAGGGGCTAGCCTGGAAAGCTGTTGCTCAGCCTCACTTGCCCATGGCACTGCTCGCACAGAGGCACAGAGAATGGGGCTCCTTGCTTGTCTTGCCACCTCAAACTTCAAACGTAGCCTGGGAAAAATGGTGTACCTGCTAGGCTCCTTTCACAGCCCTGCTCTTGAAATGCGAACGTCTGCAGATAGCTGGCAGGCAGAAGGGGCTAGCCTGGAAAGCTGTTGCTCAGCCTCATCTGCCCATGTCACTGTTCGCATAGACTCACAGAGAATGGGGCTCCTTGCTTATTTGCCACTTGAAACTTCAAACGCATGCTGGGAAGGGTGGTGTCCCAGCCAGGCTCCTATCCCAGCCCTGCTCCGAAAGTGCGAACGTCTGCAGATAGATGGCAAGCAGAAGGGGCTAGCCTGGAAAGCTGTTGCTCAGCCTCATCTGCCCATGGCACTGTTCGCATAGAGGCACAGAGAATGGGGCTGCTTGCTTATCTTGCCACTTGAAACTTCAAACGCATGCTGGGAATGGTGGTGTACCTGCCAGGCTCCTATCCCAGCCCTGCTCCGAAAGTGCGAACGTCTGCAGATAGCTGGCAGGCAGAAGGGGATAGCCTGGAAAGCTGCTGCTCAGCCTCATCTGCCCATGGCACTGCTCGCACAGAGGCACAGAGAATGGGGCGCCTTGCTTGTCTTGCCACCTCAAACTTCAAACGTAGCCTGGGAAAGTTGGTGTCCTAGCCAGGCTCCTTTCGCAGCCCTGCTTCGAAAGTGCGAACGTCTGCAGATAGCTGGCAGCCAGATTGTGCTATCCTGGAAAGTACTTGCTCAGCCTCATCTGCCCATGGCACTGTTCGCACAGAGGCACAGAGAATGGGGCTGCTTGCTTATCTTGCCACTTGAAACTTCAAACGTAGCCTGGGAAAGATGGTGTAACTGCTAGGCTCCTTTCGCAGCCCTGCTCTTGAAATGCGAACGTCTGCAGATAGCTGGCAGGCAGAAGGGGCTAGCCTGGAAAGCTGTTGCTCAGCCTCATCTGCCCATGGCACTGTTCGCATAGAGGCACAGAGAATGGGGCTGCTTGCTTATCTTGCCACTTGAAACTTCAAACGCAAGCTGGGAATGGTCTTGTCCATGCCAGGCTCCTATCACAGCCCTGCTCCGAAAGTGCGAACGTCTGCAGATAGCTGGCAGGCAGAAGGGGCTATCCTGGAAAGCTGTTGCTCAGCCTCATCTGCCCATGGCACTGTTAGCATAGAGGCACAGAGAATGGGGCTCCTTGCTTGTCTTGCAACCTCAAACTTCAAACGTAGCCTGGGAAAGATGGTGTCCCAGCCAGGCTCCTTTCGCAGCCCTGCTCCGAAAGTGCGAACGTCTGCAGATAGCTGGCAGCCAGAAGGGGCTAGCCTGGAAAGCTGTTGCTCAGCCTCATCTGCCCATGGCAGTGCTCGCACAGAGGCACAGAGAATGGGGCTCCTTGCTTGTCTTGCCACCTCAAACTTCAAACGTAACCTGGGAAAGATGGTGTACCTGCTAGGCTCCTTTCGCAGCCCTGCTCTTGAAATGCGAACATCTGCAGATAGCTGGCAGCCAGAAGGGGCTAGCCTGGAAAGCTGTTGCTCAGCCTCATCTGCCAATGGCACTGTTCGCACAGAGGCACAGAGAATGGGGCTGCTTGCTTGTCTTGCCACTTGAAACTTCAAACGTAGCCTGGGAAAGTTGGTGTCCCTGCCAGGCTCCTTTCGCAGCCCTGCTCTTGAAATTCGAACATCTGCAGATAGCTGGCAGGCAGAAGGGGCTAGCCTGGAAAGCTGTTGCTCAGCCTCATCTGCCCATGGCAGTGCTCGCACAGAGGCACAGAGAATGGGGCTGCTTGCTTGTCTTGCCACCTCAAACTTCAAACGTAGCCTGGGAAAGATGGTGTCCCTGCCAGGCTCCTTTCGCAGCCCTGCTCCGAAAGTGCGAACGTCTGCAGATAGCTGGCAGCCAGAAGGTGCTATCCTGGAAAGCTGTTGCTCAGCCTCATCTGCCCATGGCACTGTTCGCATAGAGGCACAGAGAATGGGGCTCCTTGCTTGTCTTGCCACCTCAAACTTCAAACGCATGCTGGGAATGGTGGTGTCCCTGCCAGGCTCCTATCACAGCCCTGCTCCGAAAGTGCGAACGTCTGCAGATAGCTGGCAGGCAGAAGGGGCTAGCCTGGAAAGCTGTTGCTCAGCCTCATCTGCCCATGGCAGTGCTCGCACAGAGGCACAGAGAATGGGGCTGCTTGCTTATCTTGCCACTTGAAACTTCAAACGCATGCTGGGAATGGTGGTGTCCCTGCCAGGCTCCTATCACAGCCCTGCTCCAAAAGTGCGAACGTCTGCAGATAGCTGGCAGCCAGAAGGGGCTAGCCTGGAAAGCTGTTGCTCAGCCTCATCTGCCCATGGCAGTGCTCGCACAGAGGCACAGAGAATGGGGCTGCTTGCTTGTCTTGCCACCTCAAACTTCAAAGGTAGCCTGGGAAAGTTGGTGTCCCAGCCAGGCTCCTTTCGCAGCCCTGCTCTTGAAATTCGAACATCTGCAGATAGCTGGCAGGCAGAAGGGGCTAGCCTGGAAAGCTGTTGCTCAGCCTCATCTGCCCATGGCAGTGCTCGCACAGAGGCACAGAGAATGGGGCTGCTTGCTTGTCTTGCCACCTCAAACTTCAAACGTAGCCTGGGAAAGATGGTGTACCTGCTAGGCTCCTTTCGCAGCCCTGCTCTTGAAATGCGAACGTCTGCAGATAGCTGGCAGCCAGAAGGGGCTAGCCTGGAAAGCTGTTGCTCAGCCTCATCTGCCCATGGCACTGTTCGCATAGAGGCACAGAGAATGGGGCTGCTTGCTTATCTTGCCACTTGAAACTTCAAACGCATGCTGGGAAGGGTGGTGTCCCTGCCAGGCTCCTATCCCAGCCCTGCTCCGAAAGTGCGAACGTCTGCAGATAGCTGGCAGCCAGAAGGGGCTAGCCTGGAAAGCTGTTGTTCAGCCTCACTTGCCCATGGCACTGCTCGCACAGAGGCACAGAGAATGGGGCTCCTTGCTTGTCTTGCCACCTCAAACTTCAAACGTAGCCTGGGAAAAATGGTGTACCTGCTAGGCTCCTTTCGCAGCCCTGCTCTTGAAATGCGAACGTTTGCAGATAGCTGGCAGGCAGAAGGGGCTAGCCTGGAAAGCTGTTGCTCAGCCTCATCTGCCCATGTCACTGTTCGCATAGAGGCACAGAGAATGGGGCTCCTTGCTTATTTGCCACTTGAAACTTCAAACGCATGCAGGGAAGGGTGGTGTCCCAGCCAGGCTCCTATCCCAGCCCTGCTCCGAAAGTGCGAACGTCTGCAGATAGATGGCAAGCAGAAGGGGCTAGCCTGGAAAGCTGTTGCTCAGCCTCATCTGCCCATGGCACTGTTCGCATAGAGGCACAGAGAATGGGGCTGCTTGCTTATCTTGCCACTTGAAACTTCAAACGCATGCTGGGAATGGTGGTGTCCCTGCCAGGCTCCTATCCCAGCCCTGCTCCGAAAGTGCGAACGTCTGCAGATAGCTGGCAGGCAGAAGGGGATAGCCTGGAAAGCTGCTGCTCAGCCTCATCTGCCCATGGCACTGCTCGCACAGAGGCACAGAGAATGGGGCGCCTTGCTTGTCTTGCCACCTCAAACTTCAAACGTAGCCGCGGAAAGTTGGTGTCCTAGCCAGGCTCCTTTCGCAGCCCTGCTTCGAAAGTGCGAACGTCTGCAGATAGCTGGCAGCCAGATTGTGCTATCCTGGAAAGCACTTGCTCAGCCTCATCTGCCCATGGCCCTGTTCGCACAGAGGCACAGAGAATGGGACTCCTTGCTTATCTTGCCACTTGAAACTTCAAACGTAGCCTGGGAAAGATGGTGTAACTGCTAGGCTCCTTTCGCAGCCCTGCTCTTGAAATGCGAACGTCTGCAGATAGCTGGCAGGCAGAAGGGGCTAGCCTGGAAAGCTGTTGCTCAGCCTCATCTGCCCATGGCACTGTTCGCATAGAGGCACAGAGAATGGGGCTGCTTGCTTATCTTGCCACTTGAAACTTCAAACGCAAGCTGGGAATGGTCTTGTCCATGCCAGGCTCCTATCACAGCCCTGCTCCGAAAGTGCGAACGTCTGCAGATAGCTGGCAGCCAGAAGGGGCTATCCTGGAAAGCTGTTGCTCAGCCTCATCTGCCCATGGCAGTGCTCGCACAGAGGCACAGAGAATGGGGCTGCTTGCTTGTCTTGCCACCTCAAACTTCAAAGGTAGCCTGGGAAAGTTGGTGTCCCAGCCAGGCTCCTTTCGCAGCCCTGCTCCGAAAGTGTGAATGTCTGCAGATAGCTGGCAGGCAGAAGGGGCTATCCTGGAAAGCTGTTGCTCAGCCTCATCTGCCCATGGCAGTGCTCGCACAGAGGCACAGAGAATGGGGCTCCATGCTTGTCTTGCCACCTCAAACTTCAAAGGTAGCCTGGGAAAGTTGGTGTCCCAGCCAGGCTCCTTTCGCAGCCCTGCTCCGAAAGTGTGAACGTCTGCAGATAGCTGGCAGGCAGAAGGGGCTATCCTGGAAAGCTGTTGCTCAGCCTCATCTGCCCATGGCAGTGCTCGCACAGAGGCACAGAGAATGGGGCTCCTTGCTTGTCTTGCCACCTCAAACTTCAAAGTTAGCCTGGGAATGTTGGTGTCCCAGCCAGGCTCCTTTCGCAGCCCTGCTCCGAAAGTGCGAATGTCTGCAGATAGCTGGCAGCCAGAAGGGGCTAGCCTGGAAAGCTGTTGCTCAGCCTCATCTGCCCATGGCAGTGCTCGCACAGAGGCACAGAGAATGGGGCTCCTTGCTTGTCTTGCCACCTCAAACTTCAAACGTAGCCTGGGAAAGATGGTGTACCTGCTAGGCTCCTTTCGCAGCCCTGCTCTTGAAATGCGAACGTCTGCAGATAGCTGGCAGGCAGAAGGGGCTAGCCTGGAAAGCTGTTGCTCAGCCTCATCTGCCCATGGCACTGTTCGCATAGAGGCACAGAGAATGGGGCTGCTTGCTTATCTTGCCACTTGAAACTTCAAACGCATGCTGGGAAGGGTGGTGTCCCTGCCAGGCTCCTATCCCAGCCCTGCTCCGAAAGTGCGAACGTCTGCAGATAGCTGGCAGCCAGAAGGGGCTAGCCTGGAAAGCTGTTGCTCAGCCTCACTTGCCCATGGCACTGCTCGCACAGAGGCACAGAGAATGGGGCTCCTTGCTTGTCTTGCCACCTCAAACTTCAAACGTAGCCTGGGAAAAATGGTGTACCTGCTAGGCTCCTTTCGCAGCCCTGCTCTTGAAATGCGAACGTCTGCAGATAGCTGGCAGGCAGAAGGGGCTAGCCTGGAAAGCTGTTGCTCAGCCTCATCTGCCCATGTCACTGTTCGCATAGAGGCACAGAGAATGGGGCTCCTTGCTTATTTGCCACTTGAAACTTCAAACGCATGCTGGGAAGGGTGGTGTCCCAGCCAGGCTCCTATCCCAGCCCTGCTCCGAAAGTGCGAACGTCTGCAGATAGATGGCAAGCAGAAGGGGCTAGCCTGGAAAGCTGTTGCTCAGCCTCATCTGCCCATGGCACTGTTCGCATAGAGGCACAGAGAATGGGGCTGCTTGCTTATCTTGCCACTTGAAACTTCAAACGCATGCTGGGAATGGTGGTGTCCCTGCCAGGCTCCTATCCCAGCCCTGCTCCGAAAGTGCGAACGTCTGCAGATAGCTGGCAGGCAGAAGGGGCTAGCCTGGAAAGCTGCTGCTCAGCCTCATCTGCCCATGGCACTGCTCGCACAGAGGCACAGAGAATGGTGCTGCTTGCTTGTCTTGCCACCTCAAACTTCAAACGTAGCCTGGGAAAGTTGGTGTCCTAGCCAGGCTCCTTTCGCAGCCCTGCTTCGAAAGTGCGAACGTCTGCAGATAGCTGGCAGCCAGATTGTGCTATCCTGGAAAGCACTTGCTCAGCCTCATCTGCCCATGGCACTGTTCGCACAGAGGCACAGAGAATGGGACACCTTGCTTATCTTGCCACTTGAAACTTCAAACGTAGCCTGGGAAAGATGGTGTAACTGCTAGGCTCCTTTCGCAGCCCTGCTCTTGAAATGCGAACGTCTGTAGATAGCTGGCAGGCAGAAGGGGCTAGCCTGGAAAGCTGTTGCTCAGCCTCATCTGCCCATGGCACTGTTCGCATAGAGGCACAGAGAATGGGGCTCCTTGCTTATTTGCCACTTGAAACTTCAAACGCATGCTGGGAAGGGTGGTGTCCCAGCCAGGCTCCTATCCCAGCCCTGCTCCGAAAGTGCGAACGTCTGCAGATAGATGGCAAGCAGAAGGGGCTAGCCTGGAAAGCTGTTGCTCAGCCTCATCTGCCCATGGCACTGTTCGCATAGAGGCACAGAGAATGGGGCTGCTTGCTTATCTTGCCACTTGAAACTTCAAACGCATGCTGGGAATGGTGGTGTCCCTGCCAGGCTCCTATCACAGCCCTGCTCCGAAAGTGCGAACGTCTGCAGATAGCTGGCAGCCAGAAGGGGCTATCCTGGAAAGCTGTTGCTCAGCCTCATCTGCCCATGGCAGTGCTCGCACAGAGGCACAGAGAATGGGGCTGCTTGCTTGTCTTGCCACCTCAAACTTCAAAGGTAGCCTGGGAAAGTTGGTGTCCCTGCCAGGCTCCTTTCGCAGCCCTGCTCCGAAAGTGTGAATGTCTGCAGATAGCTGGCAGGCAGAAGGGGCTATCCTGGAAAGCTGTTGCTCAGCCTCATCTGCCCATGGCAGTGCTCGCACAGAGGCACAGAGAATGGGGCTCCTTGCTTGTCTTGCCACCTCAAACTTCAAAGGTAGCCTGGGAAAGTTGGTGTCCCAGCCAGGCTCCTTTCGCAGCCCTGCTCCGAAAGTGTGAACGTCTGCAGATAGCTGGCAGGCAGAAGGGGCTATCCTGGAAAGCTGTTGCTCAGCCTCATCTGCCCATGGCAGTGCTCGCACAGAGGCACAGAGAATGGGGCTGCTTGCTTATCTTGCCACATGAAACTTCAAACGCATGCTGGGAAGGGTGGTGTCCCAGCCAGGCTCCTATCCCAGCCCTGCTCCGAAAGTGCGAACGTCTGCAGATAGATGGCAAGCAGAAGGCGCTAGCCTGGAAAGCTGTTGCTCAGCCTCATCTGCCCATGGCACTGTTCGCATAGAGGCACAGAGAATGGGGCTGCTTGCTTATCTTGCCACTTGAAACTTCAAACGCATGCTGGGAATGGTGGTGTCCCTGCCAGGCTCCTATCCCAGCCCTGCTCCGAAAGTGCGAACGTCTGCAGATAGCTGGCAGGCAGAAGGGGATAGCCTGGAAAGCTGCTGCTCAGCCTCATCTGCCCATGGCACTGCTCGCACAGAGGCACAGAGAATGGGGCGCCTTGCTTGTCTTGCCACCTCAAACTTCAAACGTAGCCTGGGAAAGTTGGTGTCCTAGCCAGGCTCCTTTCGCAGCCCTGCTTCGAAAGTGCGAACGTCTGCAGATAGCTGGCAGCCAGATTGTGCTATCCTGGAAAGCACTTGCTCAGCCTCATCTGCCCATGGCACTGTTCGCACAGAGGCACAGAGAATGGGGCTGCTTGCTTATCTTGCCACTTGAAACTTCAAACGTAGCCTGGGAAAGATGGTGTAACTGCTAGGCTCCTTTCGCAGCCCTGCTCTTGAAATGCGAACGTCTGCAGATAGCTGGCAGGCAGAAGGGGCTAGCCTGGAAAGCTGTTGCTCAGCCTCATCTGCCCATGGCACTGTTCGCATAGAGGCACAGAGAATGGGGCTGCTTGCTTATCTTGCCACTTGAAACTTCAAACGCAAGCTGGGAATGGTCTTGTCCATGCCAGGCTCCTATCACAGCCCTGCTCCGAAAGTGCGAACGTCTGCAGATAGCTGGCAGCCAGAAGGGGCTATCCTGGAAAGCTGTTGCTCAGCCTCATCTGCCCATGGCAATGCTCGCACAGAGGCACAGAGAATGGGGCTGCTTGCTTGTCTTGCCACCTCAAACTTCAAAGGTAGCCTGGGAAAGTTGGTGTCCCAGCCAGGCTCCTTTCGCAGCCCTGCTCCGAAAGTGTGAACGTCTGCAGATAGCTGGCAGGCAGAAGGGGCTATCCTGGAAAGCTGTTGCTCAGCCTCATCTGCCCATGGCAGTGCTCGCACAGAGGCACAGAGAATGGGGCTCCTTGCTTGTCTTGCCACCTCAAACTTCAAACATAGCCTGGGAAAGTTGGTGTACCTGCTAGGCTCCTTTCGCAGCCCTGCTCTTAAAATGCGAACGTCTGCAGATAGCTGGCAGCCAGAAGGGGCTAGCCTGGAAAGCTGTTGCTCAGCCTCATCTGCCCATGGCAGTGCTCGCACAGAGGCACAGAGAATGGGGCTCCTTGCTTGTCTTGCCACCTCAAACTTCAAACATAGCCTGGGAAAGGTGGTGTACCTGCTAGGCTCCTTTCGCAGCCCTGCTCTTAAAATGCGAACGTCTGCAGATAGCTGGCAGGCAGAAGGGGCTAGCCTGGAAAGCTGTTGCTCAGCCTCATCTGCCCATGGCACTGTTCGCATAGAGGCACAGAGAATGGGGCTCCTTGCTTATCTTGCCACTTGAAACTTCAAACGCATGCTGGGAATGGTGGTGTCCCTGCCAGGCTCCTATCACAGCCCTGCTCCGAAAGTGCGAATGTCTGCAGATAGCTGGCAAGCAGAAGGGGCTAGCCTGGAAAGCTGTTGCTCAGCCTCATCTGCCCATGGCAGTGCTCGCACAGAGGCACAGAGAATGGGGCTCCTTGCTTGTGTTGCCACCTCAAACTTCAAACGTAGCCTGGGAAAGTTGGTGTCCCAGCCAGGCTCCTTTCGCAGCCCTGCTCCGAAAGTGTGAATGTCTGCAGATAGCTGGCAGGCAGAAGGGGCTATCCTGGAAAGCTGTTGCTCAGCCTCATCTGCCCATGGCAGTGCTCGCACAGAGGCACAGAGAATGGGGCTCCTTGCTTGTCTTGCCACCTCAAACTTCAAACATAGCCTGGGAAAGGTGGTGTACCTGCTAGGCTCCTTTCGCAGCCCTGCTCTTAAAATGCGAACGTCTGCAGATAGCTGGCAGCCAGAAGGGGCTAGCCTGGAAAGCTGTTGCTCAGCCTCATCTGCCCATGGCACTGTTCGCATAGAGGCACAGAGAATGGGGCTCCTTGCTTATCTTGCCACTTGAAACTTCAAACGCATGCTGGGAATGGTGGTGTCCCTGCCAGGCTCCTATCCCAGCCCTGCTCCGAAAGTGCGAACGTCTGCAGATAGCTGGCAGGCAGAAGGGGATAGCCTGGAAAGCTGCTGCTCAGCCTCATCTGCCCATGGCACTGCTCGCACAGAGGCACAGAGAATGGGGCGCCTTGCTTGTCTTGCCACCTCAAACTTCAAACGTAGCCTGGGAAAGTTGGTGTCCTAGCCAGGCTCCTTTCGCAGCCCTGCTTCGAAAGTGCGAACGTCTGCAGATAGCTGGCAGCCAGATTGTGCTATCCTGGAAAGCACTTGCTCAGCCTCATCTGCCCATGGCACTGTTCGCACAGAGGCACAGAGAATGGGGCTGCTTGCTTATCTTGCCACTTGAAACTTCAAACGCAAGCTGGGAATGGTGGTGTCCCTGCCAGGATCCTATCACAGCCCTGCTCCGAAAGTGCGAACGTCTGCAGATAGCTGGCAGGCAGAAGGGGCTAGCCTGGAAAGCTGTTGCTCAGCCTCATCTGCCCATGGCACTGCTCGCACAGAGGCACAGAGAATGGGGCTCCTTGCTTGTCTTGCCACCTCAAACTTCAAACGTAGCCTGGGAAAGATGGTGTACCTGCTAGGCTCCTTTCGCAGCCCTGCTCTTGAAATGCGAACGTCTGCAGATAGCTGGCAGCCAGAAGGGGCTAGCCTGGAAAGCTGTTGCTCAGCCTCATCTGCCCATGGCACTGTTCGCATAGAGGCACAGAGAATGGGGCTGCTTGCTTATCTTGCCACTTGAAACTTCAAACGCAAGCTGGGAATGGTCTTGTCCATGCCAGGCTCCTATCACAGCCCTGCTCCGAAAGTGCGAACGTCTGCAGATAGCTGGCAGCCAGAAGGGGCTATCCTGGAAAGCTGTTGCTCAGCCTCATCTGCCCATGGCAGTGCTCGCACAGAGGCACAGAGAATGGGGCTGCTTGCTTGTCTTGCCATCTCAAACTTCAAAGGTAGCCTGGGAAAGTTGGTGTCCCAGCCAGGCTCCTTTCGCAGCCCTGCTCCGAAAGTGTGAATGTCTGCAGATAGCTGGCAGGCAGAAGGGGCTATCCTGGAAAGCTGTTGCTCAGCCTCATCTGCCCATGGCAGTGCTCGCACAGAGGCACAGAGAATGGGGCTCCTTGCTTGTGTTGCCACCTCAAACTTCAAAAGTAGCCTGGGAAAGTTGGTGTCCCAGCCAGGCTCCTTTCGCAGCCCTGCTCCGAAAGTGTGAATGTCTGCAGATAGCTGGCAGACAGAAGGGGCTATCCTGGAAAGCTGTTGCTCAGCCTCATCTGCCCATGGCAGTGCTCGCACAGAGGCACAGAGAATGGGGCTCCTTGCTTGTCTTGCCACCTCAAACTTCAAACATAGCCTGGGAAAGGTGGTGTACCTGCTAGGCTCCTTTCGCAGCCCTGCTCTTGAAATGCGAACGTCTGCAGATAGCTGGCAGGCAGAAGGGGCTAGCCTGGAAAGCTGTTGCTCAGCCTCATCTGCCCATGGCACTGTTCGCATAGAGGCACAGAGAATGGGGCTCCTTGCTTATTTGCCACTTGAAACTTCAAACGCATGCTGGGAAGGGTGGTGTCCCAGCCAGGCTCCTATCCCAGCCCTGCTCCGAAAGTGCGAACGTCTGCAGATAGCTGGCAGGCAGAAGGGGATAGCCTGGAAAGCTGCTGCTCAGCCTCATCTGCCCATGGCACTGCTCGCACAGAGGCACAGAGAATGGGGCGCCTTGCTTGTCTTGCCACCTCAAACTTCAAACGTAGCCTGGGAAAGTTGGTGTCCTAGCCAGGCTCCTTTCGCAGCCCTGCTTCGAAAGTGCGAACGTCTGCAGATAGCTGGCAGCCAGATTGTGCTATCCTGGAAAGCACTTGCTCAGCCTCATCTGCCCATGGCACTGTTCGCACAGAGGCACAGAGAATGGGGCTGCTTGCTTATCTTGCCACTTGAAACTTCAAACGTAGCCTGGGAAAGATGGTGTAACTGCTAGGCTCCTTTCGCAGCCCTGCTCTTGAAATGCGAACGTCTGCAGATAGCTGGCAGCCAGAAGGGGCTAGCCTGGAAAGCTGTTGCTCAGCCTCATCTGCCCATGGCACTGTTCGCATAGAGGCACAGAGAATGGGGCTGCTTGCTTATCTTGCCACTTGAAACTTCAAACGCAAGCTGGGAATGGTCTTGTCCATGCCAGGCTCCTATCACAGCCCTGCTCCGAAAGTGCGAACGTCTGCAGATAGCTGGCAGCCAGAAGGGGCTATCCTGGAAAGCTGTTGCTCAGCCTCATCTGCCCATGGCAGTGCTCGCACAGAGGCACAGAGAATGGGGCTGCTTGCTTGTCTTGCCACCTCAAACTTCAAAGGTAGCCTGGGAAAGTTGGTGTCCCAGCCAGGCTCCTTTCGCAGCCCTGCTCCGAAAGTCTGAATGTCTGCAGATAGCTGGCAGGCAGAAGGGGCTATCCTGGAAAGCTGTTGCTCAGCCTCATCTGCCCATGGCAGTGCTCGCACAGAGGCACAGAGAATTGGGCTCCTTGCTTGTCTTGCCACCTCAAACTTCAAAGGTAGCCTGGGAAAGTTGGTGTCCCAGCCAGGCTCCTTTCGCAGCCCTGCTCCGAAAGTGTGAACTTCTGCAGATAGCTGGCAGGCAGAAGGGGCTATCCTGGAAAGCTGTTGCTCAGCCTCATCTGCCCATGGCAGTGCTCGCACAGAGGCACAGAGAATGGGGCTCCTTGCTTGTCTTGCCACCTCAAACTTCAAACATAGCCTGGGAAAGGTGGTGTACCTGCTAGGCTCCTTTCGCAGCCCTGCTCTTAAAATGCGAACGTCTGCAGATAGCTGGCAGCCAGAAGGGGCTAGCCTGGAAAGCTGTTGCTCAGCCTCATCTGCCCATGGCAGTGCTCGCACAGAGGCACAGAGAATGGGGCTCCTTGCTTGTCTTGCCACCTCAAACTTCAAACATAGCCTGGGAAAGGTGGTGTACCTGCTAGGCTCCTTTCGCAGCCCTGCTCTTAAAATGCGAACGTCTGCAGATAGCTGGCAGCCAGAAGGGGCTAGCCTGGAAAGCTGTTGCTCAGCCTCATCTGCCAATGGCACTGTTCGCACAGAGGCACAGAGAATGGGGCTGCTTGCTTGTCTTGCCACTTGAAACTTCAAACGTAGCCTGGGAAAGTTGGTGTCCCTGCCAGGCTCCTTTCGCAGCCCTGCTCTTCAATTCGAACATCTGCAGATAGCTGGCAGGCAGAAGGGGCTAGCCTGGAAAGCTGTTGCTCAGCCTCATCTGCCCATGGCAGTGCTCGCACAGAGGCACAGAGAATGGGGCTGCTTGCTTGTCTTGCCACCTCAAACTTCAAACGTAGCCTGGGAAAGATGGTGTCCCTGCCAGGCTCCTTTCGCAGCCCTGCTCCGAAAGTGCGAACGTCTGCAGATAGCTGGCAGCCAGAAGGTGCTATCCTGGAAAGCTGTTGCTCAGCCTCATCTGCCCATGGCACTGCTCGCACAGAGGCACAGAGAATGGGGCTGCTTGCTTGTCTTGCCACCTCAAACTTCAAAGGTAGCCTGGGAATGTTGGTGTCCCAGCCAGGCTCCTTTCGCAGCCCTGCTCCGAAAGTCTGAATGTCTGCAGATAGCTGGCAGGCAGAAGGGGCTATCCTGGAAAGCTGTTGCTCAGCCTCATCTGCCCATGGCAGTGCTCGCACAGAGGCACAGAGAATGGGGCTCCTTGCTTGTCTTGCCACCTCAAACTTCAAAGGTAGCCTGGGAAAGTTGGTGTCCCAGCCAGGCTCCTTTCGCAGCCCTGCTCCGAAAGTGTGAACGTCTGCAGATAGCTGGCAGGCAGAAGGGGCTATCCTGGAAAGCTGTTGCTCAGCCTCATCTGCCCATGGCAGTGCTCGCACAGAGGCACAGAGAATGGGGCTCCTTGCTTGTCTTGCCACCTCAAACTTCAAACATAGCCTGGGAAAGGTGGTGTACCTGCTAGGCTCCTTTCGCAGCCCTGCTCTTAAAATGCGAACGTCTGCAGATAGCTGGCAGCCAGAAGGGGCTAGCCTGGAAAGCTGTTGCTCAGCCTCATCTGCCCATGGCACTGTTAGCATAGAGGCACAGAGAATGGGGCTCCTTGCTTGTCTTGCAACCTCAAACTTCAAACGTAGCCTGGGAAAGTTGGTGTCCCAGCCAGGCTCCTTTCGCAGCCCTGCTCCGAAAGTGCGAACGTCTGCAGATAGCTGGCAGGCAGAAGGGGCTAGCCTGGAAAGCTGTTGCTCAGCCTCATCTGCCCATGGCAGTGCTCGCACAGAGGCACAGAGAATGGGGCTCCTTGCTTGTCTTGCCACTTCAAACTTCAAACGTAACCTGGGAAAGATGGTGTACCTGCTAGGCTCCTTTCGCAGCCCTGCTCTTGAAATGCGAACATCTGCAGATAGCTGGCAGCCAGAAGGGGCTAGCCTGGAAAGCTGTTGCTCAGCCTCATCTGCCAATGGCACTGTTCGCACAGAGGCACAGAGAATGGGGCTGCTTGCTTGTCTTGCCACTTGAAACTTCAAACGTAGCCTGGGAAAGTTGGTGTCCCTGCCAGGCTCCTTTCGCAGCCCTGCTCTTCAATTCGAACATCTGCAGATAGCTGGCAGGCAGAAGGGGCTAGCCTGGAAAGCTGTTGCTCAGCCTCATCTGCCCATGGCAGTGCTCGCACAGAGGCACAGAGAATGGGGCTGCTTGCTTGTCTTGCCACCTCAAACTTCAAACGTAGCCTGGGAAAGATGGTGTCCCTGCCAGGCTCCTTTCGCAGCCCTGCTCCGAAAGTGCGAACGTCTGCAGATAGCTGGCAGCCAGAAGGTGCTATCCTGGAAAGCTGTTGCTCAGCCTCATCTGCCCATGGCACTGTTAGCACAGAGGCACAGAGAATGGGGCTGCTTGCTTGTCTTGCCACCTCAAACTTCAAAGGTAGCCTGGGAAAGTTGGTGTCCCAGCCAGGCTCCTTTCGCAGCCCTGCTCCGAAAGTCTGAATGTCTGCAGATAGCTGGCAGGCAGAAGGGGCTATCCTGGAAAGCTGTTGCTCAGCCTCATCTGCCCATGGCAGTGCTCGCACAGAGGCACAGAGAATGGGGCTCCTTGCTTGTCTTGCCACCTCAAACTTCAAAGGTAGCCTGGGAAAGTTGGTGTCCCAGCCAGGCTCCTTTCGCAGCCCTGCTCCGAAAGTGTGAACGTCTGCAGATAGCTGGCAGGCAGAAGGGGCTATCCTGGAAAGCTGTTGCTCAGCCTCATCTGCCCATGGCAGTGCTCGCACAGAGGCACAGAGAATGGGGCTCCTTGCTTGTCTTGCCACCTCAAACTTCAAACATAGCCTGGGAAAGGTGGTGTACCTGCTAGGCTCCTTTCGCAGCCCTGCTCTTAAAATGCGAACGTCTGCAGATAGCTGGCAGCCAGAAGGGGCTAGCCTGGAAAGCTGTTGCTCAGCCTCATCTGCCCATGGCAGTGCTCGCACAGAGGCACAGAGAATGGGGCTCCTTGCTTGTCTTGCCACCTCAAACTTCAAACATAGCCTGGGAAAGGTGGTGTACCTGCTAGGCTCCTTTCGCAGCCCTGCTCTTAAAATGCGAACGTCTGCAGATAGCTGGCAGCCAGAAGGGGCTAGCCTGGAAAGCTGTTGCTCAGCCTCATCTGCCCATGGCACTGTTAGCATAGAGGCACATAGAATGGGGCTCCTTGCTTATCTTGCCACTTGAAACTTCAAACGCATGCTGGGAATGGTGGTGTCCGAGCCAGGCTCCTATCCCAGCCCTGCTCCGAAAGTGCGAACGTCTGCAGATAGCTGGCAGGCAGAAGGGGATAGCCTGGAAAGCTGCTGCTCAGCCTCATCTGCCCATGGCACTGCTCGCACAGAGGCACAGAGAATGGGTCTCCTTGCTTGTCTTGCCACCTCAAACTTCAAACGTAGCCTGGGAAAGTTGGTGTCCTAGCCAGGCTCCTTTCGCAGCCCTGCTTCGAAAGTGCGAACGTCTGCAGATAGCTGGCAGCCAGATTGTGCTATCCTGGAAAGCACTTGCTCAGCCTCATCTGCCCATGGCACTGTTCGCACAGAGGCACAGAGAATGGGGCTGCTTGCTTATCTTGCCACTTGAAAATTCAAACGCAAGCTGGGAATGGTGGTGTCCCTGCCAGGCTCCTATCACAGCCCTGCTCCGAAAGTGCGAACGTCTGCAGATAGCTGGCAGGCAGAAGGGGCTAGCCTGGAAAGCTGTTGCTCAGCCTCATCTGCCCATGGCACTGCTCGCACAGAGGCACAGAGAATGGGGCTCCTTGCTTGTGTTGCCACCTCAAACTTCAAACGTAGCCTGGGAAAGATGGTGTACCTGCTAGGCTCCTTTCACAGCCCTGCTCTTGAAATGCGAACGTCTGCAGATAGCTGGCAGGCAGAAGGGGCTAGCCTGGAAAGCTGTTGCTCAGCCTCATCTGCCCATGGCACTGTTCGCATAGAGGCACAGAGAATGGGGCTGCTTGCTTATCTTGCCACTTGAAACTTCAAACGCAAGCTGCGAATGGTCTTGTCCCTGCCAGGCTCCTATCACAGCCCTGCTCCGAAAGTGCGAACGTCTGCAGATAGCTGGCAGGCAGAAGGGGCTATCCTGGAAAGCTGTTGCTCAGCCTCATCTGCCCATGGCACTGTTAGCATAGAGGCACAGAGAATGGGGCTCCTTGCTTGTCTTGCAACCTCAAACTTCAAACGTAGCCTGGGAAAGTTGGTGTCCCAGCCAGGCTCCTTTCGCAGCCCTGCTCCGAAAGTGCGAACGTCTGCAGATAGCTGGCAGCCAGAAGGGGCTAGCCTGGAAAGCTGTTGCTCAGCCTCATCTGCCCATGGCAGTGCTCGCACAGAGGCACAGAGAATGGGGCTCCTTGCTTGTCTTGCCACTTCAAACTTCAAACGTAACCTGGGAAAGATGGTGTACCTGCTAGGCTCCTTTCGCAGCCCTGCTCTTGAAATGCGAACATCTGCAGATAGCTGGCAGCCAGAAGGGGCTAGCCTGGAAAGCTGTTGCTCAGCCTCATCTGCCAATGGCACTGTTCGCACAGAGGCACAGAGAATGGGGCTGCTTGCTTGTCTTGCCACTTGAAACTTCAAACGTAGCCTGGGAAAGTTGGTGTCCCTGCCAGGCTCCTTTCGCAGCCCTGCTCTTCAATTCGAACATCTGCAGATAGCTGGCAGGCAGAAGGGGCTAGCCTGGAAAGCTGTTGCTCAGCCTCATCTGCCCATGGCAGTGCTCGCACAGAGGCACAGAGAATGGGGCTGCTTGCTTGTCTTGCCACCTCAAACTTCAAACGTAGCCTGGGAAAGATGGTGTCCCTGCCAGGCTCCTTTCGCAGCCCTGCTCCGAAAGTGCGAACGTCTGCAGATAGCTGGCAGCCAGAAGGTGCTATCCTGGAAAGCTGTTGCTCAGCCTCATCTGCCCATGGCACTGTTCGCATAGAGGCACAGAGAATGGGGCTCCTTGCTTATCTTGCCACCTGAAACTTCAAACGCATGCTTTGAATGGTGGTGTCCCTGCCAGGCTCCTATCACAGCCCTGCTCCGAAAGTGCGAACGTCTGCAGATAGCTGGCAGGCAGAAGGGGCTAGCCTGGAAAGCTGTTGCTCAGCCTCATCTGCCCATGGCAGTGCTCGCACAGAGGCACAGAGAATGGGGCTGCTTGCTAATCTTGCCACTTGAAACTTCAAACGCATGCTGGGAATTGTGGTTTCCCTGCCAGGCTCCTATCACAGCCCTGCTCCAAAAGTGCGAACGTCTGCAGATAGCTGGCAGGCAGAAGGGGCTAGCCTGGAAAGCTGTTGCTCAGCCTCATCTGCCCATGGCAGTGCTCGCACAGAGGCACAGAGAATGGGGCTGCTTGCTTGTCTTGCCACCTCAAACTTCAAAGGTAGCCTGGGAATGTTGGTGTCCCAGCCAGGCTCCTTTCGCAGCCCTGCTCCGAAAGTGCGAATGTCTGAAGATAGCTGGCAGCCAGAAGGGGCTAGCCTGGAAAGCTGTTGCTCAGCCTCATCTGCCAATGGCAGTGCTCGCACAGAGGCACAGAGAATGGGGCTGCTTGCTTGTCTTGCCACTTCAAACTTCAAACGTAGCCTGGGAAAGATGGTGTACCTGCTAGGCTCCTTTCGCAGCCCTGCTCTTGAAATGCGAACGTCTGCAGATAGCTGGCAGGCAGAAGGGGCTAGCCTGGAAAGCTGTTGCTCAGCCTCATCTGCCCATGGCACTGTTCGCATAGAGGCACAGAGAATGGGGCTGCTTGCTTATCTTGCCACTTGAAACTTCAAACGCATGCTGGGAAGGGTGGTGTCCCTGCCAGGCTCCTATCCCAGCCCTGCTCCGAAAGTGCGAACGTCTGCAGATAGCTGGCAGCCAGAAGGGGCTAGCCTGGAAAGCTGTTGCTCAGCCTCACTTGCCCATGGCACTGCTCGCACAGAGGCACAGAGAATGGGGCTCCTTGCTTGTCTTGCCACCTCAAACTTCAAACGTAGCCTGGGAAAAATGGTGTACCTGCTAGGCTCCTTTCGCAGCCCTGCTCTTGAAATGCGAACGTCTGCAGATAGCTGGCAGGCAGAAGGGGCTAGCCTGGAAAGCTGTTGCTCAGCCTCATCTGCCCATGTCACTGTTCGCATAGAGGCACAGAGAATGGGGCTCCTTGCTTATTTGCCACTTGAAACTTCAAACGCATGCTGGGAAGGGTGGTGTCCCAGCCAGGCTCCTATCCCAGCCCTGCTCCGAAAGTGCGAACGTCTGCAGATAGATGGCAAGCAGAAGGGGCTAGCCTGGAAAGCTGTTGCTCAGCCTCATCTGCCCATGGCACTGTTCGCATAGAGGCACAGAGAATGGGGCGCCTTGCTTGTCTTGCCACCTCAAACTTCAAACGTAGCCTGGGAAAGATGGTGTCCCTGCCAGGCTCCTATCCCAGCCCTGCTCCGAAAGTGCGAACGTCTGCAGATAGCTGGCAGCCAGATTGTTCTATCCTGGAAAGCACTTGCTCAGCCTCATCTGCCCATGGCACTGTTCGCACAGAGGCACAGAGAATGGGGCTGCTTGCTTATCTTGCCACTTGAAACTTCAAACGTAGCCTGGGAAAGATGGTGTAACTGCTAGGCTCCTTTCGCAGCCCTGCTCTTGAAATGCGAACGTCTGCAGATAGCTGGCAGGCAGAAGGGGCTAGCCTGGAAAGCTGTTGCTCAGCCTCATCTGCCCATGGCACTGTTCGCATAGAGGCACAGAGAATGGGGCTGCTTGCTTATTTGCCACTTGAAACTTCAAACGCAAGCTGGGAATGGTCTTGTCCATGCCAGGCTCCTATCCCAGCCCTGCTCCGAAAGTGCGAACGTCTGCAGATAGCTGGCAGCCAGAAGGGGCTATCCTGGAAAGCTGTTGCTCAGCCTCATCTGCCCATGGCAGTGCTCGCACAGAGGCACAGAGAATGGGGCTCCTTGCTTGTCTTGCCACCTCAAACTTCAAAGGTAGCCTGGGAAAGTTGGTGTCCCAGCCAGGCTCCTTTCGCAGCCCTGCTCCGAAAGTGTGAACGTCTGCAGATAGCTGGCAGGCAGAAGGGGCTATCCTGGAAAGCTGTTGCTCAGCCTCATCTGCCCATGGCAGTGCTCGCACAGAGGCACAGAGAATGGGGCTCCTTGCTTGTGTTGCCACCTCAAACTTCAAACATAGCCTGGGAAAGGTGGTGTACCTGCTAGGCTCCTTTCGCAGCCCTGCTCTTAAAATGCGAACGTCTGCAGATAGCTGGCAGGCAGAAGGGGCTATCCTGGAAAGCTGTTGCTCAGCCTCATCTGCCCATGGCACTGTTCGCATAGAGGCACAGAGAATGGGGCTCCTTGCTTATCTTGCCACTTGAAACTTCAAACGCATCCTGGGAATGGTGGTGTCCCTGCCAGGCTCCTATCACAGCCCTGCTCCGAAAGTGCGAATGTCTGCAGATAGCTGGCAAGCAGAAGGGGCTAGCCTGGAAAGCTGTTGCTCAGCCTCATCTGCCCATGGCACTGCTCGCACAGAGGCACAGAGAATGGGGCGCCTTGCTTGTCTTGCCACCTCAAACTTCAAACGTAGCCTGGGAAAGTTGGTGTCCTAGCCAGGCTCCTTTCGCAGCCCTGCTTCGAAAGTGCGAACGTCTGCAGATAGCTGGCAGCCAGATTGTGCTATCCTGGAAAGCACTTGCTCAGCCTCATCTGCCCATGGGACTGTTCGCACAGAGGCACAGAGAATGGGGCTGCTTGCTTATCTTGCCACTTGAAAATTCAAACGCAAGCTGGGAATGGTGGTGTCCCTGCCAGGCTCCTATCACAGCCCTGCTCCGAAAGTGCGAACGTCTGCAGATAGCTGGCAGGCAGAAGGGGCTAGCCTGGAAAGCTGTTGCTCAGCCTCATCTGCCCATGGCACTGCTCGCACAGAGGCACAGAGAATGGGGCTCCTTGCTTGTCTTACCACCTCAAACTTCAAACGTAGCCTGGGAAAGATGGTGTACCTGCTAGGCTCCTTTCGCAGCCCTGCTCTTGAAATGCGAACGTCTGCAGATAGCTGGCAGGCAGAAGGGGCTAGCCTGGAAAGCTGTTGCTCAGCCTCATCTGCCCATGGCACTGTTCGCATAGAGGCACAGAGAATGGGGCTGCTTGCTTATCTTGTCACCTCAAACTTCAAAGGTAGCCTGGGAAAGTTGGTGTCCCAGCCAGGCTCCTTTAGCAGCCCTGCTCCGAAAGTGCGAACGTCTGCAGATAGCTGGCAGCCAGAAGGGGCTATCCTGGAAAGCTGTTGCTCAGCCTCATCTGCCCATGGCAGTGCTCGCACAGAGGCACAGAGAATGGGGCTGCTTGCTTGTCTTGCCACCTCAAACTTCAAAGGTAGCCTGGGAAAGTTGGTGTCCCAGCCAGGCTCCTTTCGCAGCCCTGCTCCGAAAGTGTGAATGTCTGCAGATAGCTGGCAGGCAGAAGGGGCTATCCTGGAAAGCTGTTGCTCAGCCTCATCTGCCCATGGCAGTGCTCGCACAGAGGCACAGAGAATGGGGCTCCTTGCTTGTCTTGCCACCTCAAACTTCAAACGTAGCCTGGGAAAGTTGGTGTCCCAGCCAGGCTCCTTTCGCAGCCCTGCTCCGAAAGTGTGAATGTCTGCAGATAGCTGGCAGGCAGAAGGGGCTATCCTGGAAAGCTGTTGCTCAGCCTCATCTGCCCATGGCAGTGCTCGCACAGAGGCACAGAGAATGGGGCTCCTTGCTTGTCTTGCCACCTCAAACTTCAAACATAGCCTGGGAAAGGTGGTGTACCTGCTAGGCTCCTTTCGCAGCCCTGCTCTTAAAATGCGAACGTCTGCAGATAGCTGGCAGGCAGAAGGGGCTAGCCTGGAAAGCTGTTGCTCAGCCTCATCTGCCCATGGCACTGTTCGCATAGAGGCACAGAGAATGGGGCTCCTTGCTTATCTTGCCACTTGAAACTTCAAACGCATGCTGGGAATGGTGGTGTCCCAGCCAGGCTCCTTTCGCAGCCCTGCTCCGAAAGTGCGAACGTCTGCAGATAGCTGGCAGCCAGAAGGGGCTAGCCTGGAAAGCTGTTGCTCAGCCTCATCTGCCCATGGCACTGTTAGCATAGAGGCACAGAGAATGGGTCTCCTTGCTTGTCTTGCAACCTCAAACTTCAAACGTAGCCTGGGAAAGTTGGTGTCCCAGCCAGGCTCCTTTCGCAGCCCTGCTCCGAAATTGCGAACGTCTGCAGATAGCTGGCAGGCAGAAGGGGCTAGCCTGGAAAGCTGTTGCTCAGCCTCATCTGCCCATGGCAGTGCTCGCACAGAGGCACAGAGAATGGGGCTCCTTGCTTGTCTTGCCACCTCAAACTTCAAACATAGCCTGGGAAAGGTGGTGTACCTGCTAGGCTCCTTTCGCAGCCCTGCTCTTAAAATGCGAACGTCTGCAGATAGCTGGCAGCCAGAAGGGGCTAGCCTGGAAAGCTGTTGCTCAGCCTCATCTGCCCATGGCACTGTTCGCATAGAGGCACAGAGAATGGGGCTCCTTGCTTATCTTGCCACTTGAAACTTCAAACTCATGCTGGGAATGGTGGTGTCCCTGCCAGGCTCCTATCCCAGCCCTGCTCCGAAAGTGCGAACGTCTGCAGATAGCTGGCAGGCAGAAGGGGCTAGCCTGGAAAGCTGCTGCTCAGCCTCATCTGCCCATGGCACTGCTCGCACAGAGGCACAGAGAATGGGGCGCCTTGCTTGTCTTGCCACCTCAAACTTCAAACGTAGCCTGGGAAAGTTGGTGTCCTAGTCAGGCTCCTTTCGCAGCCCTGCTTCGAAAGTGCGAACGTCTGCAGATAGCTGGCAGCCAGATTGTGCTATCCTGGAAAGCACTTGCTCAGCCTCATCTGCCCATGGCACTGTTCGCACAGAGGCACAGAGAATGGGGCTGCTTGCTTATCTTGCCACTTGAAAATTCAAACGCAAGCTGGGAATGGTGGTGTCCCTGCCAGGCTCCTATCACAGCCCTGCTCCGAAAGTGCGAACGTCTGCAGATAGCTGGCAGGCAGAAGGGGCTAGCCTGGAAAGCTGTTGCTCAGCCTCATCTGCCCATGGCACTGCTCGCACAGAGGCACAGAGAATGGGGCTCCTTGCTTGTGTTGCCACCTCAAACTTCAAACGTAGCCTGGGAAAGATGGTGTACCTGCTAGGCTCCTTTCGCAGCCCTGCTCTTGAAATGCGAACGTCTGCAGATAGCTGGCAGGCAGAAGGGGCTAGCCTGGAAAGCTGTTGCTCAGCCTCATCTGCCCATGGCACTGTTCGCATAGAGGCACAGAGAATGGGGCTGCTTGCTTATCTTGCCACTTGAAACTTCAAACGCAAGCTGGGAATGGTCTTGTCCATGCCAGGCTCCTATCACAGCCCTGCTCCGAAAGTGCGAACGTCTGCAGATAGCTGGCAGCCAGAAGGGGCTATCCTGGAAAGCTGTTGCTCAGCCTCATCTGCCCATGGCAGTGCTCGCACAGAGGCACAGAGAATGGGGCTCCTTGCTTGTCTTGCCACCTCAAACTTCAAACGTAGCCTGGGAAAGTTGGTGTCCCAGCCAGGCTCCTTTCGCAGCCCTGCTCCGAAAGTGTGAATGTCTGCAGATAGCTGGCAGACAGAAGGGGCTATCCTGGAAAGCTGTTGCTCAGCCTCATCTGCCCATGGCAGTGCTCGCACAGAGGCACAGAGAATGGGGCTCCTTGCTTGTCTTGCCACCTCAAACTTCAAACATAGCCTGGGAAAGGTGGTGTACCTGCTAGGCTCCTTTCGCAGCCCTGCTCTTAAAATGCGAACGTCTGCAGATAGCTGGCAGCCAGAAGGGGCTAGCCTGGAAAGCTGTTGCTCAGCCTCATCTGCCCATGGCACTGTTCGCATAGAGGCACAGAGAATGGGTCTCCTTGCTTATCTTGCCACTTGAAACTTCAAACGCATGCTGGGAATGGTGGTGTCCCAGCCAGGCTCCTTTCGCAGCCCTGCTCCGAAATTGCGAACGTCTGCAGATAGCTGGCAGGCAGAAGGGGCTAGCCTGGAAAGCTGTTGCTCAGCCTCATCTGCCCATGGCACTGCTCGCACAGAGGCACAGAGAATGGGGCTCCTTGCTTGTGTTGCCACCTCAAACTTCAAACGTATCCTGGGAAAGATGGTGTACCTGCTAGGCTCCTTTCGCAGCCCTGCTCTTGAAATGCGAACGTCTGCAGATAGCTGGCAGGCAGAAGGGGCTAGCCTGGAAAGCTGTTGCTCAGCCTCATCTGCCCATGGCACTGTTCGCATAGAGGCACAGAGAATGGGGCTGCTTGCTTATCTTGCCACTTGAAACTTCAAACGCAAGCTGCGAATGGTCTTGTCCCTGCCAGGCTCCTATCACAGCCCTGCTCCGAAAGTGCGAACGTCTGCAGATAGCTGGCAGCCAGAAGGGGCTAGCCTGGAAAGCTGTTGCTCAGCCTCATCTGCCCATGGCAGTGCTCGCACAGAGGCACAGAGAATGGGGCTCCTTGCTTGTCTTGCCACTTGAAACTTCAAACGTAGCCTGGGAAAGTTGGTGTCCCTGCCAGGCTCCTTTCGCAGCCCTGCTCTTGAAATGCGAACATCTGCAGATAGCTGGCAGGCAGAAGGGGCTAGCCTGGAAAGCTGTTGCTCAGCCTCATCTGCCCATGGCAGTGCTCGCACAGAGGCACAGAGAATGGGGCTCCTTGCTTGTCTTGCCACTTGAAACTTCAAACGTAACCTGGGAAAGATGGTGTACCTGCTAGGCTCCTTTCGCAGCCCTGCTCTTGAAATGCGAACATCTGCAGATAGCTGGCAGGCAGAAGGGGCTAGCCTGGAAAGCTGTTGCTCAGCCTCATCTGCCAATGGCACTGTTCGCACAGAGGCACAGAGAATGGGGCTGCTTGCTTGTCTTGCCACTTGAAACTTCAAACGTAGCCTGGGAAAGTTGGTGTCCCTGCCAGGCTCCTTTCGCAGCCCTGCTCTTGAAATTCGAACATCTGCAGATAGCTGGCAGGCAGAAGGGGCTAGCCTGGAAAGCTGTTGCTCAGCCTCATCTGCCCATGGCAGTGCTCGCACAGAGGCACAGAGAATGGGGCTGCTTGCTTGTCTTGCCACCTCAAACTTCAAACGTAGCCTGGGAAAGATGGTGTCCCTGCCAGGCTCCTTTCGCAGCCCTGCTCCGAAAGTGCGAACGTCTGCAGATAGCTGGCAGCCAGAAGGTGCTATCCTGGAAAGCTGTTGCTCAGCCTCATCTGCCCATGGCACTGTTCGCATAGAGGCACAGAGAATGGGGCTCCTTGCTTATCTTGCCACCTGAAACTTCAAACGCATGCTTTGAATGGTGGTGTCCCTGCCAGGCTCCTATCACAGCCCTGCTCCGAAAGTGCGAACGTCTGCAGATAGCTGGCAGGCAGAAGGGGCTAGCCTGGAAAGCTGTTGCTCAGCCTCATCTGCCCATGGCAGTGCTCACACAGAGGCACAGAGAATGGGGCTGCTTGCTAATCTTGCCACTTGAAACTTCAAACGCATGCTGGGAATGGTGGTTTCCCTGCCAGGCTCCTATCACAGCCCTGCTCCAAAAGTGCGAACGTCTGCAGATAGCTGGCAGGCAGAAGGGGCTAGCCTGGAAAGCTGTTGCTCAGCCTCATCTGCCCATGGCAGTGCTCGCACAGAGGCACAGAGAATGGGGCTGCTTGCTTGTCTTGCCACCTCAAACTTCAAAGGTAGCCTGGGAATGTTGGTGTCCCAGCCAGGCTCCTTTCGCAGCCCTGCTCCGAAAGTGCGAATGTCTGAAGATAGCTGGCAGCCAGAAGGGGCTAGCCTGGAAAGCTGTTGCTCAGCCTCATCTGCCCATGGCACTGCTCGCACAGAGGCACAGAGAATGGGGCTCCTTGCTTGTGTTGCCACCTCAAACTTCAAACGTAGCCTGGGAAAGATGGTGTACCTGCTAGGCTCCTTTCGCAGCCCTGCTCTTGAAATGCGAACGTCTGCAGATAGCTGGCAGGCAGAAGGGGCTAGCCTGGAAAGCTGTTGCTCAGCCTCATCTGCCCATGGCACTGTTCGCATAGAGGCACAGAGAATGGGGCTGCTTGCTTATCTTGCCACTTGAAACTTCAAACGCATGCTGGGAAGGGTGGTGTCCCTGCCAGGCTCCTATCCCAGCCCTGCTCCGAAAGTGCGAACGTCTGCAGATAGCTGGCAGCCAGAAGGGGCTAGCCTGGAAAGCTGTTGCTCAGCCTCACTTGCCCATGGCACTGCTCGCACAGAGGCACAGAGAATGGGGCTCCTTGCTTGTCTTGCCACCTCAAACTTCAAACGTAGCCTGGGAAAAATGGTGTACCTGCTAGGCTCCTTTCGCAGCCCTGCTCTTGAAATGCGAACGTCTGCAGATAGCTGGCAGGCAGAAGGGGCTAGCCTGGAAAGCTGTTGCTCAGCCTCATCTGCCCATGGCAGTGCTCGCACAGAGGCACAGAGAATGGGGCTGCTTGCTTGTCTTGCCACCTCAAACTTCAAACGTAGCCTGGGAAAGATGGTGTCCCTGCCAGGCTCCTTTCGCAGCCCTGCTCCGAAAGTGCGAACGTCTGCAGATAGCTGGCAGCCAGAAGGTGCTATCCTGGAAAGCTGTTGCTCAGCCTCATCTGCCCATGGCACTGTTCGCATAGAGGCACAGAGAATGGGGCTCCTTGCTTATCTTGCCACCTGAAACTTCAAACGCATGCTTTGAATGGTGGTGTCCCTGCCAGGCTCCTATCACAGCCCTGCTCCGAAAGTGCGAACGTCTGCAGATAGCTGGCAGGCAGAAGGGGCTAGCCTGGAAAGCTGTTGCTCAGCCTCATCTGCCCATGGCAGTGCTCACACAGAGGCACAGAGAATGGGGCTGCTTGCTAATCTTGCCACTTGAAACTTCAAACGCATGCTGGGAATGGTGGTTTCCCTGCCAGGCTCCTATCACAGCCCTGCTCCAAAAGTGCGAACGTCTGCAGATAGCTGGCAGGCAGAAGGGGCTAGCCTGGAAAGCTGTTGCTCAGCCTCATCTGCCCATGGCAGTGCTCGCACAGAGGCACAGAGAATGGGGCTGCTTGCTTGTCTTGCCACCTCAAACTTCAAAGGTAGCCTGGGAATGTTGGTGTCCCAGCCAGGCTCCTTTCGCAGCCCTGCTCCGAAAGTGCGAATGTCTGAAGATAGCTGGCAGCCAGAAGGGGCTAGCCTGGAAAGCTGTTGCTCAGCCTCATCTGCCCATGGCACTGCTCGCACAGAGGCACAGAGAATGGGGCTCCTTGCTTGTGTTGCCACCTCAAACTTCAAACGTAGCCTGGGAAAGATGGTGTACCTGCTAGGCTCCTTTCGCAGCCCTGCTCTTGAAATGCGAACGTCTGCAGATAGCTGGCAGGCAGAAGGGGCTAGCCTGGAAAGCTGTTGCTCAGCCTCATCTGCCCATGGCACTGTTCGCATAGAGGCACAGAGAATGGGGCTGCTTGCTTATCTTGCCACTTGAAACTTCAAACGCATGCTGGGAAGGGTGGTGTCCCTGCCAGGCTCCTATCCCAGCCCTGCTCCGAAAGTGCGAACGTCTGCAGATAGCTGGCAGCCAGAAGGGGCTAGCCTGGAAAGCTGTTGCTCAGCCTCACTTGCCCATGGCACTGCTCGCACAGAGGCACAGAGAATGGGGCTCCTTGCTTGTCTTGCCACCTCAAACTTCAAACGTAGCCTGGGAAAAATGGTGTACCTGCTAGGCTCCTTTCGCAGCCCTGCTCTTGAAATGCGAACGTCTGCAGATAGCTGGCAGGCAGAAGGGGCTAGCCTGGAAAGCTGTTGCTCAGCCTCATCTGCCCATGGCACTGTTCGCATAGAGGCACAGAGAATGGGGCTCCTTGCTTATTTGCCACTTGAAACTTCAAACGCATGCTGGGAAGGGTGGTGTCCCAGCCAGGCTCCTATCCCAGCCCTGCTCCGAAAGTGCGAACGTCTGCAGATAGATGGCAAGCAGAAGGGGCTATCCTGGAAAGCTGTTGCTCAGCCTCATCTGCCCATGGCACTGTTCGCATAGAGGCACAGAGAATGGGGCTGCTTGCTTATCTTGCCACTTGAAACTTCAAACGCATGCTGGGAATGGTGGTGTCCCTGCCAGGCTCCTATCCCAGCCCTGCTCCGAAAGTGCGAACGTCTGCAGATAGCTGGCAGCCAGATTGTGCTATCCTGGAAAGCACTTGCTCAGCCTCATCTGCCCATGGCACTGTTCGCACAGAGGCACAGAGAATGGGGCTGCTTGCTTATCTTGCCACTTGAAACTTCAAACGTAGCCTGGGAAAGATGGTGTAACTGCTAGGCTCCTTTCGCAGCCCTGCTCTTGAAATGCGAACGTCTGCAGATAGCTGGCAGGCAGAAGGGGCTAGCCTGGAAAGCTGTTGCTCAGCCTCATCTGCCCATGGCACTGTTCGCATAGAGGCACAGAGAATGGGGCTGCTTGCTTATCTTGCCACTTGAAACTTCAAACGCAAGCTGGGAATGGTCTTGTCCATGCCAGGCTCCTATCACAGCCCTGCTCCGAAAGTGCGAACGTCTGCAGATAGCTGGCAGCCAGAAGGGGCTATCCTGGAAAGCTGTTGCTCAGCCTCATCTGCCCATGGCAGTGCTCGCACAGAGGCACAGAGAATGGGGCTGCTTGCTTGTCTTGCCACCTCAAACTTCAAAGGTAGCCTGGGAAAGTTGGTGTCCCAGCCAGGCTCCTTTCGCAGCCCTGCTCCGAAAGTGTGAATGTCTGCAGATAGCTGGCAGGCAGAAGGGGCTATCCTGGAAAGCTGTTGCTCAGCCTCATCTGCCCATGGCAGTGCTCGCACAGAGGCACAGAGAATGGGGCTCCTTGCTTGTCTTGCCACCTCAAACTTCAAAGGTAGCCTGGGAAAGTTGGTGTCCCAGCCAGGCTCCTTTCGCAGCCCTGCTCCGAAAGTGTGAACGTCTGCAGATAGCTGGCAGGCAGAAGGGGCTATCCTGGAAAGCTGTTGCTCAGCCTCATCTGCCCATGGCAGTGCTCGCACAGAGGCACAGAGAATGGGGCTCCTTGCTTGTCTTGCCACCTCAAACTTCAAACATAGCCTGGGAAAGGTGGTGTACCTGCTAGGCTCCTTTCGCAGCCCTGCTCTTAAAATGCGAACGTCTGCAGATAGCTGGCAGCCAGAAGGGGCTAGCCTGGAAAGCTGTTGCTCAGCCTCATCTGCCCATGGCAGTGCTCGCACAGAGGCACAGAGAATGGGGCTCCTTGCTTGTCTTGCCACCTCAAACTTCAAACATAGCCTGGGTAAGGTGGTGTACCTGCTAGGCTCCTTTCGCAGCCCTGCTCTTAAAATGCGAACGTCTGCAGATAGCTGGCAGCCAGAAGGGGCTAGCCTGGAAAGCTGTTGCTCAGCCTCATCTGCCCATGGCACTGTTCGCATAGAGGCACAGAGAATGGGGCTGCTTGCTTATCTTGCCACTTGAAACTTCAAACGCATGCTGGGAAGGGTGGTGTCCCTGCCAGGCTCCTATCACAGCCCTGCTCCGAAAGTGCGAACGTCTGCAGATAGCTGGCAGACAGAAGGGGCTAGCCTGGAAAGCTGTTGCTCAGCCTCATCTGCCCATGGCACTGTTCGCATAGAGGCACAGAGAATGGGGCTCCTTGCTTATCTTGCCACTTGAAACTTCAAACGCATGCTGGGAATGGTGGTGTCCCAGCCAGTCTCCTTTCGCAGCCCTGCTCCGAAATTGCGAACGTCTGCAGATAGCTGGCAGGCAGAAGGGGCTAGCCTGGAAAGCTGTTGCTCAGCCTCATCTGCCCATGGCACGGCTCGCACAGAGGCACAGAGAATGGGGCTCCTTGCTTGTCTTGCCACCTCAAACTTCAAAGGTAGCCTGGGAAATTTGGTGTCCCAGCCAGGCTCCTTTCGCAGCCCTGCTCCGAAAGTGTGAATGTCTGCAGATAGCTGGCAGGCAGAAGGGGCTATCCTGGAAAGCACTTGCTCAGCCTCATCTGCCCATGGCAGTGCTCGCACAGAGGCACAGAGAATGGGGCTCCTTGCTTGTCTTGCCACCTCAAACTTCAAACATAGCCTGGGAAAGGTGGTATACCTGCTAGGCTCCTTTCGCAGCCCTGCTCTTAAAATGCGAACGTCTGCAAATAGCTGGCAGGCAGAAGGGGCTAGCCTGGAAAGCTGTTGCTCAGCCTCATCTGCCCATGGCACTGTTCGCATAGAGGCACAGAGAATGGGGCTGCTTGCTTATCTTGTCACTTGAAACTTCAAACGCATGCTGGGAATGGTGCTGTCCCTGCCAGGCTCCTATCACAGCCCTGCTCCGAAAGTGCGAACGTCTGCAGATAGCTGGCAAGCAGAAGGGGCTAGCCTGGAAAGCTGTTGCTCAGCCTCATCTGCCCATGGCACTGTTAGCATAGAGGCACAGAGAATGGGTCTCCTTGCTTGTCTTGCAACCTCAAACTTCAAACGTAGCCTGGGAAAGTTGGTGTCCCAGCCAGGCTCCTTTCGCAGCCCTGCTCCGAAAGTGCGAACGTCTGCAGATAGCTGGCAGGCAGAAGGGGCTAGCCTGGAAAGCTGTTGCTCAGCCTCATCTGCCCATGGCACTGCTCGCACAGAGGCACAGAGAATGGGGCTCCTTGCTTGTCTTGCCACCTCAAACTTCAAAGGTAGCCTGGGAAAGTTGGTGTCCCAGCCAGGCTCCTTTCGCAGCCCTGCTCCGAAAGTGTGAACGTCTGCAGATAGCTGGCAGGCAGAAGGGGCTATCCTGGAAAGCACTTGCTCAGCCTCATCTGCCCATGGCAGTGCTCGCACAGAGGCACAGAGAATGCGGCTCCTTGCTTGTCTTGCCACCTCAAACTTCAAACATAGCCTGGGAAAGGTGGTGTACCTGCTAGGCTCCTTTCGCAGCCCTGCTCTTAAAATGCGAACGTCTGCAGATAGCTGGCAGCCAGAAGGGGCTAGCCTGGAAAGCTGTTGCTCAGCCTCATCTGCCCATGGCAGTGCTCGCACAGAGGCACAGAGAATGGGGCTCCTTGCTTGTCTTGCCACCTCAAACTTCAAACATAGCCTGGTAAAGGTGGTGTACCTGCTAGGCTCCTTTCGCAGCCCTGCTCTTAAAATGCGAACGTCTGCAGATAGCTGGCAGCCAGAAGGGGCTAGCCTGGAAAGCTGTTGCTCAGCCTCATCTGCCCATGGCACTGTTCGCATAGAGGCACAGAGAATGGGGCTCCTTGCTTATCTTGCCACTTGAAACTTCAAACGCATGCTGGGAATGGTGGTGTCCCTGCCAGGCTCCTATCCCAGCCCTGCTCCGAAAGTGCGAACGTCTGCAGATAGCTGGCAGGCAGAAGGGGATAGCCTGGAAAGCTGCTGCTCAGCCTCATCTGCCCATGGCACTGCTCGCACAGAGGCACAGAGAATGGGGCGCCTTGATTGTCTTGCCACCTCAAACTTCAAACGTAGCCTGGGAAAGTTGGTGTCCTAGCCAGGCTCCTTTCGCAGCCCTGCTTCGAAAGTGCGAACGTCTGCAGATAGCTGGCAGCCAGATTGTGCTATCCTGGAAAGCACTTGCTCAGCCTCATCTGCCCATGGCAGTGCTCGCACAGAGGCACAGAGAATGGGGCTGCTTGCTTGTCTTGCCACCTCAAACTTCAAAGGTAGCCTGGGAAAGTTGGTGTCCCAGCCAGGCTCCTTTCGCAGCCCTGCTCCGAAAGTGTGAATGTCTGCAGATAGCTGGCAGGCAGAAGGGGCTAGCCTGGAAAGCTGTTGCTCAGCCTCATCTGCCCATGGCAGTGCTCGCACAGAGGCACAGAGAATGGGGCTCCTTGCTTGTCTTGCCACCTCAAACTTCAAACATAGCCTGGGAAAGGTGGTGTACCTGCTAGGCTCCTTTCGCAGCCCTGCTCTTAAAATGCGAACGTCTGCAGATAGCTGGCAGCCAGAAGGGGCTAGCCTGGAAAGCTGTTGCTCAGCCTCATCTGCCCATGGCACTGTTCGCATAGAGGCACAGAGAATGGGGCTGCTTGCTTATCTTGCCACTTGAAACTTCAAACGCATGCTGGGAATGGTGGTGTCCCAGCCAGTCTCCTTTCGCAGCCCTGCTCCGAAATTGCGAACGTCTGCAGATAGCTGGCAAGCAGAAGGGGCTAGCCTGGAAAGCTGTTGCTCAGCCTCATCTGCCCATGGCACTGTTAGCATAGAGGCACAGAGAATGGGTCTCCTTGCTTGTCTTGCAACCTCAAACTTCAAACGTAGCCTGGGAAAGTTGGTGTCCCAGCCAGGCTCCTTTCGCAGCCCTGCTCCGAAAGTGCGAACGTCTGCAGATAGCTGGCAGGCAGAAGGGGCTATCCTGGAAAGCTGTTGCTCAGCCTCATCTGCCCATGGCAGTGCTCGCACAGAGGCACAGAGAATGGGGCTCCTTGCTTGTCTTGCCACCTCAAACTTCAAAGGTAGCCTGGGAAAGTTGGTGTCCCAGCCAGGCTCCTTTCGCAGCCCTGCTCCGAAAGTGTGAACGTCTGCAGATAGCTGGCAGGCAGAAGGGGCTATCCTGGAAAGCTGTTGCTCAGCCTCATCTGCCCATGGCAGTGCTCGCACAGAGGCACAGAGAATGGGGCTCCTTGCTTGTCTTGCCACCTCAAACTTCAAACATAGCCTGGGAAAGGTGGTGTACCTGCTAGGCTCCTTTCGCAGCCCTGCTCTTAAAATGCGAAAGTCTGCAGATAGCTGGCAGCCAGAAGGGGCTAGCCTGGAAAGCTGTTGCTCAGCCTCATCTGCCCATGGCAGTGCTCGCACAGAGGCACAGAGAATGGGGCTCCTTGCTTGTCTTGCCACCTCAAACTTCAAACATAGCCTGGGAAAGGTGGTGTACCTGCTAGGCTCCTTTCGCAGCCCTGCTCTTAAAACGCGAACGTCTGCAGATAGCTGGCAGCCAGAAGGGGCTAGCCTGGAAAGCTGTTGCTCAGCCTTATCTGCCCATGGCACTGTTCGCATAGAGGCACAGAGAATGGGGCTGCTTGCTTGTCTTGCCACTTGAAACTTCAAACGCATGCTGGGAATGGTGGTGTCCCTGCCAGGCTCCTATCACAGCCCTGCTCCGAAAGTGCGAACGTCTGCAGATAGCTGGCAGACAGAAGGGGCTAGCCTGGAAAGCTGTTGCTCAGCCTCATCTGCCCATGGCACTGTTCGCATAGAGTCACAGAGAATGGGGCTGCTTGCTTATCTTGCCACTTGAAACTTCAAACGCATGCTGGGAATGGTGGTGTCCCAGCCAGTCTCCTTTCGCAGCCCTGCTCCGAAATTGCGAACGTCTGCAGATAGCTGGCAGGCAGAAGGGGCTAGCCTGGAAAGCTGTTGCTCAGCCTCATCTGCCCATGGCACGGCTCGCACAGAGGCACAGAGAATGGGGCTCCTTGCTTATCTTGCCACCTCAAACTTCAAAGGTAGCCTGGGAAATTTGGTGTCCCAGCCAGGCTCCTTTCGCAGCCCTGCTCCGAAAGTGTGAATGTCTGCAGATAGCTGGCAGGCAGAAGGGGCTATCCTGGAAAGCTGTTGCTCAGCCTCATCTGCCCATGGCAGTGCTCGCACAGAGGCACAGAGAATGGGGCTCCTTGCTTGTCTTGCCACCTCAAACTTCAAACATAACCTGGGAAAGGTGGTGTACCTGCTAGGCTCCTTTCGCAGCCCTGCTCTTAAAATGCGAACGTCTGCAGATAGCTGGCAGGCAGAAGGGGCTAGCCTGGAAAGCTGTTGCTCAGCCTCATCTGCCCATGGCACTGTTCGCATAGAGGCACAGAGAATGGGGCTCCTTGCTTATCTTGCCACTTGAAACTTCAAACGCATGCTGGGAATGGTGGTGTCCCTGCCAGGCTCCTATCACAGCCCTGCTCCGAAAGTGCTAACGTCTGCAGATAGCTGGCAAGCAGAAGGGGCTAGCCTGGAAAGCTGTTGCTCAGCCTCATCTGCCCATGGCACTGTTAGCATAGAGGCACAGAGAATGGGTCTCCTTGCTTGTCTTGCAACCTCAAACTTCAAACGTAGCCTGGGAAAGTTGGTGTCCCAGCCAGGCTCCTTTCGCAGCCCTGCTCCGAAAGTGCGAACGTCTGCAGATAGCTGGCAGGCAGAAGGGACTAGCCTGGAAAGCTGTTGCTCAGCCTCATCTGCCCATGGCAGTGCTCGCACAGAGGCACAGAGAATGGGGCTGCTTGCTTATCTTGCCACCTCAAACTTCAAACGTATCCTGGGAAAGTTGGTGTCCCAGCCAGGGTCCTTTCGCAGCCCTGCTCCAAAAGTGCGAACGTCTGCAGATAGCTGGCAGCCAGAAGGGGCTAGCCTGGAAAGCTGTTGCTCAGCCTCATCTGCCCATGGCAGTGCTCGCACAGAGGCACAGAGAATGGGGCTCCTTGCTTGTCTTGCCACCTCAAACTTCAAAGGTAGCCTGGGAAAGTTGGTGTCCCAGCCAGGCTCCTTTCGCAGCCCTGCTCCGAAAGTGTGAACGTCTGCAGATAGCTGGCAGGCAGAAGGGGCTATCCTGGAAAGCTGTTGCTCAGTCTCATCTGCCCATGGCAGTGCTCGCACAGAGGCACAGAGAATGGGGCTCCTTGCTTGTCTTGCCACCCCAAACTTCAAACATAGCCTGGGAAAGGTGGTGTACCTGCTAGGCTCCTTTCGCAGCCCTGCTCCGAAAGTGCGAACGTCTGCAGATAGCTGGCAGGCAGAAGGGGCTAGCCTGGAAAGCTGTTGCTCAGCCTCATCTGCCCATGGCACTGCTCGCACAGAGGCACAGAGAATGGGGCTCCTTGCTTGTCTTGCCACCTCAAACTTCAAACATAGCCTGGGAAAGGTGGTGTACCTGCTAGGCTCCTTTCGCAGCCCTGCTCTTAAAATGCGAACGTCTGCAGATAGCTGGCAGCCAGAAGGGGCTAGCCTGGAAAGCTATTGCTCAGCCTCATCTGCCCATGGCACTGTTCGCATAGAGGCACAGAGAATGGGGCTCCTTGCTTATCTTGCCACTTGAAACTTCAAACGCATGCTGGGAATGGTGGTGTCCCTGCCAGGCTCCTATCCCAGCCCTGCTCCGAAAGTGCGAACGTCTGCAGATAGCTGGCAGGTAGAAGGGGATAGCCTGGAAAGCTGCTGCTCAGCCTCATCTGCCCATGGCACTGCTCGCACAGAGGCACAGAGAATGGGGCGCCTTGATTGTCTTGCCACCTCAAACTTCAAACGTAGCCTGGGAAAGTTGGTGTCCTAGCCAGGCTCCTTTCGCAGCCCTGCTTCGAAAGTGCGAACGTCTGCAGATAGCTGGCAGCCAGATTGTGCTATCCTGGAAAGCACTTGCTCAGCCTCATCTGCCCATGGCAGTGCTCGCACAGAGGCACAGAGAATGGGGCTGCTTGCTTGTCTTGCCACCTCAAACTTCAAAGGTAGCCTGGGAAAGTTGGTGTCCCAGCCAGGCTCCTTTCGCAGCCCTGCTCCGAAAGTGTGAATGTCTGCAGATAGCTGGCAGGCAGAAGGGGCTATCCTGGAAAGCTGTTGCTCAGCCTCATCTGCCCATGGCAGTGCTCGCACAGAGGCACAGAGAATGGGGCTCCTTGCTTGTGTTGCCACCTCAAACTTCAAAGGTAGCCTGGGAAAGTTGGTGTCCCAGCCAGGCTCCTTTCGCAGCCCTGCTCCGAAAGTGTGAATGTCTGCAGATAGCTGGCAGACAGAAGGGGCTATCCTGGAAAGCTGTTGCTCAGCCTCATCTGCCCATGGCAGTGCTCGCACAGAGGCACAGAGAATGGGGCTCCTTGCTTGTCTTGCCACCTCAAACCTCAAACATAGCCTGGGAAAGGTGGTGTACCTGCAAGGCTCCTTTCGCAGCCCTGCTCTTGAAATGCGAACGTCTGCAGATAGCTGGCAGCCAGAAGGGGCTAGCCTGGAAAGCTGTTGCTCAGCCTCATCTGCCCATGTCACTGTTCGCATAGAGGCACAGAGAATGGGGCTCCTTGCTTATTTGCCACTTGAAACTTCAAACGCATGCTGGGAAGGGTGGTGTCCCAGCCAGGCTCCTATCCCAGCCCTGCTCCGAAAGTGCGAACGTCTGCAGATAGCTGGCAAGCAGAAGGGGCTAGCCTGGAAAGCTGTTGCTCAGCCTCATCTGCCCATGGCACTGTTCGCATAGAGGCACAGAGAATGGGGCTGCTTGCTTATCTTGCCACTTGAAACTTCAAACGCATGCTGGGAATGGTGGTGTCCCTGCCAGGCTCCTTTCGTAGCCCTGCTCCGAAAGTGCGAACGTCTGCAGATAGCTGGCAGGCAGAAGGGGCTATCCTGGAAAGCTGCTGCTCAGCCTCATCTGCCCATGGCACTGCTCGCACAGAGGCACAGAGAATGGGGCGCCTTGCTTGTCTTGCCACCTCAAACTTCAAACGTAGCCTGGGAAAGTTGGTGTCCTAGCCAGGCTCCTTTCGCAGCCCTGCTTCGAAAGTGCGAACGTCTGCAGATAGCTGGCAGCCAGATTGTGCTATCCTGGAAAGCACTTGCTCAGCCTCATCTGCCCATGGCACTGTTCGCACAGAGGCACAGAGAATGGGGCTGCTTGCTTATCTTGCCACTTGAAACTTCAAACGTAGCCTGGGAAAGATGGTGTAACTGCTAGGCTCCTTTCGCAGCCCTGCTCTTGAAATGCGAACGTCTGCAGATAGCTGGCAGGCAGAAGGGGCTAGCCTGGAAAGCTGTTGCTCAGCCTCATCTACCCATGGCACTGTTTGCATAGAGGCACAGAGAATGGGGCTGCTTGCTTATCTTGCCACTTGAAACTTCAAACGCAAGCTGGGAATGGTCTTGTCCATGCCAGGCTCCTATCACAGCCCTGCTCCGAAAGTGCGAACGTCTGCAGATAGCTGGCAGCCAGAAGGGGCTATCCTGGAAAGCTGTTGCTCAGCCTCATCTGCCCATGGCAGTGCTCGCACAGAGGCACAGAGAATGGGGCTGCTTGCTTGTCTTGCCACCTCAAACTTCAAAGGTAGCCTGGGAAAGTTGGTGTCCCAGCCAGGCTCCTTTCGCAGCCCTGCTCCGAAAGTGTGAATGTCTGCAGATAGCTGGCAGGCAGAAGGGACTAGCCTGGAAAGCTGTTGCTCAGCCTCATCTGCCCATGGCAGTGCTCGCACAGAGGCACAGAGAATGGGGCTCCTTGCTTGTCTTGCCACCTCAAACTTCAAAGGTAGCCTGGGAAAGTTGGTGTCCCAGCCAGGCTCCTTTCGCAGCCCTGCTCCGAAAGTGTGAACGTCTGCAGATAGCTGGCAGGCAGAAGGGGCTATCCTGGAAAGCTGTTGCTCAGCCTCATCTGCCCATGGCAGTGCTTGCACAGAGGCACAGAGAATGGGGCTCCTTGCTTGTCTTGCCACCTCAAACTTCAAACATAGCCTGGGAAAGGTGGTGTACCTGCTAGGCTCCTTTCGCAGCCCTGCTCTTAAAATGCGAACGTCTGCAGATAGCTGGCAGGCAGAAGGGGCTAGCCTGGAAAGCTGTTGCTCAGCCTCATCTGCCCATGGCAGTGCTCGCACAGAGGCACAGAGAATGGGGCTCCTTGCTTGTGTTGCCACCTCAAACTTCAAACGTAGCCTGGGAAAGTTGGTGTCCCAGCCAGGGTCCTTTCGCAGCCCTGCTCCGAAAGTGTGAATGTCTGCAGATAGCTGGCAGGCAGAAGGGGCTATCCTGGAAAGCTGTTGCTCAGCCTCATCTGCCCATGACAGTGCTCGCACAGAGGCACAGAGAATGGGGCTCCTTGCTTGTCTTGCCACCTCAAACTTCAAACATAGCCTGGGAAAGTTGGTGTCCTAGCCAGGCTCCTTTTGCAGCCCTGCTTCGAAAGTGCGAACGTCTGCAGATAGCTGGCAGCCAGATTGTGCTATCCTGGAAAGCACTTGCTCAGCCTCATGTGCCCATGGCACTGTTCGCACAGAGGCACAGAGAATGGGGCTGCTTGCTTATCTTGCCACTTGAAACTTCAAACGCAAGCTGGGAATGGTGGTGTCCCTGCCAGGCTCCTATCACAGCCCTGCTCCGAAAGTGCGAACGTCTGCAGATAGCTGGCAGGCAGAAGGGGCTAGCCTGGAAAGCTGTTGCTCAGCCTCATCTGCCCATGGCACTGCTCGCACAGAGGCACAGAGAATGGGGCTCCTTGCTTGTGTTGCCACCTCAAACTTCAAACGTAGCCTGGGAAAGATGGTGTCCCTGTCAGGCTCCTTTCGCAGCCCTGCTCTTGAAATGCGAATGTCTGCAGATAGCTGGCAGGCAGAAGGGGCTATCCTGGAAAGCTGTTGCTCAGCCTCATCTGCCCATGGCAGTGCTCGCACAGAGGCACAGAGAATGGGGCTCCTTGCTTGTGTTGCCACCTCAAACTTCAAACGTAGCCTGGGAAAGTTGGTGTCCCAGCCAGGCTCCTTTCGCAGCCCTGCTCCGAAAGTGTGAATGTCTGCAGATAGCTGGCAGACAGAAGGGGCTATCCTGGAAAGCTGTTGCTCAGCCTCATCTGCCCATGGCAGTGCTCGCACAGAGGCACAGAGAATGGGGCTCCTTGCTTGTCTTGCCACCTCAAACTTCAAACATAGCCTGGGAAAGGTGGTGTACCTGCTAGGCTCCTTTCGCAGCCCTGCTCTTAAAATGCGAACGTCTGCAGATAGCTGGCAGCCAGAAGGGGCTAGCCTGGAAAGCTGTTGCTCAGCCTCATCTGCCCATGGCACTGTTCGCATAGAGGCACAGAGAATGGGGCTCCTTGCTTATCTTGCCACTTGAAACTTCAAACGCATGCTGGGAATGGTGGTGTCCCAGCCAGGCTCCTTTCGCAGCCCTGCTCCGAAAGTGCGAACGTCTGCAGATAGCTGGCAGCCAGAAGGGGCTAGCCTGGAAAGCTGTTGCTCAGCCTCATCTGCCCATGGCACTGTTAGCATAGAGGCACAGAGAATGGTTCTCCTTGCTTGTCTTGCCACCTCAAACTTCAAACGTAGCCTGGGAAAGTTGGTGTCCCAGCCAGGCTCCTTTCGCAGCCCTGCTCCGAAAGTGCGAACGTCTGCAGATAGCTGGCAGGCAGAAGGGACTAGCCTGGAAAGCTGTTGCTCAGCCTCATCTGCCCATGGCAGTGCTCGCACAGAGGCACAGAGAATGGGGCTGCTTGCTTGTCTTGCCACCTCAAACTTCAAAAGTAGCCTGGGAAAGTTGGTGTCCCAGCCAGGGTCCTTTCGCAGCCCTGCTCCGAAATTGCGAACGTCTGCAGATAGCTGGCAGGCAGAAGGGGCTAGCCTGGAAAGCTGTTGCTCAGCCTCATCTGCCCATGGCACTGTTCGCATAGAGGCACAGAGAATGGGGCTCCTTGCTTATCTTGCCACTTGAAACTTCAAACGCATCCTGGGAATGGTGGTGTCCCAGCCAGGCTCCTATCACAGCCCTGCTCCGAAAGTGCGAATGTCTGCAGATAGCTGGCAAGCAGAAGGGTCTAGCCTGGTTAGCTGTTGCTCAGCCTCATCTGCCCATGGCAGTGCTCGCACAGAGGCACAGAGAATGGGGCTCCTTGCTTGTGTTGCCACCTCAAACTTCAAACGTAGCCTGGGAAAGTTGGTGTCCCAGCCAGGCTCCTTTCGGAGCCCTGCTCCGAAAGTGTGAATGTCTGCAGATAGCTGGCAGGCAGAAGGGGCTATCCTGGAAAGCTGTTGCTCAGCCTCATCTGCCCATGGCAGTGCTCGCACAGAGGCACAGAGAATGGGGCTCCTTGCTTGTCTTGCCACCTCAAACTTCAAACATAGCCTGGGAAAGGTGGTGTACCTGCTAGGCTCCTTTCGCAGCCCTGCTCTTAAAATGCGAACGTCTGCAGATAGCTGGCAGCCAGAAGGGGCTAGCCTGGAAAGCTGTTGCTCAGCCTCATCTGCCCATGGCACTGTTCGCATAGAGGCACAGAGAATGGGGCTCCTTGCTTATCTTGCCACTTGAAACTTCAAAGGCATGCTGGGAATGGTGGTGTCCCTGCCAGGCTCCTATCCCAGCCCTGCTCCGAAAGTGCGAACGTCTGCAGATAGCTGGCAGGCAGAAGGGGATAGCCTGGAAAGCTGCTGCTCAGCCTCATCTGCCCATGGCACTGCTCGCACAGAGGCACAGAGAATGGGGCGCCTTGCTTGTCTTGCCACTTGAAACTTGAAACGTAGCCTGGGAAAGTTGGTGTCCTAGCCAGGCTCCTTTCGCAGCCCTGCTTCGAAAGTGCGAGCGTCTGCAGATAGCTGGCAGCCAGATTGTGCTATCCTGGAAAGCACTTGCTCAGCCTCATCTGCCCATGGCACTGTTCGCACAGAGGCACAGAGAATGGGGCTGCTTGCTTATCTTGCCACTTGAAACTTCAAACGCAAGCTGGGAATGGTGGTGTCCCTGCCAGGCTCCTATCACAGCCCTGCTCCGAAAGTGCGAACGTCTGCAGATAGCTGGCAGGCAGAAGGGGCTAGCCTGGAAAGCTGTTGCTCAGCCTCATCTGCCCATGGCACTGCTCGCACAGAGGCACAGAGAATGGGGCTCCTTGCTTGTGTTGCCACCTCAAACTTCAAACGTAGCCTGGGAAAGATGGTGTCCCTGTCAGGCTCCTTTCGCAGCCCTGCTCTTGAAATGCGAACGTCTGCAGATAGCTGGCAGGCAGAAGGGTCTATCCTGGAAAGCTGTTGCTCAGCCTCATCTGCCCATGGCACTGTTCGCATAGAGGCACAGAGAATGGGGCTCCTTGCTTATCTTGCCACTTGAAACTTCAAACGCAAGCTGGGAATGGTCTTGTCCATGCCAGGCTCCTATCACAGCCCTGCTCCGAAAGTGCGAACGTCTGCAGATAGCTGGCAGCCAGAAGGGGCTATCCTGGAAAGCTGTTGCTCAGCCTCATCTGCCCATGGCAGTGCTCGCACAGAGGCACAGAGAATGGGGCTGCTTGCTTGTCTTGCCACCTCAAACTTCAAAGGTAGCCTGGGAAAGTTGGTGTCCCAGCCAGGCTCCTATCACAGCCCTGCTCCGAAAGTGTGAATGTCTGCAGATAGCTGGCAGGCAGAAGGGGCTATCCTGGAAAGCTGTTGCTCAGCCTCATCTGCCCATGGCAGTGCTCGCACAGAGGCACAGAGAATGGGGCTCCTTGCTTGTGTTGCCACTTGAAACTTCAAACGTAGCCTGGGAAAGTTGGTGTCCCAGCCAGGCTCCTTTCGCAGCCCTGCTCCGAAAGTGTGAATGTCTGCAGATAGCTGGCAGCCAGAAGGGGCTATCCTGGAAAGCTGTTGCTCAGCCTCATCTGCCCATGGCAGTGCTCGCACAGAGGCACAGAGAATGGGGCTCCTTGCTTGTCTTGCCACCTCAAACTTCAAACATAGCCTGGGAAAGGTGGTGTACCTGCTAGGCTCCTTTCGCAGCCCTGCTCTTAAAATGCGAACGTCTGCAGATAGCTGGCAGCCAGAAGGGGCTCGCCTGGAAAGCTGTTGCTCAGCCTCATCTGCCCATGGCACTGTTCGCATAGAGGCACAGAGAATGGGGCTCCTTGCTTATCTTGCCACTTGAAACTTCAAACGCATGCTGGGAATGGTGGTGTCCCAGCCAGGCTCCTTTCGCAGCCCTGCTCCGAAAGTGCGAACGTCTGCAGATAGCTGGCAGGCAGAAGGGACTAGCCTGGAAAGCTGTTGCTCAGCCTCATCTGCCCATGGCAGTGCTCGCACAGAGGCACAGAGAATGGGGCTGCTTGCTTGTCTTGCCACCTCAAACTTCAAACGTAGCCTGGGAAAGTTGGTGTCCCAGCCAGGGTCCTTTCGCAGCCCTGCTCCGAAATTGCGAACGTCTGCAGATAGCTGGCAGCCAGAAGGGGCTAGCCTGGAAAGCTGTTGCTCAGCCTCATCTGCCCATGGCACTGCTCGCACAGAGGCACAGAGAATGGGGCTCCTTGCTTGTGTTGCCACCTCAAACTTCAAACGTAGCCTGGGAAAGATGGTGTACCTGCTAGGCTCCTTTCGCAGCCCTGCTCTTGAAATGCGAACGTCTGCAGATAGCTGGCAGGCAGAAGGGGCTAGCCTGGAAAGCTGTTGCTCAGCCTCATCTGCCCATGGCACTGTTCGCATAGAGGCACAGAGAATGGGGCTGCTTGCTTATCTTGCCACTTGAAACTTCAAACGCAAGCTGCGAATGGTCTTGTCCCTGCCAGGCTCCTATCACAGCCCTGCTCCGAAAGTGCGAACGTCTGCAGATAGCTGGCAGGCAGAAGGGGCTAGCCTGGAAAGCTGTTGCTCAGCCTCATCTGCCCATGGCACTGTTAGCATAGAGGCACAGAGAATGGGGCTCCTTGCTTGTCTTGCAACCTCAAACTTCAAACATAGCCTGGGAAAGTTGGTGTCCCAGCCAGGCTCCTTTCGCAGCCCTGCTCCGAAAGTGCGAACGTCTGCAGATAGCTGGCAGCCAGAAGGGGCTAGCCTGGAAAGCTGTTGCTCAGCCTCATCTGCCCATGGCAGTGCTCGCACAGAGGCACAGAGAATGGGGCTCCTTGCTTGTCTTGCCACTTGAAACTTCAAACGTAGCCTGGGAAAGTTGGTGTCCCAGCCAGGCTCCTTTCGCAGCCCTGCTCTTGAAATTCGAACATGTGCAGATAGCTGGCAGGCAGAAGGGGCTAGCCTGGAAAGCTGTTGCTCAGCCTCATCTGCCCATGGCAGTGCTCGCACAGAGGCACAGAGAATGGGGCTGCTTGCTTGTCTTGCCACCTCAAACTTCAAACGCATGCTGGGAATGGTGGTTTCCCTGCCAGGCTCCTATCACAGCCCTGCTCCAAAAGTGCGAACGTCTGCAGATAGCTGGCAGGCAGAAGGGGCTAGCCTGGAAAGCTGTTGCTCAGCCTCATCTGCCCATGGCAGTGCTCGCACACAGGCACAGAGAATGGGGCTGCTTGCTTGTCTTGCCACCTCAAACTTCAAACATAGCCTGGGAAAGGTGGTGTCCCAGCCAGGATCCTTTCGCAGCCCTGCTCCGAAAGTGCGAACGTCTGCAGATAGCTGGCAGCCAGAAGGGGCTAGCCTGGAAAGCTGTTGCTCAGCCTCATCTGCCCATGGCACTGTTCGCATAGAGGCACAGAGAATGGGGCTGCTTGCTTATCTTGCCACTTGAAACTTCAAACGCATGCTGGGAATGGTGGTGTCCCTGCCAGGCTCCTATCACAGCCCTGCTCCGAAAGTGCGAACGTCTGCAGATAGCTGGCAGGCAGAAGGGGCTATCCTGGAAAGCTGTTGCTCAGCCTCATCTGCCCATGGCAGTGCTCGCACAGAGGCACAGAGAATGGGGCTCCTTGCTTGTCTTGCCACCTCAAACTTCAAAGGTAGCCTGGGAAAAATGGTGTACCTGCTAGGCTCCTTTCGCAGCCCTGCTCTTGAAATGCGAACGTCTGCAGATAGCTGGCAGGCAGAAGGGGCTAGCCTGGAAAGCTGTTGCTCAGCCTCATCTGCCCATGGCACTGTTCGCATAGAGGCACAGTGAATGGGGCTCCTTGCTTATTTGCCACTTGAAACTTCAAACGCATACTGGGAATGGTGGTGTCCCAGCCAGGCTCCTATCCCAGCCCTGCTCCGAAAGTGCGAACGTCTGCAGATAGCTGGCAAGCAGAAGGGGCTAGCCTGGAAAGCTGTTGCTCAGCCTCATCTGCCCATGGCACTGTTCGCATAGAGGCACAGAGAATGGGGCTGCTTGCTTATCTTGCCACTTGAAACTTCAAACGCATGCTGGGAATGGTGGTGTCCCTGCCAGGCTCCTATCACAGCCCTGCTCCGAAAGTGCGAACGTCTGCAGATAGCTGGCAGGCAGAAGGTGCTAGCCTGGAAAGCTGTTGCTCAGCCTCATCTGCCCATGGCAGTGCTCGCACAGAGGCACAGAGAATGGGGCTCCTTGCTTGTCTTGCCACCTCAAACTTCAAACGTAGCCTGGGAAAGATGGTGTACCTGCTAGGCTCCTTTCGCAGCCCTGCTCTTGAAATGCGAACGTCTGCAGATAGCTGGCAGCCAGAAGGGGCTAGCCTGGAAAGCTGTTGCTCAGCCTCATCTGCCCATGGCACTGTTCGCATAGAGGCACAGAGAATGGGGCTCCTTGCTTATCTTGCCACTTGAAACTTCAAACGCATGCTGGGAATGGTGGTGTCCCTGCCAGGCTCCTATCACAGCCCTGCTCCGAAAGTGCGAACGTCTGCAGATAGCTGGCAGCCAGAAGGGGCTAGCCTGGAAAGCTGTTGCTCAGCCTCATCTGCCCATGGCAGTGCTCGCACAGAGGCACAGAGAATGGGGCTGCTTGCTTATCTTGCCACTTGAAACTTCAAACGCATGCTGGGAATGGTGGTGTCCCAGCCAGGCTCCTTTCGCAGCCCTGCTCTTGAAATTCGAACATCTGCAGATAGCTGGCAGGCAGAAGGGGCTAGCCTGGAAAGCTGTTGCTCAGCCTCATCTGCCCATGGCAGTGCTCGCACAGAGGCACAGAGAATGGGGCTGCTTGCTTATCTTGCCACTTGAAACTTCAAACGCATGCTGGGAATGGTGGTGTCCCTGCCAGGCTCCTATCACAGCCCTGCTCCAAAAGTGCGAACGTCTGCAGATAGCTGGCAGGCAGAAGGGGCTAGCCTGGAAAGCTGTTGCTCAGCCTCATCTGCCCATGGCAGTGCTCGCACACAGGCACAGAGAATGGGGCTGCTTGCTTGTCTTGCCACCTCAAACTTCAAAGGTAGCCTGGGAATGTTGGTGTCCCAGCCAGGCTCCTTTCGCAGCCCAGCTCCGAAAGTGCGAATGTCTGCAGATAGCTGGCAGCCAGAAGGGGCTAGCCTGGAAATCTGTTGCTCAGCCTCATCTCCCATGGCACTGCTCGCACAGAGGCACAGAGAATGGGGCTCCTTGCTTGTCTTGCCACCTCAAACTTCAAACGTAGCCTGGGAAAGATGGTGTACCTGCTAGGCTCCTTTCGCAGCCCTGCTCTTGAAATGCGAACGTCTGCAGATAGCTGGCAGGCAGAAGGGGCTAGCCTGGAAAGCTGTTTCTCAGCCTCATCTGCCCATGGCACTGTTCGCATAGAGGCACAGAGAATGGGGCTGCTTGCTTATCTTGCCACTTGAAACTTCAAACGCATGCTCGAAGGGTGGTGTCCCTGCCAGGCTCCTATCACAGCCCTGCTCTGAAAGAGCGAACGTCTGCAGATAGCTGGCAGCCAGAAGGGGCTAGCCTGGAAAGCACTTGCTCAGCCTCATCTGCCCATGGCAGTGCTCGCACAAAGGCACAGAGAATGGGGCTCCTTGCTTGTCTTGCCACCTCAAACTTCAAACGTAGCCTGGGAAAGTTGGTGTCCCAGCCAGGCTCCTTTCGCAGCCCTGCTCCGAAAGTGCGAACGTCTGCAGATAGCTGGCAGCCAGAAGGGGCTAGCCTGGAAAGCTGTTGCTCAGCCTCACCTGCCCATGGCACTGCTCGCACAGAGGCACAGAGAATGGGGCTCCTTGCTTATCTTGCCACTTGAAACTTCAAACGCATGCTGGGAAAGTTGGTGTCCCAGCCAGGCTCCTTTCGCAGCCCTGCTCCGAAAGTGCGAACGTCTGCAGATAGCTGGCAGCCAGAAGGTGCTAGCCTGGAAAGCTGTTGCTCAGCCTCATCTGCCCATGGCACTGTTCGCATAGAGGCACAGAGAATGGGGCTGTTTGCTTATCTTGCCACTTGAAACTTCAAACGCATGCTGGGAAGGGTGGTGTCCCTGCCAGGCTCCTATCACAGCCCTGCTCCGAAAGTGCGAACGTCTGCAGATAGCTGGCAAGCAGAAGGGGCTAGCCTGGAAAGCTGTTGCTCAGCCTCATCTGCCCATGGCACTGTTCGCATAGAGGCACAGAGAATGGGGCTGCTTGCTTATCTTGCCACTTGAAACTTCAAACGCATGCTGGGAATGGTGGTGTCCCTGCAGGCTCCTATCACAGCCCTGCTCCGAAAGTGCGAACGTCTGCAGATAGCTGGCAGGCAGAAGGGGCTAGCCTGGAAAGCTGTTGCTCAGCCTCATCTGCCCATGGCAGTGCTCGCACAGAGGCACAGAGAATGGGGCTGCTTGCTTGTCTTGCCACCTCAAACTTCAAACGTAGCCTGGGAAAGATGGTGTACCTGCTAGGCTCCTTTCGCAGCCCTGCTCTTGAAATGCGAACGTCTGCAGATAGCTGGCAGCCAGAAGGGGCTAGCCTGGAAAGCTGTTGCTCAGCCTCATCTGCCCATGGCACTGTTCGCATAGAGGCACAGAGAATGGGGCTCCTTGCTTATCTTGCCACTTGAAACTTCAAACGCATGCTGGGAATGGTGGTGTCCCTGCCAGGCTCCTATCACAGCCCTGCTCCGAAAGTGCGAACGTCTGCAGATAGCTGGCAGCCAGAAGGGGCTAGCCTGGAAAGCTGTTGCTCAGCCTCATCTGCCCATGGCAGTGCTCGCACAGAGGCACAGAGAATGGGGCTGCTTGCTTATCTTGCCACTTGAAACTTCAAACGCATGCTGGGAATGGTGGTGTCCCAGCCAGGCTCCTTTCGCAGCCCTGCTCTTGAAATTCGAACATCTGCAGATAGCTGGCAGGCAGAAGGGGCTAGCCTGGAAAGCTGTTGCTCAGCCTCATCTGCCCATGGCAGTGCTCGCACACAGGCACAGAGAATGGGGCTGCTTGCTTGTCTTGCCACCTCAAACTTCAAAGGTAGCCTGGGAATGTTGGTGTCCCAGCCAGGCTCCTTTCGCAGCCCAGCTCCGAAAGTGCGAATGTCTGCAGATAGCTGGCAGCCAGAAGGGGCTAGCCTGGAAATCTGTTGCTCAGCCTCATCTCCCATGGCACTGCTCGCACAGAGGCACAGAGAATGGGGCTCCTTGCTTGTCTTGCCACCTCAAACTTCAAACGTAGCCTGGGAAAGATGGTGTACCTGCTAGGCTCCTTTCGCAGCCCTGCTCTTGAAATGCGAACGTCTGCAGATAGCTGGCAGGCAGAAGGGGCTAGCCTGGAAAGCTGTTTCTCAGCCTCATCTGCCCATGGCACTGTTCGCATAGAGGCACAGAGAATGGGGCTGCTTGCTTATCTTGCCACTTGAAACTTCAAACGCATGCTCGAAGGGTGGTGTCCCTGCCAGGCTCCTATCACAGCCCTGCTCTGAAAGAGCGAACGTCTGCAGATAGCTGGCAGCCAGAAGGGGCTAGCCTGGAAAGCACTTGCTCAGCCTCATCTGCCCATGGCAGTGCTCGCACAAAGGCACAGAGAATGGGGCTCCTTGCTTGTCTTGCCACCTCAAACTTCAAACGTAGCCTGGGAAAGTTGGTGTCCCAGCCAGGCTCCTTTCGCAGCCCTGCTCCGAAAGTGCGAACGTCTGCAGATAGCTGGCAGCCAGAAGGGGCTAGCCTGGAAAGCTGTTGCTCAGCCTCACCTGCCCATGGCACTGCTCGCACAGAGGCACAGAGAATGGGGCTCCTTGCTTATCTTGCCACTTGAAACTTCAAACGCATGCTGGGAAAGTTGGTGTCCCAGCCAGGCTCCTTTCGCAGCCCTGCTCCGAAAGTGCGAACGTCTGCAGATAGCTGGCAGCCAGAAGGTGCTAGCCTGGAAAGCTGTTGCTCAGCCTCATCTGCCCATGGCACTGTTCGCATAGAGGCACAGAGAATGGGGCTGTTTGCTTATCTTGCCACTTGAAACTTCAAACGCATGCTGGGAAGGGTGGTGTCCCTGCCAGGCTCCTATCACAGCCCTGCTCCGAAAGTGCGAACGTCTGCAGATAGCTGGCAAGCAGAAGGGGCTAGCCTGGAAAGCTGTTGCTCAGCCTCATCTGCCCATGGCACTGTTCGCATAGAGGCACAGAGAATGGGGCTGCTTGCTTATCTTGCCACTTGAAACTTCAAACGCATGCTGGGAATGGTGGTGTCCCTGCAGGCTCCTATCCCAGCCCTGCTCCGAAAGTGCGAACGTCTGCAGATAGCTGGCAGGCAGAAGGGGCTAGCCTGGAAAGCTGTTGCTCAGCCTCATCTGCCCATGGCAGTGCTCGCACAGAGGCACAGAGAATGGGGCTGCTTGCTTGTCTTGTCACCTCAAACTTCAAAGGTAGCCTGGGAAAGTTGGTGTCCCAGCCAGGCTCCTTTCGCAGCCCTGCTCCGAAAGTGTGAATGTCTGCAGATAGCTGGCAGGCAGAAGGGGCTATCCTGGAAAGCTGTTGCTCAGCCTCATCTGCCCATGGCAGTGCTCGCACAGAGGCACAGAGAATGGGGCTCCTTGCTTGTCTTGCCACCTCAAACTTCAAACATAGCCTGGGAAAGGTGGTGTACCTGCTAGGCTCCTTTCGCAGCCCTGCTCTTAAAATGCGAACGTCTGCAGATAGCTGGCAGCCAGAAGGGGCTAGCCTGGAAAGCTGTTGCTCAGCCTCATCTGCCCATGGCACTGTTCGCATAGAGGCACAGAGAATGGGGCTCCTTGCTTATCTTGCCACTTGAAACTTCAAACGCATGCTGGGAATGGTGGTGTCCCTGCCAGGCTCCTATCCCAGCCCTGCTCCGAAAGTGCGAACGTCTGCAGATAGCTGGCAGGCAGAAGGGGATAGCCTGGAAAGCTGCTGCTCAGCCTCATCTGCCCATGGCACTGCTCGCACAGAGGCACAGAGAATGGGGCGCCTTGCTTGTCTTGCCACTTGAAACTTGAAACGTAGCCTGGGAAAGTTGGTGTCCTAGCCAGGCTCCTTTCGCAGCCCTGCTTCGAAAGTGCGAGCGTCTGCAGATAGCTGGCAGCCAGATTGTGCTATCCTGGAAAGCACTTGCTCAGCCTCATCTGCCCATGGCACTGTTCGCACAGAGGCACAGAGAATGGGGCTGCTTGCTTATCTTGCCACTTGAAACTTCAAACGCAAGCTGGGAATGGTGGTGTCCCTGCCAGGCTCCTATCACAGCCCTGCTCCGAAAGTGCGAACGTCTGCAGATAGCTGGCAGGCAGAAGGGGCTAGCCTGGAAAGCTGTTGCTCAGCATCATCTGCCCATGGCACTGCTCGCACAGAGGCACAGAGAATGGGGCTCCTTGCTTGTGTTGCCACCTCAAACTTCAAACGTAGCCTGGGAAAGATGGTGTCCCTGTCAGGCTCCTTTCGCAGCCCTGCTCTTGAAATGCGAACGTCTGCAGATAGCTGGCAGGCAGAAGGGGCTATCCTGGAAAGCTGTTGCTCAGCCTCATCTGCCCATGGCACTGTTCGCATAGAGGCACAGAGAATGGGGCTCCTTGCTTATCTTGCCACTTGAAACTTCAAACGCAAGCTGGGAATGGTCTTGTCCATGCCAGGCTCCTATCACAGCCCTGCTCCGAAAGTGCGAACGTCTGCAAATAGCTGGCAGCCAGAAGGGGCTATCCTGGAAAGCTGTTGCTCAGCCTCATCTGCCCATGGCAGTGCTCGCACAGAGGCACAGAGAATGGGGCTGCTTGCTTGTCTTGCCACCTCAAACTTCAAAGGTAGCCTGGGAAAGTTGGTGTCCCAGCCAGGCTCCTATCACAGCCCTGCTCCGAAAGTGTGAATGTCTGCAGATAGCTGGCAGGCAGAAGGGGCTATCCTGGAAAGCTGTTGCTCAGCCTCATCTGCCCATGGCAGTGCTCGCACAGAGGCACAGAGAATGGGGCTCCTTGCTTGTGTTGCCACCTCAAACTTCAAACGTAGCCTGGGAAAGTTGGTGTCCCAGCCAGGCTCCTTTCGCAGCCCTGCTCCGAAAGTGTGAATGTCTGCAGATAGCTGGCAGCCAGAAGGGGCTATCCTGGAAAGCTGTTGCTCAGCCTCATCTGCCCATGGCAGTGCTCGCACAGAGGCACAGAGAATGGGGCTCCTTGCTTGTCTTGCCACCTCAAACTTCAAACATAGCCTGGGAAAGGTGGTGTACCTGCTAGGCTCCTTTCGCAGCCCTGCTCTTAAAATGCGAACGTCTGCAGATAGCTGGCAGCCAGAAGGGGCTCGCCTGGAAAGCTGTTGCTCAGCCTCATCTGCCCATGGCACTGTTCGCATAGAGGCACAGAGAATGGGGCTCCTTGCTTATCTTGCCACTTGAAACTTCAAACGCATGCTGGGAATGGTGGTGTCCCAGCCAGGCTCCTTTCGCAGCCCTGCTCCGAAAGTGCGAACGTCTGCAGATAGCTGGCAAGCAGAAGGGGCTAGCCTGGAAAGCTGTTGCTCAGCCTCATCTGCCCATGGCACTGTTAGCATAGAGGCACAGAGAATGGGTCTCCTTGCTTGTCTTGCAACCTCAAACTTCAAACGTAGCCTGGGAAAGTTGGTGTCCCAGCCAGGCTCCTTTCGCAGCCCTGCTCCGAAAGTGCGAACGTCTGCAGATAGCTGGCAGGCAGAAGGGACTAGCCTGGAAAGCTGTTGCTCAGCCTCATCTGCCCATGGCAGTGCTCGCACAGAGGCACAGAGAATGGGGCTGCTTGCTTGTCTTGCCACCTCAAACTTCAAACGTAGCCTGGGAAAGTTGGTGTCCCAGCCAGGGTCCTTTCGCAGCCCTGCTCCGAAATTGCGAACGTCTGCAGATAGCTGGCAGCCAGAAGGGGCTAGCCTGGAAAGCTGTTGCTCAGCCTCATCTGCCCATGGCACTGCTCGCACAGAGGCACAGAGAATGGGGCTCCTTGCTTGTGTTGCCACCTCAAACTTCAAACGTAGCCTGGGAAAGATGGTGTACCTGCTAGGCTCCTTTCGCAGCCCTGCTCTTGAAATGCGAACGTCTGCAGATAGCTGGCAGGCAGAAGGGGCTAGCCTGGAAAGCTGTTGCTCAGCCTCATCTGCCCATGGCACTGTTCGCATAGAGGCACAGAGAATGGGGCTGCTTGCTTATCTTGCCACTTGAAACTTCAAACGCAAGCTGCGAATGGTCTTGTCCCTGCCAGGCTCCTATCACAGCCCTGCTCCGAAAGTGCGAACGTCTGCAGATAGCTGGCAGGCAGAAGGGGCTAGCCTGGAAAGCTGTTGCTCAGCCTCATCTGCCCATGGCACTGTTAGCATAGAGGCACAGAGAATGGGGCTCCTTGCTTGTCTTGCAACCTCAAACTTCAAACATAGCCTGGGAAAGTTGGTGTCCCAGCCAGGCTCCTTTCGCAGCCCTGCTCCGAAAGTGCGAACGTCTGCAGATAGCTGGCAGCCAGAAGGGGCTAGCCTGGAAAGCTGTTGCTCAGCCTCATCTGCCCATGGCAGTGCTCGCACAGAGGCACAGAGAATGGGGCTCCTTGCTTGTCTTGCCACTTGAAACTTCAAACGTAGCCTGGGAAAGTTGGTGTCCCAGCCAGGCTCCTTTCGCAGCCCTGCTCTTGAAATTCGAACATCTGCAGATAGCTGGCAGGCAGAAGGGGCTAGCCTGGAAAGCTGTTGCTCAGCCTCATCTGCCCATGGCAGTGCTCGCACAGAGGCACAGAGAATGGGGCTGCTTGCTTGTCTTGCCACCTCAAACTTCAAACGCATGCTGGGAATGGTGGTTTCCCTGCCAGGCTCCTATCACAGCCCTGCTCCAAAAGTGCGAACGTCTGCAGATAGCTGGCAGGCAGAAGGGGCTAGCCTGGAAAGCTGTTGCTCAGCCTCATCTGCCCATGGCAGTGCTCGCACACAGGCACAGAGAATGGGGCTGCTTGCTTGTCTTGCCACCTCAAACTTCAAACATAGCCTGGGAAAGGTGGTGTCCCAGCCAGGATCCTTTCGCAGCCCTGCTCCGAAAGTGCGAACGTCTGCAGATAGCTGGCAGCCAGAAGGGGCTAGCCTGGAAAGCTGTTGCTCAGCCTCATCTGCCCATGGCACTGTTCGCATAGAGGCACAGAGAATGGGGCTGCTTGCTTATCTTGCCACTTGAAACTTCAAACGCATGCTGGGAATGGTGGTGTCCCTGCCAGGCTCCTATCACAGCCCTGCTCCGAAAGTGCGAACGTCTGCAGATAGCTGGCAGGCAGAAGGGGCTATCCTGGAAAGCTGTTGCTCAGCCTCATCTGCCCATGGCAGTGCTCGCACAGAGGCACAGAGAATGGGGCTCCTTGCTTGTGTTGCCACCTCAAACTTCAAAGGTAGCCTGGGAAAAATGGTGTACCTGCTAGGCTCCTTTCGCAGCCCTGCTCTTGAAATGCGAACGTCTGCAGATAGCTGGCAGGCAGAAGGGGCTAGCCTGGAAAGCTGTTGCTCAGCCTCATCTGCCCATGGCACTGTTCGCATAGAGGCACAGTGAATGGGGCTCCTTGCTTATTTGCCACTTGAAACTTCAAACGCATACTGGGAATGGTGGTGTCCCAGCCAGGCTCCTATCCCAGCCCTGCTCCGAAAGTGCGAACGTCTGCAGATAGCTGGCAAGCAGAAGGGGCTAGCCTGGAAAGCTGTTGCTCAGCCTCATCTGCCCATGGCACTGTTCGCATAGAGGCACAGAGAATGGGGCTGCTTGCTTATCTTGCCACTTGAAACTTCAAACGCATGCTGGGAATGGTGGTGTCCCTGCCAGGCTCCTATCACAGCCCTGCTCCGAAAGTGCGAACGTCTGCAGATAGCTGGCAGCCAGAAGGTGCTAGCCTGGAAAGCTGTTGCTCAGCCTCATCTGCCCATGGCACTGCTCGCACAGAGGCACAGAGAATGGGGCTCCTTGCTTGTCTTGCCACCTCAAACTTCAAACGTAGCCTGGGAAAGATGGTGTACCTGCTAGGCTCCTTTCGCAGCCCTGCTCTTGAAATGCGAACGTCTGCAGATAGCTGGCAGCCAGAAGGGGCTAGCCTGGAAAGCTGTTGCTCAGCCTCATCTGCCCATGGCACTGTTCGCATAGAGGCACAGAGAATGGGGCTCCTTGCTTATCTTGCCACTTGAAACTTCAAACGCATGCTGGGAATGGTGGTGTCCCTGCCAGGCTCCTATCACAGCCCTGCTCCGAAAGTGCGAACGTCTGCAGATAGCTGGCAGGCAGAAGAAGCTAGCCTGGAAAGCTGTTGCTCAGCCTCATCTGCCCATGGCAGTGCTCGCACAGAGGCACAGAGAATGGGGCTGCTTGCTTATCTTGCCACTTGAAACTTCAAACGCATGCTGGGAATGGTGGTGTCCCAGCCAGGCTCCTTTCGCAGCCCTGCTCTTGAAATTCGAACATCTGCAGATAGCTGGCAGCCAGAAGGGGCTAGCCTGGAAAGCTGTTGCTCAGCCTCATCTGCCCATGGCAGTGCTCGCACAGAGGCACAGAGAATGGGGCTGCTTGCTTATCTTGCCACTTGAAACTTCAAACGCATGCTGGGAATGGTGGTGTCCCTGCCAGGCTCCTATCACAGCCCTGCTCCAAAAGTGCGAACGTCTGCAGATAGCTGGCAGGCAGAAGGGGCTAGCCTGGAAAGCTGTTGCTCAGCCTCATCTGCCCATGGCAGTGCTCGCACAGAGGCACAGAGAATGGGGCTGCTTGCTTATCTTGCCACTTGAAACTTCAAACGCATGCTGGGAATGGTGGTGTCCCAGCCAGGCTCCTTTCGCAGCCCAGCTCCGAAAGTGCGAATGTCTGCAGATAGCTGGCAGCCAGAAGGGGCTAGCCTGGAAAGCTGTTGCTCAGCCTCATCTCCCATGGCACTGCTCGCACAGAGGCACAGAGAATGGGGCTCCTTGCTTGTCTTGCCACCTCAAACTTCAAACGTAGCCTGGGAAAGATGGTGTACCTGCTAGGCTCCTTTCGCAGCCCTGCTCTTGAAATGCGAACGTCTGCAGATAGCTGGCAGGCAGAAGGGGCTATCCTGGAAAGCTGTTGCTCAGCCTCATCTGCCCATGGCACTGTTCGCATAGAGGCACAGAGAATGGGGCTGCTTGCTTATCTTGCCACTTGAAACTTCAAACGCATGCTCGAAGGGTGGTGTCCCTGCCAGGCTCCTATCACAGCCCTGCTCTGAAAGAGCGAACGTCTGCAGATAGCTGGCAACCAGAAGGGGCTAGCCTGGAAAGCTGTTGCTCAGCCTCATCTGCCCATGGCAGTGCTCGCACAGAGGCACAGAGAATGGGGCTCCTTGCTTGTCTTGCCACCTCAAACTTCAAACGTAGCCTGGGAAAGTTGGTGTCCCTGCCAGGCTCCTTTCGCAGCCCTGCTCCGAAAGTGCGAACGTCTGCAGATAGCTGGCAGCCAGAAGGGGCTAGCCTGGAAAGCTGTTGCTCAGCCTCACCTGCCCATGGCACTGCTCGCACAGAGGCACAGAGAATGGGGCTCCTTGCTTGTCTTGCCACCTCAAACTTCAAAGGTAGCCTGGGAAAAATGGTGTACCTGCTAGGCTCCTTTCGCAGCCCTGCTCTTAAAATGCGAACGTCTGAAGATAGCTGGCAGGCAGAAGGGGCTAGCCTGGAAAGCTGTTGCTCAGCCTCATCTGCCCATGGCACTGTTCGCACAGAGGCACAGAGAATGGGGCTCCTTGCTTATCTTGCCACTTGAAACTTCAAACGCATGCTGGGAAAGTTGGTGTCCCAGCCAGGCTCCTTTCGCAGCCCTGCTCCGAAAGTGCGAACGTCTGCAGATAGCTGGCAGCCAGAAGGTGCTAGCCTGGAAAGCTGTTGCTCAGCCTCATCTGCCCATGGCACTGTTCGCATAGAGGCACAGAGAATGGGGCTGTTTGCTTATCTTGCCACTTGAAACTTCAAACGCATGCTGGGAAGGGTGGTGTCCCTGCCAGGCTCCTATCACAGCCCTGCTCCGAAAGTGCGAACGTCTGCAGATAGCTGGCAAGCAGAAGGGGCTAGCCTGGAAAGCTGTTGCTCAGCCTCATCTGCCCATGGCACTGTTCGCATAGAGGCACAGAGAATGGGGCTGCTTGCTTATCTTGCCACTTGAAACTTCAAACGCATGCTGGGAATGGTGGTGTCCCTGCAGGCTCCTATCACAGCCCTGCTCCGAAAGTGCGAACGTCTGCAGATAGCTGGCAGGCAGAAGGGGCTAGCCTGGAAAGCTGTTGCTCAGCCTCATCTGCCCATGGCAGTGCTCGCACAGAGGCACAGAGAATGGGGCTGCTTGCTTGTCTTGTCACCTCAAACTTCAAAGGTAGCCTGGGAAAGTTGGTGTCCCAGCCAGGCTCCTTTCGCAGCCCTCCTCCGAAAGTGCGAACGTCTGCAGATAGCTGGCAGGCAGAAGGGGCTAGCCTGGAAAGCTGTTGCTCAGCCTCATCTGCCCATGGCACTGTTCGCATAGAGGCACAGAGAATGGGGCTCCTTGCTTATCTTGCCACTTGAAACTTCAAACGCATGCTGGGAATGGTGGTGTCCCTGCCAGGCTCCTATCACAGCCCTGCTCCAAAAGTGCGAACGTCTGCAGATAGCTGGCAGCCAGAAGGGGCTAGCCTGGAAAGCTGTTGCTCAGCCTCATCTGCCCATGGCAGTGCTCGCACAGAGGCACAGAGAATGGGGCTGCTTGCTTATCTTGCCACTTGAAACTTCAAACGCATGCTGGGAATGGTGGTGTCCCAGCCAGGCTCCTTTCGCAGCCCTGCTCTTGAAATTCGAACATCTGCAGATAGCTGGCAGGCAGAAGGGGCTAGCCTGGAAAGCTGTTGCTCAGCCTCATCTGCCCATGGCAGTGCTCGCACAGAGGCACAGAGAATGGGGCTGCTTGCTTATCTTGCCACTTCAAACTTCAAACGCATGCTGGGAATGGTGGTGTCCCTGCCAGGCTCCTATCACAGCCCTGCTCCAAAAGTGCGAACGTCTGCAGATAGCTGGCAGGCAGAAGGGGCTAGCCTGGAAAGCTGTTGCTCAGCCTCATCTGCCCATGGCAGTGCTCGCACACAGGCACAGAGAATGGGGCTGCTTGCTTGTCTTGCCACCTCAAAATTCAAAGGTAGCCTGGGAATGTTGGTGTCCCAGCCAGGCTCCTTTCGCAGCCCAGCTCCGAAAGTGCGAATGTCTGCAGATAGCTGGCAGCCAGAAGGGGCTAGCCTGGAAATCTGTTGCTCAGCCTCATCTCCCATGGCACTGCTCGCACAGAGGCACAGAGAATGGGGCTCCTTGCTTGTCTTGCCACCTCAAACTTCAAACGTAGCCTGGGAAAGATGGTGTACCTGCTAGGCTCCTTTCGCAGCCCTGCTCTTGAAATGCGAACGTCTGCAGATAGCTGGCAGGCAGAAGGGGCTAGCCTGGAAAGCTGTTGCTCAGCCTCATCTGCCCATGGCACTGTTCGCATAGAGGCACAGAGAATGGGGCTGCTTGCTTATCTTGCCACTTGAAACTTCAAACGCATGCTCGAAGGGTGGTGTCCCTGCCAGGCTCCTATCACAGCCCTGCTCTGAAAGAGCGAACGTCTGCAGATAGCTGGCAGCCAGAAGGGGCTAGCCTGGAAAGCACATGCTCAGCCTCATCTGCCCATGGCAGTGCTCGCACAAAGGCACAGAGAATGGGGCTCCTTGCTTGTCTTGCCACCTCAAACTTCAAACGTAGCCTGGGAAAGTTGGTGTCCCTGCCAGGCTCCTTTCGCAGCCCTGCTCCGAAAGTGCGAACGTCTGCAGATAGCTGGCAGCCAGAAGGGGCTAGCCTGGAAAGCTGTTGCTCAGCCTCACCTGCCCATGGCACTGCTCGCACAGAGGCACAGAGAATGGGGCTCCTTGCTTATCTTGCCACTTGAAACTTCAAACGCATGCTGGGAAAGTTGGTGTCCCAGCCAGGCTCCTTTCGCAGCCCTGCTCCGAAAGTGCGAACGTCTGCAGATAGCTGGCAGCCAGAAGGTGCTAGCCTGGAAAGCTGTTGCTCAGCCTCATCTGCCCATGGCACTGTTCGCATAGAGGCACAGAGAATGGGGCTGTTTGCTTATCTTGCCACTTGAAACTTCAAACGCATGCTGGGAAGGGTGGTGTCCCTGCCAGGCTCCTATCACAGCCCTGCTCCGAAAGTGCGAACGTCTGCAGATAGCTGGCAAGCAGAAGGGGCTAGCCTGGAAAGCTGTTGCTCAGCCTCATCTGCCCATGGCACTGTTCGCATAGAGGCACAGAGAATGGGGCTGCTTGCTTATCTTGCCACTTGAAACTTCAAACGCATGCTGGGAATGGTGGTGTCCCTGCAGGCTCCTATCACAGCCCTGCTCCGAAAGTGCGAACGTCTGCAGATAGCTGGCAGGCAGAAGGGGCTAGCCTGGAAAGCTGTTGCTCAGCCTCATCTGCCCATGGCAGTGCTCGCACAGAGGCACAGAGAATGGGGCTGCTTGCTTGTCTTGTCACCTCAAACTTCAAAGGTAGCCTGGGAAAGTTGGTGTCCCAGCCAGGCTCCTTTCGCAGCCCTGCTCCGAAAGTGCGAACGTCTGCAGATAGCTGGCAGGCAGAAGGGGCTAGCCTGGAAAGCTGTTGCTCAGCCTCATCTGCCCACGGCACTGTTCGCATAGAGGCACAGAGAATGGGGCTGCTTGCTTGTCTTGCCACCTCAAACTTCAAACGTAGCCTGGGAAAGTTGGTGTACCTGCTAGGCTCCTTTCGCAGCCCTGCTCTTGAAATGCGAACATCTGCAGATAGCTGGCAGCCAGAAGGGGCTAGCCTGGAAAGCTGTTGCTCAGTCTCATCTGCCCATGGCAGTGCTCGCACAGAGGCACAGAGAATGGGGCTGCTATCTTCTCTTGGCACCTCAAACTTCAAACGTATCCTGGGAAAGTTGGTGTCCCTGTCAGGCTCCTTTCGCAGCCCTGCTCCGAAAGTGCGAACGTCTGCAGATAGCTGGCAAGCAGAAGAGGCTAGCCTGGAAAGCTGTTGCTCAGCCTCATCTGCCCATGGCACTGTTCGCACAGAGGCACAGAGAATGGGGCTCCTTGCTTATCTTGCCACTTGAAACTTCAAACGCATGCTGGGAAAGTTGGTGTCCCAGCCAGGGTCCTTTCGCAGCCCTGCTCCGAAAGTGCGAACTTCTGCAGATAGCTGGCAGCCAGAAGGGGCTAGCCTGGAAAGCTGTTGCTCAGCCTCATCTGCCCATGGCACTGTTCGCATAGAGGCACAGAGAATGGGGCTCCTTGCTTGTCTTGCCACCTCAAACTTCAAAGGTAGCCTGGGAATGTTGGTGTCCCAGCCAGGCTCCTTTCGCAGCCCTGCTCCGAAAGTGCGAACGTCTGCAGATAGCTGGCAGGCAGAAGGGGCTAGCCTGGAAAGCTGTTGCTCAGCCTCATCTGCCCATGGCAGTGCTCGCACAGAGGCACAGAGAATGGGGCTCCTTGCTTATCTTGCCACTTGAAACTTCAAACGCATGCTGGGAAAGTTGGTGTCCCAGCCAGGGTCCTTTCGCAGCCCTGCTCCGAAAGTGCGAACGTCTGCAGATAGCTGGCAGGCAGAAGGGGCTAGCCTGGAAAGCTGTTGCTCAGCCTCATCTGCCCATGGCACTGTTCGCACAGAGGCACAGAGAATGGGGCAGCTTGCTTATCTTGCCACTTGAAACTTCAAACGCATGCTGGGAATGGTGGTGTCCCTGCCAGGCTCTTATCACAGCCCTGCTCCGAAAGTGCGAACGTCTGCAGATAGCTGGCAAGCAGAAGGGGCTATCCTGGAAAGCTGTTGCTCAGCCTCATCTGCCCATGGCACTGTTCGCATAGAGGCACAGAGAATGGGGCTGCTTGCTTATCTTGCCACTTGAAACTTCAAACGCATGCTGGGAATGGTGGTGTCCCTGCCAGGCTTCTATCACAGCCCTGCTCCGAAAGTGCGAACGTCTGCAGATAGCTGGCAGGCAGAAGGGGCTAGCCTGGAAAGCTGTTGCTCAGCCTCATCTGCCCATGGCAGTGCTCGCACAGAGGCACAGAGAATGGGGCTGCTTGCTTGTCTTGTCACCTCAAACTTCAAAGGTAGCCTGGGAAAGTTGGTGTCCCAGCCAGGCTCCTTTCGCAGCCCTGCTCCGAAAGTGCGAACGTCTGCAGATAGCTGGCAGCCAGAAGGTGCTACCCTGGAAAGCTGTTGCTCAGCCTCATCTGCCCATGGCAGTGCTCGCACAGAGGCACAGAGAATGGGGCTGCTTGCTTGTCTTGCCACCTCAAACTTCAAACGTAGCCTGGGAAAGATGGTGTACCTGCTAGGCTCCTTTCGCAGCCCTGCTCTTGAAATGCGAACATCTGCAGATAGCTGGCAGGCAGAAGGGGCTAGCCTGGAAAGCTGTTGCTCAGTCTCATCTGCCCATGGCAGTGCTCGCACAGAGGCACAGAGAATGGGGCTGCTATCTTCTCTTGGCACCTCAAAATTCAAACGTATCCTGGGAAAGTTGGTGTCCCTGTCAGGCTCCTTTCGCAGCCCTGCTCCGAAAGTGCGAACGTCTGCAGATAGCTGGCAAGCAGAAGAGGCTAGCCTGGAAAGCTGTTGCTCAGCCTCATCTGCCCATGGCACTGTTCGCATAGAGGCACGGAGAATGGGGCTGCTTGCTTATCTTGCCACTTGAAACTTCAAACGCATGCTGGGAATGGTGGTGTCCCTGCCAGGCTCCTATCACAGCCCTGCTCCGAAAGTGCGAACGTCTGCAGATAGCTGGCAGCCAGAAGGGGCTAGCCTGGAAAGCTGTTGCTCAGCCTCACTTGCCCATGGCACTGCTCGCACAGAGGCACAGAGAATGGGGCTCCTTGCTTGTCTTGCCACCTCAAACTTCAAACGTAGCCTGGGAATGTTGGTGTCCCAGCCAGGCTCCTTTCGCAGCCCTGCTCCGAAAGTGCGAACGTCTGCAGATAGCTGTCAGCCAGAAGGGGCTAGCCTGGAAAGCTGTTGCTCAGCCTCATCTGCCCATGGCACTGTTCGCACAGAGGCACAGAGAATGGGGCTGCTTGCTTATCTTGCCACTTGAAACTTCAAACGCATGCTGGGAATGGTGGTGTCCCTGCCAGGCTCTTATCACAGCCCTGCTCCGAAAGTGCGAACGTCTGCAGATAGCTGGCAAGCAGAAGGGGCTATCCTGGAAAGCTGTTGCTCAGCCTCATCTGCCCATGGCACTGTTCGCATAGAGGCACAGAGAATGGGGCTGCTTGCTTATCTTGCCACTTGAAACTTCAAACGCATGCTGGGAATGGTGGTGTCCCTGCCAGGCTCCTATCACAGCCCTGCTCCGAAAGTGCGAACGTCTGCAGATAGCTGGCAAGCAGAAGGGGCTAGCCTGGAAAGCTGTTGCTCAGCCTCATCTGCCCATGACAGTGCTCGCACAGAGGCACAGAGAATGGGGCTCCTTGCTTGTCTTGCCACCTCAAACTTCAAACGTAGCCTGGGAAAGTTGGTGTCCCAGCCAGGCTCCTTTCGCAGCCCTGCTCCGAAAGTGCGAACGTCTGCAGATAGCTGGCAGGCAGAAGGGGCTAGCCTGGAAAGCTGTTGCTCAGACTCATCTGCCCATGGCAGTGCTCGCACAGAGGCACAGAGAATGGGGCTGCTTGCTTGTCTTTCCACCTCAAACTTCAAAGGTAGCCTGGGAAAGTTGGTGTCCCAGCCAGGCTCCTTTCGCAGCCCTGCTCCGAAAGTGCGAACGTCTGCAGATAGCTGGCAGGCAGAAGGGGCTAGCCTGGAAAGCTGTTGCTCAGCCTCATCTGCCCATGGCAGTGCTCGCACAGAGGCACAGAGAATGGGGCTGCTTGCTTGTCTTGCCACCTCAAACTTCAAACGCAGCCTGGGAAAGATGGTGTCCCTGCCAGGCTCCTTTCGCAGCCCTGCTCTTGAAATGCGAACATCTGCAGATAGCTGGCAGGCAGAAGGGGCTAGCCTGGAAAGCTGTTGCTCAGCCTCATCTGCCCATGGCACTGTTCGCATAGAGGCACAGAGAATGGGGCTGCTTGCTTATCGTGCCACTTGAAACTTCAAACGCATGCTGGCAAGGGTGGTGTCCCTGCCAGGCTCCTATCACAGCCCTGCTCCGAAAGTGCGAACGTCTGCAGATAGCTGGCAGGCCGAAGGGGCTAGCCTGGAAAGCTGTTGCTCAGCCTCATCTGCCCATAACAGTGCTCGCACAGAGGCACAGAGAATGGGGCTCCTTGCTTGTCTTGCCACCTCAAACTTCAAACGTAGCCTGGGAATGTTGGTGTCCCAGCCAGGCTCCTTTCGCAGCCCTGCTCCGAAAGTGCGAACGTCTGCAGATAGCTGGCAGGCAGAAGGGGCTAGCCTGGAAAGCTGTTGCTCAGCCTCATCTGCCCATGGCAGTGCTCGCACAGAGGCACAGAGAATGGGGCTGCTTGCTTGTCTTGCCACCTCAAACTTCAAACGCAGCCTGGGAAAGATGGTGTACCTGCTAGGCTCCTTTCGCAGCCCTGCTCTTGAAATGCGAACATCTGCAGATAGCTGGCAGGCAGAAGGGGCTAGCCTGGAAAGCTGTTGCTCAGCCTCATCTGCCCATGGCACTGTTCGCATAGAGGCACAGAGAATGGGGCTGCTTGCTTATCGTGCCACTTGAAACTTCAAACGCATGCTGGCAAGGGTGGTGTCCCTGCCAGGCTCCTATCACAGCCCTGCTCCGAAAGTGCGAACGTCTGCAGATAGCTGGCAGGCAGAAGGGGCTAGCCTGGAAAGCTGTTGCTCAGCCTCATCTGCCCATAACAGTGCTCGCACAGAGGCACAGAGAATGGGGCTCCTTGCTTGTCTTGCCACCTCAAACTTCAAAGGTAGCCTGGGAATGTTGGTGTCCCAGCCAGGCTCCTTTCGCAGCCCTGCTCCGAAAGTGCGAACGTCTGCAGATAGCTGGCAGCCAGAAGGTGCTATCCTGGAAAGCACTTGCTCAGCCTGATCTGCCCATGGCACTGTTCGCATAGAGGCACAGAGAATGGGGCTGCTTGCTTATCTTGCCACTTGAAACTTCAAACGCATGCTGGGAATGGTGGTGTCCGTGCCAGGCTCCTATCACAGCCCTGCTCCAAAAGTGCGAACGTCTGCAGATAGCTGGCAGGCAGAAGGGGCTAGCCTGGAAAGCTGTTGCTCAGCCTCATCTGCCCATGGCAGTGCTCGCACAGAGGCACAGAGAATGGGGCTGCTTGCTTGTCTTGTCACCTCAAACTTCAAAGGTAGCCTGGCAAAGTTGGTGTCCCAGCCAGGCTCCTTTCGCAGCCCTGCTCCGAAAGTGCGAACGTCTGCAGATAGCTGGCAGCCAGAAGGTGCTACCCTGGAAAGCTGTTGCTCAGCCTCATTTGCCCATGGCAGTGCTCGCACAGAGGCACAGAGAATGGGGCTGCTTGCTTGTCTTGCCACCTCAAACTTCAAACGTAGCCTGGGAAAGATGGTGTACCTGCTAGGCTCCTTTCGCAGCCCTGCTCTTGAAATGCGAACGTCTGCAGATAGCTGGCAGGCAGAAGGGGCTATCCTGGAAAGCTGTTGCTCAGTCTCATCTGCCCATGGCAGTGCTCGCACAGAGGCACAGAGAATGGGGCTGCTATCTTCTCTTGGCACCTCAAACTTCAAACGTATCCTGGGAAAGTTGGTGTCCCTGTCAGGCTCCTTTCGCAGCCCTGCTCCGAAAGTGCGAACGTCTGCAGATAGCTGGCAGGCAGAAGAGGCTAGCCTGGAAAGCTGTTGCTCAGCCTCATCTGCCCATGGCACTGTTCGCATAGAGGCACAGAGAATGGGGCTCCTTGCTTGTCTTGCCACCTCAAACTTCAAAGGTAGCCTGGGAATGTTGGTGTCCCAGCCAGGCTCCTTTCGCAGCCCTGCTCCGAAAGTGCGAACGTCTGCAGATAGCTGGCAGCCAGAAGGGGCTAGCCTGGAAAGCTGTTGCTCAGCCTCATCTGCCCATGGCAGTGCTCGCACAGAGGCACAGAGAATGGGGCTCCTTGCTTATCTTGCCACTTGAAACTTCAAACGCATGCTGGGAAAGTTGGTGTCCCAGCCAGGCTCCTTTCGCAGCCCTGCTCCGAAAGTGCGAACGTCTGCAGATAGCTGGCAGCCAGAAGGGGCTAGCCTGGAAAGCTGTTGCTCAGCCTCATCTGCCCATGGCAGTGCTCGCACAGAGGCACAGAGAATGGGGCTGCTTGCTTGTCTTGCCACCTCAAACTTCAAACGCAGCCTGGGAAAGATGGTGTACCTGCTAGGCTCCTTTCGCAGCCCTGCTCTTGAAATGCGAACATCTGCAGATAGCTGGCAGGCAGAAGGGGCTAGCCTGGAAAGCTGTTGCTCAGCCTCATCTGCCCATGGCACTGTTCGCATAGAGGCACAGAGAATGGGGCTGCTTGCTTATCGTGCCACTTGAAACTTCAAACGCATGCTGGCAAGGGTGGTGTCCCTGCCAGGCTCCTATCACAGCCCTGCTCCGAAAGTGCGAACGTCTGCAGATAGCTGGCAGGCAGAAGGGGCTAGCCTGGAAAGCTGTTGCTCAGCCTCATCTGCCCATAACAGTGCTCGCACAGAGGCACAGAGAATGGGGCTCCTTGCTTGTCTTGCCACCTCAAACTTCAAAGGTAGCCTGGGAATGTTGGTGTCCCAGCCAGGCTCCTTTCGCAGCCCTGCTCCGAAAGTGCGAACGTCTGCAGATAGCTGGCAGCCAGAAGGTGCTATCCTGGAAAGCACTTGCTCAGCCTGATCTGCCCATGGCACTGTTCGCATAGAGGCACAGAGAATGGGGCTGCTTGCTTATCTTGCCACTTGAAACTTCAAACGCATGCTGGGAATGGTGGTGTCCGTGCCAGGCTCCTATCACAGCCCTGCTCCGAAAGTGCGAACGTCTGCAGATAGCTGGCAGGCAGAAGGGGCTAGCCTGGAAAGCTGTTGCTCAGCCTCATCTGCCCATGGCAGTGCTCGCACAGAAGCACAGAGAATGGGGCTGCTTGCTTGTCTTGCCACCTCAAACTTCAAAGGTAGCCTGGGAAAGTTGGTGTCCCAGCCAGGCTCCTTTCGCAGCCCTGCTCCGAAAGTGCGAACGTCTGCAGATAGCTGGCAGGCAGAAGGGGCTAGCCTGGAAAGCTGTTGCTCAGCCTCATCTGCCCATGGCAGTGCTCGCACAGAGGCACAGAGAATGGGGCTGCTTGCTTGTCTTGCCACCTCAAACTTCAAACGTAGCCTGGGAAAGATGGTGTACCTGCTAGGCTCCTTTCGCAGCCCTGCTCTTGAAATGCGAACGTCTGCAGATAGCTGGCAGGCAGAAGGGGCTAGCCTGGAAAGCTGTTGCTCAGTCTCATCTGCCCATGGCAGTGCTCGCACAGAGGCACAGAGAATGGGGCTGCTTGCTTGTCTTGCCACCTCAAACTTCAAACGTAGCCTGGGAAAGTTGGTGTCCCTGTCAGGCTCCTTTCGCAGCCCTACTCCGAAAGTGCGAACGTCTGCAGATAGCTGGCAGGCAGAAGGGGCTAGCCTGGAAAGCTGTTGCTCAGCCTCATCTGCCCATGGCACTGTTCGCATAGAGGCACAGAGAATGGGGCTGCTTGCTTATCTTGCCACTTGAAACTTCAAACGCATGCTGGGAATGGTGGTGTCCCTGCCAGGCTCCTATCACAGCCCTGCTCCGAAAGTGCGAACGTCTGCATATAGCTGGCAGCCAGAAGGGGCTAGCCTGGAAAGCTGTTGCTCAGCCTCATCTGCCCATGGCACTGCTCGCACAGAGGCACAGAGAATGGGGCTCCTTGCTTATCTTGCCACCTCAAACTTCAAACGTAGCCTGGGAAAGTTGGTGTCCGAGCCAGGCTCCTTTCGCAGCCCTGCTCCGAAAGTGCGAACGTCTGCAGATAGCTGGCAAGCAGAAGGGGCTAGCCTGGAAAGCTGTTGCTCAGCCTCATCTGCCCATGACAGTGCTCGCACAGAGGCACAGAGAATGGGGCTGCTTGCTTGTCTTGCCACCTCAAACTTCAAACGTAGCCTGGGAAAGTTGGTGTCCCAGCCAGGCTCCTTTCGCAGCCCTGCTCCGAAAGTGCGAACGTCTGCAGATAGCTGGCAGGCAGAAGGGGCTAGCCTGGAAAGCTGTTGCTCAGCCTCATCTGCCCATGGCAGTGCTCGCACAGAGGCACAGAGAATGGGGCTGCTTGCTTGTCTTGCCACCTCAAACTTCAAACGTAGCCTGGGAAAGATGGTGTACCTGCTAGGCTCCTTTCGCAGCCCTGCTCTTGAAATGCGAACGTCTGCAGATAGCTGGCAGCCAGAAGGGGCTAGCCTGGAAAGCTGTTGCTCAGTCTCATCTGCCCATGGCAGTGCTCGCACAGAGGCACAGAGAATGCGGCTGCTTGCTTGTCTTGCCACCTCAAACTTCAAACGTAGCCTGGGAAAGTTGGTGTCCCTGCCAGGCTCCTTTCGCAGCCCTGCTCCGAAAGTGCGAACGTCTGCAGATAGCTGGCAAGCAGAAGGGGCTAGCCTGGAAAGCTGTTGCTCAGCCTCATCTGCCCATGGCACTGTTCGCATAGAGGCACAGAGAATGGGGCTGCTTGCTTATCTTGCCACCTGAAACTTCAAACGCATGCTGGGAATGGTGGTGTCCCTGCCAGGCTCCTTTCGCAGCCCTGCTCCGAAAGTGCGAACGTCTGCAGATAGCTGGCAGCCAGAAGGTGCTAGCCTGGAAAGCTGTTGCTCAGCCTCATCTGCCCATGGCACTGCTCGCACAGAGGCACAGAGAATGGGGCGCCTTGCTTGTCTTGCCACCTCAAACTTCAAACGTAGCCTGGGAAAGTTGGTGTCCCAGCCAGGCTCCTTTCGCAGCCCTGCTCCGAAAGTGCGAACGTCTGCAGATAGCTGGCAGCCAGAAGGTGCTATCCTTGAAAGCACTTGCTCAGCCTCATCTGCCCAAGGCACTGTTCGCACAGAGGCACAGAGAATGGGGCTGCTTGCTTATCTTGCCACTTGAAACTTCAAACGCATGCTGGGAATGGTGGTGTCCCTGCCAGACTCCTTTCGCAGCCCTGCTCTTGAAATGCGAACGTCTGCAGATAGCTGGCAGCCAGAAGGGGCTAGCCTGGAAAGCTGTTGCTCAGCCTCATCTGCCCATGGCAGTGCTCGCACAGAGGCACAGAGAATGGGGCTGCTTGCTTGTCTTGTCACCTCAAACTTCAAACGTAGCCTGGGAAAGTTGGTGTCCCAGCCAGGCTCCTTTCGCAGCCCTGCTCCGAAAGTGCGAACGTCTGCAGATAGCTGGCAGCCAGAAGGTGCTACCCTGGAAAGCTGTTGCTCAGCCTCATCTGCCCATGGCAGTGCTCGCACAGAGGCACAGAGAATGGGGCTGCTTGCTTGTCTTGCCACCTCAAACTTCAAACGTAGCCTGGGAAAGATGGTGTACCTGCTAGGCTCCTTTCGCAGCCCTGCTCTTGAAATGCGAACATCTGCAGATAGCTGGCAGGCAGAAGGGGCTAGCCTGGAAAGCTGTTGCTCAGTCTCATCTGCCCATGGCAGTGCTCGCACAGAGGCACAGAGAATGGAGCTGCTATCTTCTCTTGGCACCTCAAACTTCAAACGTATCCTGGGAAAGTTGGTGTCCCTGTCAGACTCCTTTCGCAGCCCTGCTCCGAAAGTGCGAACGTCTGCAGATAGCTGGCAGCCAGAAGGGGCTAGGCTGGAAAGCTGTTGCTCAGCCTCATCTGCCCATGGCAGTGCTCGCACAGAGGCACAGAGAATGGGGCTCCTTGCTTATCTTGCCACTTGAAACTTCAAACGCATGCTGGGAAAGTTGGTGTCCCAGCCAGGCTCCTTTCGCAGCCATGCTCCGAAAGTGCGAACGTCTGCAGATAGCTGGCAAGCAGAAGGGGCTAGCCTGGAAAGCTGTTGCTCAGCCTCATCTGCCCATGGCACTGTTCGCATAGAGGCACAGAGAATGGGGCTGCTTGCTTATCTTGCCACTTGAAACTTCAAACGCATGCTGGGAATGGTGGTGTCCCTGCCAGGCTCCTATCACAGCCCTGCTCCGAAAGTGCGAACGTCTGCAGATAGCTGGCAGGCAGAAGGGGCTAGCCTGGAAAGCTGTTGCTCAGCCTCATCTGCCCATGGCAGTGCTCGCACAGAAGCACAGAGAATGGGGCTGCTTGCTTGTCTTGCCACCTCAAACTTCAAACGTAGCCTGGGAAAGTTGGTGTCCCAGCCAGGCTCCTTTCGCAACCCTGCTCCGAAAGTGCGAACGTCTGCAGATAGCTGGCAGGCAGAAGGGGCTAGCCTGGAAAGCTGTTGCTCAGCCTCATCTGCCCATGGCAGTGCTCGCACAGAGGCACAGAGAATGGGGCTGCTTGCTTGTCTTGCCACCTCAAACTTCAAACGTAGCCTGGGAAAGATGGTGTACCTGCTAGGCTCCTTTCGCAGCCCTGCTCTTGAAATGCGAACGTCTGCAGATAGCTGGCAGGCAGAAGGGGCTAGCCTGGAAAGCTGTTGCTCAGTCTCATCTGCCCATGGCAGTGCTCGCACAGAGGCACAGAGAATGGGGCTGCTTGCTTGTCTTGCCACCTCAAACTTCAAACGTAGCCTGGGAAAGTTGGTGTCCCTGTCAGGCTCCTTTCGCAGCCCTGCTCCGAAAGTGCGAACGTCTGCAGATAGCTGGCAAGCAGAAGGGGCTAGCCTGGAAAGCTGTTGCTCAGCCTCATCTGCCCATGGCACTGTTCGCATAGAGGCACAGAGAATGGGGCTGCTTGCTTATCTTGCCACTTGAAACTTCAAACGCATGCTGGGAGTGGTGTTGTCCCTGCCAGGCTCCTATCCCAGCCCTGCTCCGAAAGTGCGAACGTCTGCAGATAGCTGGCAGCCAGAAGGGGCTATCCTGGAAAGCTGTTGCTCAGCTTCATCTGCCCATGGCACTGCTCGCACAGAGGCACAGAGAATGGGGCGCCTTGCTTGTCTTGCCACCTCAAACTTCAAACGTAGCCTGGGAAAGTTGGTGTCCCAGCCAGGCTCCTTTCGCAGCCCTGCTCCGAAAGTGCGAACGTCTGCAGATAGCTGGCAGCCAGAAGGTGCTATCCTGGAAAGCACTTGCTCAGCCTCATCTGCCCATGGCAGTGCTCGCACAGAGGCACAGAGAATGGGGCTGCTTGCTTATCTTGCCACTTGAAACTTCAAACGCATGCTGGGAATGGTGGTGTCCCTGCCAGACTCCTTTCGCAGCCCTGCTCTTGAAATGCGAACGTCTGCAGATAGCTGGCAGGCAGAAGGTGCTAGCCTGGAAAGCACTTGCTCAGCCTCATCTGCCCATGGCACTGTTCGCATAGAGGCACAGAGAATGGGGCTCCTTGCTTATCTTGCCACTTGAAACTTTAAACGTAGCCTGGGAAAGTTGGTGTCCGAGCCAGGCTCCTTTCGCAGCCCTGCTCCGAAAGTGCGAACGTCTGCAGATAGCTGGCAAGCAGAAGGGGCTAGCCTGGAAAGCTGTTGCTCAGCCTCATCTGCCCATGACAGTGCTCGCACAAAGGCACAGAGAATGGGGCTGCTTGCTTGTCTTGCCACCTCAAACTTCAAACGTAGCCTGGGAAAGTTGGTGTCCCAGCCAGGCTCCTTTCGCAGCCCTGCTCCGAAAGTGCGAACGTCTGCAGATAGCTGGCAGCCAGAAGGGGCTAGCCTGGAAAGCAGTTGCTCAGCCTCATCTGCCCATGGCACTGTTCACATAGAGGCACAGAGAATTGGGGCTGCTTGCTTATCTTGCCACTTGAAACTTCAAACGCATGCTGGGTATGGTGGTGTCCCTGCAAGTCTCCTTTCGCAGCCCTGCTCTTGAAATGCGAACGTCTGCAGATAGCTGGCAGGCAGAAGGGGCTAGCCTGGAAAGCTGTTGCTCAGCCTCATCTGCCCATGGCAGTGCTCGCACAGAGGCACAGAGAATGGGGCTGCTTGCTTGTCTTGCCACCTCAAACTTCAAAGGTAGCCTGGGAAAGTTGGTGTCCCAGCCAGGCTCCTTTCGCAGCCCTGCTCCGAAAGTGCGAACGTCTGCAGATAGCTGGCAGCCAGAAGGTGCTACCCTGGAAAGCTGTTGCTCAGCCTCATCTGCCCATGGCAGTGCTCGCACAGAGGCACAGAGAATGGGGCTGCTTGCTTGTCTTGCCACCTCAAACTTCAAACGTAGCCTGGGAAAGATGGTGTAACTGCTAGGCTCCTTTCGCAGCCCTGCTCTTGAAATGCGAACATCTGCAGATAGCTGGCAGGCAGAAGGGGCTAGCCTGGAAAGCTGTTGCTCAGTCTCATCTGCCCATGGCAGTGCTCGCACAGAGGCACAGAGAATGGAGCTGCTATCTTCTCTTGGCACCTCAAACTTCAAACGTATCCTGGGAAAGTTGGTGTCCCTGTCAGGCTCCTTTCGCAGCCCTGCTCCGAAAGTGCGAACGTCTGCAGATAGCTGGCAAGCAGAAGAGGCTAGCCTGGAAAGCTGTTGCTCAGCCTCATCTGCCCATGGCACTGTTCGCATAGAGGCACAGAGAATGGGGCTGCTTGCTTATCTTGCCACTTGAAACTTCAAACGCATGCTGGGAATGGTGGTGTCCCTGCCAGGCTCCTATCACAGCCCTGCTCCGAAAGTGCGAACGTCTGCAGATAGCTGGCAGCCAGAAGGGGCTAGCCTGGAAAGCTGTTGCTCAGCCTCATCTGCCCATGGCAGTGCTCGCACAGAGGCACAGAGAATGGGGCTCCTTGCTTATCTTGCCACTTGAAACTTCAAACGCATGCTGGGAAAGTTGGTGTCCCAGCCAGGCTCCTTTCGCAGCCCTGCTCCGAAAGTGCGAACGTCTGCAGATAGCTGGCAGCCAGAAGGTGCTATCCTGGAAAGCACTTGCTCAGCCTCATCTGCCCATGGCACTGTTCGCATAGAGGCACAGAGAATGGGGCTCCTTGCTTATCTTGCCACCTCAAACTTCAAACGTAGCCTGGGAAAGTTGGTGTCCCAGCCAGGCTCCTTTCGCAGCCCTGCTCCGAAAGTGCGAACGTCTGCAGATAGCTGGCAGCCAGAAGGTGCTATCCTGGAAAGCACTTGCTCAGCCTCATCTGCCCAAGGCACTGTTCGCACAAAGGCACAGAGAATGGGGCTGCTTGCTTATCTTGCCACTTGAAACTTCAAACGCATGCTGGGAATGGTGGTGTCCCTGTCAGACTCCTTTCGCAGCCCTGCTCTTGAAATGCGAACGTCTGCAGATAGCTGGCAGGCAGAAGGGGCTAGCCTGGAAAGCTGTTGCTCAGCCTCATCTGCCCATGGCACTGTTCGCATAGAGGCACAGAGAATGGGGCTCCTTGCTTATCTTGCCACTTGAAACTTTAAACGTAGCCTGGGAAAGTTGGTGTCCGAGCCAGGCTCCTTTCGCAGCCCTGCTCCGAAAGTGCGAACGTCTGCAGATAGCTGGCAAGCAGAAGGGGCTAGCCTGGAAAGCTGTTGCTCAGTCTCATCTGCCCATGGCAGTGCTCGCACAGAGGCACAGAGAATGGGGCTGCTTGCTTGTCTTGCCACCTCAAACTTCAAACGTAGCCTGGGAAAGTTGGTGTCCCAGCCAGGCTCCTTTCGCAGCCCTGCTCCGAAAGTGCGAACGTCTGCAGATAGCTGGCAAGCAGAAGGGGCTAGCCTGGAAAGCTGTTGCTCAGCCTCATCTGCCCATGGCACTGTTCGCATAGAGGCACAGAGAATGGGGCTGCTTGCTTATCTTGCCACTTGAAACTTCAAACGCATGCTGGGAATGGTGGTGTCCCAGCCAGGCTCCTTTCGCAGCCCTGCTCCGAAAGTGCGAACGTCTGCAGATAGCTGGCAGCCAGAAGGTGCTATCCTGGAAAGCAGTTGCTCAGCCTCATCTACCCATGGCACTGTTCACATAGAGGCACAGAGAATTGGGGCTGCTTGCTTATCTTGCCACTTGAAACTTCAAACGCATGCTGGGAATGGTGGTGTCCCTCCCAGACTCCTTTCGCAGCCCTGCTCTTGAAATGCGAACGTCTGCAGATAGCTGGCAGGCAGAAGGGGCTAGCCTGGAAAGCTGTTGCTCAGTCTCATCTGCCCATGGCAGTGCTCGCACAGAGGCACAGAGAATGGAGCTGCTATCTTCTCTTGGCACCTCAAACTTCAAACGTATCCTGGGAAAGTTGGTGTCCCTGTCAGGCTCCTTTCGCAGCCCTGCTCCGAAAGTGCGAACGTCTGCAGATAGCTGGCAGGCAGAAGTGGCTAGCCTGGAAAGCTGTTGCTCAGCCTCATCTGCCCATGGCAGTGCTCGCACAGAGGCACAGAGAATGGGGCTCCTTGCTTATCTTGCCACTTGAAACTTCAAACGCATGCTGGGAAAGTTGGTGTCCCAGCCATGCTCCATTCGCAGCCCTGCTCCGAAAGTGCGAACGTCTGCAGATAGCTGGCAGCCAGAAGGTGCTATCCTGGAAAGCACTTGCTCAGCCTCATCTGCCCATGGCACTGTTCGCATAGAGGCACAGAGAATGGGGCTCCTTGCTTATCTTGCCACCTCAAACTTCAAACGTAGCCTGGGAAAGTTGGTGTCCCTGCCAGGGTCCTTTCGCAGACCTGCTCCGAAAGTGCGAACGTCTGCAGATAGCTGGCAGGCAGAAGGGGCTAGCCTGGAAAGCTGTTGCTCAGCCTCATCTGCCCATGGCACTGTTCGCACAGAGGCACAGAGAATGGGGCTGCTTGCTTATCTTGCCACTTGAAACTTCAAACGCATGCTGGGAATGGTGGTGTCCCTGCCAGGCTCCTATCACAGCCCTGCTCCGAAAGTGCGAACGTCTGCAGATAGCTGGCAAGCAGAAGGGGCTAGCCTGGAAAGCTGTTGCTCAGCCTCATCTGCCCATGGCACTGTTCGCATAGAGGCACAGAGAATGGGGCTGCTTGCTTATCTTGCCACTTGAAACTTCAAACGCATGCTGGGAATGGTGGTGTCCCTGCCAGGCTCCTATCACAGCCCTGCTCCGAAAGTGCGAACGTCTGCAGATAGCTGGCAGGCAGAAGGGGCTAGCCTGGAAAGCTGTTGCTCAGCCTCATCTGCCCATGGCACTGTTCGCATAGAGGCACAGAGAATGGGGCTGCTTGCTTATCTTGCCACTTGAAACTTCAAACGCATGCTGGGAATGGTGGTGTCCCTGCCAGGCTCCTATCACAGCCCTGCTCCGAAAGTGCGAACGTCTGCAGATAGCTGGCAGCCAGAAGGGGCTAGCCTGGAAAGCTGTTGCTCAGCCTCATCTGCCCATGGCAGTGCTCGCACAGAGGCACAGAGAATGGGGCTCCTTGCTTATCTTGCCACCTCAAACTTCAAACGTAGCCTGGGAAAGTTGGTGTCCCAGCCAGGCTCCTTTCGCAGCCCTGCTCCGAAAGTGCGAACGTCTGCAGATAGCTGGCAGCCAGAAGGGGCTAGCCTGGAAAGCACTTGCTCAGCCTCATCTGCCCAAGGCACTGTTCGCACAGAGGCACAGAGAATGGGGCTGCTTGCTTATCTTGCCACTTGAAACTTCAAACGCATGCTGGGAATGGTGGTGTCCCTGCCAGACTCCTTTCGCAGCCCTGCTCTTGAAATGCGAACGTCTGCAGATAGCTGGCAGGCAGAAGGGGCTAGCCTGGAAAGCTGTTGCTCAGCCTCATCTGCCCATGGCAGTGCTCGCACAGAGGCACAGAGAATGGGGCTGCTTGCTTGTCTTGTCACCTCAAACTTCAAAGGTAGCCTGGGAAAGTTGGTGTCCCAGCCAGGCTCCTTTCGCAGCCCTGCTTCGAAAGTGCGAACGTCTGCAGATAGCTGGCAGCCAGAAGGGGCTAGCCTGGAAAGCTGTTGCTCAGCCTCATCTGCCCATGGCAGTGCTCGCACAGAGGCACAGAGAATGGGGCTGCTTGCTTGTCTTGCCACCTCAAACTTCAAACGTATCCTGGGAAAGGTGGTATACCTGCTAGGCTCCTTTCGCAGCCCTGCTCTTGAAATGCGAACATCTGCAGATAGCTGGCAGCCAGAAGGGGTTAGCCTGGAAAGCTGTTGCTCAGTCTCATCTGCCCATGGCAGTGCTCGCACAGAGGCACAGAGAATGGAGCTGCTATCTTCTCTTGGCACCTCAAACTTCAAACGTATCCTGGGAAAGTTGGTGTCCCTGTCAGGCTCCTTTCGCAGCCCTGCTCCGAAAGTGCGAACGTCTGCAGATAGCTGGCAGCCAGAAGGGGCTATCCTGGAAAGCTGTTGCTCAGCCTCATCTGCCCATGGCACTGCTCGCACAGAGGCACAGAGAATGGGGCTCCTTGCTTATCTTGCCACTTGAAACTTCAAACGCATGCTGGGAAAGTTGGTGTTCCAGCCAGGCTCCTTTCGCAGTCCTGCTCCGAAAGTGCGAACGTCTGCAGATAGCTGGCAGCCAGAAGGTGCTATCCTGGAAAGCTGTTGCTCAGCCTCATCTGCCCATGGCACTGTTCGCATAGAGGCACAGAGAATGGGGCTCCTTGCTTATCTTGCCACCTCAAACTTCAAACGTAGCCTGGGAAGTTGGTGTCCCAGCCAGGCTCCTTTCGCAGCCCTGCTCCGAAAGTGCGAACGTCTGCAGATAGCTGGCAGGCAGAAGGGGCTATCCTGGAAAGCTGTTGCTCAGCCTCATCTGCCCATGGCAGTGCTCGCACAGAGGCACAGAGAATGGGGCTGCTTGCTTGTCTTGCCACCTCAAACTTCAAACGTAGCCTGGGAAAGATGGTGTACCTGCTAGGCTCCTTTCGCAGCCCTGCTCTTGAAATGCGAACGTCTGCAGATAGCTGGCAGGCAGAAGGGGCTAGCCTGGAAAGCTGTTGCTCAGCCTCATCTGCCCATGGCAGTGCTCACACAGAGGCACAGAGAATGGGGCTGCTTGCTTGTCTTGCCACCTCAAACTTCAAACGTAGCCTGGGAAAGTTGGTGTCCCTGTCAGGCTCCTTTCGCAGCCCTCCTCCGAAAGTGCGAACGTCTGCAGATAGCTGGCAAGCAGAAGGGGCTAGCCTGGAAAGCTGTTGCTCAGCCTCATCTGCCCATGGCACTGTTCGCATAGAGGCACAGAGAATGGGGCTGCTTGCTTATCTTGCCACTTGAAACTTCAAACGCATGCTGGGAATGGTGGTGTCCCTGCCAGGCTCCTATCACAGCCCTGCTCCGAAAGTGCGAACGTCTGCAGATAGCTGGCAGCCAGAAGGTGCTAGCCTGGAAAGCTGTTGCTCAGCTTCATCTGCCCATGGCACTGCTCGCACAGAGGCACAGAGAATGGGGCGCCTTGCTTGTCTTGCCACCTCAAACTTCAAACGTAGCCTGGGAAAGTTGGTGTCCCAGCCAGGCTCCTTTCGCAGCCCTGCTCCGAAAGTGCGAACGTCTGCAGATAGCTGGCAGCCAGAAGGTGCTATCCTGGAAAGCACTTGCTCAGCCTCATCTGCCCAAGGCACTGTTCGCACAGAGGCACAGAGAATTGGGCTGCTTGCATATCTTGCCACTTGAAACTTCAAACGCATGCTGGGAATGGTGGTGTCCCAGCCAGACTCCTTTCGCAGCCCTGCTCTTGAAATGCGAACGTCTGCAGATAGCTGGCAGGCAGAAGGTGCTACCCTGGAAAGCTGTTGCTCAGCCTCATCTGCCCATGGCAGTGCTCGCACAGAGGCACAGAGAATGGGGCTGCTTGCTTGTCTTGCCACCTCAAACTTCAAACGTAGCCTGGGAAAGATGGTGTACCTGCTAGGCTCCTTTCGCAGCCCTGCTCTTGAAATGCGAACGTCTGCAGATAGCTGGCAGGCAGAAGGGGCTAGCCTGGAAAGCTGTTGCTCAGTCTCATCTGCCCATGGCAGTGCTCGCACAGAGGCACAGAGAATGGGGCTGCTTGCTTGTCTTGCCACCTCAAACTTCAAACGTAGCCTGGGAAAGTTGGTGTCCCTGTCAGGCTCCTTTCGCAGCCCTGCTCCGAAAGTGCGAACGTCTGCAGATAGCTGGCAAGCAGAAGGGGCTAGCCTGGAAAGCTGTTGCTCAGCCTCATCTGCCCATGGCACTGTTCGCATAGAGGCACAGAGAATGGGGCTGCTTGCTTATCTTGCCACTTGAAACTTCAAACGCATGCTGGGAATGGTGGTGTCCCTGCCAGGCTCCTATCACAGCCCTGCTCCGAAAGTGCGAACGTCTGCAGATAGCTGGCAGCCAGAAGGGGCTAGCCTGGAAAGCTGTTGCTCAGCCTCATCTGCCCATGGCAGTGCTCGCACAGAGGCACAGAGAATGGGGCTCCTTGCTTATCTTGCCACCTCAAACTTCAAACGTAGCCTGGGAAAGTTGGTGTCCCAGCCAGGCTCCTTTCGCAGCCCTGCTCCGAAAGTGCGAACGTCTGCAGATAGCTGGCAGCCAGAAGGGGCTAGCCTGGAAAGCACTTGCTCAGCCTCATCTGCCCAAGGCACTGTTCGCACAGAGGCACAGAGAATGGGGCTGCTTGCTTATCTTGCCACTTGAAACTTCAAACGCATGCTGGGAATGGTGGTGTCCCTGCCAGACTCCTTTCGCAGCCCTGCTCTTGAAATGCGAACGTCTGCAGATAGCTGGCAGGCAGAAGGGGCTAGCCTGGAAAGCTGTTGCTCAGCCTCATCTGCCCATGGCAGTGCTCGCACAGAGGCACAGAGAATGGGGCTGCTTGCTTGTCTTGTCACCTCAAACTTCAAAGGTAGCCTGGGAAAGTTGGTGTCCCAGCCAGGCTCCTTTCGCAGCCCTGCTTCGAAAGTGCGAACGTCTGCAGATAGCTGGCAGCCAGAAGGTGCTACCCTGGAAAGCTGTTGCTCAGCCTCATCTGCCCATGGCAGTGCTCGCACAGAGGCACAGAGAATGGGGCTGCTTGCTTGTCTTGCCACCTCAAACTTCAAACGTAGCCTGGGAAAGATGGTGTACCTGCTAGGCTCCTTTCGCAGCCCTGCTCTTGAAATGCGAACATCTGCAGATAGCTGGCAGCCAGAAGGGGTTAGCCTGGAAAGCTGTTGCTCAGTCTCATCTGCCCATGGCAGTGCTCGCACAGAGGCACAGAGAATGGAGCTGCTATCTTCTCTTGGCACCTCAAACTTCAAACGTATCCTGGGAAAGTTGGTGTCCCTGTCAGGCTCCTTTCGCAGCCCTGCTCCGAAAGTGCGAACGTCTGCAGATAGCTGGCAGCCAGAAGGGGCTATCCTGGAAAGCTGTTGCTCAGCCTCATCTGCCCATGGCACTGCTCGCACAGAGGCACAGAGAATGGGGCTCCTTGCTTATCTTGCCACTTGAAACTTCAAACGCATGCTGGGAAAGTTGGTGTTCCAGCCAGGCTCCTTTCGCAGTCCTGCTCCGAAAGTGCGAACGTCTGCAGATAGCTGGCAGCCAGAAGGTGCTATCCTGGAAAGCACTTGCTCAGCCTCATCTGCCCATGGCACTGTTCGCATAGAGGCACAGAGAATGGGGCTCCTTGCTTATCTTGCCACCTCAAACTTCAAACGTAGCCTGGGAAGTTGGTGTCCCAGCCAGGCTCCTTTCGCAGCCCTGCTCCGAAAGTGCGAACGTCTGCAGATAGCTGGCAGGCAGAAGGGGCTATCCTGGAAAGCTGTTGCTCAGCCTCATCTGCCCATGGCAGTGCTCGCACAGAGGCACAGAGAATGGGGCTGCTTGCTTGTCTTGCCACCTCAAACTTCAAACGTAGCCTGGGAAAGATGGTGTACCTGCTAGGCTCCTTTCGCAGCCCTGCTCTTGAAATGCGAACGTCTGCAGATAGCTGGCAGGCAGAAGGGGCTACCCTGGAAAGCTGTTGCTCAGTCTCATCTGCCCATGGCAGTGCTCACACAGAGGCACAGAGAATGGGGCTGCTTGCTTGTCTTGCCACCTCAAACTTCAAACGTAGCCTGGGAAAGTTGGTGTCCCTGTCAGGCTCCTTTCGCAGCCCTGCTCCGAAAGTGCGAACGTCTGCAGATAGCTGGCAAGCAGAAGGGGCTAGCCTGGAAAGCTGTTGCTCAGCCTCATCTGCCCATGGCACTGTTCGCATAGAGGCACAGAGAATGGGGCTGCTTGCTTATCTTGCCACTTGAAACTTCAAACGCATGCTGGGAATGGTGGTGTCCCTGCCAGGCTCCTATCACAGCCCTGCTCCGAAAGTGCGAACGTCTGCAGATAGCTGGCAGCCAGAAGGTGCTAGCCTGGAAAGCTGTTGCTCAGCTTCATCTGCCCATGGCACTGCTCGCACAGAGGCACAGAGAATGGGGCGCCTTGCTTGTCTTGCCACCTCAAACTTCAAACGTAGCCTGGGAAAGTTGGTGTCCCAGCCAGGCTCCTTTCGCAGCCCTGCTCCGAAAGTGCGAACGTCTGCAGATAGCTGGCAGCCAGAAGGTGCTATCCTGGAAAGCACTTGCTCAGCCTCATCTGCCCAAGGCACTGTTCGCACAGAGGCACAGAGAATTGGGCTGCTTGCATATCTTGCCACTTGAAACTTCAAACGCATGCTGGGAATGGTGGTGTCCCAGCCAGACTCCTTTCGCAGCCCTGCTCTTGAAATGCGAACGTCTGCAGATAGCTGGCAGGCAGAAGGTGCTACCCTGGAAAGCTGTTGCTCAGCCTCATCTGCCCATGGCAGTGCTCGCACAGAGGCACAGAGAATGGGGCTGCTTGCTTGTCTTGCCACCTCAAACTTCAAACGTAGCCTGGGAAAGATGGTGTACCTGCTAGGCTCCTTTCGCAGCCCTGCTCTTGAAATGCGAACATCTGCAGATAGCTGGCAGGCAGAAGGGGCTAGCCTGGAAAGCTGTTGCTCAGTCTCATCTGCCCATGGCAGTGCTCGCACAGAGGCACAGAGAATGGAGCTGCTATCTTCTCTTGGCACCTCAAACTTCAAACGTATCCTGGGAAAGTTGGTGTCCCTGTCAGGCTCCTTTCGCAGCCCTGCTCCGAAAGTGCGAACGTCTGCAGATAGCTGGCAAGCAGAAGAGGCTAGCCTGGAAAGCTGTTGCTCAGCCTCATCTGCCCATGGCACTGTTCGCATAGAGGCACAGAGAATGGGGCTGCTTGCTTATCTTGCCACTTGAAACTTCAAACGCATGCTGGGAATGGTGGTGTCCCTGCCAGGCTCCTATCACAGCCCTGCTCCGAAAGTGCGAAAGTCTGCAGATAGCTGGCAGCCAGAAGGTGCTACCCTGGAAAGCTGTTGCTCAGCCTTATCTGCCCATGGCAGTGCTCGCACAGAGGCACAGAGAATGGTGCTGCTTGCTTGTCTTGCCACCTCAAACTTCAAACGTAGCCTGGGAAAGATGGTGTACCTGCTAGGCTCCTTTCGCAGCCCTGCTCTTGAAATGCGAACATCTGCAGATAGCTGGCAGGCAGAAGGGGCTAGCCTGGAAAGCTGTTGCTCAGCCTCATCTGCCCATGGCAGTGCTCGCACAGAGGCACAGAGAATGGGGCTCCTTGCTTGTCTTGCCACCTCAAACTTCAAAGGTAGCCTGGGAATGTTGGTGTCCCAGCCAGGCTCCTTTCGCAGCCCTGCTCCGAAAGTGCGAACGTCTGCAGATAGCTGGCAGCCAGAAGGGGCTAGCCTGGAAAGCTGTTGCTCAGCCTCATCTGCCCATGGCAGTGCTCGCACAGAGGCACAGAGAATGGGGCTCCTTGCTTATCTTGCCACTTGAAACTTCAAACGCATGCTGGGAAATTTGGTGTCCCAGCCAGGCTCCTTTCGCAGCCCTGCTCCGAAAGTGCGAACGTCTGCAGATAGCTGGCAGCCAGAAGGTGCTATCCTGGAAAGCACTTGCTCAGCCTCATCTGCCCATGGCACTGTTCGCATAGAGGCACAGAGAATGGGGCTCCTTGCTTGTCTTGCCACCTCAAACTTCAAACGTAGCCTGGGAAAGTTGGTGTCCCTGTCAGGCTCCTTTCGCAGCCCTGCTCCGAAAGTGCGAACGTCTGCAGATAGCTGGCAGCCAGAAGGGGCTAGCCTGGAAAGCTGTTGCTCAGCCTCATCTGCCCATGACAGTGCTCGCACAAAGGCACAGAGAATGGGGCTGCTTGCTTGTCTTGCCACCTCAAACTTCAAACGTAGCCTGGGAAAGTTGGTGTCCCAGCCAGGCTCCTTTCGCAGCCCTGCTCCGAAAGTGCGAACGTCTGCAGATAGCTGGCAGGCAGAAGGGGCTAGCCTGGAAAGCTGTTGCTCAGCCTCATCTGCCCATGGCAGTGCTCGCACAGAGGCACAGAGAATGGGGCTGCTTGCTTGTCTTGTCACCTCAAACTTCAAAGGTAGCCTGGGAAAGTTGGTGTCCCATCCAGGATCCTTTCGCAGCCCTGCTCCGAAATTGCGAACGTCTGCAGATAGCTGGCAGCCAGAAGGTGCTTCCCTGGAAAGCTGTTGCTCAGCCTCATCTGCCCATGGCAGTGCTCGCACAGAGGCACAGAGAATGGGGCTGCTTGCTTGTCTTGCCACCTCAAACTTCAAACGTAGCCTGGGAAAGATGGTGTACCTGCTAGGCTCCTTTCGCAGCCCTGCTCTTGAAATGCGAACATCTGCAGATAGCTGGCAGGCAGAAGGGGCTAGCCTGGAAAGCTGTTGCTCAGTCTCATCTGCCCATGGCAGTGCTCGCACAGAGGCACAGAGAATGGGGCTCCTTGCTTGTCTTGCCACCTCAAACTTCAAAGGTAGCCTGGGAATGTTGGTGTCCCAGCCAGGCTCCTTTCGCAGCCCTGCTCCGAAAGTGCGAACGTCTGCAGATAGCTGGCAGCCAGAAGGGGCTAGCCTGGAAAGCTGTTGCTCAGCCTCATCTGCCCATGGCAGTGCTCGCACAGAGGCACAGAGAATGGGGCTCCTTGCTTATCTTGCCACTTGAAACTTCAAACGCATGCTGGGAAATTTGGTGTCCCAGCCAGGCTCCTTTCGCAGCCCTGCTCCGAAAGTGCGAACGTCTGCAGATAGCTGGCAGCCAGAAGGTGCTATCCTGGAAAGCACTTGCTCAGCCTCATCTGCCCATGGCACTGTTCGCATAGAGGCACAGAGAATGGGGCTCCTTGCTTGTCTTGCCACCTCAAACTTCAAACGTAGCCTGGGAAAGTTGGTGTCCCTGTCAGGCTCCTTTCGCAGCCCTGCTCCGAAAGTGCGAACGTCTGCAGATAGCTGGCAAGCAGAAGGGGCTAGCCTGGAAAGCTGTTGCTCAGCCTCATCTGCCCATGACAGTGCTCGCACAAAGGCACAGAGAATGGGGCTGCTTGCTTGTCTTGCCACCTCAAACTTCAAACGTAGCCTGGGAAAGTTGGTGTCCCAGCCAGGCTCCTTTCGCAGCCCTGCTCCGAAAGTGCGAACGTCTGCAGATAGCTGGCAGGCAGAAGGGGCTAGCCTGGAAAGCTGTTGCTCAGCCTCATCTGCCCATGGCAGTGCTCGCACAAAGGCACAGAGAATGGGGCTGCTTGCTTGTCTTGTCACCTCAAACTTCAAAGGTAGCCTGGGAAAGTTGGTGTCCCTGTCAGGATCCTTTCGCAGCCCTGCTCCGAAATTGCGAACGTCTGCAGATAGCTGGCAGCCAGAAGGTGCTACCCTGGAAAGCTGTTGCTCAGCCTCATCTGCCCATGGCAGTGCTCGCACAGAGGCACAGAGAATGGGGCTGCTTGCTTGTCTTGCCACCTCAAACTTCAAACGTAGCCTGGGAAAGATGGTGTACCTGCTAGGCTCCTTTCGCAGCCCTGCTCTTGAAATGCGAACATCTGCAGATAGCTGGCAGGCAGAAGGGGCTAGCCTGGAAAGCTGTTGCTCAGTCTCATCTGCCCATGGCAGTGCTCGCACAGAGGCACAGAGAATGGAGCTGCTATCTTCTCTTGGCACCTCAAACTTCAAACGTATCCTGGGAAAGTTGGTGTCCCTGTCAGGCTCCTTTCGTAGCCCTGCTCCGAAAGTGCGAACGTCTGCAGATAGCTGGCAAGCAGAAGAGGCTAGCCTGGAAAGCTGTTGCTCAGCCTCATCTGCCCATGGCACTGTTCGCATAGAGGCACAGAGAATGGGGCTGCTTGCTTATCTTGCCACTTGAAACTTCAAACGCATGCTGGGAATGGTGGTGTCCCTGCCAGGCTCCTATCACAGCCCTGCTCCGAAAGTGCGAACGTCTGCAGATAGCTGGCAGCCAGAAGGTGCTACCCTGGAAAGCTGTTGCTCAGCCTTATCTGCCCATGGCAGTGCTCGCACAGAGGCACAGAGAATGGGGCTGCTTGCTTGTCTTGCCACCTCAAACTTCAAACGTAGCCTGGGAAAGATGGTGTACCTGCTAGGCTCCTTTCGCAGCCCTGCTCTTGAAATGCGAACATCTGCAGATAGCTGGCAGGCAGAAGGGGCTAGCCTGGAAAGCTGTTGCTCAGCCTCATCTGCCCATGGCAGTGCTCGCACAGAGGCACAGAGAATGGGGCTCCTTGCTTGTCTTGCCACCTCAAACTTCAAAGGTAGCCTGGGAATGTTGGTGTCCCAGCCAGGCTCCTTTCGCAGCCCTGCTCCGAAAGTGCGAACGTCTGCAGATAGCTGGCAGCCAGAAGGGGCTAGCCTGGAAAGCTGTTGCTCAGCCTCATCTGCCCATGGCAGTGCTCGCACAGAGGCACAGAGAATGGGGCTCCTTGCTTATCTTGCCACTTGAAACTTCAAACGCATGCTGGGAAATTTGGTGTCCCAGCCAGGCTCCTTTCGCAGCCCTGCTCCGAAAGTGCGAACGTCTGCAGATAGCTGGCAGCCAGAAGGTGCTATCCTGGAAAGCACTTGCTCAGCCTCATCTGCCCATGGCACTGTTCGCATAGAGGCACAGAGAATGGGGCTCCTTGCTTGTCTTGCCACCTCAAACTTCAAACGTAGCCTGGGAAAGTTGGTGTCCCTGTCAGGCTCCTTTCGCAGCCCTGCTCCGAAAGTGCGAACGTCTGCAGATAGCTGGCAAGCAGAAGGGGCTAGCCTGGAAAGCTGTTGCTCAGCCTCATCTGCCCATGACAGTGCTCGCACAAAGGCACAGAGAATGGGGCTGCTTGCTTGTCTTGCCACCTCAAACTTCAAACGTAGCCTGGGAAAGTTGGTGTCCCAGCCAGGCTCCTTTCGCAGCCCTGCTCCGAAAGTGCGAACGTCTGCAGATAGCTGGCAGGCAGAAGGGGCTAGCCTGGAAAGCTGTTGCTCAGCCTCATCTGCCCATGGCAGTGCTCGCACAGAGGCACAGAGAATGGGGCTGCTTGCTTGTCTTGTCACCTCAAACTTCAAAGGTAGCCTGGGAAAGTTGGTGTCCCATCCAGGATCCTTTCGCAGCCCTGCTCCGAAATTGCGAACGTCTGCAGATAGCTGGCAGCCAGAAGGTGCTTCCCTGGAAAGCTGTTGCTCAGCCTCATCTGCCCATGGCAGTGCTCGCACAGAGGCACAGAGAATGGGGCTGCTTGCTTGTCTTGCCACCTCAAACTTCAAACGTAGCCTGGGAAAGATGGTGTACCTGCTAGGCTCCTTTCGCAGCCCTGCTCTTGAAATGCGAACATCTGCAGATAGCTGGCAGGCAGAAGGGGCTAGCCTGGAAAGCTGTTGCTCAGTCTCATCTGCCCATGGCAGTGCTCGCACAGAGGCACAGAGAATGGAGCTGCTATCTTCTCTTGGCACCTCAAACTTCAAACGTATCCTGGGAAAGTTGGTGTCCCTGTCAGGCTCCTTTCGTAGCCCTGCTCCGAAAGTGCGAACGTCTGCAGATAGCTGGCAAGCAGAAGAGGCTAGCCTGGAAAGCTGTTGCTCAGCCTCATCTGCCCATGGCACTGTTCGCATAGAGGCACAGAGAATGGGGCTGCTTGCTTATCTTGCCACTTGAAACTTCAAACGCATGCTGGGAATGGTGGTGTCCCTGCCAGGCTCCTATCACAGCCCTGCTCCGAAAGTGCGAACGTCTGCAGATAGCTGGCAGCCAGAAGGTGCTACCCTGGAAAGCTGTTGCTCAGCCTTATCTGCCCATGGCAGTGCTCGCACAGAGGCACAGAGAATGGGGCTGCTTGCTTGTCTTGCCACCTCAAACTTCAAACGTAGCCTGGGAAAGATGGTGTACCTGCTAGGCTCCTTTCGCAGCCCTGCTCTTGAAATGCGAACATCTGCAGATAGCTGGCAGGCAGAAGGGGCTAGCCTGGAAAGCTGTTGCTCAGCCTCATCTGCCCATGGCAGTGCTCGCACAGAGGCACAGAGAATGGGGCTCCTTGCTTGTCTTGCCACCTCAAACTTCAAAGGTAGCCTGGGAATGTTGGTGTCCCAGCCAGGCTCCTTTCGCAGCCCTGCTCCGAAAGTGCGAACGTCTGCAGATAGCTGGCAGGCAGAAGGGGCTAGCCTGGAAAGCTGTTGCTCAGCCTCATCTGCCCATGGCAGTGCTCGCACAGAGGCACAGAGAATGGGGCTCCTTGCTTATCTTGCCACTTGAAACTTCAAACGCATGCTGGGAAATTTGGTGTCCCAGCCAGGCTCCTTTCGCAGCCCTGCTCCGAAAGTGCGAACGTCTGCAGATAGCTGGCAGCCAGAAGGTGCTATCCTGGAAAGCACTTGCTCAGCCTCATCTGCCCATGGCACTGTTCGCATAGAGGCACAGAGAATGGGGCTCCTTGCTTGTCTTGCCACCTCAAACTTCAAACGTAGCCTGGGAAAGTTGGTGTCCCTGTCAGGCTCCTTTCGCAGCCCTGCTCCGAAAGTGCGAACGTCTGCAGATAGCTGGCAAGCAGAAGGGGCTAGCCTGGAAAGCTGTTGCTCAGCCTCATCTGCCCATGACAGTGCTCGCACAAAGGCACAGAGAATGGGGCTGCTTGCTTGTCTTGCCACCTCAAACTTCAAACGTAGCCTGGGAAAGTTGGTGTCCCAGCCAGGCTCCTTTCGCAGCCCTGCTCCGAAAGTGCGAACGTCTGCAGATAGCTGGCAGGCAGAAGGGGCTAGCCTGGAAAGCTGTTGCTCAGCCTCATCTGCCCATGGCAGTGCTCGCACAGAGGCACAGAGAATGGGGCTGCTTGCTTGTCTTGTCACCTCAAACTTCAAAGGTAGCCTGGGAAAGTTGGTGTCCCTGTCAGGATCCTTTCGCAGCCCTGCTCCGAAATTGCGAACGTCTGCAGATAGCTGGCAGCCAGAAGGTGCTACCCTGGAAAGCTGTTGCTCAGCCTCATCTGCCCATGGCAGTGCTCGCACAGAGGCACAGAGAATGGGGCTGCTTGCTTGTCTTGCCACCTCAAACTTCAAACGTAGCCTGGGAAAGATGGTGTACCTGCTAGGCTCCTTTCGCAGCCCTGCTCTTGAAATGCGAACATCTGCAGATAGCTGGCAGGCAGAAGGGGCTAGCCTGGAAAGCTGTTGCTCAGTCTCATCTGCCCATGGCAGTGCTCGCACAGAGGCACAGAGAATGGAGCTGCTATCTTCTCTTGGCACCTCAAACTTCAAACGTATCCTGGGAAAGTTGGTGTCCCTGTCAGGCTCCTTTCGCAGCCCTGCTCCGAAAGTGCGAACGTCTGCAGATAGCTGGCAAGCAGAAGAGGCTAGCCTGGAAAGCTGTTGCTCAGCCTCATCTGCCCATGGCACTGTTCGCATAGAGGCACAGAGAATGGGGCTGCTTGCTTATCTTGCCACTTGAAACTTCAAACGCATGCTGGGAATGGTGGTGTCCCTGCCAGGCTCCTATCACAGCCCTGCTCCGAAAGTGCGAACGTCTGCAGATAGCTGGCAGCCAGAAGGTGCTACCCTGGAAAGCTGTTGCTCAGCCTCATCTGCCCATGGCAGTGCTCGCACAGAGGCACAGAGAATGGGGCTGCTTGCTTGTCTTGCCACCTCAAACTTCAAACGTAGCCTGGGAAAGATGGTGTACCTGCTAGGCTCCTTTCGCAGCCCTGCTCTTGAAATGCGAACATCTGCAGATAGCTGGCAGGCAGAAGGGGCTAGCCTGGAAAGCTGTTGCTCAGCCTCATCTGCCCATGGCAGTGCTCGCACAGAGGCACAGAGAATGGGGCTCCTTGCTTGTCTTGCCACCTCAAACTTCAAAGGTAGCCTGGGAATGTTGGTGTCCCAGCCAGGCTCCTTTCGCAGCCCTGCTCCGAAAGTGCGAATGTCTGCAGATAGCTGGCAGCCAGAAGGTGCTAGCCTGGAAAGCTGTTGCTCAGCCTCATCTGCCCATGGCAGTGCTCGCACAGAGGCACAGAGAATGGGGCTCCTTGCTTATCTTGCCACTTGAAACTTCAAACGCATGCTGGGAAAGTTGGTGTCCCAGCCAGGCTCCTTTCGCAGCCCTGCTCCGAAAGTGCGAACGTCTGCAGATAGCTGGCAGCCAGAAGGTGCTATCCTGGAAAGCACTTGCTCAGCCTCATCTGCCCATGGCACTGTTCGCATAGAGGCACAGAGAATGGGGCTCCTTGCTTATCTTGCCACCTCAAACTTCAAACGTAGCCTGGGAAAGTTGGTGTCCCTGTCAGGCTCCTTTCGCAGCCCTGCTCCGAAAGTGCGAACGTCTGCAGATAGCTGGCAGCCAGAAGGGGCTAGCCTGGAAAGCTGTTGCTCAGCCTCATCTGCCCATGGCACTGTTCGCACAGAGGCACAGAGAATGGGGCTGCTTGCTTATCTTGCCACTTGAAACTTCAAACGCATGCTGGGAAAGGTGGTGTCCCTGCCAGGCTCCTATCACAGCCCTGCTCCGAAAGTGCGAACGTCTGCAGATAGCTGGCAGGCAGAAGGGGCTAGCCTGGAAAGCTGTTGCTCAGCCTCATCTGCCCATGGCAGTGCTCGCACAGAAGCACAGAGAATGGGGCTGCTTGCTTGTCTTGCCACCTCAAACTTCAAACGTAGCCTGGGAAAGTTGGTGTCCCAGCCAGGCTCCTTTCGCAGCCCTGCTCCGAAAGTGCGAACGTCTGCAGATAGCTGGCAGGCAGAAGGGGCTAGCCTGGAAAGCTGTTGCTCAGCCTCATCTGCCCATGGCAGTGCTCGCACAGAGGCACAGAGAATGGGGCTGCTTGCTTATCTTGCCACTTGAAACTTCAAACGCATGCTGGGAATGGTGGTGTCCCTGCCAGACTCCTTTCGCAGCCCTGCTCTTGAAATGCGAACGTCTGCAGATAGCTGGCAGGCAGAAGGGGCTAGCCTGGAAAGCTGTTGCTCAGCCTCATCTGCCCATGGCACTGTTCGCATAGAGGCACAGAGAATGGGGCTCCTTGCTTATCTTGCCACTTGAAACTTTAAACGTAGCCTGGGAAAGTTGGTGTCCGAGCCAGGCTCCTTTCGCAGCCCTGCTCCGAAAGTGCGAACGTCTGCAGATAGCTGGCAAGCAGAAGGGGCTAGCCTGGAAAGCTGTTGCTCAGCCTCATCTGCCCATGACAGTGCTCGCACAAAGGCACAGAGAATGGGGCTGCTTGCTTGTCTTGCCACCTCAAACTTCAAACGTAGCCTGGGAAAGTTGGTGTCCCAGCCAGGCTCCTTTCGCAGCCCTGCTCCGAAAGTGCGAACGTCTGCAGATAGCTGGCAGGCAGAAGGGGCTAGCCTGGAAAGCTGTTGCTCAGCCTCATCTGCCCATGGCAGTGCTCGCACAGAGGCACAGAGAATGGGGCTCCTTGCTTGTCTTGCCACCTCAAACTTCAAACGTAGCCTGGGAAAGTTGGTGTCCCAGCCAGGCTCCTTTCGCAGCCCTGCTCCGAAAGTGCGAACGTCTGCAGATAGCTGGCAGCCAGAAGGTGCTATCCTGGAAAGCAGTTGCTCAGCCTCATCTACCCATGGCACTGTTCACATAGAGGCACAGAGAATGGGGCTGCTTGCTTTTCTTGCCACTTGAAACTTCAAACGCATGCTGGGAATGGTGGTGTACCTGCTAGGCTCCTTTCGCAGCCCTGCTCTTGAAATGCGAACATCTGCAGATAGCTGGCAGGCAGAAGGGGTTAGTCTGGAAAGCTGTTGCTCAGTCTCATCTGCCCATGGCAGTGCTCGCACAGAGGCACAGAGAATGGAGCTGCTATCTTCTCTTGGCACCTCAAACTTCAAACGTATCCTGGGAAAGTTGGTGTCCCTGTCAGGCTCCTTTCGCAGCCCTGCTCCGAAAGTGCGAACGTCTGCAGATAGCTGGCAAGCAGAAGAGGCTAGCCTGGAAAGCTGTTGCTCAGCCTCATCTGCCCATGGCACTGTTCGCATAGAGGCACAGAGAATGGGGCTGCTTGCTTATCTTGCCACTTGAAACTTCAAACGCATGCTGGGAATGGTGGTGTCCCTGCCAGGCTCCTATCACAGCTCTGCTCCGAAAGTGCGAACGTCTGCAGATAGCTGGCAGGCAGAAGGGGCTAGCCTGGAAAGCTGTTGCTCAGCCTCATCTGCCCATGGCAGTGCTCGCACAGAGGCACAGAGAATGGGGCTCCTTGCTTGTCTTGCCACCTCAAACTTCAAAGGTAGCGTGGGAATGTTGGTGTCCCAGCCAGGCTCCTTTCGCAGCCCTGCTCCGAAAGTGCGAACGTCTGCAGATAGCTGGCAGCCAGAAGGTGCTATCCTGGAAAGCACTTGCTCAGTCTCATCTGCCCATGGCAGTGCTCGCATAGAGGCACAGAGAATGGGGCTCCTTGCTTATCTTGCCACCTCAAACTTCAAACGTAGCCTGGGAAATTTGGTGTCCCAGCCAGGCTCCTTTCGCAGCCCTGCTCCGAAAGTGCGAACGTCTGCAGATAGCTGGCAGGCAGAAGGTGCTATCCTGGAAAGCACTTGCTCAGCCTCATCTGCCCATGGCACTGTTCGCATAGAGGCACAGAGAATGGGGCTCCTTGCTTATCTTGCCACCTCAAACTTCAAACGTAGCCTGGGAAAGTTGGTGTCCCAGCCAGGCTCCTTTCGCAGCCCTGCTCCGAAAGTGCGAACGTCTGCAGATAGCTGGCAGCCAGAAGGTGCTATCCTGGAAAGCACTTGCTCAGCCTCATCTGCCCAAGGCACTGTTCGCACAGAGGCACAGAGAATGGGGCTGCTTGCTTATCTTGCCACTTGAAACTTCAAACGCATGCTGGGAATGGTGGTGTCCCTGCCAGACTCCTTTCGCAGCCCTGCTCTTGAAGTGCGAACGTCTGCAGATAGCTGGCAGGCAGAAGGGGCTAGCCTGGAAAGCTGTTGCTCAGCCTCATCTGCCCATGGCAGTGCTCGCACAGAGGCACAGAGAATGGGGCTGCTTGCTTGTCTTGCCACCTCAAACTTCAAACGTAGCCTGGGAAAGATGGTGTACCTGCTAGGCTCCTTTCGCAGCCCTGCTCTTGAAATGCGAACATCTGCAGATAGCTGGCAGGCAGAAGGGGCTAGCCTGGAAAGCTGTTGCTCAGTCTCATCTGCCCATGGCAGTGCTCGCACAGAGGCACAGAGAATGGGGCTGCTTGCTTGTCTTGCCACCTCAAACTTCAAACGTAGCCTGGGAAAGTTGGTGTCCCTGTCAGGCTCCTTTCGTAGCCCTGCTCCGAAAGTGCGAACGTCTGCAGATGGCTGGCAAGCAGAAGAGGCTAGCCTGGAAAGCTGTTGCTCAGCCTCATCTGCCCATGGCACTGTTCGCATAGAGGCACAGAGAATGGGGCTGCTTGCTTATCTTGCCACTTGAAACTTCAAACGCATGCTGGGAATGGTGGTGTCCCTGCCAGGCTCCTATCACAGCCCTGCTCCGAAAGTGCGAACGTCTGCAGATAGCTGGCAGCCAGAAGGGGCTAGCCTGGAAAGCTGTTGCTCAGCCTCATCTGCCCATGGCAGTGCTCGCACAGAGGCACAGAGAATGGGGCTGCTTGCTTGTCTTGCCACCTCAAACTTCAAACGTAGCCTGGGAAAGATGGTGTACCTGCTAGGCTCCTTTCGCAGCCCTGCTCTTGAAATGCGAACATCTGCAGATAGCTGGCAGGCAGAAGGGGCTAGCCTGGAAAGCTGTTGCTCAGCCTCATCTGCCCATGGCAGTGCTCGCACAGAGGCACAGAGAATGGGGCTCCTTGCTTGTCTTGCCACCTCAAACTTCAAAGGTAGCCTGGGAATGTTGGTGTCCCAGCCAGGCTCCTTTCGCAGCCCTGCTCCGAAAGTGCGAACGTCTGCAGATAGCTGGCAGCCAGAAGGGGCTAGCCTGGAAAGCTGTTGCTCAGCCTCATCTGCCCATGGCAGTGCTCGCACAGAGGCACAGAGAATGGGGCTCCTTGCTTATCTTGCCACTTGAAACTTCAAACGCATGCTGGGAAAGTTGGTGTCCCAGCCAGGCTCCTTTCGCAGCCCTGCTCCGAAAGTGCGAACGTCTGCCCATAGCTGGCAGCCAGAAGGTGCTATCCTGGAAAGCACTTGCTCAGCCTCATCTGCCCATGGCACTGTTCGCATAGAGGCACAGAGAATAAGGCTCCTTGCTTGTCTTGCCACCTCAAACTTCAAACGTAGCCTGGGAAAGTTGGTGTCCCTGTCAGGCTCCTTTCGCAGCCCTGCTCCGAAAGTGCGAACGTCTGCAGATAGCTGGCAGCCAGAAGGGGCTAGCCTGGAAAGCTGTTGCTCAGCCTCATCTGCCCATGGCAGTGCTCGCACAGAAGCACAGAGAATGGGGCTCCTTGCTTGTCTTGCCACCTCAAACTTCAAACGTAGCCTGGGAAAGTTGGTGTCCCAGCCAGGCTCCTTTCGCAGCCCTGCTCCGAAAGTGCGAACGTCTGCAGATAGCTGGCAGGCAGAAGGTGCTATCCTGGAAAGCAGTTGCTCAGATTTATCTACCCATGGCACTGTTCACATAGAGGCACAGAGAATTGGGGCTGCTTGCTTTTCTTGCCACTTGAAACTTCAAACGCATGCTGGGAATGGTGGTGTCCCTGCCAGACTCCTTTCGCAGCCCTGCTCTTGAAATGCGAACGTCTGCAGATAGCTGGCAGGCAGAAGGGGCTAGCCTGGAAAGCTGTTGCTCAGCCTCATCTGCCCATGGCAGTGCTCGCACAGAGGCACAGAGAATGGGGCTGCTTGCTTGTCTTGTCACCTCAAACTTCAAAGGTAGCCTGGGAAAGTTGGTGTCCCAGCCAGGCTCCTTTCGCAGCCCTGCTCCGAAAGTGCGAACGTCTGCAGATAGCTGGCAGCCAGAAGGTGCTACTCTGGAAAGCTGTTGCTCAGCCTCATCTGCCCATGGCAGTGCTCGCACAGAGGCACAGAGAATGGGGCTGCTTGCTTGTCTTGCCACCTCAAACTTCAAACGTAGCCTGGGAAAGATGGTGTACCTGCTAGGCTCCTTTCGCAGCCCTGCTCCGAAAGTGCGAACGTCTGCAGATAGCTGGCAGCCAGAAGGTGCTATCCTGGAAAGCACTTGCTCAGCCTCATCTGCCCATGGCACTGTTCGCATAGAGGCACAGAGAATGGGGCTCCTTGCTTGTCTTGCCACCTCAAACTTCAAACGTAGCCTGGGAAAGTTGGTGTCCCTGTCAGGCTCCTTTCGCAGCCCTGCTCCGAAAGTGCGAACGTCTGCAGATAGCTGGCAGCCAGAAGGGGCTAGCCTGGAAAGCTGTTGCTCAGCCTCATCTGCCCATGGCACTGTTCGCACAGAGGCACAGAGAATGGGGCTGCTTGCTTATCTTGCCACTTGAAACTTCAAACGCATGTTGGGAAAGGTGGTGTCCCTGCCAGGCTCCTATCACAGCCCTGCTCCGAAAGTGCGAACGTCTGCCGATAGCTGGCAGCCAGAAGGTGCTATCCTGGAAAGCACTTGCTCAGCCTCATCTGCCCATGGCACTGTTCGCATAGAGGCACAGAGAATAAGGCTCCTTGCTTGTCTTGCCACCTCAAACTTCAAACGTAGCCTGGGAAAGTTGGTGTCCCTGTCAGGCTCCTTTCGCAGCCCTGCTCCGAAAGTGCGAACGTCTGCAGATAGCTGGCAGCCAGAAGGGGCTAGCCTGGAAAGCTGTTGCTCAGCCTCATCTGCCCATGGCAGTGCTCGCACAGAAGCACAGAGAATGGGGCTCCTTGCTTGTCTTGCCACCTCAAACTTCAAACGTAGCCTGGGAAAGTTGGTGTCCCAGCCAGGCTCCTTTCGCAGCCCTGCTCCGAAAGTGCGAACGTCTGCAGATAGCTGGCAGGCAGAAGGTGCTATCCTGGAAAGCAGTTGCTCAGATTTATCTACCCATGGCACTGTTCACATAGAGGCACAGAGAATTGGGGCTGCTTGCTTTTCTTGCCACTTGAAACTTCAAACGCATGCTGGGAATGGTGGTGTCCCTGCCAGACTCCTTTCGCAGCCCTGCTCTTGAAATGCGAACGTCTGCAGATAGCTGGCAGGCAGAAGGGGCTAGCCTGGAAAGCTGTTGCTCAGCCTCATCTGCCCATGGCAGTGCTCGCACAGAGGCACAGAGAATGGGGCTGCTTGCTTGTCTTGTCACCTCAAACTTCAAAGGTAGCCTGGGAAAGTTGGTGTCCCAGCCAGGCTCCTTTCGCAGCCCTGCTCCGAAAGTGCGAACGTCTGCAGATAGCTGGCAGCCAGAAGGTGCTACTCTGGAAAGCTGTTGCTCAGCCTCATCTGCCCATGGCAGTGCTCGCACAGAGGCACAGAGAATGGGGCTGCTTGCTTGTCTTGCCACCTCAAACTTCAAACGTAGCCTGGGAAAGATGGTGTACCTGCTAGGCTCCTTTCGCAGCCCTGCTCCGAAAGTGCGAACGTCTGCAGATAGCTGGCAGCCAGAAGGTGCTATCCTGGAAAGCACTTGCTCAGCCTCATCTGCCCATGGCACTGTTCGCATAGAGGCACAGAGAATGGGGCTCCTTGCTTGTCTTGCCACCTCAAACTTCAAACGTAGCCTGGGAAAGTTGGTGTCCCTGTCAGGCTCCTTTCGCAGCCCTGCTCCGAAAGTGCGAACGTCTGCAGATAGCTGGCAGCCAGAAGGGGCTAGCCTGGAAAGCTGTTGCTCAGCCTCATCTGCCCATGGCACTGTTCGCACAGAGGCACAGAGAATGGGGCTGCTTGCTTATCTTGCCACTTGAAACTTCAAACGCATGTTGGGAAAGGTGGTGTCCCTGCCAGGCTCCTATCACAGCCCTGCTCCGAAAGAGCGAACGTCTGCAGATAGCTGGCAGGCAGAAGGGGCTAGCCTGGAAAGCTGTTGCTCAGCCTCATCTGCCCATGGCAGTGCTCGCACAGAAGCACAGAGAATGGGGCTGCTTGCTTGTCTTGCCACCTCAAACTTCAAACGTAGCCTGGGAAAGTTGGTGTCCCAGCCAGGCTCCTTTCGCAGCCCTGCTCCGAAAGTGCGAACGTCTGCAGATAGCTGGCAGGCAGAAGGGGCTAGCCTGGAAAGCTGTTGCTCAGCCTCATCTGCCCATGGCAGTGCTCGCACAGAGGCACAGAGAATGGGGCTGCTTGCTTATCTTGCCACTTGAAACTTCAAACGCATGCTGGGAATGGTGGTATCCCTGCCAGACTCCTTTCGCAGCCCTGCTCTTGAAATGAGAACGTCTGCAGATAGCTGGCAGGCAGAAGGGGCTAGCCTGGAAAGCTGTTGCTCAGCCTCATCTGCCCATGGCACTGTTCGCATAGAGGCACAGAGAATGGGGCTCCTTGCTTATCTTGCCACTTGAAACGTTAAACGTAGCCTGGGAAAGTTGGTGTCCGAGCCAGGCTCCTTTCGCAGCCCTGCTCCGAAAGTGCGAACGTCTGCAGATAGCTGGCAAGCAGAAGGGGCTAGCCTGGAAAGCTGTTGCTCAGCCTCATCTGCCCATGACAGTGCTCGCACAAAGGCACAGAGAATTGGGGCTGCTTGCTTTTCTTGCCACTTGAAACTTCAAACGCATGCTGGGAATGGTGGTGTACCTGCTAGGCTCCTTTCGCAGCCCTGCTCTTGAAATGCGAACATCTGCAGATAGCTGGCAGGCAGAAGGGGTTAGTCTGGAAAGCTGTTGCTCAGTCTCATCTGCCCATGGCAGTGCTCGCACAGAGGCACAGAGAATGGAGCTGCTATCTTCTCTTGGCACCTCAAACTTCAAACGTATCCTGGGAAAGTTGGTGTCCCTGTCAGGCTCCTTTCGCAGCCCTGCTCCGAAAGTGCGAACGTCTGCAGATAGCTGGCAAGCAGAAGAGGCTAGCCTGGAAAGCTGTTGCTCAGCCTCATCTGCCCATGGCACTGTTCGCATAGAGGCACAGAGAATGGGGCTGCTTGCTTATCTTGCCACTTGAAACTTCAAACGCATGCTGGGAATGGTGGTGTCCCTGCCAGGCTCCTATCACAGCTCTGCTCCGAAAGTGCGAACGTCTGCAGATAGCTGGCAGGCAGAAGGGGCTAGCCTGGAAAGCTGTTGCTCAGCCTCATCTGCCCATGGCAGTGCTCGCACAGAGGCACAGAGAATGGGGCTCCTTGCTTGTCTTGCCACCTCAAACTTCAAAGGTAGCCTGGGAATGTTGGTGTCCCAGCCAGGCTCCTTTCGCAGCCCTGCTCCGAAAGTGCGAACGTCTGCAGATAGCTGGCAGCCAGAAGGTGCTATCCTGGAAAGCACTTGCTCAGCCTCATCTGCCCATGGCAGTGCTCGCATAGAGGCACAGAGAATGGGGCTCCTTGCTTATCTTGCCACCTCAAACTTCAAACGTAGCCTGGGAAAGTTGGTGTCCCAGCCAGGCTCCTTTCGCAGCCCTGCTCCGAAAGTGCGAACGTCTGCAGATAGCTGGCAGCCAGAAGGTGCTATCCTGGAAAGCACTTTCTCAGCCTCATCTGCCCATGGCACTGTTCGCATAGAGGCACAGAGAATGGGGCTCCTTGCTTATCTTGCCACCTCAAACTTCAAACGTAGCCTGGGAAAGTTGGTGTCCCAGCCAGGCTCCTTTCGCAGCCCTGCTCCGAAAGTGCGAACGTCTGCAGATAGCTGGCAGCCAGAAGGTGCTATCCTGGAAAGCACTTGCTCAGCCTCATCTGCCCATGGCAGTGCTCGCACAGAGGCACAGAGAATGGGGCTGCTTGCTTATCTTGCCACTTGAAACTTCAAACGCATGCTGGGAATGGTGGTGTCCCTGCCAGACTCCTTTCGCAGCCCTGCTCTTGAAATGCGAACGTCTGCAGATAGCTGGCAGGCAGAAGGGGCTAGCCTGGAAAGCTGTTGCTCAGCCTCATCTGCCCATGGCAGTGCTCGCACAGAGGCACAGAGAATGGGGCTGCTTGCTTGTCTTGCCACCTCAAACTTCAAACGTAGCCTGGGAAAGATGGTGTACCTGCTAGGCTCCTTTCGCAGCCCTGCTCTTGAAATGCGAACATCTGCAGATAGCTGGCAGGCAGAAGGGGCTAGCCTGGAAAGCTGTTGCTCAGTCTCATCTGCCCATGGCAGTGCTCGCACAGAGGCACAGAGAATGGGGCTCCTTGCTTGTCTTGCCACCTCAAACTTCAAACGTATCCTGGGAAAGTTGGTGTCCCTGTCAGGCTCCTTTCGTAGCCCTGCTCCGAAAGTGCGAACGTCTGCAGATAGCTGGCAAGCAGAAGAGGCTAGCCTGGAAAGGTGTTGCTCAGCCTCATCTGCCCATGGCACTGTTCGCATAGAGGCACAGAGAATGGGGCTCCTTGCTTGTCTTGCCACCTCAAACTTCAAACGTAGCCTGGGAAAGTTGGTGTCCCTGTCAGGCTCCTTTCGCAGCCCTGCTCCGAAAGTGCGAACGTCTGCAGATAGCTGGCAGCCAGAAGGGGCTAGCCTGGAAAGCTGTTGCTCAGCCTCATCTGCCCATGGCAGTGCTCGCACAGAAGCACAGAGAATGGGGCTCCTTGCTTGTCTTGCCACCTCAAACTTCAAACGTAGCCTGGGAAAGTTGGTGTCCCAGCCAGGCTCCTTTCGCAGCCCTGCTCCGAAAGTGCGAACGTCTGCAGATAGCTGGCAGGCAGAAGGTGCTATCCTGGAAAGCAGTTGCTCAGCCTCATCTACCCATGGCACTGTTCACATAGAGGCACAGAGAATTGGGGCTGCTTGCTTATCTTGCCACTTGAAACTTCAAACGCATGCTGGGAATGGTGGTGTCCCTGCCAGACTCCTTTCGCAGCCCTGCTCTTGAAATGCGAACGTCTGCAGATAGCTGGCAGGCAGAAGGGGCTAGCCTGGAAAGCTGTTGCTCAGCCTCATCTGCCCATGGCAGTGCTCGCACAGAGGCACAGAGAATGGGGCTGCTTGCTTGTCTTGCCACCTCAAACTTCAAACGTAGCCTGGGAAAGATGGTGTACCTGCTAGGCTCCTTTCGCAGCCCTGCTCTTGAAATGCGAACATCTGCAGATAGCTGGCAGGCAGAAGGGGCTAGCCTGGAAAGCTGTTGCTCAGTCTCATCTGCCCATGGCAGTGCTCGCACAGAGGCACAGAGAATGGGGCTGCTTGCTTGTCTTGCCACCTCAAACTTCAAACGTAGCCTGGGAAAGTTGGTGTCCCTGTCAGGCTCCTTTCGTAGCCCTGCTCCGAAAGTGCGAACGTCTGCAGATAGCTGGCAAGCAGAAGAGGCTAGCCTGGAAAGCTGTTGCTCAGCCTCATCTGCCCATGGCACTGTTCGCATAGAGGCACAGAGAATGGGGCTGCTTGCTTATCTTGCCACTTGAAACTTCAAACGCATGCTGGGAATGGTGGTGTCCCTGCCAGGCTCCTATCACAGCCCTGCTCCGAAAGTGCGAACGTCTGCAGATAGCTGGCAGCCAGAAGGTGCTACCCTGGAAAGCTGTTGCTCAGCCTCATCTGCCCATGGCAGTGCTCGCACAGAGGCACAGAGAATGGGGCTGCTTGCTTGTCTTGCCACCTCAAACTTCAAACGTAGCCTGGGAAAGATGGTGTACCTGCTAGGCTCCTTTCGCAGCCCTGCTCTTGAAATGCGAACATCTGCAGATAGCTGGCAGGCAGAAGGGGCTAGCCTGGAAAGCTGTTGCTCAGCCTCATCTGCCCATGGCAGTGCTCGCACAGAGGCACAGAGAATGGGGCTCCTTGCTTGTCTTGCCACCTCAAACTTCAAAGGTAGCCTGGGAATGTTGGTGTCCCAGCCAGGCTCCTTTCGCAGCCCTGCTCCGAAAGTGCGAACGTCTGCAGATAGCTGGCAGGCAGAAGGGGCTAGCCTGGAAAGCTGTTGCTCAGCCTCATCTGCCCATGGCAGTGCTCGCACAGAGGCACAGAGAATGGGGCTGCTTGCTTATCTTGCCACTTGAAACTTCAAACGCATGCTGGGAATGGTGGTATCCCTGCCAGACTCCTTTCGCAGCCCTGCTCTTGAAATGAGAACGTCTGCAGATAGCTGGCAGGCAGAAGGGGCTAGCCTGGAAAGCTGTTGCTCAGCCTCATCTGCCCATGGCACTGTTCGCATAGAGGCACAGAGAATGGGGCTCCTTGCTTATCTTGCCACTTGAAACGTTAAACGTAGCCTGGGAAAGTTGGTGTCCGAGCCAGGCTCCTTTCGCAGCCCTGCTCCGAAAGTGCGAACGTCTGCAGATAGCTGGCAAGCAGAAGGGGCTAGCCTGGAAAGCTGTTGCTCAGCCTCATCTGCCCATGACAGTGCTCGCACAAAGGCACAGAGAATTGGGGCTGCTTGCTTTTCTTGCCACTTGAAACTTCAAACGCATGCTGGGAATGGTGGTGTACCTGCTAGGCTCCTTTCGCAGCCCTGCTCTTGAAATGCGAACATCTGCAGATAGCTGGCAGGCAGAAGGGGTTAGTCTGGAAAGCTGTTGCTCAGTCTCATCTGCCCATGGCAGTGCTCGCACAGAGGCACAGAGAATGGAGCTGCTATCTTCTCTTGGCACCTCAAACTTCAAACGTATCCTGGGAAAGTTGGTGTCCCTGTCAGGCTCCTTTCGCAGCCCTGCTCCGAAAGTGCGAACGTCTGCAGATAGCTGGCAAGCAGAAGAGGCTAGCCTGGAAAGCACTTGCTCAGCCTCATCTGCCCATGGCACTGTTCGCATAGAGGCACAGAGAATGGGGCTGCTTGCTTATCTTGCCACTTGAAACTTCAAACGCATGCTGGGAATGGTGGTGTCCCTGCCAGGCTCCTATCACAGCTCTGCTCCGAAAGTGCGAACGTCTGCAGATAGCTGGCAGGCAGAAGGGGCTAGCCTGGAAAGCTGTTGCTCAGCCTCATCTGCCCATGGCAGTGCTCGCACAGAGGCACAGAGAATGGGGCTCCTTGCTTGTCTTGCCACCTCAAACTTCAAAGGTAGCCTGGGAATGTTGGTGTCCCAGCCAGGCTCCTTTCGCAGCCCTGCTCCGAAAGTGCGAACGTCTGCAGATAGCTGGCAGCCAGAAGGTGCTATCCTGGAAAGCACTTGCTCAGCCTCATCTGCCCATGGCAGTGCTCGCATAGAGGCACAGAGAATGGGGCTCCTTGCTTATCTTGCCACCTCAAACTTCAAACGTAGCCTGGGAAAGTTGGTGTCCCAGCCAGGCTCCTTTCGCAGCCCTGCTCCGAAAGTGCGAACGTCTGCAGATAGCTGGCAGCCAGAAGGTGCTATCCTGGAAAGCACTTTCTCAGCCTCATCTGCCCATGGCACTGTTCGCATAGAGGCACAGAGAATGGGGCTCCTTGCTTATCTTGCCACCTCAAACTTCAAACGTAGCCTGGGAAAGTTGGTGTCCCAGCCAGGCTCCTTTCGCAGCCCTGCTCCGAAAGTGCGAACGTCTGCAGATAGCTGGCAGCCAGAAGGTGCTATCCTGGAAAGCACTTGCTCAGCCTCATCTGCCCATGGCAGTGCTCGCACAGAGGCACAGAGAATGGGGCTGCTTGCTTATCTTGCCACTTGAAACTTCAAACGCATGCTGGGAATGGTGGTGTCCCTGCCAGACTCCTTTCGCAGCCCTGCTCTTGAAATGCGAACGTCTGCAGATAGCTGGCAGGCAGAAGGGGCTAGCCTGGAAAGCTGTTGCTCAGCCTCATCTGCCCATGGCAGTGCTCGCACAGAGGCACAGAGAATGGGGCTGCTTGCTTGTCTTGCCACCTCAAACTTCAAACGTAGCCTGGGAAAGATGGTGTACCTGCTAGGCTCCTTTCGCAGCCCTGCTCTTGAAATGCGAACATCTGCAGATAGCTGGCAGGCAGAAGGGGCTAGCCTGGAAAGCTGTTGCTCAGTCTCATCTGCCCATGGCAGTGCTCGCACAGAGGCACAGAGAATGGGGCTCCTTGCTTGTCTTGCCACCTCAAACTTCAAACGTATCCTGGGAAAGTTGGTGTCCCTGTCAGGCTCCTTTCGTAGCCCTGCTCCGAAAGTGCGAACGTCTGCAGATAGCTGGCAAGCAGAAGAGGCTAGCCTGGAAAGCTGTTGCTCAGCCTCATCTGCCCATGGCACTGTTCGCATAGAGGCACAGAGAATGGGGCTCCTTGCTTGTCTTGCCACCTCAAACTTCAAACGTAGCCTGGGAAAGTTGGTGTCCCTGTCAGGCTCCTTTCGCAGCCCTGCTCCGAAAGTGCGAACGTCTGCAGATAGCTGGCAGCCAGAAGGGGCTAGCCTGGAAAGCTGTTGCTCAGCCTCATCTGCCCATGGCAGTGCTCGCACAGAAGCACAGAGAATGGGGCTCCTTGCTTGTCTTGCCACCTCAAACTTCAAACGTAGCCTGGGAAAGTTGGTGTCCCAGCCAGGCTCCTTTCGCAGCCCTGCTCCGAAAGTGCGAACGTCTGCAGATAGCTGGCAGGCAGAAGGTGCTATCCTGGAAAGCAGTTGCTCAGCCTCATCTACCCATGGCACTGTTCACATAGAGGCACAGAGAATTGGGGCTGCTTGCTTATCTTGCCACTTGAAACTTCAAACGCATGCTGGGAATGGTGGTGTCCCTGCCAGACTCCTTTCGCAGCCCTGCTCTTGAAATGCGAACGTCTGCAGATAGCTGGCAGGCAGAAGGGGCTAGCCTGGAAAGCTGTTGCTCAGCCTCATCTGCCCATGGCAGTGCTCGCACAGAGGCACAGAGAATGGGGCTGCTTGCTTGTCTTGCCACCTCAAACTTCAAACGTAGCCTCGGAAAGATGGTGTACCTGCTAGGCTCCTTTCGCAGCCCTGCTCTTGAAATGCGAACATCTGCAGATAGCTGGCAGGCAGAAGGGGCTAGCCTGGAAAGCTGTTGCTCAGTCTCATCTGCCCATGGCAGTGCTCGCACAGAGGCACAGAGAATGGGGCTGCTTGCTTGTCTTGCCACCTCAAACTTCAAACGTAGCCTGGGAAAGTTGGTGTCCCTGTCAGGCTCCTTTCGTAGCCCTGCTCCGAAAGTGCGAACGTCTGCAGATAGCTGGCAAGCAGAAGAGGCTAGCCTGGAAAGCTGTTGCTCAGCCTCATCTGCCCATGGCACTGTTCGCATAGAGGCACAGAGAATGGGGCTGCTTGCTTATCTTGCCACTTGAAACTTCAAACGCATGCTGGGAATGGTGGTGTCCCTGCCAGGCTCCTATCACAGCCCTGCTCCGAAAGTGCGAACGTCTGCAGATAGCTGGCAGCCAGAAGGTGCTACCCTGGAAAGCTGTTGCTCAGCCTCATCTGCCCATGGCAGTGCTCGCACAGAGGCACAGAGAATGGGGCTGCTTGCTTGTCTTGCCACCTCAAACTTCAAACGTAGCCTGGGAAAGATGGTGTACCTGCTAGGCTCCTTTCGCAGCCCTGCTCTTGAAATGCGAACATCTGCAGATAGCTGGCAGGCAGAAGGGGCTAGCCTGGAAAGCTGTTGCTCAGCCTCATCTGCCCATGGCAGTGCTCGCACAGAGGCACAGAGAATGGGGCTCCTTGCTTGTCTTGCCACCTCAAACTTCAAAGGTAGCCTGGGAATGTTGGTGTCCCAGCCAGGCTCCTTTCGCAGCCCTGCTCCGAAAGTGCGAACGTCTGCAGATAGCTGGCAGGCAGAAGGGGCTAGCCTGGAAAGCTGTTGCTCAGCCTCATCTGCCCATGGCAGTGCTCGCACAGAGGCACAGAGAATGGGGCTCCTTGCTTATCTTGCCACTTGAAACTTCAAACGCATGCTGGGAAAGTTGGTGTCCCAGCCAGGCTCCTTTCGCAGCCCTGCTCCGAAAGTGCGAACGTCTGCAGATAGCTGGCAGCCAGAAGGTGCTATCCTGGAAAGCACTTGCTCAGCCTCATCTGCCCATGGCACTGTTCGCATAGAGGCACAGAGAATGGGGCTCCTTGCTTGTCTTGCCACCTCAAACTTCAAACGTAGCCTGGGAAAGTTGGTGTCCCTGTCAGGCTCCTTTCGCAGCCCTGCTCCGAAAGTGCGAACGTCTGCAGATAGCTGGCAGCCAGAAGGGGCTAGCCTGGAAAGCTGTTGCTCAGCCTCATCTGCCCATGGCAGTGCTCGCACAGAAGCACAGAGAATGGGGCTCCTTGCTTGTCTTGCCACCTCAAACTTCAAACGTAGCCTGGGAAAGTTGGTGTCCCAGCCAGGCTCCTTTCGCAGCCCTGCTCCGAAAGTGCGAACGTCTGCAGATAGCTGGCAGGCAGAAGGTGCTATCCTGGAAAGCAGTTGCTCAGCCTCATCTACCCATGTCACTGTTCACATAGAGGCACAGAGAATTGGGGCTGCTTGCTTTTCTTGCCACTTGAAACTTCAAACGCATGCTGGGAATGGTGGTGTCCCTGCCAGACTCCTTTCGCAGCCCTGCTCTTGAAATGCGAACGTCTGCAGATAGCTGGCAGGCAGAAGGGGCTAGCCTGGAAAGCTGTTGCTCAGCCTCATCTGCCCATGGCAGTGCTCGCACAGAGGCACAGAGAATGGGGCTGCTTGCTTGTCTTGTCACCTCAAACTTCAAAGGTAGCCTGGGAAAGTTGGTGTCCCAGCCAGGCTCCTTTCGCAGCCCTGCTCCGAAAGTGCGAACGTCTGCAGATAGCTGGCAGCCAGAAGGTGCTACTCTGGAAAGCTGTTGCTCAGCCTCATCTGCCCATGGCAGTGCTCGCACAGAGGCACAGAGAATGGGGCTCCTTGCTTGTCTTGCCACCTCAAACTTCAAACGTAGCCTGGGAAAGATGGTGTACCTGCTAGCCTCCTTTCGCAGCCCTGCTCTTGAAATGCGAACATCTGCAGATAGCTGGCAGGCAGAAGGGGCTAGCCTGGAAAGCTCTTGCTCAGTCTCATCTGCCCATGGCAGTGCTCGCACAGAGGCACAGAGAATGGAGCTGCTATCTTCTCTTGGCACCTCAAACTTCAAACGTAGCCTGGGAAAGTTGGTGTCCCTGTCAGGCTCCTTTCGCAGCCCTGCTCCGAAAGTGCGAACGTCTGCAGATAGCTGGCAAGCAGAAGAGGCTAGCCTGGAAAGCTGTTGCTCAGCCTCATCTGCCCATGGCACTGTTCGCATAGAGGCACAGAGAATGGGGCTGCTTGCTTATCTTGCCACTTGAAACTTCAAACGCATGCTGGGAATGGTGGTGTCCCTGCCAGGCTCCTATCACAGCCCTGCTCCGAAAGTGCGAACGTCTGCAGATAGCTGGCAGGCAGAAGGGGCTAGCCTGGAAAGCTGTTGCTCAGCCTCATCTGCCCATGGCAGTGCTCGCACAGAGGCACAGAGAATGGGGCTCCTTGCTTGTCTTGCCACCTCAAACTTCAAAGGTAGCCTGGGAATGTTGGTGTCCCAGCCAGGCTCCTTTCGCAGCCCTGCTCCGAAAGTGCGAACGTCTGCAGATAGCTGGCAGGCAGAAGGGGCTAGCCTGGAAAGCAGTTGCTCAGCCTCATCTGCCCATGGCAGTGCTCGCACAGAAGCACAGAGAATGGGGCTCCTTGCTTGTCTTGCCACCTCAAACTTCAAACGTAGCCTGGGAAAGTTGGTGTCCCAGCCAGGCTCCTTTCGCAGCCCTGCTCCGAAAGTGCGAACGTCTGCAGATAGCTGGCAGGCAGAAGGGGCTAGCCTGGAAAGCAGTTGCTCAGCCTCATCTACCCATGGCACTGTTCACATAGAGGC